>NC_090380.1:18156081-18828581 GCF_036365525.1 Heterodontus francisci | reverse complement strand
TCCCTCTCTGTGATTGGTGTATCTTTTGATTCTCTCTCTGTGATTGATGTATCTGTTGATTTGCGCTCTGTGATTGCTGTATCTGTTGATTCACTCTCTCACTCTCTCTCTCTCTCTCTGTGATTGGTTTATCTCTTGATTCTCTCTCTGTGATTGGTCTATCTGTTAATTCAGTCACTCTCTCGGTGATTGGTTTATATCTGCATTCTCTCTCTCTCTGTGATTGGTGTATCTATTGATCTCTGTCTCTTTCCCTCTCTATCTCTCTTGTGATTGTTGTTTCTGTTGATTCTTCCTCCATCTCTGTGATTGGTGTATCTGTTTATTCCCTCTCTCTCTCACTGTGATTGGTTTATCTCTGGATTCTCTCTCTCTCTGCAATTGGTGTATCTATTGATCTCTGTCTCTTTCTCTCTCTCTCTTTCTCTCTGTGATTGGTGTTTTTGTTGATTCTCTGTCTCTCTCTCTCTCTCTCTCTCCCCCTCTCTGTGATTGGTGTATCAGTTGATTCTCTTCTCTGTGATTGGTGCATCTATTGATTCTCTCTCTCTCTCTCTGTGACTGGTGTATCTTCTGATTCTCTTTCTTTCTCTATGTGTGATTGGTGTATCTGTTGATTCTCTCTCTCTCTCTGTGATTGGTGTTTCTGTTGATTCTCGCTGTCTCTGTGATTGATGCATCTGTTGATTCTCTCTCTCTCTCTCTCTCTTTGGTTGCTGTATTTGTTGATTCTTTCTCCCTCTCTGTAATTGGTGTATCTGTTGATTCTCTCTCTCTCTCTCTGTGATTGGTGTATCTGTTGATTCTCTCTCTCTGTGATTGGTTTATCTCTTGATTCTCTCTCTCTCTCTCTCTCTCTCTGTGATTGGTGTATCTATTGATCTCAATCTCTCTCTCTCTCTCTCTCTCTCTCTCTCTGTGATTGGTGTATTTGTTGATTCTTTCTCCCTCTCTGTGATTGGTGTATCTTTTGATTCTCTCTCTCTGTGATTGATGTATTAGTTGATTTGCTCTCTGTGATTGGTGTATCTGTTGATTCTCACTCTCTCTCTGTGATTGGTGTATCTGTTGATTCTCTCTCTCTCTCTCTCTGATTGGTTTATCTCTGCATTCTCTCTCTCACTTCTGTGATTGGTGTATCCATTGATCTCTGTCTCTTTCTCTCTCTTTCTGTCTTGTGATTGGTGTTTCTGTTGATTCTTTCTCCCTCTCTGTGATTGGTGTATCAGTTGATTCTCATCTCTGTGATTGGTGCATCTATTGATTCTCTCTCTCTTTCTCTCTGTGATTGGTGTATCTGTTGATTCCCTCTCTCTCTCTGTGATTGGTTTCTCCATTGATTCTCTCTCTCGCTCTGTGATTATTATATCTATTGATTCTCTGTCTCTTTCTCTCTCTCTGTGATTGGTGTATTTATTGATTCTTTCTCCCTCTCTGTGATTGCTGTATCTTTTGATTCTCTCTCTGTGATTGATGTATCTGTTGATTTGCTCTCTGTGATTGCTGTATCTGTTGATTCTCTCTCTCTCTCTCTCTCTCTCTCTCTCTGTGATTGGTTTATCTCTTGATTCTCTCTCTCTCTGTGATTGGTGTATCTGTTGATTCTCTCTCTCTCTCTCTCTCTGTGATTGGTCTATCTGTTAATTCAGTCTCTCTCTCGGTGATTGGTTTATATCTGCATTCTCTCTCTCTCTCTGTGATTGGTGTATCTATTGATTCTCTCTCTCTCTCTCTCTGATTGGTGTATCTGTTGATTCTCTCTCTCTCTCTCTCTGTCATTGGTGTATCTGTTTATTCCCTCTCCCTCTCTCTGTGATTGGTTTATCTCTGGATTCTCTCTCTCTCTGCAATTGGTGTATCTATTGATCTCTGTCTCTTTTTCTCTCTCTCTTTCTCTCTGTGATTGGTGTTTTTGTTGATTCTCTCTCTCTCTCTCTCTCTCCCTCTCTGTGATTGGGGTATCAGTTGATTCTCTTTTCTGTGATTGGTGTATCTATTGATTCTCTCTCTCTCTCTGTGACTGGTGTATCTTTTGATTCTCTTTCTTTCTCTATGTGTGATTGGTGTTTCTGTTGATTCTCTCTCTCTCTCTCTTTTGTTGCTGTATTTGTTGATTCTTTCTCCCTCTCTGTGATTGGTGTATCTGTTGATTCTCTCTCTCTCTCTCTGTCATTGGTGTATCTGTTTATTCCCTCTCTCTCTCTCTGTGATTGGTTTATCTCTGGATTCTCTCTCTCTCTGCAATTGGTGTATCTATTGATCTCTGTCTCTTTTTCTCTCTCTCTTTCTCTCTGTGATTGGTGTTTTTGTTGATTCTCTCTCTCTCTCTCTCTCTCTCTCTCTCTCTCTCTCTCTCTCTCCCTCTCTGTGATTGGGGTATCAGTTGATTCTCTTCTCTGTGATTGGTGTATCTATTGATTCTCTCTCTCTCTCTGTGACTGGTGTATCTTTTGATTCTCTTTCTTTCTCTATGTGTGATTGGTGTTTCTGTTGATTCTCTCTCTCTCTCTCTCTCTCTCTCTTTGGTTGCTGTATTTGTTGATTCTTTCTCCCTCTCTGTGATTGGTGTATCTGTTGATTCTCTCTCTCTCTGTGATTGGTGTATCTGTTGATTCTCTCTCCCTCTCTCTCTCTCTCTGTGATTGGTGTATCTGTTAATTATCTCTCTCTCTCTGTGATTGGTTTATCTCTGCATTCTCTCTCTCTCTTCTGTGATTGGTGTATCCATTGATCTCTGTCTCTTTCTCTCTCTTTCTCTCTTGTGATTGGTGTTTCTGTTGATTCTTTCTCCCTCTCTGTGATTGGTGTATCAGTTGATTCTCATCTCTGTGATTGGTGTATCTATTGATTCTCTCTCTCTCTGTGATTGGTGTATCTTTTGATTCTCTTTCTTTCTCTATGTATGATTGGTGTATCTGTTGATTTTCTCTCTCTCTCTCTCTCTCTCTCTGTGATTGCTGTTTCTGTTGATTCTCGCTGTCTCTGTGATTGGTGTATCTGTTGATTCTCTCTCTCTCTGTCTCTCTTTGGTTGGTGTATTTGTTGATTCTTTCTCCCTCTCTGTGATTGGTGTATCTGTTGATTCTCTCTCTCTCTCTGTGTGATTGGTGTATCTGTTGATTCTCTCTCTCTGTGATTGGTTTATCTCTTGATTCTCTCTCTCTCTCTCTGTGATTGGTGTATCTATTGATCTCAATCTCTTTCTCTCTCTCTCTCTCGCTCTCTCTCTGTGATTGATGTTTCTGTTGGTTCTTTCTCCCTCTCTGTGATTGTTGTATCTGTTGATTTTCTCTCTCTCTCTTTGATTGGTGTATCTGTTGATTCTCTTTCTCTCTGTTTGATTGGTTTATCTCTAGATTCTCTCTCTCTCTCTCTCTCTCTGTGATTGGTGTATTTGTTGATTCTTTCTCCCTCTCTGTGATTGGTGTATCTTTTGATTCTCTCTCTGTGATTGATGTATTTGTTGATTTGCTCTCTGTGATTGGTGTATCTGTTGATTGTCACTCTCTCTCCGTGATTGGTGTATCTGTTGATTCTCTCTCTCTCTCTCTGTGATTGGTGTATCTGTTAATTCTCTCTCTCTCTCTGTGATTGGTTTATCTCTGCATTCTCTCTCTCACTTCTGTGATTGGTGTATCCATTGATCTCTGTCTCTTTCTCTCTCTTTCTGTCTTGTGATTGGTGTTTCTGTTGATTCTTTCTCCCTCTCTGTGATTGGTGTATCAGTTGATTCTCATCTCTGTGATTGGTGCATCTATTGATTCTCTCTCTCTTTCTCTCTGTGATTGGTGTATCTGTTGATTCCCTCTCTCTCTCTGTGATTGGTTTCTCCATTGATTCTCTCTCTCGCTCTGTGATTATTATATCTATTGATTCTCTGTCTCTCTCTCTCTCTCTCTCTCTGTGATTGGTGTATTTATTGATTCTTTCTCCCTCTCTGTGATTGCTGTATCTTTTGATTCTCTCTCTGTGATTGATGTATCTGTTGATTTGCTCTCTGTGATTGGTGTATCTGTTGATTCTCTCTCTCTCTCTCTGATTGGTGTATCTGTTGATTCTATCTCTCTCTCTGTTTGATTCGTTTATCTCTAGATTCTCTCTCTCTCTCTCTCTGTGATTGGTGTATCTTTTGATTCTCTCTCTGTGATTGATGTATCTGTTGATTTGCTCTCTCTCTATGATTGGTGTATCTTTTGATTCTCTTTCTTTCTCTATGTGTGATTGGTGTATCTGTTGATTTTCTCTCTCTCTCTCTCTGTGATTGGTGTTTCTGTTGATTCTCGCTGTCTCTGTGATTGGTGTATCTGTTGATTCTCTCTCTCTCTGTCTCTCTTTGGTTGGTGTATTTGTTGATTCTTTCTCCCTCTCTGTGATTGGTGTATCTCTTGATTCTCTCTCTCTCTCTCTCTCTCTGTGATTGGTGTATCTATTGATCTCAATCTCTCTCTCTCTCTCTATCTCTCTCTCTCTGTGATTGGTGTATTTGTTGATTCTTTCTCCCTCTCTGTGATTGGTGTATCTTTTGATTCTCTCTCTCTGTGATTGATGTATTAGTTGATTTGCTCTCTGTGATTGGTGTATCTGTTGATTCTCACTCTCTCTCTGTGATTGGTGTATCTGTTGATTCTCTCTCTCTCTCTCTCTGATTGGTTTATCTCTGCATTCTCTCTCTCACTTCTGTGATTGGTGTATCCATTGATCTCTGTCTCTTTCTCTCTCTTTCTGTCTTGTGATTGGTGTTTCTGTTGATTCTTTCTCCCTCTCTGTGATTGGTGTATCAGTTGATTCTCATCTCTGTGATTGGTGCATCTATTGATTCTCTCTCTCTTTCTCTCTGTGATTGGTGTATCTGTTGATTCCCTCTCTCTCTCTGTGATTGGTTTCTCCATTGATTCTCTCTCTCGCTCTGTGATTATTATATCTATTGATTCTCTGTCTCTTTCTCTCTCTCTGTGATTGGTGTATTTATTGATTCTTTCTCCCTCTCTGTGATTGCTGTATCTTTTGATTCTCTCTCTGTGATTGATGTATCTGTTGATTTGCTCTCTGTGATTGCTGTATCTGTTGATTCTCTCTCTCTCTCTCTCTCTCTCTCTGTGATTGGTTTATCTCTTGATTCTCTCTCTCTCTGTGATTGGTGTATCTGTTGATTCTCTCTCTCTCTCTCTCTCTGTGATTGGTCTATCTGTTAATTCAGTCTCTCTCTCGGTGATTGGTTTATATCTGCATTCTCTCTCTCTCTCTGTGATTGGTGTATCTATTGATTCTCTCTCTCTCTCTCTCTGATTGGTGTATCTGTTGATTCTCTCTCTCTCTCTCTGTCATTGGTGTATCTGTTTATTCCCTCTCTCTCTCTCTGTGATTGGTTTATCTCTGGATTCTCTCTCTCTCTGCAATTGGTGTATCTATTGATCTCTGTCTCTTTTTCTCTCTCTCTTTCTCTCTGTGATTGGTGTTTTTGTTGATTCTCTCTCTCTCTCTCTCTCTCTCTCTCTCTCTCTCTCCCTCTCTGTGATTGGGGTATCAGTTGATTCTCTTCTCTGTGATTGGTGTATCTATTGATTCTCTCTCTCTCTCTGTGACTGGTGTATCTTTTGATTCTCTTTCTTTCTCTATGTGTGATTGGTGTTTCTGTTGATTCTCTCTCTCTCTCTCTCTCTCTCTCTCTTTGGTTGCTGTATTTGTTGATTCTTTCTCCCTCTCTGTGATTGGTGTATCTGTTGATTCTCTCTCTCTCTGTGATTGGTGTATCTGTTGATTCTCTCTCCCTCTCTCTCTCTCTCTGTGATTGGTGTATCTGTTAATTATCTCTCTCTCTCTGTGATTGGTTTATCTCTGCATTCTCTCTCTCTCTTCTGTGATTGGTGTATCCATTGATCTCTGTCTCTTTCTCTCTCTTTCTCTCTTGTGATTGGTGTTTCTGTTGATTCTTTCTCCCTCTCTGTGATTGGTGTATCAGTTGATTCTCATCTCTGTGATTGGTGTATCTATTGATTCTCTCTCTCTCTGTGATTGGTGTATCTTTTGATTCTCTTTCTTTCTCTATGTATGATTGGTGTATCTGTTGATTTTCTCTCTCTCTCTCTCTCTCTCTCTGTGATTGCTGTTTCTGTTGATTCTCGCTGTCTCTGTGATTGGTGTATCTGTTGATTCTCTCTCTCTCTGTCTCTCTTTGGTTGGTGTATTTGTTGATTCTTTCTCCCTCTCTGTGATTGGTGTATCTGTTGATTCTCTCTCTCTCTCTGTGTGATTGGTGTATCTGTTGATTCTCTCTCTCTGTGATTGGTTTATCTCTTGATTCTCTCTCTCTCTCTCTGTGATTGGTGTATCTATTGATCTCAATCTCTTTCTCTCTCTCTCTCTCGCTCTCTCTCTGTGATTGATGTTTCTGTTGGTTCTTTCTCCCTCTCTGTGATTGTTGTATCTGTTGATTTTCTCTCTCTCTCTTTGATTGGTGTATCTGTTGATTCTCTTTCTCTCTGTTTGATTGGTTTATCTCTAGATTCTCTCTCTCTCTCTCTCTCTCTGTGATTGGTGTATTTGTTGATTCTTTCTCCCTCTCTGTGATTGGTGTATCTTTTAATTCTCTCTCTGTGATTGATGTATTAGTTGATTTGCTCTCTGTGATTGGTGTATCTGTTGATTGTCACTCTCTCTCCGTGATTGGTGTATCTGTTGATTCTCTCTCTCTCTCTCTGTGATTGGTGTATCTGTTAATTCTCTCTCTCTCTCTGTGATTGGTTTATCTCTGCATTCTCTCTCTCACTTCTGTGATTGGTGTATCCATTGATCTCTGTCTCTTTCTCTCTCTTTCTGTCTTGTGATTGGTGTTTCTGTTGATTCTTTCTCCCTCTCTGTGATTGGTGTATCAGTTGATTCTCATCTCTGTGATTGGTGCATCTATTGATTCTCTCTCTCTTTCTCTCTGTGATTGGTGTATCTGTTGATTCCCTCTCTCTCTCTGTGATTGGTTTCTCCATTGATTCTCTCTCTCGCTCTGTGATTATTATATCTATTGATTCTCTGTCTCTCTCTCTCTCTCTCTGTGATTGGTGTATTTATTGATTCTTTCTCCCTCTCTGTGATTGCTGTATCTTTTGATTCTCTCTCTGTGATTGATGTATCTGTTGATTTGCTCTCTGTGATTGGTGTATCTGTTGATTCTCTCTCTCTCTCTCTGATTGGTGTATCTGTTGATTCTATCTCTCTCTCTGTTTGATTCGTTTATCTCTAGATTCTCTCTCTCTCTCTCTCTGTGATTGGTGTATCTTTTGATTCTCTCTCTGTGATTGATGTATCTGTTGATTTGCTCTCTGTGATTGATGTATCTGTTGATTCTCTCTCTCTCTGTGATTGGTGTATCTTTTGATTCTCTTTCTTTCTCTATGTGTGATTGGTGTATCTGTTGATTTTCTCTCTCTCTCTCTCTGTGATTGGTGTTTCTGTTGATTCTCGCTGTCTCTGTGATTGGTGTATCTGTTGATTCTCTCTCTCTCTGTCTCTCTTTGGTTGGTGTATTTGTTGATTCTTTCTCCCTCTCTGTGATTGGTGTATCTGTTGATTCTCTCTCTCTCTCTGTGTGATTGGTGTATCTGTTGATTCTCTCTCTCTCTCTGTGATTGGTGTATCTTTTGATTCTCTTTCTTTATCTATGTGTGATTGGTGTATCTGTTGATTTTCTCTCTCTCTCTCTCTGTGATTGGTGTTTCTGTTGATTCTCACTGTCTCTGTGATTGGTGTATCTGTTGATTCTCTCTCTCTCTGTCTCTCTTTGGTTGGTGTATTTGTTGATTCTTTCTCCCTCTCTGTGATTGGTGTATCTGTTGATTCTCTCTCTCTCTCTCTGTGTGATTGCTGTATCTTTTGATTCTCTCTCTGTGATTGATGTATCTGTTGATTTGCTCTCTGTGATTGGTGTATCTGTTGATTCTCTCTCTCTCTCTGTGATTGGTGTATCTGTTGATTCTATCTCTCTCTCTGTTTGATTCGTTTATCTCTAGATTCTCTCTCTCTCTCTCTTTGTGATTGGTGTATTTGTTTATTCTTTGTCCCTCTCTGTGATTGGTGTATCTTTTGATTCTCTCTCTGTGATTGATGTATCTGTTGATTTGCTCTCTGTGATTGATGTATCTGTTGATTCTCTCTCTCTCTGTGATTGGTGTATCTTTTGATTCTCTTTCTTTATCTATGTGTGATTGGTGTATCTGTTGATTTTCTCTCTCTCTCTCTCTGTGATTGGTGTTTCTGTTGATTCTCGCTGTCTCTGTGATTGGTGTATCTGTTGATTCTCTCTCTCTCTCTCTCTCTTTGGTTGGTGTATTTGTTGATTCTTTCTCCCTCTCTGTGATTGTTGTATCTGTTGATTCTCTCTCTCTCTCTGTGTGATTGGTGTATCTGTTGATTCTCTCTCTCTCTCTGTGATTGGTGTATCTTTTGATTCTCTCTCTGTGATTGATGTATCTGTTGATTTGCGCTCTGTGATTGCTGTATCTGTTGATTCACTCTCTCACTCTCTCTCTCTCTCTCTGTGATTGGTTTATCTCTTGATTCTCTCTCTCTCTCTCTGTGATTGGTCTATCTGTTAATTCAGTCACTCTCTCGGTGATTGGTTTATATCTGCATTCTCTCTCTCTCTGTGATTGGTGTATCTATTGATCTCTGTCTCTTTCCCTCTCTATCTCTCTTGTGATTGGTGTTTCTGTTGATTCTTCCTCCATCTCTGTGATTGGTGTATCTGTTTATTCCCTCTCTCTCTCACTGTGATTGGTTTATCTCTGGATTCTCTCTCTCTCTGCAATTGGTGTATCTATTGATCTCTGTCTCTTTCTCTCTCTCTCTTTCTCTCTGTGATTGGTGTTTTTGTTGATTCTCTGTCTCTCTCTCTCTCTCTCCCCCTCTCTGTGATTGGTGTATCAGTTGATTCTCTTCTCTGTGATTGGTGTATTAGATTAGATTAGAGATACAGCACTGAAACAGGCCCTTCGGCCCACCGAGTCTGTGCCGAACATCAACCACCCATTTATACTAATCCGACACTAATCCCATATTCCTACCAAACATCCCCACCTGTCCCTATATTTCCCTACCACCTACCTACACGAGTGACAATTAATAATGATCAATTTACCTATCAACCTGCAAGTCTTTTGGCTTGTGGGAGGAAACCGGAGCACCCGGAGAAAACCCACGCAGACACAGGGAGAACTTGCAAACTCCACACAGGCAGTACCTGGAATCGAACCCGGGTCCCTGGAGCTGTGAGGCTGCGGTGCTAACCACTGCGCCACTGTGCCGCCCTCTATCTATTGATTCTCTCTCACTCTCTGTGACTGGTGTATCTTCTGATTCTCTTTCTTTCTCTATGTGTGATTGGTGTATCTGTTGATTCTCTCTCTCTCTCTGTGATTGGTGTTTCTGTTGATTCTCGCTGTCTCTGTGATTGATGTATCTGTTGATTCTCTCTCTCTCTCTCTCTTTGGTTGCTGTATTTGTTGATTCTTTCTCCCTCTCTGTAATTGGTGTATCTGTTGATTCTCTCTCTCTCTGTGATTGGTGTATCTGTTGATTCTCTCTCTCTGTGATTGGTTTATCTCTTGAATCTCTCTCTCTCTCTCTCTCTGTGTGATTGGTGTATCTATTGATCTCAATCTCTCTCTCTCTCTCTCTCTCTCTCTGTGATTGGTGTATTTGTTGATTCTTTCTCCCTCTCTGTGATTGGTGTATCTTTTGATTCTCTCTCTCTGTGATTGATGTATTAGTTGATTTGCTCTCTGTGATTGGTGTATCTGTTGATTCTCACTCTCTCTCTGTGATTGGTGTATCTGTTGATTCTCTCTCTCTCTCTCTGTGATTGGTTTATCTCTGCATTCTCTCTCTCACTTCTGTGATTGGTGTATCCATTGATCTCTGTCTCTTTCTCTCTCTTTCTGTCTTGTGATTGGTGTTTCTGTTGATTCTTTCTCCCTCTCTGTGATTGGTGTATCAGTTGATTCTCATCTCTGTGATTGGTGCATCTATTGATTCTCTCTCTCTTTCTCTCTGTGATTGGTGTATCTGTTGATTCCCTCTCTCTCTCTGTGATTGGTTTCTCCATTGATTCTCTCTCTCGCTCTGTGATTATTATATCTATTGATTCTCTGTCTCTCTCTCTCTCTCTGTGATTGGTGTATTTATTGATTCTTTCTCCCTCTCTGTGATTGCTGTATCTTTTGATTCTCTCTCTGTGATTGATGTATCTGTTGATTTGCTCTCTGTGATTGCTGTATCTGTTGATTCTCTCTCTCTCTCTCTCTGTGATTGGTTTATCTCTTGATTCTCTCTCTCTCTGTGATTGGTGTATCTGTTGATTCTCTCTCTCTCTCTCTCTCTGTGATTGGTCTATCTGTTAATTCAGTCTCTCTCTCGGTGATTGGTTTATATCTGCATTCTCTCTCTCTCTCTGTGATTGGTGTATCTATTGATTCTCTCTCTCTCTCTCTCTGATTGGTGTATCTGTTGATTCTCTCTCTCTCTCTCTGTCATTGGTGTATCTGTTTATTCCCTCTCCCTCTCTCTGTGATTGGTTTATCTCTGGATTCTCTCTCTCTCTGCAATTGGTGTATCTATTGATCTCTGTCTCTTTTTCTCTCTCTCTTTCTCTCTGTGATTGGTGTTTTTGTTGATTCTCTCTCTCTCTCTCTCTCTCCCTCTCTGTGATTGGGGTATCAGTTGATTCTCTTTTCTGTGATTGGTGTATCTATTGATTCTCTCTCTCTCTCTGTGACTGGTGTATCTTTTGATTCTCTTTCTTTCTCTATGTGTGATTGGTGTTTCTGTTGATTCTCTCTCTCTCTCTCTCTCTCTCTCTTTTGTTGCTGTATTTGTTGATTCTTTCTCCCTCTCTGTGATTGGTGTATCTGTTGATTCTCTCTCTCTCTGTGATTGGTGTATCTGTTGATTCTCTCTCCCTCTCTCTCTCTCTCTCTGTGATTGGTGTATCTGTTAATTATCTCTCTCTCTCTCTGTGATTGGTTTATCTCTGCATTCTCTCTCTCTCTTCTGTGATTGGTGTATCCATTGATCTCTGTCTCTTTCTCTCTCTTTCTCTTTGTGATTGGTGTTTCTGTTGATTCTTTCTCCCTCTCTGTGATTGGTGTATCAGTTGATTCTCATCTCTGTGATTGGTGTATCTTTTGATTCTCTTTCTTTCTCTATGTATGATTGGTGTACCTGTTGATTTTCTCTCTCTCTCTCTCTCTCTGTGATTGGTGTTTCTGTTGATTCTCGCTGTCTCTGTCTTTGGTGTATCTGTTGATTCTCTCTCTCTCTGTCTCTCTTTGGTTGCTGTATTTGTTGATTCTTTCTCCCTCTCTGTGATTGGTGTATCTGTTGATTCTCTCTCTCTCTCTCTGTGTGATTGGTGTATCTGTTGAATCTCTCTCTCTGTGATTGGTTTATCTCTTGATTCTCTCTCTCTCTCTCTCTGTGATTGGTGTATCTATTGATCTCAATCTCTTTCTCTCTCTCTCTCTCGCTCTCTCTCTGTGATTGATGTTTCTGTTGATTTTCTCTCTCTCTCTTTGATTGGTGTATCTGTTGATTCTCTTTCTCTCTGTTTGATTGGTTTATCTCTAGACTCTCTCTCTCTCTCTCTCTCTCTGTGATTGGTGTATTTGTTGATTCTTTCTCCCTCTCTGTGATTGGTGTATCTGTTGATTCTCTCTCTGTGATTGATGTATTAGTTGATTTGCTCTCTGTGATTGGTGTATCTGTTGATTGTCACTCTCTCTCCGTGATTGGTGTATCTGTTGATTCTCTCTCCCTCTCTCTCTCTCTCTGTGATTGGTGTATCTGTTAATTCTCTCTCTCTCTCTGTGATTGGTTTATCTCTGCATTCTCTCTCTCACTTCTGTGATTGGTGTATCCATTGATCTCTGTCTCTTTCTCTCTCTTTCTGTCTTGTGATTGGTGTATCAGTTGATTCTCATCTCTGTGATTGGTACATCTATTGATTCTCTCTCTCTTTCTCTCTGTGATTGGTGTATCTGTTGATTCCCTCTCTCTCTCTGTGATTGGTTTCTCCATTGATGCTCTCTCTCGCTCTGTGATTATTAGATCTATTGATTCTCTGTCTCTCTCTCTCTCTCTCTCTGTGATTGGTGTATTTATTGATTCTTTCTCCCTCTCTGTGATTGGTGTATCTTTTGATTCTCTCTCTGTGATTGATGTATCTGTTGATTTGCTCTCTGTGATTGGTGTATCTGTTGATTCTCTCTCTCTCTCTGTGATTGGTGTATCTGTTGATTCTCTCTCTCTCTCTGTGATTGGTGTATCTGATGATTCTCTCTCTCTCTCTCTCTGTGATTGGTGTATCTGTTGATTCTATCTCTCTCTCTGTTTGATTGGTTTATCTCTAGATTCTCTCTCTCTCTCTCTCTCTCTGTGATTGGCGTATTTATTGATTCTTTCTCCCTCTCTGTGATTGGTGTATCTTTTGATTCTCTCTCTGTGATTGATGTATCTGTTAATTCTCTCTCTCTCTCTTCTGTGATTGGTGTATCCATTGATCTCTGTCTCTTTCTCTCTCTTTCTGTCTTGTGATTGGTGTTTCTGTTGATTCTTTCTCCCTCTCTGTGATTGGTTTTTCTCTGGATTCTCTCCCTCTCTCTGTGATTGGTGTATCTGTTGATTCTCTCTCTCTCTATGATTGGTGTATCTGTTGATTCTCTCTCTGTGTGATTGGTGTATCTGTTGATTCTCTCTCTCTCGGTAATTGGTGTGTCTGTTGATTCTCTCTCTCTCTCTCTGTGATTGGTGTATCTGTTAATTCTTTCCATCTCTATGATTGGTGTATCTGTTGATTCTCTCTCTCTGTGACTGGTGTATCTGTTGATTCTCTCTCTGTGATTGGTGCATCTTTTGATTCATTCTCTCTGTGTGTGACTGGTGTATCAGTTGAGTCTCTCACTCTGTGATTGGTGTATCTGTTGATTCCCCCCCCCCCCCCCCTCTCTCTCTCTCTCTCTGTGTGACTGGTGTATCTGTTGATTCCCTCTCTCTGTGATTGATGTATCTGTTGATTCTCTCTCCCTCTCTGTGATTGGTGTATCTGTTGATTCTCTCTCTGTGATTCGTGTATCTGTTGATTCTCTCTTTCTCTGTCTCTCTCTCTCTCTCTCTCTCTCTCTCTCTCTTTCTTTGATTGGTGTATTTATTGATTCTTTCTCTCTCTCTGATTGGTATATCTGTTGATTCTCTCTCTGTGATTGTTGTATCTGTTGAATCTCTCTCTCTGTGATTGGTGTATCTGTTAATTCTTTCCATCTCTATGATTGGTGTATCTGTTGATTCTCTCTCTCTGTGACTGGTGAATCTGTTGATTCTCTCTCTCTGTGATTGGTGTATCTGTTGATTCCTTCTCTCTGTGTGTGACTGGTGTATCAGTTGAGTCTCTCACTCTGTGATTGGAGTATCTGTTGATTCTCTTTCCCTCTCTGTGATTGATGTATCTGTTGATTCTCTCTCTTTTATTGGCGTATCTGTTGATTGTCTCCCTCTCTCTCTCTTTGATTGGTGTATTTGTTGATTCTTTCTCCCTCTCTGTGATTGGTGTCTCTGTTGATTCTCTCTCTATCTCTGTGATTGGTTTCGCCGTTGATTCTCTCTCTCTCTCTCTCTCTCTGTGTGATTGGTGTATTTGTTGTTTCTTTCTCCTTCTCTGTGATTGGTGTATCTTTTGATTCTCTCTCTCTGTGATTGGTGTATCTGTTGATTTGCTCTCTGTGATTGGTGTATCTGTTTATTATCTCTCTCTCTCTCTCTGTGATTGGTGTATCTGTTGATTCTCTCTCTCTCTGAGTGATTGGTTTATCTCTTGATTCTCTCTCTCCCTCTGTGATTGGTGTATCTGTTGATTCTCTCTCTCTTTCTCTGATTGGTTTATCTCTGGATTCTCTCTCTCTCTGTGATTGGTGTATTTATTGAACTCTGTCTCTTTATTTCTCTCTCTCTCTCTCTCTTGTGATTGGTGTTTCTGTTGATTCTTTCTCCCTCTCTGTGATTGGTGTATCTGTTTATTCTCTTTCACTCTCTGTGATTGGTTTATCTCTGGATTCTCTCTCTCTCTCTCTCTGTGATTGGTGTATCTATTGATCTCTGTCTCTTTCTCTCTTTCTCTGTCTCTCTCTGATTGGTGTTTCTGTTGATTACCTCTCTCTCTCTCTCTCTCTCTCTCTCTCCCTCTCTCTCTGTGATTGGTGTATCTGTTGATTCTCTGTCTCTCTGTGATTGGTGTATCTTTTGATTCTTTCTCTTTCCCTATGTGTGATTGGTCTATCTGCTGATTCTCTCTCTCTCTCTCTCTCTCTCTCTCTCTCTGATTGGTGTTTCTGTTGATTCTCTCTTTCTCTCTCTCTCTCTATCTCTCTTTGATTGGTGTATTTGTTGATTCTTTCTCTCTCTCTGATTGGTGTATCTGTTGATTCTCCCTCTCTGTGACAGGTGTATCCGTTGATTCTCTCTCTGTGATTGGTGTATCTGTTGATTCATTCTCTCTGTGTGTGACTGGTGTATCAGTTGAGTCTCTCACTCTGTGATTGGTGTATCTGTTGATTCCCCCTCTCTCTTTCTCTCCCTCTCTCTCTCTGTGATTTGTGTATCTGTTAATTCTTTAATTCTCTGTGATTGATGTATCTGTTGATTCTCTCTCCCTCTCTGTGATTGGTGTATCTGTTGATTCTCTCTCTCTGATTGGTGTATCTGTTGATTCTCTCTTTCTCTCTCTCTCACTTTGATTGGTGTATTTGTTGATTCTTTCTCTCTCTCTGATTGGTATTTCTCTTGTTTCTCTCTCTGTGATTGGTGGATCTATTGATTCCCTCTCTCTCTCTCTCTCTCTCTCTCTCTCTCTCTGTGTGATTGGTGTATCTATTGATCTCTGCCTCTTTCTTTCTCTCTCTCTGTGATTGATGTTTCTGTTGCTTCTCTCTCTCTCTCTGTGATTGGTGTATTTGTTGATTCTTTCTCCCTCTCTGTGATTGCGTATCTTTTGATTCTCTCTCTCTGTGATTGATGTATCTGTTGATTTGCTCTCTGTGATTGGTGTATCTGTTGATTATCTCTTTCTCTCTCTCACTCTCTGTGATTGGTGTATCTGTTGACTCTCTCTCTCTCTCTGTGATTGGTGTATCTGTTAATTCTCACTCTCTCTGTGATTGGTTTATCTCTGCATTCTCTCCCTCTCTCTGTGATTGGAGTATCTATTGATCTCTGTCTCTTTCTCTCTCTCTCTCTCTCTCTTGTGATTGGTGTTTCTGCTGATTCTTTCTCCCTCTCTGTGATTGGTGTATCTGTTTATTCTCTCTCTCTCTCTCTCTCTCTCTCTCTCTCTGTGATTGGTTTATCTCTGGATTCTCTCTCTCTCTCTCTGCGATTGGTGTATCTATTGTCTCTGTCTCTTTCTCTTTCTGTGTCTCTCTGTGATTCGTGTTTCTGCTGATTCTCTCTCTCTCTCTCTCTCTCTCCCTCTCCCTCTCTGTGATTGGTGTATCAGTTGATTCTCTTCTCTGTGATTGGTGTATCTATTGATTCTCTCTCTCTCTGTGATTGGTGTATCTTTTGATTCTCTTTCTTCCTCTATGTGTGATTGGTGTATCTGTTGATTCTCTCTCTCTCTTGGTAATTGGTGTGTCTGTTGATTCTCTCTCTCTCTGTGATTGGTGTATCTGTTGATTCTCTCCCTCTGTGATTGATGTATCTGTTGATTCTCTCACTCTGTGATTGGTGTATCTGATGATTCTCTCTCTGTGATTGGTTTCTCCGTTGATTCTCTCTCCCTCTCTGCGATTATTGTATCTATTGATTCTCTCACTTGCTCTCTCTCTCTCTCTGTGTGACTGGT
This sequence comes from Heterodontus francisci, assembly GCF_036365525.1. Classification (NCBI taxonomy): domain Eukaryota; kingdom Metazoa; phylum Chordata; class Chondrichthyes; order Heterodontiformes; family Heterodontidae; genus Heterodontus; species Heterodontus francisci. The sequence continues at coordinate 18,812,704 of NC_090380.1, read as the reverse complement.
GTATCTGTTGATTCTCTCTCTCTGTAATTAGTGTATCTGTTAATTCATTCTCTCTCTGTGATTGATGTATCTGTTGATTCTCTCTCTCTGTGATTGGTGTATCTGTTAATTCTTTCCATCTCTATGATTGGTGTATCTGTTGAGTCTCTCACTCTGTGATTGGTGTATCTGTTGATTCCGCCCCCCCCCCCCCCTCTCTCTTTCTCTCTGTGTGACTGGTGTATCTGTTGATTCTCTCTCTCTGTGATTGATGTATCTGTTGATTCTCTCTCCCTCTCTGTGATTGGTGTATCGTTGATTCTCTCTCTGTGATTGGTGTATCTGTTGATTCTCTCTTTCTCTCTCTCTCTCTCTCTCTTTGATTGATGTATTTGTTGATTCTTTCTCTCTCTCTGATTGGTATATCTGTTGATTCTCTCTCTGTGATTGTTGTATCTGTTGAATCTCTCTCTCTGTGATTGGTGTATCTGTTAATTCTTTCCATCTCTATGATTGGTGTATCTGTTGATTCTCTCTCTCTGTGATTGGTGTATCTGTTGATTCCTTCTCTCTGTGTGTGACTGGTGTATCAGTTGAGTCTCTCACTCTGTGATTAGTGTATCTGTTGATTCTCTTTCCCTCTCTGTGATTGATGTATCTGTTGATTCTCTCTCTTTTATTGGTGTCTCTGATGATTCTCTCTCTGTGATTGGTTTCTCCGTTGATTCTCTCTCCCTCTCTGCGATTATTGTATCTATTGATTCTCTCACTTGCTCTCTCTCTCTCTGTGTGACTGGTGTATCTGTTGATTCTCTCTCTCTGTGATTAGTGTATCTGTTAATTCATTCTCTCTCTGTGATTGATGTATCTGTTGATTCTCTCTCTCTGTGATTGGTGTATCTGTTAATTCTTTCCATCTCTATGATTGGTGTATCTGTTGAGTCTCTCACTCTGTGATTGGTGTATCTGTTGATTCCGCCCCCCCCCCCCCACCTCTCTTTCTCTCTGTGTGACTGGTGTATCTGTTGATTCTCTCTCTCTGTGATTGATGTATCTGTTGATTCTCTCTCCTTCTCTGTGATTGGTGTATCGTTGATTCTCTCTCTGTGATTGGTGTATCTGTTGATTCTCTCTTTCTCTCTCTCTCTCTCTCTCTTTGATTGATGTATTTGTTGATTCTTTCTCTCTCTCTGATTGGTATATCTGTTGATTCTCTCTCTGTGATTGTTGTATCTGTTGAATCTCTCTCTCTGTGATTGGTGTATCTGTTAATTCTTTCCATCTCTATGATTGGTGTATCTGTTGATTCTCTCTCTCTGTGATTGGTGTATCTGTTGATTCCTTCTCTCTGTGTGTGACTGGTGTATCAGTTGAGTCTCTCACTCTGTGATTAGTGTATCTGTTGATTCTCTTTCCCTCTCTGTGATTGATGTATCTGTTGATTCTCTCTCTTTTATTGGTGTCTCTGTTGATTCTCTCTCTATCTCTGTGATTGGTTTTGCCGTTGATTCTCTCTCTCTCTCTGTGATTGGTGTATTTGTTGATTCTTTCTCCCTCTCTGTGATTGGTGTATCTTTTGATTCTCTCTCTCTGTGATTGGTGTATCTGTTGATTTGCTCTCTGTGATTGGTGTATCTGTTTATTATCTCTCTCTCTCTCTCTCTCTCTGTGATTGGTGTATCTGTTGATTCTCTCTCTCTCTCTCTCTCTCTCTCTGTGATTGGTTTATCTCTTGATTCTCTCTCTCCCTCTCTGATTGGTTTATCTCTGGATTCTCTCTCTCTCTGTGATTGGTGTATTTATTGATCTCTGTCTCTTTCTTTCTCTCTCTCTCTCTCTTGTGATTGGTGTTTTTATTGATTCTTTCTCCCTCTCTGTGATTGGTGTATCTGTTTATTCTCTTTCACTCTCTGTGATTGGTTTATCTCTGGATTTTCTCTCTCTCTCTCTCTCTGTGATTGGTGTATCTATTGATCTCTGTCTCTTTCTCTCTTTCTCTGTCTCTCTCTGATTGGTGTTTCTGTTGATTACCTCTCTCTCTCTCTCTCTCTCTCTCCCTCTCTCTCTCTCTGTGATTGGTGTATCTGTTGATTCTCTGTCTCTCTGTGATTGGTGTATCTTTTGATTCTCTCTCTTTCCCTATGTGTGATTGGTGTATCTGTTGATTCTCTCTCTCTCTCTCTCTCTCTCTCTCTGTGATTGGTGTTTCTGTTGATTCTCGCTGTCTCTGTGATTGGTGTCTCTGTTGATTCTCTCTCTCTCTGTGATTGGTGTATCTGTTGTTTCTCTCTCTCTTTCTCTCTGATTGGTGCATCTGTCGATTCTCTCTGTGTGTGATTGGTGTATCTGTTGATTCTCTCTCTCCCCTTGGTAATTGGCGTGTCTGTTGATTCTCTCTCTCTGTGATTGGTGTATCTGTTGATTCTCTCTCTCTGTGATTGGTTTATCTGTTGATTCTCACTCTCTCTGTGATTTGTGTATCTGTTGATTCTCTCTCTCTCTGTGATTGTTGTATCTGTTGATTCTCTCTCTGTGATTGGTGTATCTATTTATCTCTTTCTCTCTCTCTCTTTCTCTCTATGTAATCGGTACATCTGTTGGTTCTCCCTCTCTGATTGGTGTATCTGTTGAATCTCTCTCTCTCTCTGTAATTGGTATATCTGTTGATCCTCTCTCCTATATTATTTGGTCTGTCAGTTGATACAGTCCCCTCTTTCTCACTTTTATATTTTTCCAACATTTCTGTGTATTTTTCAGTCTTCAGTTCTGCTGAAATATGTACCCCTTTTGTTTACAGATCCACTCTATGCTACTCTATTTCCAGTGTTTGCTCTTTGTTTCCTTTACATTTTTCCCTTGCATTTCAACTCATGTCTTGCCCAATCTTTCTTCTCCCAAGCACAAAGTGATTGGAACAACCCCTGGAAAAACCCATCTGTTACATATGAATGGCTTTTGGTCTCTTTCTCCATCTGATTACTTTGAGGTGCTGCTGCTGTGGGGCATAGCTGAACAGTACTGCCATATTGCTGGCTGTGTTCCCTGTATCTTATCAGGCCATCCCTGGACCACTTGCTGAGAGAACAGTTGTAACTCCTCATCTTTGCTGTTCTCATCTCTAATTTGACTCTGTTTTGTTGGTGTTACATTCACTCGGTGATGAATCTTTATACCTTGATCTTCTTTGCTTCTGATCAGAGGATACTTTTCAATGGGTGTATAATCTTCAACCTTATCGTTATGAGCTTATTTCTCACCCTCTTCCTGATCTGAATGGTTTTGTGAATGGATTTTATCCAGGAACTGTTGCATCCAAATATTTCATACTTGGTTCCTATGTCTACCATGTTCTCATAGTCATCATCATCTTCCAGGGTATGGATGTCTTGGTTTCTTTTTCTACCCTTTCGCCCTGTTGCTCTGTCTGTGGTGACTCATCTACCACCTTCTTCCCTTGTTCTGCACATCTCTTTTCCAGTGATTGCCTTTTCCACAAGCTCTGCAGATTGATCCTCATGCAGGACACTTCCTTTCTTTTGTGAATTCATGTGGTCACCTGCAGCTCCTGCACATCTTTCTCTCTGTTTGGTGTACATTCTTTTGTTGCTGTTTCACTGGTACAACCCTGCTGCATTTCTCTTAGCTTAACTGAAGGCTAGCCATTTGGGTCGTCAGTGTCTTCATCTGTCTACTCGTGTCTTCATGTGCTCTGGCAGTATCTACAGCCTGTGATATTGTGAGCTTGTCCTTTTCAATTAGAGCTATTTGTACTTCAGGCTGTGCAGAACCCAAGCATAGCTGATCTATCAGCTTTATATCTGTGTCCGTAAATTTACATTTTCTGGTTGCATTTTCCAATCATGTTATGAAATTGTCAATAGGCTCACCTAATTCCTGTCTGAGGGCTTGAAATTCATATCAGTAGATACGACGATTTGCTTTTGGTTGGAGATGGGTGCTGAATCTTTCAAAAATTTTATCTGGATTTCTGCTGTCCACTCAGCGCCCAACTATTGAACAAATTTAATCCTTTATTTCCTGTCCATAGAAAGATATAGCTGACCCTTTCCTTTTCATTTGTGTCTTTTAGAAAACTACTGAATGTCAATCTGCACTTTTGTTTAAACTTCTCAAATGCCTCTATGACATCATCAGCTTCCCATTTCATTACGGGCTAAAGCTGTGCATTCATTGCTGTGCTGGTGGTCATTTCATTTTCGTACAATTCACTCAATTTCTCTCTCTCTCTCTGGCAGTAATTTGGGTTGTTTTTTTCTATCTAGGTCAGCATCAAATTCATTTGAAATGTTTTATGTTAACTCACATAACTCAACTGCTGCCACCATATTACATCTCATGGTTGTCTTCTGGTTCCCATAATTTTGAATTAATCATACTTTAGACTAAGAGATGCTGGAGCTCTGTTAATTTCATTCAACTTCCAAGCTGCCTGGTAAGAACTGCCTTAGACTGGTGTAGTGTTATGTGTCATTTGAATCTAGAGTGTAGCCATGAACGTGGCTCCCTTAACATAATAATTAGTTCCTAGCTAACAGCTAATAGATAATACAGATAATATAACAATATATAACACTGCTCAGGAAGATGAAACCTAGCAGAACCTGAACTTACTGCTTCAGCAGGAGGAGTGAGGCCTAGCAGAACCTGAACTTACTGCTTCAGCAGGAGGAGTGAGGCCTAGCAGAGCCTGAACTTACTGCTTCAGCAGGAGGAGTGAGGCCTAGCAGAGCCTGAACTTACTGCTTCAGCAGGAGGAGTGAGGCCTAGCAGAGCCTGAACTTACTGCTTCAGCAGGAGGAGTGAGGCCTAGCAGAGCCTGAACTTACTGCTCCAACAGAACCTGAGCAGGCAGTCAGCTGAAGAACCAGCCTATGCTGGGTTCGGTTCAGTGTCACATGAAGAATATGATTTTATTCCAAGGAGTGGAATTCTACCATAAAACATCAATTAATAATTATGTACAATGTGCTCACAGTCTGCTTCTCCTGTTAAGAGCATGGCTTTATAGTGGCTATGAATCCCTCTATTCATTGTATGAAAGCTGAGTTTCAACCACGTAACAATAGTATCATTTTCATGCAAGTGTAGAGTTCTGCAGCTCATCTGATAATTGTTCAATGTATCTGTTTGTGCTCTTTAAGTGTAACTAGCACCATGCGAGGTTCTTGTCAGAAACCCCAGCTTTCGGCTAATTCCTATTCAATGCACAGAGCACCTCTCCCAGATCCTCTTCTCCTGTATTTTATTCTCGGCTTTTCATCTCCACAGTAAGCCAAGTCTCGAATTGCCTGCTCTCCCGCCCACTTGCCCGATAACACCTATCAAACCTTTTGTAACATGTTTTTAATCTGCAGACACAGGCGATTGAATTACTGCGGGCCGGGAGGGAGAGATGGGGGAAGGGCAGGTTCTCCAGATAGTCTGCTGCAAATCTGTGGAAGATCTGCAAACTCCTGCCCTCCCCGTTTGCGCCGTTTCTCCGGTGTCATCTTTCTGCCAGAGTTCCAGAAAGAGATCAGGAGATACTCCAGCAGAAATTCAATCCCAGTGTTCCAGAAATGAACTTGCACAAACAATTAATTGAGAAAGAAAGAGCCATTCAGACCTTGTCCAATTGAAATCTGTTTCCTGAAACAATACACAGATGTAACAGCCCTCCTCCACATCCCTCACCAGTTAGCAATACGTTCAGTTCTTTCCTAAAAGACTTTACCGAGCGTGTTTTCTGATACAACACAACTTGCATTTATATGGCACCTTTAACGTAGTGAAACGCCCCAAGGCCCTTCACTGGAGTGCTTTCAAACGAAACTTGACATCAAGCCACATAAGGAGATATGAGGATAGTTTGTAAATGAGGTAGGTTTTAAAGAGTATCTTAAAAGTGGAGAAAGAGGTAGACAGGCAGAGAGATTTAGGGAGGAGATTCCAGAGCTTAGGACCCAGAAAGCTGAAGGCCAATGGTGGAACAATGGAAATGAAGGATGTGCAAGACGTCAGAATTGGAGCAGAGCAGAGGTCTCGGAGAGTTGTGGGCTGGAGGAGATTACAGAGATAGGGATATAGAGCTTAGCTCCCCCAGAGTGAAGTGTGCATTTCACTCACAATTTGCTGTAGTCAGCTCCTTCTCATAATTATGCAAAGGTATTGATTTGGACACAGGCAAGGGGCACACTACTGGTGGGAGCTGGAAATCTAGTGTCGGTGAAATTTAAAGGGTTGCAGACAATTAATGGCAAGCGTAAGGATCAAGAGCCAGGGACTGGGGTGACAAAAATCCTCGCCACCTTCGGAAACTATTTTGTCTGGTGCGGGAGACCGGAACAAAAGAAGATAACCTTCAAATCAGAGCTAGGCCATTCAGGGGTGATGTCAGGAAGCTCTTCATCTTACAAAGGGTGGTGGGAACCTGGAGCTTTCTGCCCCAAAAAGCTGTTGAGGCCGGGAGTCAATTGAAAATTGAAGACTGAGATTGATAGGTTTTTATTATTAAAGGATATGAAAACCAGGCGAGTGTTTGAAGTTAAGATACAGATCAGCCACAATGTAATTGAATGTCAGAACAGGACCGAGGGGCTGAATGGCCTACTCCTGTTTCTGTTTCCTCGCACCTTGTATCAAGGGTGTAGGGGAGAAGGCAGAAATCAAAGGAATATCATCTCAATGCACAGCCATGGGTCTCCAGGCAAGGTGCTGAGCATCCCACCAGCTAGCAGTGCTGCCTGAGCAGATTGTGGCCATCTTTGCCACTTGATAGCTCCATCTCTATAAGTCAACATTGCAGCAAGCCTGAAAGGGGATGCAGGCTGGACTTCGGCCCTAGCTGGCCTTGCCTGTCACTGAGGGTGCCAGCCCTGTGCTGTCTCTAGGTGGTGCAGCTTGGTATCTGACTCCCTGCTGACCTGGGTTCTATGAAGGCAGTTCCCCACACTCCTACCATGCAGCTGTGGCAATGCCCACTAATATGATTGATGCCACCTTAGCAGGTGTGACCAATTGGACTACGCTGGCTGTTTAATACCCTGGCATGCCTCCATCCATGCCCTAACAATTAAAGCCTGGTATACTAAGGTTAGGGTGCTTGTGTAGAACCATCCAGTGTTACAGTTATTGAGGCCTTTGTAGTATTAATGACAGGGTCTGCGGTCATAACTCCCTTGTGAATTGGAGCATCCTAACTCGGTAATCCTGTGCCAAAGCAATATTTTTTTTTGTTATTCATTCTCAAGATGTTGGCATTACTGGCAAGGCTAGGATTTTTTGCCCATCCCGAATTGCCCTTGTGAAGTTGGTGTTGGGCCTTCTTCTTGAACCGCTGCAGTACATGTGAGGTAGGTACACCCACAGTGCTGTTAGGAAGGGAGCTCCAGGATTTTGACTCAGCGACAGTGAAGGAACGGCGATATAGTTCCAAGTCAGGATGGTGCTGGGCTTGGAGGGGAACTTGCAGGTGGTGATGTTCCCATGCATCTGCTGCCCCTGTCCTTCTGCTGTCAAAGAAGACGCGCAGAGCTTTATCTTCCACAAATTCCCAAGGATGTACACAAGCGAGTAAAACATTTTAACCCAGGGCAAGAGGCGAGCATGGAGCCGGTGAGGCAAGCAACAGGCTCACCTTGATGTGAGGCCCGAACCATTTTAAATCTTAGGCCTTGTTATGATAGAACAGGCCCAACTCCCACTTAAACGCAGCAGGAAGAATGTAGAGGTCGGTGGGCAGAAGCACAGCATGATCCTGCCACCAGAGGCAGGGATGGTCAAGTGATGGAGTGGATCGGGGATGGAGCAGGAGAGGCCCAAGGCTTCCTTGCAGGAAGAGCACTCCTACTTCTCACAGCTGTGATTTTAATCACGCTCGGTTTGTCCCATTCTCGTTGTGTGTTGGGGGAGGGGGGAGCGTTGTTAAAATCTGGACCAATTATTGTATCCTTGGTACAACCGAGGTGGGAGGAGTGCACTATCTTTTCTAGTTCCACTTCTCCACCGGTCATAACATATATTTACCCAGTTTCCAATACAGTAAATCATAGACTCTACTCTTTACCCTAGAATAAAATACACCAACCAGGTTTCTTTAATAAACAACAAAATTATCAGTTTATTTTAAGACAAGACATAACCAGGAATGAAACAAAGCATTAACACATAGGGTGAAATATCAAAGTTCCCTTTTACCTTAGCCCCCCACACACACACACACACACATACACACACACACCGTTAAAGATTTTCTCTGTGGAACTCAGTTACAAAATTAGACCAAAAAAAATACTTTGGCCAAATACTTGCTCATTCTTGAAGAAAGAAGAGAAGATATGGAAAGATGTCAGTTGACCCTTTTTGCTTTGGCATCCCAAATATGCGTAGATGGCTGTCACTGGGATCTTTCTAGAACAGTTCTTTCCAGACGATGTTGAAGATTAGTTTGGCAGGTTTTCCAGGAGAAATGCAGCAACAGGGGTTTCAGGCAGGCTTTTTGGGAGAAATGCAGTATCAGTTTCTCTATTTCTTACACTCGCTTCTAAGAGATTCTCAAAGAGATGGAAAATTTAGCAGGCATTTCAAAGAGATAGAAAAGGCTGAGCCGAGGTTTTTGTCATTGGCAGGTTAATTTTTTTAAACTCCTTACAAAACACTGTCCAAACCTCAACTGACTGTCCAAAGTGAAACCAAAACAATATCTCAAGTCAAGTCTCCTGACCCCGATAAATCTTGACCTGTCACTTCTCTGTAAACATCCTCCCCAGGTCAAAAAGACCCCTCTGGGTAATTATCTGAAGACAGGTGACTTCCAGTAAGGGTTATTTGCAAACCAAGTCCAAAAAACCTTCCGATGACCAGTTTTTAAAAAAAAAACACAAAGTCCAGCATCTATGGAATCCTTTTCAGTTTTAAAACCCAAGTTCTCAAAAATGGAAGCACTTTCATAACATACTTGAAAAGAGAGATGGCATTTGCTCCTGCAGAGAAAATAAAAAGAGTGTTTGTGTATTCTTGTCCTGTCTGTCCCTTCCTCTTTTTCTTCACTTTCTTTGATTCTTCTCCTGTGAGAAGTTACCTCCTCCCCCACCAACCCCCCCCCCCCCCCCCCACCCCCCCCCCACTCCCCCAGAGTAAATGGCCATACCATAGTGGAAACTGGGGGACAAATGGCAGCAAAAATGCCTCTCTGCCACCCATTGGGGTGGGGAGGTGGGGGTGGTGGGGAGGGGGGGTACCGTTCCAGGCACAGTGACTAGAATGATGAGCAGGGCCTTAAGAGGCTGTAGTTTAGCAGGGAAGCAATGAATGAGCTGTGCCAAAGAGATCCCTCGTCAACATCTGCAACCCACAGAACACTGGCAGCGACTGTGACTGTCACAATGGCACACCCCCACCCGCCCACCACCCGCACCACCCCCCCACCCCACCTCGCACTAAGTGACAGCAAAGATTTATGACAATTCTCCCGCTTGTTTGTCCTCACTCTGGCGGCTGAGATCCGCTGAAAATGCTGCAAACACCATTGGCGCTGTTCCGCTGCAGTTGCTGCAGTTATTCTGCTATCATTGGAGCAGACAAGCTGGTGAAAATCCCCAAAGGAATTCACACACTACATGTTTCCAGCTCTCTCCAGGCTTTTGCCGGAGATATTTCCAGTGCCACCCAGCTTTCTGCCAATAGATGTGCCAAGGAGGCGGCTGAGGCTTTATCCAGGACTGTGTCACTTTCACCGTTGACCAACAGCTGACTTACCAACAACTTGAGAGGGCTTTCCAGAGGTATGAGAGGTGATTGATTGAAGCCTTCATCTGCCTAGGCCCTAAGCCCTGGAAATCCCTCCCTAAACCTCTCTGCCTCTCTTTCTTCCTTTAAGACATTCCTTTAAACCTATCTCTTTGACCAAGCTTTTGGTCATCTGCCCTAATATCTCCTTATATGGCTCAGCGTCAAATTCTTGTTTGATCATGCTTTAGGTGAAGCATTTTGGAACTTTTACTAAATGCAATGATGTAAAATCACTGACAGATCATGTGATGCCTTACCCCTCTCTCGATTGCCTTATCCTGGGCTCCACCTCAACTTGGTTTGCCTTCAGTTATACCGGGGTTTGAAAGGAAATGAGATCTTAATGAAGGGAAGTCACATGTAGGGAGGCAACCTGAAGAAGTCACAATGCTCCTGATAGTCACAAGACTGGATTTTAGCATGTCTGATTATAACAAGATGTTAGATTTTGGTGGTAGATAATGACTGATATGGCAATGACTGATATGGTAATGATTGCTATGGTAATGATTGCTATGGTAATGACTGATATGGTAATGAATGATATGGCAATGACTGATATGGTAATGACTGCTATGGCAATGACTGACATGGTAATGAGATGGTAATGATATGGTAATGACTGCTATGGCAGTGACTGACATGGTAATGATATGGTAATGACTGATATGGTAATGACTGCTATGGTAATGATATGGCAATGATTGCTATGGTAATGACTGATATGGCAATGACTGACATGGTAATGATATGGTAATGACTGATATGGCAATGACTGACATGGTAATGATATGGTAATGACTGATATGGCAATGACTGACATGGTAATGATATGGTAATGACTGATATGGCAATGACTGATATGGTAATGATATGGTAATGATTGATTTCGTATTGATTACTATGATAATGATTAACTACTTTTAGTTACTCAAGTGACGGCAAAAGAGAATGTGATTCATCAATAGAGGGTGCTCTTGTAGATGTTCTCTGAAGCAATGGGAGTGACTGGCTTTGAGCTGGTTCAGTAAAAGAGCTGCATTCATTTTTCTAGATCCTTCTCTGTTCATTTTCCAATCTGATTGTCCTTTACACTTGCTGCCACTTCAGTAGTTCCTATCATGTTAAAACATCCTGAAAAGTGATTTGGTAAACTGGATGTCTAGAAAGTCAAGGCATTTGAGGGATTATTATTGTGAGGCAGAAGATGGTTTGTGCAATGTTTGAAATTGGTAGAGACAGCTGCTGCTGCTATGAAGCCAAAGTAATATTTTGTCAGTGTTGTCTGAAGCTTTGATTACAAGGAACATCTTGGGAACTAGAGTGATGCACAGCAGAGAGTCCAATGGACATGCTGAGGAACATTATCAAAGTTTCTTGATTAGCAGAATACTCAGCACTCAGACATCTCCACAACTTTCTGTCAGTAATGACCTGTGACCTGACGTGGACAACCAAATCAACCGCAGTATTTTCTATTCTCACGAAAGGCCACCGGTTGAAAGGTGTCCAGTGACCCAACTGCAGACTTGCAAAACAAATCCACTGGAGAACTGATGTGATAGGCTGCCCTTGGACTCAAACCTCATAACAAAGTTCATGTGACAGGCTTCCCTTAGGTTCAAACCTAAAGGGTGAAGGCTACAATCACCCTGAATGTGACTGACAGAGGCCATGTTGACTGGGATTACAGGTTTGGCTGTAGCAGTGTATAAAGTTCAGGGGCAACCTCATTAGGGAGGTGTCATCTCCCCCATACATGTTGTGTCCGACAGGTCCGAGTATGGAGGTTTTTATCTTGTGCGCATGGATGGATCCTCATTGATCTCTTGAGGTGCATATGCACCTGTCCGCCATGTCTCCTATGATCACCTCCTCCAGAAACTGCCAACAGAAAGGTTGTACATAACTGCTCTTATAGCTTCACATGGTGACTGTTGCTGGGGAAGCAGAGACAGAGACAGCCGAGCGACTGCCAGGAAGACCCTGATGAGTCTCACCAGCTTCCTTCCTCACATGCCAGGAGTATAGTGTAGAAGTAGTGAAGAATCACCAGTTGTGCCCAAACCTGGAAAGCAAAATATTCCTTTACTAACAAGGACCCAACTGAAGGGAAGAGGGGTCACAAGCAGTTTTAGACGTACATTGAACATCTGGCTGAAGTGCTTTTGCTGTGGCAACATCCCAAATTAACATAAAAATCAGGCCTTAATGAACTGGTGCACAACAAGCTTTAGGGGGCCACAAGTCAAGTTATGATGCACCCTACGCATGAGATTACTTGGAATGCCTTGGGTCTCAGTGCCCCATAACATGGAGATTGGCCGCCACTACTGAAACCCCCTGGTGCTGAAGCAACAGAGCTGTTCCTGGTGACATTGTCAGTGAGTGCCACAGACGGCTGAGATGTGTTGATCTCTTGGTAGTACTGGCTGCCTCCGGTGGAAAGCTTAGAGAAGAGGAAGAAATGGTAAAATATACAACAACAAAGTAATGTTTATATAGTGCTATTGACATAGGAAAATATCCCAGGGTGCTTCACAGGAGTGTTAATCGTGCACAGATTTGATACCAAACTCCATAAGGAGAGATTAAGACAGGTGACCATACATTTGGTGAAAGGGATAGGTTTTAAGGAGTGCCTTAAATGAGTCTGTTCTGGTAGTGCTTAAGTTACAATGAACTGTGTGACATACTGCAGTGCGGGAGTGTGCGCCCTTAATGGACTGCGCCAGGGCATAGGCCATAGTCATAGGAGAATGAACTAGCTGGAGTAAGGCTTTTGGTTTCATTTTACCTCACTCTCCATAACATCGCCCGACTTCACCCCGTCTCAGCTCATCTGCTGCTGAAACCTTCATTCATGCCTATTTTACCTCCAGAGTTGACTATTCCAATGCTCTCCTGGCCGGTCTCCCATCTTCCACCCTCCGTAAACTGTGCTTCCCATATCCTAAAGGGCAGGAAGTCCTGTTCACCCATCACTCCTGTGCTTCCTGACCTACATGAGCTCTTGGTCCAGAAATGTGTCAATGTTAAAATTCCGAAGAAGGGTCACTCACCCGAAACGTTAACTCTGCTTCTCTTTCCACAGATGCTGCCAGACCTGCTGAGTGAATCCAGCATTTCTTGTTTTTGTTTAAAATTATCACCCTTGTGTTCAAATCCCTCCACGGCCTCACCTCCTCCCTATCCTTTTAACTTCCTCCAGCCCTACGTCCCTCCAGGAATGCTGTGCTCCTCCAATTATGACCATTTGAGTACCCCACATTTTAGTCACTCCACCATTGGCTGCCATGCCTTCAATTGCCTAGACTCTAAGCTCTGGAATTCCCTCCCTAAACCTCTCTATATCTCCCTCCTCTTTTAAGTCACTCCTTAAGGAGGAGGATGCCTTTGCAGTTGGTAACTGGGTAGCCTTCCTGGCAAACAGCTCATGTGGCAACACCTCTACTGCTGCATCGAAAAGATCGGCTTGTTCTTTTGCCACTCTTAGTAACTTCATTTGCAAATTACTACTTCTGGCTCAGCTCCACTTTAAGAATCTGCAACAGCCCTTTAAATACCTGCAGCCGTGCTCCCAAATTTCAACCAGGTGCATGTGTGTTCCCAGGCACCGTTCACATTGCACAATGTGAGTGTTTAAATTGAAGGCAATTCAGAAGTTAAGCCTGGAATGAATATGCATCAATGATAAAGGGGTTTGATAGGGTAGATAGAGGGAAACTATTTTCTCGGGTGAGAGAGCCCAGAACAAGGAGGAACAACCTTCAAATTAGAGCTAGGGCTTTCAGGTGTCAAATCAGGAGCTACTTCTCCACACAAAGACCAGTGGAAATCTAGAGCTCTCTCTCCCCGAAAAAGGTGTAGATGTTGTGTCAATTGAAAAGTTCAAGACTGAGCTCAACAGACTTTTGTTGGATAAGGGTATCAGGGGACATGGAGTTTAGCTGGGTAAATAGAACTGAGCCATAACTCAACCATGATGTATCTGAATGACGAAACAAGCTGGAGGGCCAGAATTTTCTATTCCTGTGTTCCAATCAATTGGGTGCAAATCAGCCCCTTTAGTGCCTTCCAATGTCACAAAGCAAGCATTGGACAGCACGTTCTGGCACATGGAGACATGTGCCAACAGAATTACTGCCAGCCAGCAACGCTTGAATTCCTTTCAGAGTTACGCAGTACAGTATGCAAAGAAATGTCGCTGCTGTGTATCTAATAAAGGCAACTGTCACTGGCAGCTCACTTAAGTGCAAATACCTGGGAGGAATTTGATTAGAATTTGCAATAAAGCCATTCCAGTGGACAGCTGCCAACAATAGCAGCAACACCTGCTATCAAGCCTAACACAAAAGGAGAGCTGTGTACAGTACTTGTACTATAGTCAAACACGCACTCACAACCACATTCACACCCATATTCACACAAATTCACAAATACATGGGCACACTCACACGCACATTCACATGCACCCACACATAGGCTTGCTTGCACTCACATTCACATATACATTCATGCAACCATATGCCCACATGCACACACATATGCATGCAAATGCACACACACGCACACAAAAACGATCCCAGTGTCCCGTCTCGGTAGACCCGGACACCAGATCAAATAAAAACTGACTTCCTTCCATATCTTCTTTTTCTCATCAAGAATTAGCAAGTATTTGGCCAAAGTAGTCTTTTTTGTTTGTTTTTTTGGTAACAGACCTCTGCAGAGAGAATTTCTGTATTTTTCCAGTGTGTGTATGTGTAATTGGGGAATTTAAAAAGAACAATCTGTGTGTTAATGCTTTGCTTTGTTACTGGTTAACTCTTGTTTTATAGTAAACTGATAATTTTGTTGTTTATTTAAAAAACCTGGTTGGTGTATTTTATTCTGGGATTTTAAAAAGTGTGTATAATCAGCTGTACCGGTAACCAGGTAAACATTTGGTTATATGTTAGAGTGGTGCAGCGGTTAGCATCACAGCTCCAGTGACCCGGGTTCAGTTCTGGGTACTGTCTGTGCATAGTTTGTAAGTTCTCCTTGTGACTGTGTGGGTTTCCTCTGGGTGCTCTGGTTTCTTCCCACATGCCAAAGACTTGCAGCTTGATAGGTAAATTGACCATTGTAAATTGCCCCTGTGTAGGTAGGTGGTATGAGAATTGTGGGGGTGTGAGAGGGAAATGGGATTAATGTAGGATTAGTATAAATGGGTGGCTGATGGTCAGCACAGACTCATTGGGCTGAAGGGCCTGTTTCAGTGCTGTGTTTCTCTATGACTCTAATTACTGCATCATATTCCTGTTGTGCTTTGAATTGTCTTCATTTAGTTTCCAGTTAATTAAAGTGGGATAATCAAAGCTATTCAAGTGCTTATTTTATTGATCTACTTTTCTCCATCGCGCATTCATAGCTAAGCCATTCATAAAAAATAAAATAACAATAAATAACTTGTTTGGCACCCTTCACGTACTAAATTGTCCTAAGATGCTTCACAGAGTGTTATCAAACAAAATTTGACACCAAATAACATAAGAAGATACTAGGGCAGATGACCAAAGGCTTGGTCAAAGAGGTAGGCTTTAAGGAGAGTCTTAAAGAAGAGAGGCAGAGAGGTTTGGAAGGAAATTCCAGAGCTTAGGACCTTGGCAGCTGAAGGTGCAGCCACCAGTGGTGGAGCGATTAAAATGAGGGATGCTCAAAAGGCCAGAATCAGAGCAGAGCAGATATCTTGGATGGTTGTAGGACTGGAGGAGATTACAGAGACAGGGAGAAGGCGAGATTATGCAGGGATTTGAAAACATGAAGGAGAATTTTAAAATCGAGGCATTGCTTATCTAGAAGCCAACATAGGTCAGCAAGCACATGATGAGTTAAAGGAGCTTTGTATGAGTTAGAATTCGGCCAACACAGTTTCAGATGACTTCACGTTTACGGAGAGTAGAATGTGGGAGACCAGTCAGGAGTGCATTGGAATAGTCAAGTCTAGAGGTAACAAAGGCATGAATGAGGGTTTCAGCAGCAGATTAGCTGAGGCAGGGGCAAAGTTACAGAGGTGGAAATAGGCGGTCTTACGGTAGATATTGGTTGAAAGCTCAATCTCAGGATCAAATGTGACACCAAGGTTGCAAACATTCCGGGCGGTCTCAGACAGTTGCCAGGGAGAGGGATGTGTACATGCCTATGAAATTGAAGGGCAGTAATAGAACAGCTGGTAATGGAGCCTGTTCCACACGGGTCATTTCTGAGACACCGCTGAGTTTCCACATCATTCCTTTTAGGTGGAAAATTGGATTTTGGAGGAAACCATTTTTGTGAGTGATTTTCTGAATTTCATGCCCTGTGTTGGCTGTGATGAATTGAAGTCCATTAATTCATCTGCATTTGAGGAAACATTTATAAGTAAGCATTGGCATTCTGCCATTTTCTGACTTCCCTCATATTTTTCATCACCAGCATCAACTTGCTTTTAATATACAAAACATCCCAAGGAGCTTCACAGGGTGGAGAGGATCAGGAACAGAGATAGGAAAGGTGAATGAAAGTTTGCTCGATAAAATCAGGTTTTGAGAAAGCTTTCAATGGTACAATGGATCGCAATCCTGGATGTCTCTTCCTAACGGCACTGTGGGTGGCCCTACACCACTCGGACTGGAGCTCTCTCCCTAACGGCACTGTGGGTGTCCCTACACCACTCGGACTGGAGCTCTCTCCCTAACGGCACTGTGGGTGTCCCTACACCACTCGGACTGGAGCTCTCTCCCTAACGGCACTGTGGGTGTCCCTACACCACTCGGACTGGAGCTCTCTCCCTAACGGCACTGTGGGTGTCCCTACACCACTCGGACTGGAGCTCTCTCCCTAACGGCACTGTGGGTGTCCCTACACCACTCGGACTGGAGCTCTCTCCCTAACGGCACTTTGGGTGTCCCTACAGCACTCGGACTGGAGCTCTCTCCCTAACGGCACTGTGGGTGTCCCTACACCACTCGGACTGGAGCTCTCTCCCTAACGGCACTTTGGGTGTCCCTACAGCACTCGGACTGGAGCTCTCTCCCTAACGGCACTGTGGGTGTCCCTACACCACTCGGACTGGAGCTCTCTCCCTAACGGCACTGTGGGTGTCCCTACACCACTCGGACTGGAGCTCTCTCCCTAACGGCACTGTGGGTGTCCCTACACCACTCGGACTGGAGCTCTCTCCCTAACGGCACTGTGGGTGTCCCTACACCACTCGGACTGGAGCTCTCTCCCTAACGGCACTGTGGGTGTCCCTACACCACTCGGACTGGAGCTCTCTCCCTAACGGCACTGTGGGTGTCCCTACACCACTCGGACTGGAGCTCTCTCCCTAACGGCACTGTGGGTGTCCCTACACCACTCGGACTGGAGCTCTCTCCCTAACGGCACTGTGGGTGTCCCTACACCACTCGGACTGGAGCTCTCTCCCTAACGGCACTGTGGGTGTCCCTACACCACTCGGACTGGAGCTCTCTCCCTAACGGCACTTTGGGTGTCCCTACAGCACTCGGACTGGAGCTCTCTCCCTAACGGCACTGTGGGTGTCCCTACACCACTCGGACTGGAGCTCTCTCCCTAACGGCACTTTGGGTGTCCCTACAGCACTCGGACTGGAGCTCTCTCCCTAACGGCACTGTGGGTGTCCCTACACCACTCGGACTGGAGCTCTCTCCCTAACGGCACTGTGGGTGTCCCTACACCACTCGGACTGGAGCTCTCTCCCTAACGGCACTGTGGGTGTCCCTACACCACTCGGACTGGAGCTCTCTCCCTAACGGCACTGTGGGTGTACCCACACGACTCGCACTGGAGCTCTCTCCCTAACGGCACTGTGGGTGTCCCTACACCACTCGGACTGGAGCTCTCTCCCTCACGGCACTGTGGGTGTACCCACACTACTCGGACTGCAACAGTTCAAGGCAGCAGCTCACCACCACCTTCACAAGGGCAATTAGGGATGGGCAAGAAATGCTGGTCTTGCCAGTGACGCCCATATTCCACGTAAGAATTAAAAAGAAGTCAAGCAGATGGGAACTGGAAGTTCCAAAATAACAACAACTTACATTTATATGGTGCCTTTAACGTAGCAAAAAGATCCAAAGGCGCTTCACAGAAACAAAATCAGACAACTTTTGGAATCAAGATATTCGGACAGGTGGCCAAAAGCTTGGTGAAAAAGGTAGGTTTTAAGGACTGAGAAGGATCTTCACCTCTCACTCGAAGGAATTCCGAGAATCAGTTTTCGTCGCACAAGCATCAGCCTGTTCCACAGGTGCACAATCCTCTCGAAAAAGAACAGTAACCTACTTCTGTGCTTACAGAACTTGCAAACATGACCCCTGGTCCTCAATAACCTATCCAGTTGAAATAATTCACAAGCACAATTTTTAGTGGCGGCATCATTTGATAAACCTGAATCAAATCATCTCGTCTACACTTCTATAAAGGGTACAGACCCAGCTCATTGAGCCTATCTAGGTAACCAAGGTGTATTTTAGACTGAGAATTAACCTTGTGGCCCTCCTGTGCATCCTTTCCAAAGCCTCAATAGTCCCCTCCATGTGGGGTAGCACTGTTAATCAAGGATGGCATTGGTGCAATAGTTCGAGATGACTTTGGTTCAGGAGATCAGGATGTAGAATCGGTTTGGGTGGAGATGAGGAATAGTAGGGGAAAGAAGTCACTAGTGGGAGTGGTCTACAGGCCCCCGAATAGTAATCACAATGTAGGATGAAGCATACAAGAAGAAATATTCGGTGTTTTGATAATGGCACAGCAATAATCATGGGTGATTTTAATCTACATATAAACTGAAAAAATCAGATTGGCAATAGTAACCTGGATGAGGAGTTCATAGAATGCTTTCGAGATAGTTTCTTAGAGCAGCAAGTTCTGGAACCAACCAGAGAGCAGGTTATATCAGACTTGGTATTGTGTAATGTGACAGAATTAATTAATGACCTCAGGGTAAAGGCACCTCTAGGTAGCAGCGAACACAACATGATTCAAACTTGATTTAAAGTTCAAAGAGAGAAGAGTGGATCTAAGACTAGTATTTTAAACTTGAAGAAGGGCAACTATGTGGCATGATAGCTGAGCTATCTGAAGTGAACTGGGTTACTAGGCTTGGAGATTGATCAATAGAGAAGCAGTGGCAGACGTTTAAGGGGATATTTCAGAATACTCAGAATAAGTATATTCCTACTATAAAGAAAAATTCTAATGGGAGGACCCACTATTCGTGGTTAAATAAAGAAGTTAAAGAAAGTATCAAACTTAAGGAAAAGGCATATAATTGCACAAAGATGAGTGGCAGTTCAGATGATTGGTCAGAATATAAAGAAAGGCAGAGAATGACTAAAAGGTTAAACAGGAGAAAGAAATTAGAATATGAGAGGAAGTGAGCTAGAAATGTAAAAAACAGATAGCAAGAGTTTCTACAGGTATTTAAAAGGAAAAGAGTAAGTAAAGTGAGTGTTGGTCCTCTAGAAAGTGAGAATGGGGAGTTAATAGTAGATAATAAGAAAATGGTGGATAAAATGAACAAATATTTTGCTTCTGTTTTAACTATCGAGGATACAGAAAACATTTCGGCAATAGCTGTAAATCAAGAGGTGGAAGCAAGAGAGGAACTTGGTGAAATTACAACCACCAGGGAAGCAGTACTGACCAAACTGATGGAGCTGCAGGCTGACAAGTCCCTGGGTCCTGATGGACTTCATCCTAGGGTCTTAAAAGAGGTGGCTAATGAGGTAGTAGATGTGTTGGTGTTAATTTTTCAAAATTCGCTAGATTCTGGAAAGGTTCCATCAGACTGGAAAGCAACAAATATAAACTCTCTATTCAAGAAGGGAGGGGGGGGAGGTAGAAAACAGGTAACTATAGGCCAGTTAGCTTGACGTCTGTCATGAGAACGGTGTTAGAATAGATCATTAAGGAAGTTCTAGCTGGGCACTTGGAAAAACTCAAGGTAATCGGGAATAGTCAGCATGGTTTTGTGCAAGGAAAATTATGTTTAATCAATTTGTTGGAGTTGTTTGAAGGAGTGACATGTGCCATGGATAAAGGAGAGCCTGTTGACATACTGTACTTGGATTTCCAGAAGGCATTTGACAAGGTGCCACATAAAAGGTTATTGCGCAAAGTAGGAGCTCATGGTGTAGGGGGCAACATATTAGCATGGATAGAAGATTGGCTGGCTGGCACAAAAAGAGAATATGCATAAATGGGTCCTTTTCTGATTGGCAGGATGTGATGAGTGGAGTCCCGCAGGGGTCGGTGCTGGGGCCTCAACTTTTTACAATTTATATCAATGAGTTAGATGAGGGGAGCGATGGAATGGTAGCTAAATTTACAAATGACACAAGGATAGGTAAGAAAGTATATTGTGAAGAGGACATAAGGAGGTTCCAGACCAATACTGATAGGTTGAGTGAGTGGGCAAAAATCTGGCAGATGGAGTATAATGTGGCAAAATGTGAAGTTGTTCACTTTGGCAGGAAGAATAAAAAAAGCAGAGTATTACTTAAACGGAGAACAACTGCAGAATTCCGAGGTGCAGAGGGATCTAGGTGTTCTAGTGCATGAGTCACAAAAAGTTAGTATACATGTACAGCAAGTAATAAAGGAGGCTAATGGAATGCTATCCTTTATTACAAAAGGAATTGAAAATAAAAGTAAGGATGTTATGCTTCAGTTATACAGGGCATTGGTGAGACCACATCTCGAATACTGTGTGCAGTTTTGGTCTCCTTATTTAAGGAAGGATATAAATGCATTGGAGGTGGTTCAGAGGAGGTTTACTAGATTGATGCCTAGAATGAGTAGGTTGTCTTATGAGGAAAAGTTGTACAGATAGGCTTGTTTTCATTGGAGTTTAGAAGAGTGAGGAGAGATTTTATTGAAGTTTATAAGATCCTGAACGATCTTGAGAAGGTGGATGTGGAAAGGATGTTTCCTCTTGTGGGTGAGTCCAGAACTAGGGGGCACTGTTTTAAAATTAGGAGTCCACCATTTTAGGACAGAGATGAGGAGAAACTTTTCTCTCGGAGGGTTGTGCAACTTTGGGACTCTGCCTCAGAAGGGGGTGGAGGTGGGGTCATTGAATATTTTTAAGGTGGAGGTAAATAGATTCTTGTTAGGCAAGGGAATCAAGGGGTATTGGGGGTAGATGGGAGTGTGTGATTCGATACACGAACAGACCAGCCATGATCTTATTGCTTGGCAGAGCAGGCTCAAGGGGCCGAATGGCCTACTTCTGCTCTTAATTCGTATGTTCGTATGCAAGAAGGCCAGAACTGGCCTAGTAAGATAAATGAGGCCTGACCAAGGTCTTGTACAAGAACATAATGGTATTCTTGCTTTCTTGCAAATTGTCCAGTGAATCTTTGAACCCTGTTTGCTTTGGCTATGGCTTCACGCATTGGTCATGACCCTTTAGGGAGTGACGCACTATAACACACAGATGTCTTTCTGTCACTACAGGCTTTGGTTCTTCTCTCTGTCGGATGTATGCATAGTTAGCATTAGCCTTCCCACACACATAACACAACACTATTCTAAGTATAAAGTCATTTTCCAAGGATGAGACCAATCCCCCAGCACATCAGGATTTTAGTAGCTGAGCATTCTCTACAGTCCTAACACCTACATCTGGATCATTAATGAACATAGTAATGAGCAGAGGTCTCACACTGATCCCTGTGGGACACTACTGGTAACCAGTCTCCAAGTAGATCAACATCCATCAACAAGTTTTGCGCAAGGGCATTCAGCCAATTCTCAATCCACTGCAGCAGATTTCTACTAATTCCTCAGGATTCTGTTTGGCAGAGTCTCCAGTGTGGCCTTATCAAAAGCTTTATGAAAGTCCTGGTAGACAATGTCTACCAGCTTCCCCCATCTACTAACCTGTTGACTTCCTTGAAAACTCAACCAGGTTGGTAAGACACCATCTCCTTTTCTGGAATTTAAATAGGTGGGCAATCAGAGGCTACCATCCTGTAATCTTGCTACCCAATCCGAATATTTACTATGTATTGAAATGACGCTGATCAAAGTTACAAATTACATTCTATGTGACTTTACAAAGGTAAACCATCCCTCCTCATCCTTCTCGACCTGTCTGCAGCCTTTCACACAGTTGGCCACATCATCCTCCTCCAACTCCCCTCCTCTAATGTCCAGCTCCTGGTTCCATTGTTACCTATCCGGTCGTAGCCAGAGAATTACCCGCAATGGCTTCTCTCCCTGCTCCTGTTCCCACACTTTTACCTCTGAAGCCTCCCTAGGATCTATCCTTGACCCTGTCCTTTTTCTCATATACTTGCTGATCCTTAGTTACATTATCTGAAAGCACAATGTCAGGTTCCATATGTACACTGACGACACACAGCTCTACCTCGTCACCACCTCTCTTGACCCCTCCACTGTATAAATTACCAAACTGCTTGTCTGACATCCAGTAGCGGCTGAGCAGAAACTACTTTCAACTAAAAACTGGGAAGATTGAAGCCTTCAGTCCACACCACACGCTCCATTCCCTAGTCACTGACTCCACCCTCTCCTGGTACCTCTCTGAGGCTGAAGCAGACCAATCGCAAACTTGGTGTCGTAATTGACCCCCAGGTGAGTGTCTGACCACATATCCGTGTCATCACTAAGACTGCCTATTTCCACCTCCTTAACATCACCTGACTCTGCCCCTGCCTCAGCTCATCTGCTGCTGAAACCCTTATCCATGCCTTTGTTAACTCTGGACTCGACTATTCCAATCTATTCCAATGCTTGCTCTC
This sequence comes from Heterodontus francisci, assembly GCF_036365525.1. Lineage (NCBI taxonomy): Eukaryota > Metazoa > Chordata > Chondrichthyes > Heterodontiformes > Heterodontidae > Heterodontus > Heterodontus francisci. The sequence continues at coordinate 18,790,124 of NC_090380.1, read as the reverse complement.
CAGACCAGCCTCCTAAACCCCATCCTTCGTAAACTTGAGCTCAGCCAAAACTCTGCGGCCCATATGCTAACGCACACCAAGTCCCATTCATCCATCACCCCGAAGCTCACTGGTCTACACTTTAAAATTCAGTTGTTTTAAAACCTGCTTTTTAAAAATAAACTTTGTCAACACATTCATTTCCGCAATTGTTTTAAAGGTCTGATGCAGACATTTCAATCATTCCATTATCATAGACAATTTGGAGAAAGAGCCAATCTATCCCGCACAGGGAGTGTTTGGGAGCAGGAGGTCATGTGTTAAAGTCGAACAGTTGTGGTGTAGCCTGAACCCCAGAAGCATCCAGTCTCGTGCAACTCACGTGGAATGATCTGTGGTAGGCATTCCATCTTCAAAACATATTTTTTACATGACTGGAATGTTTGCAAAAGGAGGTTCTTCCCACCAATCACCTCCAAGGCAAAGCATAAATATGTAATCAAATGGAAAGATTAAATCAGGCACAATTAATTGCAACAATTTGCGTCATCTTGTGATTTAACTGGTTGTCAAGGGCTTCAGGACAATATTTTGCCTAAGTGCAATGTGTAGTTGAAATAATGAGTAAGAATTCTCCCCGTTCAGTTGAACTTTACCTTCATACTTTCTCCAGTGATTTATTCTATCGGGTTTGAAAACAATGCACACAAGTTATACTGAGCAAGAATGCATGCATTCTTCGTAAACAATGCATTCCAGAAATAGTTTTCGGGACAATTTATAGTTAGCAAGCACACACCCATGTGAAGTATCATAATTCTTAGCAATAGTATCTTAATGAATTTAATTGTCTATAATCTTTGGTAGTTACATTTACTCATGATAGAGGCATTGGTCACATGTCTGACTGTCTAATAACACAGCTCGTTAATATTCCAATTCGCTGCTGTAGCAATATCCAAATTAGGCAGTTTGTTAATCGAATTGAAGAGAAAGAAACCATCCTGTATTCAGTCACTAGATGTTATTAGCACATGCACAACAACAACAACTTGCATTTATAAAGCACCTTTAACCTAGTAAAATGCCCCAAGGCATTTCACTGGAGCATTCTCAATGTTAGACACTGAGGCACATAAGGAGATATTACAACAGATGACCAAAAGCTTGGTCAAAGAGGTCAGTTCGAAGGAGCATCTTAAAGGGATAGAAATAGGGTAGAAATTGAGTGTTGTTGTGATTGTTTTACTCGTGTAAACCAGGACCAACAAGAGCCAATTTCAAAGACTAAGATCTCAGGGTGCAGACTTACAAATCATTAAAAGTAACAATGCAGGTTAATAAAACCATCAAAAGTGCAAACAAAGCACAGGGTTTCATAGAATTTGAAAACAAAGAAGTTATGTTGAGCCACATTTGGAGTACTATGCCGTGCACAGTTCTGGTCTTGATATTACACAGCATACAGCATCAATGTGGTTGACTCTTAAATGCCCTTTGAAATGGCCTAGCAAACCACTCAGTTGTATCTAACCGCTGTGAAGTCAATAAAACGAATGAAACCAGACAGACCACTTGGCATCGCACTAGGCACCGGAAACAACAATGGCAAACCCAGCCCTGTCAACCCTGCAAGGTCCTCCTTACTAACATCTGGGGGCTTGTGCCAAAGTTGGGAGAGCTGTCCCACAGACTAGTCAAGCAACAGCTTGACATAGTCATACTCACGGAATCATACCTTACAAACAATGTCCCAGACACTGCCATCACCATCCCCGGATATGTCCTGTCCCACCAGCAGGACAGACTCAGCAGAGGCGGCGACACAGTGGTATACAGTAGGGAGGGAGTTGGCCTGCTAGTCCTCAACATCGATTCTGGACCCCATGAAGTCTCATGGCATCAGGTCAAACATGGGCAAGGAAACCTCCTGCTGATTACCACCTACATTACCATCAAGCCAGGAGACCAACCCTGGTTCAATGAAAAGTGCAGGAGGGCATGCCAGGAGCAGCACCAGGCATACCTCAAAATGAGGTGTCAACCTGGTGAAGCTACAACACAGGACTACTTGCATGCCGAACTGTGTAAGCAGCATACGATAGACAGAGCTAAGCGATCCCATAACCAATGGATTAGATCTAAGCTCTGCAGTCCTGCCACATCCAGCCGTGAATGGTGGACAATTAAACAACTACCTGGAAGAGGTGGCTCCACAAATATCCCCATCCTCAATGATGGGGGAGCCCAGCACATCAGTGCGAAAGTCCCCAGCATCACAGATGTCAGACTTCAGCCAATTCGATTCACCCCACGTGATATCAAGAAATGACTGAAGACACTGGATACTGCAAAGGCAATGGGCCTGACAATATTCCAGCAATAGTACTGAAGACCTGTGCACCAGAATTTGCTGCGCCCCAAACCAAGCTGTTTCAGTATAGCTACAACACTGACAACTACCCAACAATGTGGAAAATTGCCCAGGTATGTCCTGTACACAAAAAGCAGGAGAAGTCCAACCCGGCCAATTACCGCCCCATCATCAGTAAAGTGATGGAAGGTGTCATCAACAGTGCTATCAAGCAGCACTTGCTTAGCAATAACCTGCTCAGTGACGCTCAGTTTGTGTTCCGCCAGGGCCACTCAGCTCCTGACTTCATTACAGCCTTGTTTCAAACATGGACAAAAGAGCTGAACTCAAGAGGTGAGGTGAGAGTGACTGCCCTTGACATCAAGGCAGCATTTGACTGAGTATGGCATCAAGGAGCCCTAACAAAACTGAGGTCAATGGGAATCAGGGGGAAAACTCTGCACTCGTTGGAGTCATACCTAGCACAAAGGAAGATGGTTGTGGCTGTTGGAGGTCAATCATCTCAGCTCCAGGACATCACTACAGGAGTTCCTCAAGGTAGTGTCCTAGGCACAACCATCTTCAGCTGCTTCATCAATGACCTTCCTTCAATCATAAGGTCAGAAGTGGGGATGTTCGCTGATGATTGCACAATGTTCAGCACCATTTGTGACTCCTCAGATACTGAAGCAATCTGTGTAGAAATGCAGCAGGACCTGGACAATATCCAGGCTTGGGCTGATAAGTGGCAAGTAACATTCGCGCCACACAAGTGCCAGGCAATGACCATCTCCAACAAGAGAGAATCTAACCATCTTGCCTTGACATTCAATGGCATTACCATAGCTGAATCCGCCACTATCAGCATCCTAGGGGTTACCATTGACCAGGAACTGAACTGGAGCAGCCATATAAATACCGTGGCTACAAGAGCAGGTCAGAGGCTAGGAATCCTGCAGCGAGTAACTCACCTCCTGACTCCCCAAAGCCTGTCCACCATCTACAAGGCACAAGTCAGGAATGTGATGGAATATCTCCACTTGCCTGGATGGGTGCAGCTCCAACAACACTCAAGAAGCTCAACACCATCCAGGACAAAGCAGCCCACTTGATTGGCACCCCATCTACAAACATTCACTCCCTCCACCACTGACACACAGTGGCAGCAGCTTGTACCATCTACAAGATGCACTGCAGCAATGCACCGAGGCTCCTTAGACAGCACCTTCCAAACCCACGACCTCTATCAATTAGAAGGACAAGGGCAGTAAATGCATGGGAACACCACCACCTGCAATTTCCCCTCCAAGTCACACACCATCCTGACTCGGAACTATATTGCTGTTCCTTCACTGACGCTGGGTCAAAATCCTGGAACTCCCTTCCTAACAGCACTGTGGGTGTACCTACCTCACATGGACTGCAGCGGTTCAAGAAGGCAGCTCACCACCACGTTCTCAAGGACAATTAGGGATGGGCAATAAATGCTGGCCTAGCCAGCGATGCCTACATCCCATGAATGAATTTTTAAAAATCCTAGCCTTTATTATTAGGGGCATAGATTACAAAAACAAGGAAATTATTTTAAACTTGAATATGTTACGACTGAGTCTGGAGGAATGTACTGTCTTTCTCTAGTTGCACTTCTCCATGGTCACAACATATATTTAATTGTTTTACCCAGTTGCTGATACAGCCAATTATATACTTTATCTATTTTAGTTTCAGGATAAAATCCACCAACCAGGTTTCTTTAAAAAACAAAATTATTAATTTATTATAAAACAAGACTTATTCAATAAAGCTGCAAAGCTTCTTAACACACAGATTGAAATATGAAAGTTCCCTTCTAAATGAACCCAACATGTGTACACGCACACAGGTTAAAGAAAAAAATCAAGAAGTATTCTCTGCCGAGATCTTTTTTACAAAAAAGACAAAATAATACTTTGGCCAAAGACTTCATAATTCTTGAAGGAAAAGATATGGTATGTCCTCGCTGGGCCTTTATACTGGTGTCCCAAATACACATCGATGGATATCACTGGGATCTTTTTGGAGTAGTTCTTTTCAGGTGATGTCCAGGATTAGTCATAGAGTGATACAACACTGAACAGGCCCTTCAGCCCACTGAGTTTGTGCCAACCATCAACCACCCATTTATACTAATCCTACATTAATCCCTTCTCCCCATAATTCTCCTATCACCTGAAAATTTTTGGCTGTGGGAGGAAATCAGAGCACCCAGCAGAAACCCACAAAGACACAGGGAGAACTTGCAAACTCTGCACAGGCAGTACCCAGAACTGAACCCAGGTCATTGGAGCTGTGAGGTTACAGTGCTAACCACGGCACCATAATCTAACAAGCTTTTTTGGGGAATCACTGCATCAGGAGTTTCAGCTATCACACTGGATTCTCAGGGTTTCTCAAAGAGGTAGAAAAAGGATGACCAATAATAGAACTGAAAGGTTATATCTGTCAGAAAGATTGAACAGAAGACTGAGAGATGACCTGATACAGGTCTTCAAAATTACAAAGGGGTCCGATAGGTTAGATGTACAGAAGAAATTTCCACTTGTGGGGGCTCCAACGCGAGGAGACATAAATATAAGATAGTCAATGGGAAATTTAGGAGATACTTCTTTACTTAGAGAGTGATGAGAATGTGGAATTGGCTACCACTGGGAACAGCTGAGGGGAATAGCAGAGATGCATTTAAGGTGAAGTACATGAGGGAGAAAGGAATAGAAGGATATGTTGCTGGGGTGAGATGAAGCAGGATAGGAGGAGGCTCATGTGGACCATAAACAGTAGCACAGACCAGACGGGCCAAATGGCCTGTTTCTATGCAGTTAATTCTGTGTAATATTATTTAAGTGGTTAATAGCTCAGAGAGTTTGGTGACTTGTTAGTGCCAAAAAAACAAAAATGCATAATGTTACCTAACCAGTCCTGGCACTTGGTTGGCATGTATACTGAACAGGACTGCGAGACATTCTTTTACAAAAATGTCTTTAACACCTACAGTAACCAATTCAACTGGAACAATAGCCACACCCAGTTTACATCGAATCTACAGCTCAGAAACAGGCCAGTCAGCCCAACTGGCTCATCAACAGAGATCAGCATAATCTGGGGAGAACTGAACTTGGTTCCCATTCTGATTCAACTCAGTATCTCAGGGGTATTTTGCACCATGGAGCTCAGCAATTACCAGCTGCATTTAACCAATTAGCAGGCCTAGCACACAGCTTCATAAATCAAGAGCAGAGACCTGTTTGATTTGCAACTCCTCCAGCCATCCAGCTGATCATTTTAATGGTTGGGAAAGCACTGACCCCTGTGGTTGTCCAATCTGCCCTCCCATTGAGCAAGGCTGTACCAGCAAAACGAACATGTTCAATTTACCCCATAAGCCTCTGGAGGCAATTTTCCACCTATCATTAAGTTTAATGATGTTTGGTTGCTGTGGTGACAATTGCAATGGTGAGTATAAAGTTGGACGAAGCTGGGGTTGGGCGGGTCCCACTGGCGCACAGTGGCAGCAGTGTGTACTATTCACAAGATGCACTGCAGCAACTTGCCAAGGCTCCTTCGACAGCACTTTCCAAACTCGCAACCTCCACACCTAGAAGGACAAGGGCAGCAGATACATGGGAACACCATCATCTGCAAGTTCCCCTCTAAGGCAGACACCATCCTGACTTGGAACCAAATCGCCGTTCCTTCACTGTCGCTGGGTCAAAATGCTGGAACTCCCTTCCTAACAGCACTGTGGGTGTACCTACACCACATGGACTGTAGCGGTTCAAGAAGGCAGCTCACCACCACCTTCTCAAGGGCAATTAGGGATGGGCAGCAATGCCCACATCCCAGGAGCAAATAAAACAAAAATTTCAGCTGCCTGACACTTCACAAGTCTTCATAGAATTAATGATTTTGAAGTACAGAAGGAGGCCATTCAGCCCTCTGTGCCTGTGTCAGCTCTTTGTAAGGGTTATTCCATTAGTCCCAATCCCCCTACAAATTTTTCCCCTTCAGGTATTTATCCAATTTCCTTTTGAAAGTTAATATTGAATCTGCTTCCACCGCCCTTTCAGACAGTGCCTTCCAGTTCATTATAACTCGCTGCAGAAAAAGCTCTCATCTCCCTTCTGGTTCTGTCACCATTTAGCTTAAATCTTTCTCCTTTGGTTACTGACTCTCCCATCAATGGAAACATTTTCTCCCATTTACTCCATCAAAACCAGTACCTCTATTAAATCTCCCCTTAACCTTCTCTATTCTAAGCAGAACAATCCCAGCCTCTTTGATCTCTCCACATAATGGAAGCTCCTTACCCCAGGTTCCATTTTGATGCGCAGGGCATGTAAAGCGACCACATCTGCAACAATATGCCCTCAAAACATACTGGAGAAACTTGTTAATTTGGTAGAGGTTTGGGACATATGGCAGATTGGATACAATCTGATTGACACGCTTCTAGTTTGGGGGAATGTCCCATGCCAAAATTAGAAACTTTGGATATCAATCTGGCTAATCCCAGATCACAATTACCTTGCACCACATGAAAGGCAACACACATACAAACACAATGTTGCATTGTGCAACAAAAGGCCCACTGTAGTACAGTTAGTCTCCCTCCCATTATCACACACTGTATCCATTCCCAATTGTTGCTTGAATGCTTCCTGCAGGCAACATAGGGGGAGAAAGGCAAAGGTAGCGATTTTATCCAGTATTGTGTTTGTAGAATAAGCACTAAAAGAGCCTAATGTGCACTTTGTGATTCTCCCCTGCAATTTCCATCTCACCCTGGGGTTGAGTACCTAGCAAGGTGCACTCTGTGCTCCAATTCTGACAGCTGCATCACTGGGGCAAAGTGGCCAATATGTGGTGTGAGAATTCTGGAGAAACAAGTGACACTCACAGAATCACATACGAACATACGAATTCGGAGCAGGAGTAGGCAACTCAACCCCTCGTGCCTGCTCTGCCATTCAATAAGTTCATGGCTGAACTGATTACTCCACATTTCCACCTACCCCCAATAACCTTCCACCCTCTTGCTTATCAAGAATCTGCTTCTACCACCTTTTGAGGAAGAGAATTCCAAAGACTCACGAACCTCTGAGAGAAAAAAATTTCTCCTCCTCTCTGTCTTAAATGGGCGACCCCTTATTTTTAAACAGTGACCCCTAGTTCTAGATTCTCCCACAAGAGGAAACATCCTTTCCACATCCACCCGGTCAAGACCACTCAGGATATTACATGTTTCAATCAAGTCGCCTCTTACTCTTCTAAATTCCAGCGGATACAAGCCTAGCTTGTCCAATCTTTCCTCGTAAGACAGCCCACCCATTCCAGGTATTAGTCTAGTAAACCTTCTCTGTACTGCCTCCACTGCATTTACATCCTTCCTTAAATAAGGAGACTAATACTGCAAACAGTACTCCAGATGTGATCTCACCAATGCCCTGTTTAGCTGAAGCATAACCTCCCTACTTTTGTATTCAATTCCCCTCACGATAAATGATAACATTCCATTAGCTTTCCTAATTATGTGCTGTACCTGCATACTAACTCTTTGTGATTCTTGCACTAGGACATCCAGATCCCTCTGCATCTCAGAGCTCTGCAATCTCTCACCATTTAGATAATACTCTTCTTTTTTATTCTTCCTGCCAAAGTGGACAATTTTACACTTTCGCACATTAGACTCCATTTGCCAGGTCTTTACCCACTCACTTACCCTATCTATATGCTTTGTAGCCTCCCTATGTTCTCTTCACAAGTTACTTTCCTACTTATCCTTGTGCCATCCGCAAATTTAGCAACCATACCTTCGGTCCCTACAACTAAGTCATTTATATAAATTGTAAAAAGTTGAGGCCCCAGCACTGATCCCTGTGGCACACCACTCATTACATCTTGGCCAGCCAGAAAATGACCCATTTATACCTACTCTCTGTTTCCTGTTAGCTTGTCAATCTTCTATCCATGCCAATATATTACCCACTACACCATGAGCTTTTATTTTCTGCAATAAACTTTGATGTGGCACCTTATCAAATGCCTTCTGGAAATCTAAGTACAATACATCCACCGGTTCCCGTTTATCCACAGCACATGTAACTCCCTCAAAGAACTCCAATAAATTGGTTAAACATGATTTGGGGCTATTCAGCCCATCCTCTCTGCACCAGCTCTCTGAATGAATAATTCACCGAGTGCCACTATATAATGAGTTATTTTTGTGTTGACTGATGCAACATAAATGAGATGCATGGAGTCCAGTTTGCTGAAGATCTCAAACAGGTTTATTACAGCTAACAAATATATTTGTTACAGAACTAACTATTTACAACACCTGCCTCTAGCTGTTACAGGAGCAGTGTGACTCTGGCTTTGAGTCACAGGACTATGTCCTGGCACTTAGCTCATTAGCATTCTAAGATCTTAAAGGGACATCACTCTTAAACGTAATCATATAACATCCCCTTCTTTCCAAAGATGTCTCGTATGCTAAAAGTTAAAAATACATAAAATTAGATAACACCAAAATTATTTACACAGGTATGGAGTTTATGAAATTTATGAATGCAGAAGCTTAAGAGTCCATATATCATTTTGGTGGTTTGGCAACTCTTCCAGATCTGGTTATGGTATAAGCTTCTGGGGATGTGGATTTCACCCTTGGCTGTTTTTGGTTTGCAGGCATGTTGTCAATGCATTGGTTGCCATCCTGTTGATCTGTTACACCCCCACCGTCGGAGCGTGCTCCCTCGAGTCCGTCATGTGCAATTGGAGTATTGCACACCTCTCTCAGTTGGCTTTGGTTCCTTCTCAATACCGCTCCGCTAGATGTTGTAATCTCAAAGGAACTAGGCTCATCACACACTCCGGACACCTCTGTGGGTAACCATGTTTTCATTGTGGGGTATATGACCTTGACCTTTTGTCCTATTTGTACCTGAGGTAGTTCCGTCCCTGCATGTCAGTCATGCACCATCTTCATTCTCCCCTGTTTATCGAGCAGTATCTCCTGCATCTCAGAGAATTTGGACAGATGATGGCTCAGCAGAGTTGTCCGCACTTGTCTGTCAAACATGAACTCTGCTGGTGACATAAGCCCATATCCATAGGTGTAGCTCTGAGGTGTAGCATGGCAACACGAATATCTTTTTTCATTGTCCTACACTTCAGAATAAGTGATTTAACTATACGAACCATTTGCTCAGCAAGACCATTAGGTCCAGGGTAATGTGGTGAGAATGTCCCATGGTTTATGCCCCATTTGGCACACATATCACTGAAGGGTCTGCCATATACTGTAGCCCATTGTCAGAAATAATTTCTTCAGGTGCACAGAATAGACTGAATATGGCGCTCAATGTGTCTGCGACGACTATGCTCAAATTGTATTTTAACTGTCTGACAATTGGAAATTTGGAGAAATATTCAGTGACTAAGATAAAGTCTTCTCCATTCATGGAAAATAGATCAGTGGCAATTTTGGACCAAGGGACTGACGAAATCTCATGAGGGTACAGAGGTTCTTTGTGTTGCTGTGGCTGGTGGCTCTGGCATGCCTCATACATCCTCACTAACCTTTCGATGTCAGTGTTGATCCTTGGCCAACAGACAGTGACTCATGCCAGTTGTCTTGTTCGCTCTATGCCCATATGGCCTTGGTGAAGTTGGTTCACGATGTCCTGTTGGAGAACTTTGGGCATAATCACTTGTTTACCTTGAAGGTGATGCCTGTCGAGATACTGAATTCATCTCTATAAGGCCAAAAGCATCTGAGAGTTTTTTTTATTCGTTCATGGGATGTGGGCATCGCTGGCTTGGCCAGCATTTATAGCCCTGAGTGGCCATTTCAGAGGGCTGGAGTCACATATAGGCCAGACCAGGTAAGGACAGCAGATTTCCTTCCCTAAAGGACATTAGTAAACCAGATGGGTTTTCACAACAATCAACAATGGTTTCATGGTCACACGAGACTAGCTTTTTAATTCCAGATTTATTAATTGAATTCAAACTTCACCATCTGCTGTGGTGGGATTCGAACCCATGTCCCCAGAGCATCAGCCTGAGCCTCTGGGCTACCAGTCCAGTGACATCACCACTACCGCCCCAAAAATCAGCCACACCCCAGGTGGGACTTGAAACCACAATCCCTGGCTCTGGAGGCCAGTGCCTTATCCATTAGGCCACTAAGGTTGCTCTGGCAGTGCTTTCACTGCGTCAGGCCAACCCTCTACAGTGCCTTCAGTTGTGCATCATTGGCTGTTTCTGATTGTAGTTGGTCACATTTGTGTTGACCAAAATGCAATAAATTAATTTTGAGCACATCTTCCACCTCGATGTCCATGCTGTCTACTTGTAGATCCAGTGGAACTTCTTCATTCTTGCTCAGATTTGGCAATCTGCTCAGTGTATCCGAGGTGACCATTTTGGTACCTGGTTTGTAGCCGACGTCAAAGTCATACCCCTGTACTTTCACTAAGATTCGCTGTAGTCGAGGTGGTGTGCTTGTCAATGGTTGGGCCAGATCAGCTCCAGTGGTTTGTGATCGGTTTCTACAGTGAACTGCTTACCGAACAGGTAGGTGTGGAAACTTGTGATCCCAAGCATCAGAGCAAGTATTTCACGCTCTATGTTTGAGTAATTGGATTGTGCTGAGGATAAACATTTGGAGCCGAATATAATTGCTTGGCCATCCTGTAGGATACACGCTCCTCACCCTTTCTGTGAGGCGTCAACTTCCAGGATGCTGATAATGCTTGTTTGAGAGACTCAAACTTATACCGATGGTCCTCCTGCCACACAAATGGTACGTCTTTCTTTATGAGCTCTCAACAATGTTGCTTTGTCAGAAAAATTTGGAATGAATGGTGCCAAGAAGTTGAAAAATCCAAGACATCTCTGGAGATCTTCCTTGTCTTGTGGGGTAGGCAAATGTCTTACATCTTCGAATTGACCTGGGTCAGGACAGATTCCACAATTGGAATAGAGGGAGCCAAAGAGATTGATGTGACTTACATTCACCTGGCCCTTCTTGCTGTTAAAAACTAGCCCTACGCGATGAGCTACTGTCATCAGTGTATGAAGATTTTGATCATGTTTTCTTTGGTTTTACCCGTTACTGCAATATCATCAGCGAAACATATACATCCAGGCACATTTTCTATAATTCTATCCATATGTTGCTGAAACAGATATTGACTGACAGATAAGCGGAAGGGTAGTCTCTGGAAGCAATATCTTCCAAATGGTGTTCTGACGTTGGTGACTTCCTGAGATTCCTTAGCTAGGTGGTGATGTTAGAGTGGAATTGACTAAAATGAACCACTCGATGCTCTGGTCTGTTCCAATCATCAGAAGGTTTATTTTCCATCGGTGGGGAGAAGATGCTGGGCTTACCATGCGCTTCTCCACTGAACAAAGGAAAATCCATAACGGATATACAGTTACTCAGCCCATCCCGGCTGAACACAATCCAATCATAACAGTTATTGATTACATACATTACATTCATTACCAATAAAATTACTAATTATGTATCATGTGGTTGTGGGGATAGCTCATGGTATGCCCCTGACCATCTCAGGATGTTTACCAGGCCCCCTTATCAACTATCCTTGAGTCTTCACAATGAATCTTTCTACCTCAGTCAGGCCTGCTTTCCTAGCTGCTTTGTGCAGTCTGCAATCTTTTTTTAATTCATTCATGGGATGTGGGCATTGCTGGCCAGGCCAGCATTTATTGCCCATCCCTAATTGCCCTTGAGAAGGTGGTGGTGAGCTGCCTTCTTGAACCGCTGCAGTCCATTTGGGGTAGGTATACCCACAGTGCTGTTAGGAAGGGAGTTCCAGGATTTTGACCCAGCGACAGTGAAGGAACGGCAATATAGTTCCGAGTCAGGATGGTGTGTGACTTGGAGGGGAAATTGCAGGTGGTGCTGTTCCCATGTATTTGCTGCTCTTGTCCTTCTAGTTGGTAGAGGTCGTGAGTTTGAAGGTGCTGTCTAAGGAGCCTTGGTGCATTGCTGCAGTGCATCTTAAAGATGGTACACACTGCTACCACTGTGCGTCGGTGGTGGAGGGAGTGAATGTTTGTAGATGGGGTGCCAATCAAGTGGGCTGCTTTGTCCTGGATGGTGTCGAGCTTCTTGAGTGTTGGAGCTGCATCCATCCAGGCAAGTGGAGAGTATTCCATCACACTCCTGACTTGTGCCTTGTAGATGGTGGACAGGCTTTGGGGAGTCAGGAGGTGCATTACTCGCTGCAGGATTCCTAGCCTCTGACCTGCTCTTGTAGCCACGGTATTTATATGGCTACTCCAGTTCAGTTTATGGTCAATGGTAGCCCCTATGATGTTGATAGTGAGGGTTTCAGCGATGGTAATGCCGTTGAATGTCAAGGGGAGATGGTTAGATTCTCTCTTGTTGGAGATGGTCATTGCCTGGCACTTGTGTGGCACGAATGTTACTTGCCATTTATCAGCCCAAGCCGGCATTTCTACACGGACTGCTTCAGTATCTGAGGAGTCACGAATGGTGCTGAACATTGTGCAATCATCAGCGAATATCCCCACTTCTGATCTTATGATTGAAGGAAGGTCATTGATGAAGCAGCTGAAGATGGTTGGGCCTAGGACACTACCCTGAGGAACTCCTGCAGTGATGTCCTGGAGTTCAGATGATTGATCTCCAACAACCACAACCATCTTCCTTTGCGCTAAGTATGACTTCAACCAGTGGAGGGTTTCCCCCCTGATTCCCATTGACCTCAGTTTTGCTAGGGCTCCTTGATGCCATACTCAGTCAAATGCTGCCTTGATGTCAAGGGCAGTCGCTCTCACCTCACCTTTTGAGTTCAGCTCTGTTGTCCATGTTTGAACCAAGGCTGTAATGATGTCAGGTGCTGAGTGGCCCTGGCGGAACCCAAACTGAGCGTCACTGAGCAGGTTATTGCTAAGCAAGTGCTGCTTGATGGCACTGTTGATGACAACTTCCATCACTTTGCTGATGATCGAGAGTAGGTTGATGGGGCGGTAATTGGCCGGGTTGGACTTGTCCTGCTTTTTGTGTACAGGACATACCTGGGCAATTTTCCACATTGCAGGGTAGATGCCAGTGTTGTAGCTGTACTGGAACAGCTTGGCTATGGGGCGCGGCAAGTTCTGGAGCACAGGTCTTCAGTACTATTGCCGGAATATTGTCAGGGCTCATAGCCTTTGCAGTATCCAGCACCTTCAGTCGTTTCTTGATATCACGCGGAGTGAATCGAATTGGCTGAAGTCTGGCATCTGTGATGCTGGGGACTTCAGGAGGAGGCCGAGATGGATCATCAACTCGGCACTTCAGGCTGATGGTTGTTGCAAATGCTTCAGCCTTATCTTTTGCACTGATGTGCTGGGCTCCCCCATCATTGAGGATGGGGATATTTGTGGAGCCACCTCCTCCAGTTAGTTGTTTAATTGTCCACCACCATTCACGGCTGGATATGGCAGGACTGCAGAGCTTAGATCTGATCTGTTGGTTATGGATCGCTTCGCTCTGTCTACGGCATGCTGTTTTTGCAGTTTGGCATGCAAGTAGTCCTGTGTTGCAGCTTCACCAGGTTGACACCTCATTTTGAGGTATGCCTGGTGCTGCTCCTGGCATGCCCTCCTGCACTCTTCATTGAACCAGGGTGGTCTCTTGGCTTGATGGTAATGGTAGAGTGGAGGATATGCCGGGCCATGAGGTTACAGATTGTGATTGAGTACAATTCTGCTGCTGCTGATGGCCCACAGCACCTCATGGATGCCCAGTTTTGCATTGCTAGATCTGTTCAAAATCTATCCCATATAGCAAGATGATAGTGCCACACAACACGACGGATGGTATCCTCAATGTGAAGGCGGGACTTCGTCTCCACAAGGACTGTGCGGTGGTCACTCCTACCAATACTGTCATGAACAGAAGCATCTGCGGCAGGCAGATTGGTGAGGACGAGGTCAAGTACGTTTTCCCTCGTGTTGGTTCCCCCACCACCTGCTGCAGACCCAGTCTAGCAGCTGTGTCCTTTAGGACTCGGCCAGCTCGGTCAGTAGTAGTGCTACTGAGCCACTCTTGGTGATGGACATTGAAGTCCCCCACCCAGAATACATTTTCTGCCCTTGCCACCCTCAGTGCTTCCTCCAAGTGGTGTCCAGCTGAGGGAGGGCAGTACCTTGCCCATGTTTGACCTGATGCCATGAGACTTCAGGGGTCCGGAGTCGATGTTGAGGACTCCCAGGGCAACTCCCTCCCTATTGTATACCACTGTGCCACCACCTCTGGTGGGTCTGTCCTGCCGGTGGGACAGGACATACCCGGGGATGGTGATGGCAGTGTCTGGGACATTGTCTATAAGGTTTGTTTCCGTGAGTATGACTATGTCAGGCTGTTGCTTGACTAGTCTGTGGAACAGCCCGCCCATCTTTAACGCAAGCCCCCAGATGTTAGTAAGGAGGACTTTGCAGGGTCGACAGGGCCGGGTTTGCTGTTCTCGTTTCCGGTGCCTAGGTCAATGCCAGGTGGTCTGTCCAGTTTCATTCCTTTTTATTGGCTTCGTAGTGGTTAGGTACAACTGAGTGGCTTGCTAGGCCATTTCAGAGGGCATGTAAGAGTTAACCACATTGCTGCGGGTCTGGAGTCACATGTAGGCCAGACCAGATAAGGACAGCAGATTTCCTTCCATAAAGGGCATTAGTGAACCAGATGGGTTTTTACAACAATCGATAAGGGTTCATGGCCATCATTAGACCAGCTTTTAATTCTGGCCAGGACACACGGGGAAAAATCTCAAGCACTTTAGAAATCCCAACCCTGCACTTGCTGGCAGCACACCCACCAGCGTGATCTTCCGGGAGGTGGCCGTCCGATTAAGGATGGTGGGCAGGTTCCTGTGACTCCAGTGGACTGCTGAGTGTAGCAGGCCTTGTAGGCCCCCCAGTCATCCACCGGCATGTTCTTAATCTTTTCATCATTAAAACCAGTTCAGCAGCTCAGTAACTAAAGCGTTAAAGGATCATTTTTACAGGCCAACGCAATTAGGTTTTTCTTTAATTCTGCATATAACATCGCATTGCATGAAATCCAATGTTCAGAGACTGCAGAGCCCCACTATTTGGTTATGAATGATGATTAGGAAGAATTTGGGATTTTATTTATTTAGAGATACAGCACTGAAACTGGCCCTTCGGCCCACCGAGTCTGTGCCAACCATCAACCACCCATTTATACTAATCCTACACTAATCCTATATTCCTACCACATCCCCTATATCCCCCTACCACCTACCTATACTAGGGGCAATTTATAATGGCCAATTTACCTATAAACCTGCAAGTCTTTGGCTGTGGGAGGAAACCGGAGCATCCGGCGAAAACCCACACTGTCACAGGGAGAACTTGCAAACTCTGCACAGGCAGTACCCAGAATCGAACCCGGGTCGCTGGAGCTGTGAGGCTGCGGTGCTAATCACTGTGCCACTGTGCCACCCGGGATATGCCAGTGACGAGAATAGACTACAAATGTCTAACACACGTGTCCATTCCATTTGTCAGTGTCAACCAGCTGCCCAACTGAAGTGTCCTCCGATTGCAAAACTCACTGTAGCATCACTTTGTTCTTTTGCCCACTCCATCTGGCTATATGTCCTCCTTCCTACACACTCCATCTACCTCCATTTCCTCCTTCCAACGCATTCCATCTGTCTCTGTGTCCTCCTTCCTATCCAGTCCATTCCTCTCTGTGTCCTCCTTCCTATCCACTCCATTCCTCTCTGTGTCCTCCTTCCTATCCACTCCATTCCTCTCTGTGTCCTCCTTCCTTTCCACTCCATTCCTCTCTGTGTCCTCCTTCCTATCCACTCCATTCCTCTCTGTGTCCTCCTTCCTATCCACTCCAGTGCTCTCTGTGTCCTCCTTCCTATCCACTCCATTCCTCTCTGTGTCCTCCTTCCTATCCACTCCATTCCTCTCTGTGTCCTCCTTCCTATCCACTCCAGTGCTCTCTGTGTCCTCCTTCCAACGCACTCCATCTGTCTCTGTGTCCTCCTTCCTATCCACTCCATTCCTCTCTGTGTCCTCCTTCCTATCCACTCCATTCCTCTCTGTGTCCTCCTTCCTATCCACTCCATTCCTCTCTGTGTCCTCCTTCCTTTCCACTCCATTCCTCTCTGTGTCCTCCTTCCAATCCACTCCATTCCTCTCTGTGTCCTCCTTCCTATCCACTCCATTCCTCTCTGTGTCCTCCTTCCTATCCACTCCATTCCTCTCTGTGTCCTCCTTCCTATCCACTCCATTCCTCTCTGTGTCCTCCTTCCTTTCCACTCCATTCCTCTCTGTGTCCTCCTTCCTATCCACTCCATTCCTCTCTGTGTCCTCCTTCCTATCCACTCCAGTGCTCTCTGTGTCCTCCTTCCAACGCACTCCATCTGTCTCTGTGTCCTCCTTCCTATCCACTCAATTCCTCTCTGTGTCCTCCTTCCTATCCACTCCATTCCTCTCTGTGTCCTCCTTCCTACACCCTCCAGCTCTTACTTTTAGCTCGTTTATTGGAGACCATTAGGTAGACAAGCAGTTTCTTAGCATATTGCAGGCCAACTCTGACAATGTGAACGAGAATATGTTGTGGTCATATTAAAACCAAGTGTAGAGAGGGTGTGTGGAGAGTAGAGGAAATAGAGGGATTTGGATTCACAGAGAAATGACAACAAAGAAGAGATTGGACTTAAGTAGGAATGAAGGGAGAAAGATTTAGAAATACAGAGACTAAGAGGCAAGAGGGAGAATGGTGGATCAGAGACTTGAGCAAGCAAGGGGAAACAATGGACAGGATGCGATTAGCATAATGAGAGAGGAAGTACTAGAGCATCCGACATCCTTGAAAGTGGATAAATCACCAGGGCTGGATGGATTGTATCCCAGGCTGTTAAAAGGAAGCTAGGGAGGAAGTAGTGGATGGTCTGAGGATCATCTTCAAATCATCACTAGCTGTAGGCGAGATGCCAGAGGATTGGAGGTCTGCAAACGTTGCACCGTTTAAAAAGGGTGCGAGGGATAGACCAAATAATTATAGGCCAGTCAGTCTGACCTCAATGGTGGGAAAATTATTAGAATCAATTCTGAAAGATAGGCTAAACTATCACTTTCAAAGACACAGATTAATCAGGGATAGTCAGCATGGATTTGTTAGGGGAAGGTCGTGACTTACTAACTTAATTGAATTTTTTGAGGAAGTAACAAGAAGGATTGATGAGGGTAGTGGAGTGGATGTGGTGTACATGGATTTTAGTAAGGCATTCGACAAGGTCCCATGTGACAGACTGGTCAGAAAAGTAAAAGCCCATGGGATAGAGGGGAAGGTGGTAGGTTGGATCCAAAATTGGCTCATGGACAGGAAATAAAGGGTAGTGGTCGGCGGATGTTTTTGCGAATGGAAAGCAGTTTCCAGTGGCGTTCCACATACCTCATTTTTGGGTCCCTTGCTGTTTGTGGTGTATATTAATGATTTGGACTTAAATGTGGGAGGCATGATGGGAAATTTACAGATGACACAAAAGTTGGCCGTGTAGTTGATAGTGAAGAGGAAAGCTGTAGATTCCAGAATGATAACAATGGTTTGGTTGAGTGGGCAGAAAAGTGGAAAATGGAATTCCATCCAGAGAAGTGTGAAATTATGCATTTGGGGAGGGCAAACAAAGCGAGGGAATACACAATAAACGGGAGAATATTGAGAGGGGTAGAAGAAGTGAGAGACCTTGGAGTGCAAGACCAAAAGTCCCTGAAGGTGGCAGGGCAGGTAAATAGAGTGGTGAAGAAGGCATATGGAATGCTTTCCTTTATTGGCTGAGGTATAGAATACAAAAGCAGGGATGTAATGCTGGAACATTACAGGAAGGACATAATTGCTCTGGAGAGAGTACAGAGGAGATTTACAAGAATGTTGCCAGGGCTTGAAAATTGCAGCTATGAGGAAAGATTGGATCAGCTGGGGTTGTTTTCCTTAGAACAGAGGAGGCTGAGGGGTGACTTAATTGAGGTGCACAAAGTTATGAGGGGCCTAGATAGAGTGGACAGGAAGGTGAGGTCAATTTCCATAGGGCACAGATTTAATGTGATTGGTAGAAGGATTAGAGGGGACATGAGGAAAAAATGTTTTACCCAGAGGGTGGTGGGTTTCTGGAATTCACTGCCAGGAATGGTGGTGGAGGCAGAAACCCTCAACTCATTTAAAAGGTACCTGGACATGCACCTGAAGTGCTGTAACCTGCAAGGCTACGGACCAGGTGCTGAAAAGTGGTATTAGATTTGACAGCTAGTTTTTTCAGCAGGCGCAGACACGATGGGCTGAATGACTTCTGTGCCATAACTTTTCTATGGTTCTATGGTTCTAGTCAAGGCATTGGATGCAAGTAGAGGAAAATCAAGAAAGCAAAAGCGTGGGTAGATCAAAGTCACTAGCAAGTGAATGATCAGAGAGATGGAACATGTTGAAAAAGGAAATAAAAGCAAACCTAGATTTTTGTTTAAATGTAATTTTTAATTTTCCATGTCAAGTTAATTTCAAGATTGAAAGGAGCATGCAAGTGGCAGAAAGTGTCATAGACAGGAGTTTTAGAGACGTGGTTATACCCAAGGTGCAGGCAGATAGATGGGCGACTGCTAGAAGGGGCAGGCAGTCAGTGCAGGAATCCCCTGTGGCTATCCCCCTCTCTAACAAGTATACCGTTTTGGATACTGTTGGGGGGGATGG
Organism: Heterodontus francisci; assembly: GCF_036365525.1. Classification (NCBI taxonomy): domain Eukaryota; kingdom Metazoa; phylum Chordata; class Chondrichthyes; order Heterodontiformes; family Heterodontidae; genus Heterodontus; species Heterodontus francisci. Next base: position 18,770,994 of record NC_090380.1, on the reverse strand, counting down.
CCTATCAGGGGAAAACAGCAGCAGCCAGAGCAGTGACACCACGGCTGGCACTGTTGTTCAGCAGGGAGGGACAAAGCGCAGAAGAGCAATAGTTATAGGGGACTCTATAGATAGAGTCCACAGAAGATGAAACGTTAAACCGTGGCTCTCTGTTCCGTCTTGGGTGTATGTAAAAGATCCCTGGTCAGCATACCTGTCTCCAACACTGTTGACCAGGAATATGGGAGAATGTCCTGCTTTTTCTATTGCTGTCTGTACATAAGCCCTGTTATACTCAGCACCTCAAAACAAGGTTTTTTAAAACGCTTCTGTGGACGTGAAAGAGACTCCAGGATGGTATGTTGCCTCCCTGGTGCCAGGGTCAAGGATGCCTCTGAACGGACAGGGGTCATTCTGAAGGGGGAGGGTGAACAGCCAGAGGTTGTGGTACACATCGGTACCAACAACATAGGCAGGAAGAGTGATGAGGTCCTGCAGGGGGAGTTTAGGGAGTTAGGTAGAAAGTTAAAAAAACAGGACCTCTAGGGTTGTAATCATGGGATTACTCCCTGTGCCACGTGCTAGTGAGGCTAGAAATAGGAAGATAGTGCAGCTAAACACGTGGCTGAACAGCTGGTGTAGAAGGGAGAGTTTCAGATATCTGGACCATTGGGATCTCTTCAGGGACAGATGGGACCTGTACAAGAAGGACGGGTTGCATCTAAACTGGAGGGACACAAATATCCTGGCTGCGAGGTTTGCGAGCGTCACTCGGGAGGGTTTAAACTAGTGTGGCAGGGGGGTGGGAACCAGAGCAGTAGGACAGCAAGTGAAATAAATGAAGGGGAACTAGTAAATAAGGCCAGTAAGACTAAGAGGAAGAGCAGGCAGGGAGATGTTGCGGAGAACAGCGGGACTGGTGGTCTGAAGTGCATTTGTTTCAATGCGAGAAGTATAACAGGTAAGGCAGATGAACTTAGAGCTTGGATTAGTACTTGGAACTATGATGTTGTTGATATTACAGAGACATGGTTGAGGGAAGGACCGGATTGGCAGCTAAATGTTCCAGGATTTAGAAGCTACAGGCGGGATAGAGGGGGATGTAAAAGGGGTGGGGGAGTTGCATTACTGGTTAAGGAGAATATCACAGCTGTACTGCGGGAGGACACCTCGGAGGGGTCATGCAGCAAGGCAATATGGGTGGAGCTCAGGAATAGGAAGGGTGCAGTCACGATGTTGGGGGTTTACTACAGGCCTCCCAAAAGCCAGCGGGAGGTAGAGGAGCAGATATGTAGACAGATTTTGGAAAGATATAAAGGTAACAGGGTTGTAGTGGTGGGCGATTTTAACTTCCCCAATATTGACTGGGACTCACTTAGTGCTAGGGGCTTGGATGGGGCAGAATTTGTAAGGAGCATCCAGGAGGGCTTCTTGAAACTATACGTACAACTAGGGATGGGGCCGTACTGGACCTGGCATTGGGGAATGAGCCCAGCCAGGTGGTCGAAGTTTCAGTAGGGGAGCATTTCGAGAACAGTGATCATAATTCCATCAGTTTTAAGGTACTTGTGGATAAGGATAAGAGTAGTCCTCGGGTGAAGGTGCGAAATTGGGGGAAGGCTAATTATAACAATATTAGGCAGGTACTGAAGAGGTTAGATTGGGGACGGCTGTTTGAGGATAAATCAACATCTGACATGTGGGAGTCTTTCAAACGTCAGTTGATCAGAATCCAGGACCAGCATGTTCCTGTGAGGAAGAAGGATAAGTTTGGCAAGTTTCGGGAACCTTGGATAACGCGGGATATTGTGAGCCTCGTCAAAAAGAAAAAGGAAGCATTCGTAAGGGCTGGAAGGCTAGGAACAGACGAATCCCTTGAGGAATATAAAGACAGTAGGAAGGAACTTAAGCAAGGAGTCAGGAGGGCTAAAAGGGGTTATGAGAAGTCATTGGCAAACAGGATTAAGGAAAATCCCAAGGCTTTTTATACGTATATAAAGAGCAAGAGGGTAACCAGGGAATGGGTTGGCCCACTCAAGGACAGAGAAGGGAATCTATGTGTGGAGCCAGAGGAAATGGGCGAGGTACTAAATGAGTACTTTGCATCAGTATTCACCAAGGAGAAGGACTTGGTGGATGATGAGCCTAGGGAAGGGAGTGTAGATAGTCTCAGTCATCTCATTATCAAAAAGGAGGAGGTGTTGGGTGTCTTGCAAAGCATTAAGGTAGATAAGTCCCCAGGGCCTGATGGGATCTACCCCAGAATACTGAGGGAGGCAAGGGAAGAAATTGCTGGGGCCTTGACAGAAATCTTTGCATCCTCATTGGCTACAGGTGAGGTCCCAGAGGACTGGAGAATAGCCAATGTTGTTCCTTTGTTTAAGAAGGGTAGCAGGGATAATCCAGGAAATTATAGGCCGGTGAGCCTTACGTCAGTGGTAGGGAAATTATTAGAGAGGATTCTTCGGGACAGGATTTACTCCCATTTGGAAACAAATGGACTTATTAGCGAGAGGCAGCATGGTTTTGTGAAGGGGAGATCGTGTCTCACTAACTTGATTGAGTTTTTTGAGGAAGTGACAAAGATGATTGATGAAGGAAGGGCTGTGGATGTTATCTATATGGACTTCAGTAAAGCCTTTGACAAGGTCCCTCATGGCAGACTGGTACAAAAGGTGAAGTCACATGGGATCAGAGGGGAGCTGGCAAGATGGATACAGAACTGGCTCGGTCATAGAAGACAGAGGGTAGCAGTGGAAGGGTGCTTTTCTGAATGGAGGGATGTGACTAGTGGTGTTCCGCAGGGATCAGTGCTGGGACCTTTGCTGTTTGTAGTATATATAAATGATTTGGAGGAAAATGTAGCTGGTCTGATTAGTAAGTTTGCGGACGACACAAAGGTTGGTGGAGTTGCGGACAGTGATGCGGATTGTCAGAGGATACAGCAGGATATAGATCGGTTGGAGACTTGGGCGGAGAAATGGCAGATGGAGTTTAATCCGGACAAATGTGAGGTAATGCATTTTGGAAGGTCTAATGCAGGTGGGAAGTATACAGTAAATGGCAGAACCCTTAGGAGTATTGACAGGCAGAGAGATCTGGGCGTACAGGTCCACAGGTCACTGAAAGTGGCAACGCAGGTGGATAAGGTAGTCAAGAAGGCATACGGCATGCTTGCCTTCATCGGTCGGGGCATAGAGTATAAAAATAGGCAAGTCATGCTGCAGCTGTACAGAACTTTAGTTAGGCCACACTTAGAATATTGCGTGCAATTCTGGTCGCCACACTACCAGAAGGACGTGGAGGCTTTGGAGAGGGTACAGAAGAGGTTTACCAGGATGTTGCCTAGTCTGGAGGGCATTAGCTATGAGGAGAGGTTGGATAAACTCGGATTGTTTTCACTGGAACGACGGAGGTGGAGGGGCGACATGATAGAGGTTTACAAAGTTATAAGCGGCATGGACAGAGTGGATAGTCAGAAGCTTTTTCCCAGGGTGGAAGAGTCAGTTACTAGGGGACATAGGTTTAAGGTGAGAGGGGCAAAGTTTAGAGGGGATGTGCGAGGCAAGTTCTTTACACAGAGGGTGGTGAGTGCCTGGAACATGTTGCCGGGGGAGGTGGTGGAAGCAGGTACGATAGAGACGTTTAAGAGGCATCTTGACAAATACATGAATAGGATGGGAATAGAGGGATACGGACCCTGGAAGAGCAGAAGGTTTTAGTTTAGGCAGGCATCAAGATCAGCACAGGCTTGGAGGGCCGAATGGCCTGTTCCTGTGCTGTACTGTTCTTTGTTCTTTGTTCTTTGAAATGCCACCTGGTGATAACTCCAATGCAGCCTCATAACGCAGTCTCATAGCATAGCCTCACAATGCAACCTCACAATGCAACCTTATAATGTAACTTCACAAGGCAACCTTATAATGCAATTCCACAATGCAACTTTATAATGTAACTTCACAATGCAACCTTCTAATGCAACTTCACAATACAGCCTCACAATGCAACCTTATAATGTAACTTCACAATGCAACCTTATAATGTAACTTCACAATACAACCTCATAACACAGCCTCACAATGAAACCTCACAATACAAACTCACAACGCAGCCTCATAATGCAACTTCATAATGCAGCCTCCTAATGCAGGTACCTAATGCAGCCTCACAACAGAGCCTCAATACAATGTGAGGTTGCATTGGAGTTTTCACCAGGTGGTATTTCAATCCTTGGTAATTTTTTGTCATGGAAATTTAAAAGAACACAATGCAGCCTCACAACTGTAGTCACTGGAATGAAGTGGAAATAACTGCAGGCATGGAATTCACACCTGGGTCATTGCATTTTGCAAGAAGAACAACAGCTTATATTTATACAGTACCTTTAACATAATAAAAAGTCCCAAGGTGCTCTACAGGCACATTATGAAACAAAGTATGACACTGAGCCACAAAAAGAGTTATTAGGTCAGATGACCAAAAGCTTGGTCAAAGAGATAGGCTTTAATTAGTGTCTTAAAGGAGGAAAGAGAGATGGAGAGGTGGAGAGGCATAGGTATACCTATAGGTATAGGGAGGGTATTCCAGAGCTTGGGACCTAGGCAACTGAAGGTGTGGCCACCAATGGGGATGCTCAACAGTCCGGGATTAGTGGAGCACAGATATCTTGGAGCGTTGTGGGACTGGAAGAGATTACAGAGATCGGGAGGGGCGAGGCCATGGAGCGCGAGTTGAAAACAAGGATGAGAATGTTAAAATTAAGATGTTGCTTGACTGGGAGCCAATATAGGTGAGCGAGCACAGGGGTGATAGGGGAACAGGACTTGGTGCGCGTTAAGACCTGGGCAGCAGAGTTATGGATGACCTCAAGTTTACGGAGAGTAGAATGTGGGACACCAGCCACCCCAAGTGCCTTGGAATAGTCAAGTCTAGAGGTAACAAAGGCATGAATGAGAGTTTCAGCAGCAGATGAGCTGAAACAGGGGCGAAGTGGGGCGATGTTAAGGAGGTGGAAATAGGCGCCCTTAGAGATGGCACAAATATGACGCGGAAGCTCCTCTCAGGGTCAAATGTGACACCAAAATTGTGAACAGACTGGCTTAATCTCAGACAGTTGCCAGGGAGAGGGATGGATTCGGTAACCAGGGAACGGAGTTTGGAGTGGGGACCGAAAACAATGGCTTCAGTCTTCCCAATAAATAATTGGAGGAAATTTCTGCTCATCCAATATTGGATGTCGGATAAGCAGTCTGATAACTTAGCAATGGTGGAAGAGTCAAGACAGGTGGTGGTGAGGTAGAGCTGAGTGTCGTCAGTAAACATATGAAAACTAACGTTGTGCTTTTGGATGATGTTGCATGTAGATGAGAAATAGGAGAGGGTTAAGGATAGATCCTTGGGGAACACCAGAGGTAATTAGAATTAGAATTAGAATTAGAATTAGAATATTACAGCGCAGTACAGGCCCTTCGGCCCTCGATGTTGCGCCGATCATCTGACCTACACTATTCCATTTACATCCATATGTCTATCCAATGACCACTTAAATGCCCTTAAAGTTGGCGAGTCTACTACTGTTGCAGGCAGGGCGTTCCACGCCCCTACTACTCTCTGCATAAAGAAACTACCTCTGACATCTGTCCTATATCTTTCACCCCTCAACTTAAAGCTATGTCCCCTCGTGTTTGCCATCCTCATCCGAGGAAAAAGACTCTCACTATCCACCCTATCTAACCCTCTGATTATCTTGTATGTCTCTATTAAGTCACCTCTCCTCCTCCTTCTCTCTAACGAAAACAACCCCAAGTCCCTCAGCCTTTCCTCGTAAGACCTTCCCTCCATACCAGGCAACATCCTAGTAAATCTCCTCTGCACCCTTTCCAAAGCTTCGACATCCTTCCTATAATGCGGTGACCAGAACTGCACGCAATACTCCAGGTGCGGCCTCACCAGAGTTTTGTACAGCTGCATCATGACCCCGTGGCTCTGAAACTCGATCCCCCTACTAATAAAGGCTAACACACCATATGCCTTCTTAACAGCCCTATTAACCTGGGTAGCAACTTTCAGGGATTTATGTACCTGGATACCAAGATCTCTCTGCTCATCTACACTACCAAGAATCTTCCCATTAGCCCAGTACTCTGCATTGCTGTTACTCCTTCCAAAGTGAATCACCTCACACTTCTCCGCATTAAACTCCATTTGCCATCTCTCAGCCCAGCTCTGCAGCCTATCTATGTCCCTCTGTACCCTACAACACCCTTCGACACTATCCACAACTCCACCGACCTTCGTGTCATCCGCAAATTTACTAACCCACCCTTCTACACCCTCATCCAGGTCGTTTATAAAAATGACAAACAGCAGTGGCCCCAAAACAGAACCTTGCGGTACACCACTAGTAACTAAACTCCAGGATGAACATTTGCCATCAACCACCACCCTCTGTCTTCTTTCAGCTAGCCAATTTCTGATCCAAAGCTCTAAATCACCTTCAACCCCATACTTGCGTATTTTCTGCAATAGCCTACCGTGGGGAACCTTATCAAACGCCTTACTGAAATCCATATACACCACATCCACGGCTTTACCCTCATCCACCTGTTTGGTCACCTTCTCGAAAAACTCAATAAGGTTTGTGAGGCATGACCTACCTTTCACAAAACCGTGCTGACTATCGCAAATGAACTTATTCTTTTCAAGATGATTATAAATCCTGTCTCTTATAACCTTTTCCAACATTTTACCCACAACCGAAGTAAGGCTCACAGGTCTATAATTACCAGGGCTGTCTCTACTCCCCTTCTTGAACAAGGGGACAACATTTGCTATCCTCCAGTCCTCCGGCACTACTCCTGTCGACAATGACGACTTAAAGATCAACAACAACGGCTCTGCAATCTCCTCCCTGGCTTCCCAGAGAATCCTAGGATAAATCCCATCTGGCCCAGGGGACTTATCTATTTTCACTCTTTCCAAAATTGCTAACACCTCCTCCTTGTGAATCTCAATCCCATCTAGCCTAGTAGGCTGTATCTCAGTAATCTCCTCGGCAACATTTTCTTTCTCTACTGTAAATACTGACGAAAAATATTCATTTAACGCTTCCCCTATCTCCTCTGATTCCGCACACAACTTCCCACTACTATCCTTGATTGGCCCTGTTCTAACTCTTATCATTCGTTTATTCCTGATATACCTATAGAAAGCCTTAGGGTTTTCTTTGATCCTATCCGCCAATGACTTCTCGTGTCCTCTCCTTGCTCTTCTTAGCCCTCCCTTTAGATCCTTCCTGGCTAGCTTGTAACTCTCAAGCGCCCTAACTGAGCCTTCACGTCTCATCCTAACATAAGCTGCCCTCTTCCTCTTGACAAGCGCTTCAACTTCTTGAGTAAACCACGGCTCCCTTGCTCGACAACTTCCTCCCTGCCTGACCGGTACATACTTATCAAGGACACGCATTAGCTGCTCCTTGAATAAGCTCCACATTTCGTTTGTGCCCATCCCCTGCAGTTTCCTTCCCCATCCTACACATCCTAAATCTTGCCTAATCGCGTCATAATTTCCTTTCCCCCAGCTATAATTCTTGCCCTGCGGTATATACCTGTCCCTGCCCATCGCTAAGGTAAACCTAACCGAATTGTGATCACTATCGCCAAAGTGCTCACCTACATCTAAATCAAACACCTGGCCGGGTTCATTACCCAGTACCAAATCCAATGTGGCATCGCCCCTGGTTGGCCTGTCCACATACTGTGTCAGAAAACCCTCCTGCACACACTGGACAAAAACAGACCCATCTAAAGTACTCGAACTCTAGTATTTCCAGTCAATATTTGGAAAGTTAAAGTCCCCCATAACCACTACCCTGTTACTCTCGCTCCTGTCGAGAATCATCTTCGCTATCCTTTCCTCTACATCTCTGGAACTATTCGGAGGTCTATAGAAAACTCCCAACAGGGTGACCTCTCCTCTCCTGTTTCTAACCTCGGCCCATACTACCTCAGTAGACGAGTCCTCAAACGTCCTTTCTGCCGCTGTAATACTTTCCTTGATTAACAATGCCACACCCCCCCCTCTTTTACCCTCTTCTCTGTTCTTTCTGAAACATCTAAATCCCGGAACCTGCAACATCCATTCCTGCCCCTGCTCTACCCATGTCTCCGAAATGGCCACAACATCAGGATCCCAGGTACCAACCCATGCTGCAAGCTCACCCACCTTATTCCGGATGCTCCTGGCGTTGAAGTAGACACACTTTAAACCAAGTTCTTGCTTGCCAGTGCCCTCTTGCGTCCCTGTAACCTTATCCCCTACCTCACTACTCTCAACAGCCTGTACACTGGCACTGCAATTTAGGTTCCCATTCCCCTGCTGATTTAGTTTAAACCCCCCCGAAGAGCACTAACAAATCTCCCCCCCAGGATATTGGTACCCCTCTGGTTCAGGTGAAGACCATCCTGTTTGTAGAGGTCCCACCTACCCCAGAAAGAGCCCCAATTATCCAGGAAACCAAAACCCTCCCTCCTACACCATCCCTGCAGCCACGTGTTCAACTCCTCTCTCTCCCTATTCCTCTCTTCGCTAGCACGTGGCACAGGCAACAACCCAGAGATAACAACTCTGGTTGTTCTCGCTCTAAGCTTCCACCCTAGCTCCCTGAATTTCTGCCTTAAATCCCCATCTCTCTTCCTACCTATGTCGTTGGTGCCTATGTGGACCACGACTTGGGGGTGCTCCCCCTCCCCCTTAAGGATCCCAAAAACACGATCGGAGACATTGCGTACCCTGGCACCTGGGAGGCAACACACCAACCGTGAGTCTCTCTCGTTCCCACAGAACCTCCTATCTGTTCCCCTAACTATGGAGTCCCCAATGACTAATGCTCTGCTCCTCTTCCCTTTTCCCTTCTGAGCAACAGGGACAGACTCTGTGCCAGAGACCTGTACCCCATTGCTTACCCCTGGTAAGTCGTCCCCCCCAACAGTATCCAAAACGGTATACCTGTTGTTGAGGGAAACGGCCACAGGGGATCCCTGCACTGCCTGCTGGTTCCCTTTCCTTCCCCTGACGGTAACCCATCTACCTACTTCTTTTACCTGAGGTGTGACTGCCTCCCTATAACTCCTGTCAATAATCCCCTCCGCCTCCCGAATGATCCGAAGTTCATCCAGCTCCAGCTCCAGTTCCCTAACGCGGTCTGCGAGGAGCTGGAGTTGGGTGCACTTCCCGTAGATGCAGTCAGCAGGGACACTCTTGGCGACCCCTACCTCCCACATTCTGCAGGAGGAACATACATAATGTGTGGGAGCAGGAAGAGAAGCCATTGCAGCTGGTTCTTTGGCTACAATTAGATAGCTAAGAATGGAATCGGGTGACAGCAGTATCACCCAGCTGGACGACAGGAAGGTTCAACCTGGAGAGCATGCAAATGTGGGGTCCACTTCTGACCTGTAGGATTGCTGGAAAGATTTAGAACCCAGCAAAGAGCTATCCTTGAAAGCTCCAAATCTCCTGTCCAGGTTACAGTGAGCGGAGCCCTGTCAGATGTAACACGGTGTGACCGACTCTCTCGTGCCCTGCAGAAACCATTCGAAGTTTAGAGTCCGATTGCAGTCACATGGGTCTGAATCAGATCTGACCAGTGAGGTTCGGGGTTTTTGAGGGAACAGGTATTTGGAGTCAGATGTCTCCTGTTGACTGTTCTTTCATTCTTCCGCTTTCCCAAGGAAGGGAGGAGAGGCAACCCAGAATGAAATAGGATGCGGCCAACCTTGGCAAATTGGGTTTGTAGGGTGCATTTTTAATGGGTCTTGACACATTTGTGCTCCACTGGGCATTACAACATTACATGCCTTTCCTGATTCCACTGTCTAAAATAATTGATTCTCATTCGCAAAGGAGCAACTTGCATTTCTGTAGCACCTTTCACAACATCAGGATATCTCAAATCGCTTTACAGCCAATTAAGTACCTTTGAAGTGTGGTCACTGCTGTAATGCAGGAAACACAGAGGACAATTTGCACACAGTAAGATCCCACACGTAACAATCATTTGTTTCAGTGATGTTGGTTGAGTGATAAATCCTGGCCAGGACATCAGGGAGAATTCCCCTGCTCTTCAAATGGAATCGTCGATGTCCAGCTGAGCGGGTCGCTCAGTTTAATGTCTCGTCCGAAAGTTGGAACCTCCGACAATGCAGCACTCCCTTTATTAACTTCACAGAAGCATCAGTCTGGATTATGTGTACACATCTTTGGAATGGGGCTTCTGACTTTTAGGTGAGTGTGCTAACACTGAGTTAACACCAAAGTCTGGCTCCGTATAAAATGTACAGGGTAGATTTGATAAATTCCCATTCCCAGGTGGAAGTTTGTGGGACACATACACAGCCAAATTCCTAGCAGGTGCTGGGAATGCAGACATAGAAAGTACTCCCTTATCTGGTGGAGAGTTGATGGTCCAAATGACCTCCTTCTGTGCTGTACTATTCTATAATTCCATGGGGTTGTGATTCAATCAAATCAACTTTCACTTGCATTATGAAATGAAATTTGAGACTCAGCCACATAAATAGGTGGTAGGACCGGTGACCAAAAGCTTTGTCAAAGAGCTTGGTTTGAAGGAGAATCTGAAAGGAGACAAAAGAGGTAGAGAGGAGGGGAGGGTTAGAGAGCTTAGGGCCTAGGCAGCTGAAGGCACAGCTGTCAGTGGTGGAACGATGTAAGTCAGGGATGCACAAGAGGTCAGTACGGGAGGAGCGCGGAGATCTCGGAGGATTGTAGGGCTGGAGGAGGTTACAGAGATATGGGTGGGAGAGGCTGTGGGAGCATTTGAAAACAAGGATGAGAATGCAAAAAGCATAGCTACAATCTTTGAAGAGCAAATAATATAGCTTATCAACAGGCGCAGCTAATAAGTGGTCAGAGATAGTGATGAGCACTGTTCAGACCAGTTCCAGACAGCTTAACAACAGGGTGCAGCCTCAGCCAAATCTAACAAAGACAGACGTGGATTTGACCTCAGTGCAACTGGGAACACAGAAAGACCATAAAGATTGTACTGGAGACCAACAGGCACAATATAGGGGAGGAGGGGGCAGGTGGGGGTGAACTTTTGATCTTTGTGCAAACAGCGGGGAGCTTTGCCCTCCAGGAGCTTTTATCAGAAATTCAGGCCTGTGTTTTCGTATGATCTTAAACAGTGAAATGAAATGGTTGGAGAATCTCTGCAAACTATGCATCTTGGGCTACAGCTATCTATTTATGTGGCTCAGTGTCAAATTTTGTTTGCTAATCACTCCTGTGGTATGTTTTACTACGTCAAAGGCTCTATGTAAATTGTTGTTGTTGAAAGACATTCTCTTCAATCTGATTTGATTGATTCTCATCATAGAGCTGTACAGTACTGGGCCTCAACTTCCATTAGAAAGCACCTCCAATGTAAAAATCAAAAGGGCCCAAAGTGCATCAGAAATGGGTGTAAGGAAAATGGATGCAGAGCGAGGAAGAGAGAGGTTAGGAGGGTTGACTGAAAGCTTGGTCAAAGAGACAGGGTTGGAGGAGCTCTACACAGAAGTAGGGGCAGAAAAATTCAGGCAGGGAATCCCCGAGAGTAGGACCAGGTGGCTCAGGGCACAACTGCCAAATGGAGGGAAGATGTTGCATGAAGCTGGAGTTGGAGGAATGGGGAGCTCGGGAGTTACAGAGATGGAGGATTTTTCAGAGGAATTGAGGGGGAATGAGGCCATGGAGAGCTTTCAAGATGAGACCAAGGATTTTTAAGTTTGAGGTGTTGGATAGGCAGGAAGCCAGCGTGTGTCAAGGAAAGGGAGGGGGGTGGTGATGGGTGAGTAGGATGGAATGGGATACATATAATATAGGCAAGACTGTACATGAGAGTTTCACAGGCGGGAACGGCAGTGACTGAGGTTCCAGTACTTGTTTTCCAGGAGGAGTTTCCTTTTAGAATCAATATGAAATGTTGGGGTGCAGCTGTAGCAGTTCTTGTCTTCCCGATATAAGCATGAAGGATATCCCCAATATTTTTATAATTAATAAATAGAAGTGTTCAACGAAAATGAAGGAAAGCACACAATCTTCGTAGCAGTGTCCTGGAGATTCAGCTTTATTCTCCAGAGACTCCAGACAGTTCTGAGGAAAGGTCACTGACCTGAAACGTTAACTCTGCTCCTCTCGCCACAGATGCTGCCAGACCTGCTGAGTATTTCCAGCACTTTCTGTTTTTATTTCAGATTTCCAGCATCTGCAGTATTTTGCTTTTATTTAACTGGAAGCTTGGCAACCTGAGGGTGGAAGGAGAAAAATAGGCTGAAATTTTCCCCCTGTTTTGCGGACTATTTTAGGCCAACAGTGGGAACATAGCAACAGGAGTAGGCCATTCGGACCTTTGAGCCTGTTCTACTATTCTGTTAGATCTCGGCTGATCTGGACCTCAACTCCATTTACCCACTGTATCCCGTAGTGCCTTCACCCCACAAAAATCTGTTGATGGGACAGGGCGGCTTGGGCTGGATTTTCCTTCCCAACCCTACTGCCTGTGGCCCAACTCACAACATAAGAGAGGCATCACCAGCCACTGTGGACATCAAACAGGCAGAAGTACTGTTGAAGACCATCTTCTTAGAGTCGTGTATTTGGTTACACTTTATTGCTGAGGAATCATTTTTTCTTGCTCTTTGTGGGCTTTATCTTTCTTAATCTTGTCCAAAGTTTCAGCGCTGCTGTGGTACTAATGGATGTTAAGGAGGTTAAATTGGATAACCCTAGCCGTTCACTGCAATACATGCAGAATGTTAAATTCTTGCTACCTGCTGTTTTACATGATTTCTGTGTGCGACCAGCACCCACTGTGCTGTTCATTGGTTGCACGCATCAGCAGGGGGCCCAATATCATAGCACTACTTTAAAGGTCAGCTGCACCTCTTAAACAGGTGGTGTGTTATGGCTGGAACAGGTGCTGGGAATTGTTTCAGAAGTGAATCTGTCCTGTGAAAGAGTGAAGACCATGGCAGAGAGCATGCACTAAGATTTTCTGATAATGCACTAGAGGCCTTGATGGAAGAGATGGAATGGAGAGAGAGATGTCTTTATCCATAGTGGGGGCAAGACACCATTCAGGCACATGCACAGGAGCCAGCAGGAACAAATCATGGCAGAGGTCATTGCTCCAAGAACATGGATGCAATGCAAAAAGAAATTAAACGATCTGACACAAGTTGTCAAGGTAAGTGAGTTCATCTTCAAATGCCATATCCTACCAACTGCACCACAAACCTCATCCACTACTCAACTCCTAACACCCCATCATCCACCTACCAATAGTCTCTATCAATCAGGACTCAAGCTGAACATTCATATGCTTCACCTCACCCTCACACACTTAGTGCTGCTGCAAGCCTCACACCCACATCACGAAATTCGTACATACTGGCAGCTATTCAAATATGACAGCAACATCACTTTAACATATTGTGCAACACAAACTGACACACTTCCCTCTCTCTTGCAGGAGTTGATGTATAACAGGAGGCAGCAGGAAAGAACTGGAGGAGGACAAGCTTACCTGCATATTTTAAACCCCATGCAGGAGACTGTACTGGCCATCATGGGAAGGGGCATCGTTGAGGCCATGGGCACTGGGGTATTACTAATCCTCCTTCTTTCATTATACTTTTTCCTCATCCCTCAATTTCTTCCCAGTGAGAATAATGAGGAAAAGCTAAATGGTATCACTGGGGGCAATTTTCACCTTCACTGTTTGGAGGGTAAACCAGCAGAGTGCATTACACACCCTTTGTAGAACCCAACTAATTTTCATCTCCTTGATTTGAAGAAGATGGGGAAATAGAAAGACAGCCAGCAGGGCTATTCACACATGCCATCCCAGTGACCAGTCTCACACTGGTATCACCAAGTATCTGTCCATTCTCTCAGCTGCTGATGCTGTGTAGTACCGCAACTCAGTGAGGGGCAGGAGACAGCTTAGCTTTTAAAAGAGGAGAAATTATTTGTATGAATTCATAAATTAATCATGAAAGAATAGCAAATTTCAGTTCCACAAGGGTTGCCTTGACACACAAATTAACAACAGCTTTTGAAGTCAACTGTGGATTCAGACACAGAATGCCTTGCATTTTGAGCTTAGACTGGGCCACAGCAAAAGGTTTAGAGATACAGCACTGAAACAGGCCCTTCGGCTCACCGAGTCTGTGCCGACCATCAACCACCCATTTATACTAATCCTACACTAATCCCATATTCCTACCACATCCTCACCTGACCCTATATGCATGGGATTTCTATACAAGGAGAGAAATGAACCATTGAATGGCACAAGACAGTTTAGATTCGTACGCCTCTCCCATTTCTCATTTCAGATTGCCATTCTGCAGGCTTGTGAGCAAGGTGCCTGCTCACCATCTCTAGCTCATGGTGTGTGAGACGGGGGAAGTGAAAAATTACTGAAGATAAGCAATACTGTGCATTGGTGGTTTAGCACACTGTTGGAACACAGGAACAGGAGGAGGTCATTCAGCCCCTCAAACCTAATTCACCATTCAATTAGATCATGGCTGGTCTGTAGCTCAATTTCATTTACCCACCTTAGACCCTTATCCCTCAAAACCCTCACCTAATGACAATCTATTGACCCAGTCTCAGTCCAATTGATGCAACATCCGCAGGTTTTAATGGAGAAAATTGTGGATTCTCATTATACTTTGTGTGAAAATGTGCTTCCTGATTTCATTCCAATATGGCCGAGCTCTAATTTTATGAGTGAGCTAATTTTAAGATTGTGTCCCCTCAACATTCTCTGTATCACAATTATTGAATGCTTCTAACATTTTAAACATCTCTGTACCCCAGAGCTTGCCTTCGACTTGCCACGTGGTCAGTTCTTAGTCTTGTCAACACCACTATTGGGAGTTGCAGATGAGAAAATAAGGTACATTGTCACCCCAAGCTGTACCTCTTGGGGCTCGATCTACTGGCAGAGGTCGAGTAGCAGGCCACCTGCCACAAAGCCAATACCACTTATCGCAAGGTAAAATAATCCTTTACAGTGACTTGCATTGGCAGCAGTCACTCCTGTGAGTGGATATTGTTGCCCAAAGGCAACATTTGCTCAGTGTGGATTTTTGCTACTCTAAAGGCATGAATCGTAGCCTGCATTTTAACTGAATTGGCAGATACACATAGCGTACAGAATAGCACTATAAGTTGAGTTGCCGCACATTTACTCAATCGTGTTGTGCGGTTAGGAATTTTGTGAACAAGCATTGAGGGCCAACTTTGAGCAGAATAGTGCAGGCAGCTGAATACAACATCATCCCATCAATTTACAAAGAGAGGTAAGCTGGCGTCTCTTCTCAGCAATAACTTTGGATTAATAACAAACCTAGGAGAATGACAGAGATCAGTTTGACAGGAAAATCTGGCTTCACTAAAATTTCCACATATTTAAAGAATGTATTCTGAATTATGAGTTGTGTGCAAGGAGGTCATCTGAAAGATGACTCGCCTGTTGGCAATCCGGACCATTTCATCAATTCCACAGCTTACCTGTGGCAGTGAAATCCAGGGCTACCTGGAATTAATTCACTGCTAGTTTATTAAAGCCCCTGGAGGGGTTCATGGACAGCACAATGTCTCAGTGTATACAGGATGTGCCTGAGGATCTAATGATGCGTTCTTCATGCTCCATTCACTTCTCAATCTCTTGTTTGCTGTGCTGGTCCACTCTTAAACGGGTACACACTGAACCGAGTGTAATAGTGCGACGGTTTCTATGCTGTCTTTCCCACTGGAAGTCTTGAATGCGCTTGAGGCTACGGCTGCTGGGGGAGGGAGGTGGGGGAAATTCCCTGCTGTGCCAATGGTGAGGTAGGGCGGATGTACCCCGAGATTCGATATAGAGAGGGGGAGTTCCCCTGATTTCCTTGCCACAGTTATGCCTCAAACAACACCAAAACGCAGTTGATCTCGTCATTTATGTTACTGCTGTTTATGGGATCTTGCTGTGCGCAAATGGCTGCTGTGTTTCCAACATTACAACAGAGTCTACTCTTTATTTAGTTGTAAAGTGATTTGGGACATCCTGAGGTTGTGAAAAGTTCAGTGTAAATGCAAGTCTTTCTTCAAGGAATTTCGGGTTTCCCTCCAGGATATCAGGATAGCATAGGGCATTTTGGAACATTTGTATTGATTAAAGAAGGCCATGTTATGAAAAGAACAGAGAAAGTGGCTTCACAAATTCATGAGGATCCATGGATTTTGAGGAGAGACTATTTTCCAAGCAATCGTCACTCAGTGCTGCCAAGTAACAAGGCGAGAGTTTGTGAGGATCCGTCCCCTTGTCTCTTTGGGGAACTTGCACTCACTTAAGTCTTACACTGAGCTCTTAACTCCACAGCGATTTGAAAGCACACATTTAGACCTCTGGAGTAACATGGTAGTGTTAAGCTGGACAGTGTCTAATATTGGTAGAGGAGTGCAGAGAGTATTAGCTCTCCAGAGCAGTGAGCTTGGCCAAGGGTTCTGCTTGTCCGTATCAGTATAGATGCCAGAAATTAGAGAGAAGTTTACTTTTACAAGGGGTTAAGTCCTGTTACCCCAAGGTGTTTCTAAACCAGCTGTGCTGTTTACTGATTATGCATGGACATGGCAAGATTTTCTGATACTTTTTGAAGCTTTATACTGTAATAAAAGTACGCTGTGCAACATCTTCCATTTATATACTGGTGTTTGATGTCAAAAAACGTCGCCGGGTTCTTCACAGAAGTGTGAGGAAAATGGAAACTGTGCCAAAGGAAGAGTTTAGGAAGTGTGATCCAAAACATGGTTAAAGAGGTTGGCTTTAAGGAGAGTGTTAAAGGAGGAGAGTGAGTGGAGAAGCAGAGTGTTTAAAGGAGGGATTTCCAGAGGGTGGGACCAAAGAAGCTGAAGGCACGGCCGCCAATGGTGGGGCAAATAGTGGAGATGGGCAAGAGGCTTGAGTTGAAGGAACATTAGGGGAAATTTTAACCCTGCCTGCCCAGTGAAAACTAGGCTGTTAAAATCTCCTTTGGGGCTCACCCTCTGAGGCCCTTATTCTCTTTCCGGAGGTTCCATTTTACACCAATTCTTCAGAAGAGGCGGGAGGAGCACCTGCCACAAACCAGCAGCGGGGTTCTTCTTTCAATATGCAAATCAGGCTCTGATGGTGTCACTGGGCCAAACTACTTTGTTCACCAGAGGCCTGTGAGGTGAAGCTGTTGTGGCTTGCTCATCAGGCCAACCAAGTGGGAGGAGGAGCCAGGCCCAGAAGATGCTCAAATAGGTGAGTCCTTTTACTCTTTTGGACATCCCTTGTTGGACTAAGAGGAGCCGGAGTGTTCCACCAAACCCCACAAAGACAAGTTAGGCCTCCCCTTCGCTGGGTTTAATCCTTTCCCCAACCTCGGGGCCATCCAGAACCCCTTCCCAACCACTTCTATGAGAATCGTAGGCCATTCCTTTGATCATCATGGGCACCCTCCTGCTGCCCAACACTCCACTCCCACCCACTGGCGGGCTGGCACTTCCCACTATTGAGGTTGGGATGGTTTGCCACCTGCTTTGACTTCCCAACTACATGATTGTTTGCCTGATTTAAAATCATAGAGTTCAAACGAATGGTGATAGGGCTGGAGGGAGGGACTGGTGAGGCCATCCATGGGAGGAATCTAAAGATGAAAATAAGGATTATAAATTTTGAGACATTGGGAGTCCAGGGCCAATGTAGGTCAATTAACATAGAGGTGATGTGCTGGCTGCAACCTTCATCCATGCCTTGTCACCTTCAATTTCAATTATTCCAATGCTCCCCTGGCTGGCCTTTTGTTTTCCATCCTCCATAAACTTCAGCTCATCCAAAACTCCGCTGCTCATAGTCTATCCTGCATGATCTGTTCATTGATTCCTGCTACGTTCATTCACCTCTATTGTCTCTCAGTCCATCAGTTTCAAATTTAAAATTCTTAATGTGATATTGTTACGAGGATTTCCATTTATGCATTAAAACTTGGGATTCTATATTTTTAAAAATGGAAAAGGATTTCGGTGGACATTGAGACATCGAGATATCTGAACTTTAAGGATGTTTTTGAAAGGAAGTTCAACAAGAGTTGAACTGATAAACTAGGACTGGAAAGCAGGCAATTTCAAGGAAACCAGCAGGGGGTTTGACCTAAGAGCCACCCTCTGTTGTGACAAGAGAATTTATGACTTGGCATGTAACTTGTTTCTGGAAGGCTTTGGTTTCATTTTTGAGCTTTAAAAGGCAGTGGCTTTGGACAAAAGCAGGCAATTGGAATTTGATTTTGACCTGCCTGGAAATCAGAAGAAGAACTAGAAAAATATTACTTCTCCCTTTTTTCCCGGTTAACTGGTTTTTTGATGTATGGACGTGTGTATGAGGGCCAGGGAAAAAATAAGGAGCTTTAATATCTCAATTCATATATAGATTTATTTCATTATTGGTTAAGTCTTGGTTATATAATAAGCGGTTAATTTTGTTGGTGTGCTTTATTGTGGGGACAAATAGAATATCTAATTGGCTGTTTCGGTAAGTGGGAAAATTTACTGATATGCTGTGACCTGTGGTGACGTGGGACTGAATTAACAGTGCACTCATCCCGGCTCGGTCGTAACAATATTTAAACCTTTCCATGGGATGTGCACCTCCAGTGGACTAGACATGATGGGCCTGATTTGTAGGTCCCACTGGGAGTGGGAACAGAGGGGTGTGGGCACTGAAAATAGAGGCACCAGATGGCATGCTGATTTTCCATTGTCGTTCTCGCCGCCAGCGAGTTTCATCAGGTTGGGGAAGGTCGACCCCAGAAAACTGCCCAATTCAGCAATAAGGCCAATTAAGCTCTTTAAGGAGCTCATTGAAAGCTTGTACAGGGCCACTTTGGGATTTTGGTGGGGGCACAGGGGTTGCATGCTATGTCAGGACAGACCAGGTGCATTGAGGCAACACTTTGTGGAGCCAGTCATGGCCGCCCCTGAAAGTAGGTGGGCTCATAAAAGGGAGCACGACTTAGAAGGGCACTCAGCCACTGGCACACAGATGCCAGCGGGTGTGCACAGGTTGCAGGGAGAGAGGTCAAAATATGCTCAGGCAGTGCAGGGGGTCATTACCCTTCTATGGGGGCATAAGAGGAGCAGGTTAGGCTTGAAGACATTATTGGAAGTCCAGCTGAACACAAGGAAGCCAGCAGCTGGTACTGGGAGTGCGACTCTCAGATTTTGGGTCTAGTGGCGATAAGTAGGAACATCCTCGATAGGAGAGACAGAGTCTCAGACATGAGGAGGGTAGAAGAGAGGGAAGAGAGGCAGGAAGGTGACGGAGGCCATCCTCTCAGTACAGGATCTACCGCCAAAGACAGAACTACCTGGACATGTCAGTGAACCAGTGCAGCAGGAGACTGCACTTATCCAGGCAGACTGTCACTGAAATTTGTGCCCTCATTGGCGAAGGGCTCACACCTCACAGTAGTGATCGCCATGCCCTGCCAGTAACCATCAAAGTCACTGTGGCCGTGAGCTTCTTCACCTCTGGTTCCTCACAAGGATCAGCTATGGACCTTAATCTCACAGACGACTGCATCTTGCAGGTCACTGATGCCCTATTTGCCAGAGCTGGTCAGTACATTCAATTCCAGACAGATGAGGCCTCGCAGGCACAAAGGGCAGTGGGTTGCACTGCCATCTCTGGATTCCCACTGGTGCAGGGCATCTCAAGTAGTCATCAAAGTGCTGAGTGACCAGCCAGTGAGATTCATCAACAGGAAGAGCTTCCACTCCCTTGACGTTCAGCTGGTCGCTGACCACAATAAGCACTTCCTCCATGTGTGCACTCACTATCCTGGCAGCTGCCATGACTCCTTCATCCTCCAGCAGACCAGGGTGCTGCAGCTCTTCATTCTACCCTCTAAACTGTGTGGATGGCTTCTAGGGGACCAGGGTTATCCCTTGAAGTGATGGCTACTGACTCCTTTACGAGACACCGAGACAGAGACACAGAGATGGCTGAAACCACTGAAACCATTTGCTCAAAAGGACCGCCATCAAGCAAGTCATTGGGCTTCTGAAGATGGCGCCATGCAGTACACTGCTGCAAGGGTCTCACTCATTGTAGTGGTCTACTGTGCTCTCCATAACATGGCGTCCCAGAGAAGAGTGGACCTTGATAAGGGCGAGGCCCTGGAATGACACAGCTCATCGGAGGAAGAGGTTTATAAAGTTATGAGTGGCATGGACAGAGTGGATAGTCAGAAGCTTTTTCCCAGGGTGGAAGAGTCAGTTACTAGGGGACATAGGTTTAAGGTGATGGGAGCAAAGTTTAGAGGGGATGTGCGAGGCAAGTTCTTTACACAGAGGGTGGTGAGTGCCTGGAACTTGTTGCCGGGGGAGGTGGTGGAAGCAGGTACGACAGTGACATTAAAGAGGCATCTTGACAAATACATGAATAGGATGGGAATAGAGGGATACGGAGCCCGGAAGTGCAGAAGGCTTTAGGTTAGGCAGGCATCAAGATCGACGCAGGCTTGGAGGGCCGAATGGCCTGTTCCTGTGCTGTAATGTTCTTTGTTCTTTGTTCTTTGAAGAGGAAGATGCAGAACACTGAGCTGCCTTGGCTGCACAGGGAGGTGGCTGGGCCCGGCACGGGGCTCGAGGCTCTCGTCTGGATGCTGACAACATCAGGGATCATCTGATCCTGGCATGTTTCAGCTGAGCCCTTCTAACCCAGGAGGTCTGTATGCTCCGGAACTCACTTTGAGCTGTTTGTGAGTACACTGCCATTGAAGACACAACCTGGAATTGATACATTCTTATCGCCAATGAATGATGCAGATCTGTCCAGCGATCTCATTGTCCCCCTTCAAGGATCCTTGTTTCCCTTCACCACCTCTTCCCTCCTTCTCCTGTCTCACCACTAAAGAACGGAAGTTCACACATCTGGCGTATCAATATTTACATTGTGTTGGAAAAAAAAATACACATTAACAGGTGAGGCAAACCCCAGTGACTCACTCAGTGCTCTGACTGACACGATGGCCTCCACTCTCAGCCACCTCCCCTCGTGGCCTCAGATGAGGTGGAGGCAGCCTGCTCACATGTCTCCTCTGCTTACAGCTGAGATGCATGTGCCAGTCATCCTCGTTGTGATGGTGCCAGTGGGAGCACTTCCAGAGGCTGCAGCAGCAGCATCAATGCAGGGAAAGCCTCTGGACACTAGGCCCTGCTATACAGACGTTTCCTCAGTCAAGAGGGACCAAGGAGGCTGATGATGATGATGGCGCTTTGTGTGGGGTGGCACCCTCATCCTCCTTGGCTGGGCCTCCAAATGGCAGGAGGGGAGTGCCAGCTGGGATACAACTGGCATCCACTCCAAACATCACTGCACCACCAGTGCCACTGACTGGTAAATGCTACATAGCGTTGCATGTATTCTGTGCATGTCAGTGCGCTGCTCCTATATCCACTCAGAGTGCTGCTGCATATGGCTCTCCAAGAGGTTGGTCACTCTCTAAATTGAGGAGCTCATGCATTCAAAACCCTGCACCAGCGCCACGCACATGAGCTGGATGGAATCGTCCATTCTCAGCCCATGACCCTGCACTGCCTCAGGGAATTCTGACATGTGGGAACACATCTCTCACTGCTGGTCTAGGTAGAGCCTCCTTTCTTGTGACTTCCAAGGTCCTGCATCTGCACCCAGATGAGCAGGGCTGTGTCTGTCCTCCATCCTCTGAGGGGGACTACCTACAGCAGGATCTGCCTCTCTCACTTCCTCCTGCTCACTAGTGCCATGATCTTCACCTAGTGCTACCCTACTAATCACACATGAGGACCCACCAATGTGAGTGTATCTGAGCATGTGGAGGGTGTGCTTGTAGGATGTGATGGTGCTTGCTCTGATGTCTCTGTTCCTGCGATTTCCCTGGTGCAGACACAGGAATCAGTCGGTCCCTCTCCACATCAGAACCTGCAGGAGACACAAGAAGGAGATCATGAGAACGAACCTTGGAGAGCAGAAAGCCCTGCAGTGCTGAGGTTTCCCAATACAGCTGAGTTTGTGGATGCTGTCAGACAAGGAGGAGTGCACTCCACCCCTTCATCTACAGATTGCAATATCTTTTCACCCACTTCACAAGTCATGCCCATCTCGCCTTCCCCCACTTGCTCCTGGGGATGGGGCACCCTACCATCTCCATAGCTCCCTCCTCCATGACAGTGACAATTTGGAGACAGGGCACTCCTCCTCCTGTCAGCCCCCTTTCTCGGGCATCGTGTACCCTTTTCTCCTGAAAGGACAAAAGAGAGACAGAGAGAAGGCTCTGCTGGCCTCTATGGCCAATGCCATGAGCTCATTGAGATAGGAAGCTGTTTGTATCAGTGCAGGGAAGTCCTCAGCAGTGATAGAGCTCTGAGCCTTGCTGAGGGGTCAATAAGTACCCTGGGCACACATTCCTCCCATGTTCAAGTGCAACATGCACCCTCAGGCTCCTCAGCTGGAGTGTCTGCTGGAAGTAGAATACCCAGAGGCCTGCGGTGAGTGTTTGACCTTGCACTCACCTTGCCAGAGTGAATAAGATCATTGAGCCTTTTCCAGCACTGGACCCAGCTCCTGCAGACCACACTCTGTGTGCTGACGGTCTCAGTGAACTCAATCCATGCCAGCTTGCTTTGGGAGGGTGGCTTTCTCTATCTACCCTCCGTAAGGGAGACCTCCCTCCCCTCCCTCACTGCCTCAAGGTCAGCTTCTGGGAGGGGCTGCCCTGCCCCATGTTCCAGCCCTCTACCCTCCTGTTCCATGACTGCTGCTGCAATTCAAGGAGTTAAACAGCAGACACAGTAATGGCTGCCATGGTCTGTTTAAATCGGGCCCACATGTGTAAATCGGGGCCTGTGACTGCTCCCCCCAACACCTGGGGTGGGTTCGGGCCCAGAAAAGGTCCCAACGTCCGTTTCCAACCCTGGAAGGAAAGTCAGGCCCACTGCTCCCAGTAGTTGGAAGATTGAAGCGTTGTTCCTAATATAAGTACCCACCTTTCCAGTATCAATGCTTCTTAAATATTCTGTTAGAAGGGTTTAACTCACAGGAATTGTGACGTGCAGTAAAGCAATGTGTTCTTTTCATCTTTCAGGTTAGACATCCAACCAAAGCCTGCTCAGATGGAAGTATGAAGAAAAGCTGGGAGCTCTCTTGGCAAATATTTCTCCCTCACCAACGCCAGTAAAACAAATCAACCAGTCATTTATTCTCATTGCTGCTTGTGTGCAGATTAGCTGCCACATCGGCCAGCAAAACAACAGTAACAATACTTCAAACATAATTCATTGAGTGTGAAGTGCTTTGGGACATCCTGAGGACATGAAAGTTGCAAGTTCCTTTTTTCTTGCTGCATATGGAGACTCAGTTTTCAACACTGAGCTCTTGCTTTGCTGACTTTCGGAGAGCAAGACTGAAGCAGCATTGGTTGAGGCTTGCCTTTCATTCTGGAGCCATCTACAATCTTCTACATATATAGAATACATTTAAAGTTGCAAGTCGGCCATGATACTGGTGATTTACGGACTGCCAAAGCCTTGTTTGACTACCTCAGGGAGTCAGAGAGCAATTTCACAGAGTTTCTTTGGAATTAGCCGCAGCTATTAATTTGCCTCTTGCAGAAGGTTATGTGGTTAAGGGGCATTTCAGTAGTTTATGAGGTT
The DNA here is from genome assembly GCF_036365525.1 of Heterodontus francisci. Classification (NCBI taxonomy): domain Eukaryota; kingdom Metazoa; phylum Chordata; class Chondrichthyes; order Heterodontiformes; family Heterodontidae; genus Heterodontus; species Heterodontus francisci. Next base: position 18,747,243 of record NC_090380.1, on the reverse strand, counting down.
TTGCCTGTGGTCTGGATGAGGGAGGTCTGATGGTCCTTTTTATGTATCCATATGATGTGGCTACAAATCAACATACCATTCAGATTGTGTGGAGGAGGGACTTAGTTATATATAGTTCCTACAGATTTTAAACTGCACAACTGCACTGCCCAAAAACTGTAAGGAAACAGGTGCAAATGCTAAATAAGAATAGATCACAGGAAAAATATTGGCCCAGTGCCCCCATAAATGTCTCCACACATGATGGAATGGTTTGGTAGAACCAACATAATCTCATAAACTAGCAGCAGCATTCCCTTCGTATGTGGAGATGTAAATGTTTGTGAATATACACTGCTGCTCTTTAGCAAGTTTACATCACCTCTGCTCCAGTGCACTTCAGACATTTACTTTATGGCCCCAAACTCATAGGTTTACAGTAAAGGAAAGGCTTAGAACATACTGTAAATGCACTGAGCTATGGACAGGTTGAAACACCAGGAGCTGAGCTTACAGTTGTGGAGGAATTGAGTCAATAGTTATGAGGGAATTGAGCCTCTCCTTATGGGGTATGGAGAATTAAGTTGAAAGTTATGGGATATGGTGGAATTGAGTCTATAGTTGTGGGTATGGGGTATGGGGAATTGAGTCTATAGTTAGAGCAGAGAAGACTAAGAGAAGATTTGATAGAAGTGTTAAAAATCATGAAATGCTTAGCTATAGTAAATAAAGAGAAATTCTTTCCACTGGCTGACGGGTCAATAATCAGGCCCAGATTTAAAGTGATTGGCAAAAGAACTAGAGATGGCATGAGGAATTTGTTTTACACAACGAATGCTCTACCTGATATGTTGGTGGAAACAGATTCAATAGTAACTTTCAAAAGGGAATTAGATAAATACTCAAAGGAGAAAAAGTTGCAAGAATATGGAGAAAGAGCAGGAACGAACTGGATTGCTCTTTGAAAGAGCTGGGGCAGCCACGATGGGCAGAATGGCTTCCTTTTTTGCTGTACAATTCTACGATTCTATGATTAATTCAGCTCATGGACATAGGATAGGGGAGGAGTGAGTCTTTAATGATGAAGTATGAAGGAAATGAGCCTATATGAGGCTGCCTCCAAACAATTCAGAAAGTATGAAGTCTAAAGTGCCCAGTTAGGAAGATTTATCTTGTGATGAAAGCTCGTTAAAGTTATTTTAGGACATTAGAAAATCCAACATGCATCTTTAGTGATTTTTATGCAAGCAATTTGCAGATGTTAAACAGACAAAAATGGAAAAATTCAATGTGAAGGTTTTCCATTTATTTCCCATAGCCCAGGCTTCAGATTTCACTGAAATGTCATTTTGTATTTGGGACCCAAACACCAAAGCAAATCCATTTTTTGTGCTCCTTCCTATCCATTTTATCTCTTGCCAGTTGGCCAGACATAAGAGCAAGTTTGGTCCCAAGGAGAATACTTTATGGGTTACAAATGTTCTTATTTTCCCTACATTTATTTATTGCCTCATGAGGTAATTCAGTCATCAAAAAATCAAGGTTCCTTTTTGAAGATTCTGAGATTTAACGGATGAGTTTTAGCTGTTCACAACAGCTTTCATCCTTCATTACACTTTATTTTTTCTTTTTTAAAGGGGCAAGAGGGGTTGAACAGACAAACGCTCTTTCAAGTTTATTTCCTTGGCTATGCACCAGCTGCAGTTCAGAGAACAGCCAAGTTTGCATGGGTCATAGGCCTCAAAGAATGCTGGTCTAAGCTGGTCACTAAGTTGTGCCCTTTGATGAACCGCTCTGCTATTTTCTCTATTTGGTGACATGGCTGTGGTTGGCACGTCAATGGCATGGGCAAGCCCATGCATCACTATTCCATGGTATATTTGCACTGGTGCCCGAATGTTCAACAAAACGGTGACTCCTTTGCCAATGGGCCACCCACCAGTCACATCTGGCGAGGACAATAAAATAGTGCCACGCAGTGGTCAGAGAACAATTATTGTGGTCCAGTTGCATTCTTCCAGGGCACGCTCTCAACATTAGCAACATCACTGTGATAAATGAAATGCCGCTAGTACATTCGGCAACACAGGGTAACATCTCAGGAGAACTATGAACACAGATGGTTGCACTGATTGGTATCTGCAATCTGTCAAGTGTTTTTTTTTAACGAAAAATGCACCTCTTCGTAAAGTTATACGGGGAATATATTTGGGCCAATTCCCCTTTGTTCCACATTCCCAGCTGGGAGTCAATCCTATAGGTAGGCTGAACACTTGGAATACCCGTAATAGGCCAATGATGTAGTTTTTCCATTACTGACCTAAAAAACATTTGTCGAATCTGGCGAATGGTGCCAACCATGAGATTTTATTCAGTCTTTGAAATTTTTTCCTGTTTTAAGCTATCTTCTTAACGGCATTAAACATGACAAAAGGTTACAGATAGATTTTATGAGGTGGAGCTCCCAGTGTGGAGCCTCATTCATCAGGAGTACGGATTCGAGAATCAGACGCGGAGGTCAACGCACTCGATTCGCACCACCCCCGATCGTCTGTTCATTACAATGAACAATGGAGAATCAGAAACACTAATGTCTAACGTCAATCCTCTGATCTGTGCACCTGGGGTAGGGGAAATGGTTGGGGTAGGGTGTTGGGGGTAAGTGGTGGGACTCTGGTTCAGAAAGATTCAGCTTGCGAAACTCACCATTTATATCAGAAGGCCTCCATAGAAGGATGATTTTGAGACATTGGCCCAGATTTTCCCTCATTGGATGATTGTGGTGATGAACTCCATAACTTAGATCCTAGATCCTCAACAGCGTGACGCCCATGTGCGACAGCCCCTGTGTGATGGCACAGTGAGACAGCAGCAGGATAAAGGAACAGGCCTGGGGGAGGTTCACGGCTTCAGAGCTGAACCGCTGCCTTCTAAAGCAAAGCAAAGTGTGCCATCACTGGGAAGAATGTAAGTGATTGGCTGGTGAGTATTTTTCTCTTTTCTCCCTCTAAACTAGGGCATTGGTTCAAGTTAGAAGCTGGGACATTAAAAATATTCAATCAGGGGTAGTATGAAAGTAGGTGATTGAATAAGAGTATAAGCACAGAGCAAGTCTAGAGATATTAATTAAAATTTATAGTTTAAAAAGGGTACTAAATAGATTGTTAAAGAGGGAACAGAGGGTTTTTTTACATCATGGATGGGCAGCTGATACCTGTTCCTTGCAATTCCTGCATCATGTGGGAACTTCAGGACTTTCATGTGTCTTGGGCGGCCACGTGTGTAGGAAGTGTCTCCAGCTGTTTCAGCTCGAGCTCAGGATTTCCAAGCTTAAGGGGCAGCTGGAGTCACTGTGGAGCATCAGAGAGCAGGAGAGTTTTCCGGATCGTACGATCCAGGAGGTGGTCGCCCCACAGGCTGTAAGAGTTCAGGATAGTAGATGGGTGGCATCCGGAAGAGTAGGAAGAGGCAGAAAATGCAGGAGTCTTTGGGGTATGTGCCACTCTCAAACAGGTACTTAGCATTGGAGACTGCTGGAAGTGATGATGCCCAGTCCAGACCATGGCACCAATGGACAAGGGACTGCATAGGAGGGAACAGCAAAGAGTAGAAATGCAGTCAGTATAGGAGATTCCATAGTCAGGGGGACAGACTGGCATTTCTGTAACCATCGTACATCCTACATGGTGTGTTGCCTCCCTGGTGCCAGGGTAAAGGACATCACGGGGAGGGTGCAGAATATTCTGCAGGAGGCAAGAAGTGAGCCAGAAGTTGTGGTACATGTTGGTACCAATGACATAGAGAGGGCAGGTTTTGAGGTCCTATGGGGGTCAGACTTTCAGGAGCTAGACATGGAGTTAAAGAGGAGGACCTCGAAGGTAGTAATTGTTCTATTCCAGAAAGCTTGCTGAAGGACGATTCTGGAGCCAATCTTTACTCAATCTTACATTTATTTTACACAGTAAAAGGATTACAAGCATGTAGCTCCTTATCCGAACCTCCACCCAGTCTCAGTAAGTATCTCCTTATAAGTGCCCAAGTAAGACCCTAATTAACATCCTCCACCTGCATATAATTAAACAATTGATATACAATTAGCAGATTCTCTTCTTTCTTTTAGAATAAATCTTAGAATTTAACATGACAAACAACATTTCAAAATAAATTCCATGTTCTGGAGTGGCACAGTGGTTAGCACCACAGCCTCACAGCTCCAGCAACCTGGGTTCTGTTCTGGGTACTGCCTGTGCGGAGTTTGCAAGTTCTCCCTATGACTGCGTGGGTTTCTGCTGGGTGCACCGGTTTCCTCCCACAGCCAAAGCCTTGCAGGTTGTTAGGTAAATTGGCCATTGTAAATTGCTCCTAGTGTAGGTAGGTGGTAGGAGAATGGTGGGGATGTGGTAGGGAATATGGGATTAATGTAGGATTAGTATAAATGGGTGGTTGTTGGTTGGCACAGACTTGGTGGGCCGAAGGGCCTGTTTCACTGCTGTATCTCTAAATAAATAAAGTATTACATTGCAAGATGCCCCTCCTCTGGGACCCCTAACAATCTCTTTGTACAAGTAGTTTTCTTTTAGTAAAACAATCAGACAGTTGATGACTTATATCTACCCATTTAAGTTTGGAGATTTCCTTTCACTTCAGCATCTGTTTCAATCCAGCAAGGTCAATCCATAGCGTTTTTTTTCACTCACACGTTTTGTAGCGTGTATATTGTCCCACAAAGAATGATTATGTACATAACATTCAATGGGTGTCCTATCTTCAGTATGCCCCTTGTATAGAATCTCATCTAAAATATTGGACAAATAGAACCCCATATCCACTGCCTCCACAAGACCCACTCTTCCCAAAGCAGGTTGGTTGGCATTCTTCCATCTATGAAAGATGATGGGCACGCAACAAACAATCCATTTAGGTGGGATGTCTTCTCTTGGTGCACCTTTGCTGATGACTGTGAAGGCCAATCCTTGAGAGGCAGGTTCTGCCACAAGTGATGCACCTGAAGCTGCCAAGTGACACTGTGAATTGTTGTTTTTGATATTGGCATCTGTTGCCAAGCTGTTGTAGCAACTGGTCATCGCGGTAGTGCACATCAGTCCACAAGATGTGTCCTAATTTCCCTCTTTCACTAGCTAGTGATTCCTAGGTGTGATGGTTAACATTTAGGGCCTTTATGTCCTGCTTGCAAGCATCCTTGAAGCTGAGCTTTGGGCGCCCCACTGGTCGTCTGGCTCCAGCTACCTCACCATACGGAAGGTCCTTGGGTATGTGACCATCTTCCATCCTGCGGACGTGTCTGATCCACCGAAGACACTTTTGTTTCATTATTGCCAACTCAATTGGCAGCTCTGCCACATTTCTGATTTTGTCCTGCCAGATATACCCATATTGTGCCACAGACAGTGAAGATGGAAATTATTGAGCTTCTTTTCCTGGTAGCTGTAAGTTGCCCATGTTTCACAGCCATACAGCAAGGTGCTGAGAACACAGGTCTTATAAACCACCAGCTTGGTCCTAAGGGTCAGCTTGGTGTTATTCCATGCGGGTTTCGCAAGTTGGCCAAAGGTGGTAGCTGCTTTCCTTATGTCTGTATCGAGCTCTGTATCAAGGGACAGATTGTCTGTCACCCAAGGTATCAGAATTTGCTAACCACTTCCAGTGGGGTGTTATTTAGTGTGATCAGGGGTGGAGATGCAACACCTTGTTCCATGACCATGATTTTCTTGATGCTTATAGTCAAGGAGAACAAGTTACAGGCATGGGAGAGATAGTCCATGAGTCTTTGTAGCTGAGTTTCTGTGTGAGTGACTAGTGCATCATCATCAGTGTAGAGGAGTTCTCTGATCAGGACACAATGTGTTTTTGTCTTTGCCTTCAGCCTCCTATGACAAAGTTGGCTCCTGGGCAGTCAGCTCCCGAGGGAGCTCCTCACTGTTCATGTCTATCCGTGGCCATCTGCTGCCATCCATTGCTCTTTCTCTCCACTAAATCCTCTCTTCTGCTGTTTAAGTTCCCCTGATTCTAACAGTGGGTGCATTTTCAAGCTTCAGGTTAACTGTTAGTTTAAACAGCCTCTGTCTGATGGTACAAACTCCATCCCTTGACCTTACCTTCCACAACTAGAGCTTTTATTAACCCGTTTTATTTTCTTCGCCTCCCAAGCTAAAGGACAACATTTCCCATTTTCACCCATCAGAAATATTATGAAGCCAGCTGCACACGAATACCCATCAGCAAGATTAGCATGTGAAGCATCACTAAAAATTCTGGACTTTAATCTGACCAAAAAACCTGTTTTCTACTTTGCAATCTATTTGTGTCTGTGTGATTCTCATGTGAATGTATGCGTGAATATGTAGCATATTTTTTATTATTATTTTAGATCGGGTTTAGCTAGTTGAGTATAATAAACTTACCACTTTCTTGTTTAACCTCAAGAAAACCTGTCCGATTGGTTCTTTCACGGTCACATTAAAGGTAAAAGGTAAAACATTCACTGAGGTGGTAAGCACAACCACTGTTTAAAAAAGAAAAGGAATAATCCCTGTTGAGGTCAAATAAGAGGAAAGGCAAGAGGGGCGACTGTGACACCCTCTTGACCTGGCCATAACAGAAACTTTGGGAGTCTAGTCGGTGATCGTAACCCAACAACAAATGAGAAATTGGAAGTGGGAAACCAAATTGATCCCGAATAAAAAGTTTTAAAAACCTCAATAAGGTTTTCTTGTGATTTTCACAGCTAGAATACTAACATATCCACATTCGAGGCCAGTGCCTTCCTAAGCCAGGGTGAAGGAACTTGTTCAAGGCCCTGTCTGTTGAAGAGTTGAGGAATGTAACGAGGCAGTTAGGGATTACTTTCCATTCAAAACCTAAGAAATCCGAAAACCTAAGATTTGTAGCCAACTATTTTTCACTTGAACCTGAAGATTCAGAGACAGAGTTAGAGTCAGAAAAAGACAAGATAATGCTAGTAAAAATACAATTAGAACAGCGGCACAGTGGTTAGCACTGCAGCCTCACAGCTCCAGCGACCTGGCTTCAATTCTGGGTACTGCCTGTGCGGAGTTTGCAAGTTCTCCCTGTGACTGTGTGGGTTTTCGCCGGGTGCTCCAGTTTCCTCCCACAGCCAAAGACTTGCAGGTTGATAGGTAAATTGGCTGTTATAAATTGCCCATAGTGTAGGTAGGTGGTAGGGGAATTGTGGGGATGTGGTAGGAATGTAGGTTTAGTATAAACGGGTAGTTGATGGTTGGCACAGACTCGGTGGGCTAATGGGCCTGTTTCAGTGCTGTATCTCTAAATAAATAAATTAGAATTCCAGAGGGAGAGAGTGTCAAGAAAGGGGAAAAGATAGAGCTGTCTACAAGGAGAAAGAGGCAAGAGAGCTAAGGCGACTTGAATTAACTCAGTACACCCAGTGAAGGCATGGCTAGTGAGGAAGCTACCCCTAGCTCAGGACCACGTGCTGAGCTTTTAAAGTTTTCCCAGTTGATTTCAAAATTCATTGAGGGGGATATGGAAGCATTTTTTGATACTTTTGAAAAGTTTGCAACACAGTTAAAATGGCTGGCAGAGAGCTGGACTCTGTTGTTACAAAGCAAGTTAACAGGAAAAGCCCATGATGTTTATTCATTGTTGCCAAATGAAAGTTCATCAGATTATGAGATGACTAAAAATGTTATCCTGGGGCATATGAGCTAGTACCAGAAGTGTACCACCAGAAATTCCAAACCATCCAAAAGCAGCCTGACCAAACTTACACAAACAAGAAATGCTGGATTCACTCAGCAGGTCTGGCAGCATCTGTGGAAAGAGAAGCAGAGTTAACGTTTCGGGTCAGTGACCCTTCTTCGCAGTATTTTGCTTTTACTGACCAAACTTACCTTGAGTTTGCAAGAATTAAGCAGCTTGCTTTTGACCAGTGGATAAGGGCACTTAAGGTACAGCTCACAGATGAAAACCTCAGAGAGGTGATTCTTCTCTAGAAGTTTAAAAACTCACTTCCACTTTCTATTAAAACCCACGTAAAGGAACAAAAAGTTCAAAGTACCAGGCAGGCCACAGTTCTGGCTGATAAATTTACCCTTGTACACAAGCCCTTACCACAAGGGAAACCCTTCCCTAGTCATCCGCACAAACCCGAAAAGGATAAAAGGTGGGAGGGTGATAAGAGCCCGAACAGCCCTGAGCAAAAATGGAAAACTGGACACACAGGGGGTCCTCCTCAAGCCAAAAAAGACAGTACTGAGAGCAGGAGTGCAACACAAAAACCTGTGCACTTCCAATGTAACAAGGCAGGTCACCTTCAAGCTGACTGCTGGAAGTTACGAGGAAAACCTGTTGGATTTATCAGGGCACACCAGACCAGTGCAGGAGAAGGGGCCCTGATGCAAAGCGCAACAGAGCAGGCTGTGGTTTTAACTGCGGCAGTAAGATCCAGTAAACATATCGCTGTGAGTGTGGGAAAGTTTAACAAAATCCTTGAAAGTTACCAGGATTTTGTATCCCAAGGAAAGGTGACCCCACAGCCCTCAACTGGGGCAAGCAAGCCCATAGTCATACTCAAGGATACAGGGGCCACCAAATCCCTTCTGCTGGGAAAAGGCATGACCTTTCCCCCAGAGAGTGCAGTGAATGCTAGGGTCTTAGTAAATGGTATCGGAGGGCAGTGTATGCCGATACCTTTATATCGGGTGCACTTGGAGTGCAACCTAGTTTCAGGATCGGTAACTGTCGGGGTTGTCCCTAATATACCTGTGGATGGGGTCGACCTGCTCCGGGGAAATGATCTGGCTGGGGCAAAGGTGTTAAGGGAGTAGATTAAGAGAGACCAAAAGAGGTCACGGAGACAGGGCCGTTGCAGGAGAAGGTCCCTGGCATTTTCCCTGACTGTATGGTAACACGGTCCATGGACAAACAAATTCCCTCAGAGGAGGCTGAACTGCAGACAGCTGACCCTACTGTTTGGTTATCTGAAACCTTCTCTGGGAAGTTAGAGGACCCAAAAGATGGGTTAAACAGATCTTGCTGAACCGCAAGTATTAAAAAAGTTAGCACAGGCTGCCCAAACTGAAACTGAAGCAGAGGAAGTCCCTGAGTGTTACTATTTAAAGAACGAGATGCTGATGAGGAAGTGGAGACAAAGAACAAAAAGAATAAAGAACAGTACAGAACAGGAACAGGCCATTTGGCCCTCCAAGCCTGCGCCAATCTTGATGCCTGTCTAAACTAAAACCTTCTGTACTTCCAGGGACCTTATCCCTCTATTTCCATCCTTTTCATGTATTTGTCAAGATGTCTCTTAAACGTCGCTATCGTACCTGCTTCCACCACCTCCCCCGGCAGCAAGTTCCAGGCACTCACCACCCTCTGGGTAAAAAACATGCCTCGCACATCCCCTCGAAACTTTGTCCCTTGCATCTTAAACCTATGTCCCCTAGTAACTGGGAAAAAGCTTCTGACTATCCACTCTGTCCATGCCACTCATAACTTTGTAAAACTCTATCATGTCGCCCCTCCACCTCCGTCGTTCCAGTGAAAACAATTCGAGTTTATTCAACCTCTCCTCATAGCTAATACCCTCCAGACCTGGTAACATCCTGGTAAACCTCTTCTGTACCCTCTCCTAACTAAGGTTCTGTACAGCTGCAGCATGACTTGCCAATTTTTATACTCTATGCCCCGACCGATGAAGGCAAGCATGCCATATGCCTTCTTGACTACCTTATCCACCTGCGTTGCCACTTTCAGTGACCTGTGGACCTGTACGCCCAGATCTCTCTGCCTGTCAATACTCCTAAGGGTTCTGCCATTTACTGTATACTTCCCACCTGCATTAGACCTTCCAAAATGCATTACCTCACATTTGTCCGGATTAAACTCCATCTGTCATTTCTCCGCCCAAGTCTCCAACCGATCTATATCCTGCTGTATCCTCTGACAATCCTCATCACTATCCGCACAAGACCTGCTCTTGTAGCCACGGTATTTATATTGCTGGTCAAGTTCAGTTTCTGGTCAATGGTAACCCCCAGGATGTTGATAGTGGGGGATTCAGCGATGGTAATGCCATTGAATGTCAAGAGGAGATGATTAAATTCTCACTTCTTGGAGATGGTCATTGCCTGACACTTGTGTGGCACGAATGTAATTTGCCACTTATCAGTCCAAGCCTGAACAGATCTTGCTGCTTAAGGACACGGACTGCTTCAGCATCTGAGGAGTCGCAAATGGTGCTGAACATTGTGTAATCATCAGCGAACATCCCCACTTCTGACCTTATGATTGAAGCAAGGTCATTGATGAAGCAGCTGAAGATGGTTGAGCCTAGGACACTACCATGAGGAACTCCTGCAGTGATGTCCTGGAGCTGAGATAATTGACCTCCAACAACCACAACCAGCTTCCTTTGCACTAGGCATGACACCAACCAGTGAAGAGCTTTCCCCCTGATTCCCATCGACTCCAGTTTTGCTAGGGCTGCTTGATGCCATACTTGGCCAAAGGCTGCCTTGATACCAAAGGCAGTCACTCTCACCTCACCTTTTGAGTTCAACTGTTTTGTCATGTTTGGACCAAGGCTGTAATAAGATCAGGAGGTGAGTGGCCCTAGCAGAACCCAAACTGAGCATCAGTGAGCGGGTTATGGCTGAGTAAGTGCCGCTTGTCGACAACACCTTCCATCACTTTGCTGATGATTGAGAGTAGACTAATGGGGCAATAATTGGCTGGGTCCTGCTTTTTGTGTATAGGACATACCTGGGCAATTTTCCACATTGCCGGGTAGATGCCAGTGTTGTAGCTATACTGGAACAGCTTGGCTAGGGGTGTGGCCAGTTCTGGAGCACAAATCTTCAGGACTATTGCTGGAATGTTGTCAGGGCCCATAGCCTTTGCAGTATCCAGTGCCTTCAGCCATTGCTTGATATTACATGGATTGAATTGGTTTGGCTAAAGACTGGCATCTTTGAAGCCAAGGACCTCAGGAGGAGGCCAAGATGGATCATCCACTCGTCACTTCTGGCTGAAGATGGTTTCAAATGTTTCAGGCTTGTCTTTTGCACTGATGTGCTGGGCTCCCTCATCATTGAGGATGGGGATATTTGTGGTGCCTCCTCCTCCAGTTAGTTGTTTAATTGTCCACCACCATTCACAACTGGATGTGGCAGGACTGCACAGCTTAGATCTGATCCATTGGTTGTAGGATTGCTTAGCTCTGTCTATCGCATGCTGCTTACACTGTTTGGCACCCAAATAATCTTGTGTTGTCGCATTACCAGGCTGACACCTCATTTTTAGCTTTTCCTGGTTCTGCTCCTGGCATGCCCTCCTTTCTCTTTGAACGAGGGTTGATCCCCTGGTTTGATGGTCATGATAGAGTGGGGCATATGCCAGGTCATGAGGTTACAGATTGTAGTTGCATACAATTCTGCTGCCCATGATGGCCCACAACTTCCACAACTTTTTGCAGATTTCACACTTTTCACTACTCTTTTCTATTATCCTCATTACTCATCATCAGTCACACCTGCATCCTTTAGCAGTGTTTTTAATCTTTGAGAAGAAGGGTGAGAAAATTGTCTGTGTAACTTTAAGACTATTTTACTTTTTTCTCTCTGATTCATAACACTTGATGCCATCAATACTTCTCTAACACTCTAACTAGAAATATCAGGTTTGTTAAGGGGATACAATAATGCCCTGACTGGGTAAATTACAAATTCACTGACTTTCCAAAAACAATTGCTCCATATCAAGTTTCATTTGTGCCTTTTTCATTGAAGGCTTACTCAAGAGTAAAAGTATCTCACTGGAGACTACATCAGTACTGAGAAAGTGGCTTACTCCAGCTATTTACATTGAATTACAATTCTCTTTAGTTACTTCATTATGTTGTCATTACCAACCCTAAAGAAGGTAGTACTAATATACTCCTTAATCTTGCATTTAGCCTCACTGCTGAGTGAATCCAGATAATACTTTAATCACAAAAAATGCTGGAAATACTCAGCAGGTCTGGCAGCATCTGTGGAGAGAGAAGCAGAGTTAAAGGGTCACTGACCTGAAACGTTAACTCTGTTTCTCTCTCCACAGATGCTGCCAGACCTGCTGAGTATTTCCAGCATTTCTTGTTTTTATTTCAGATTTCCAGCATCCACAGTATTTTGCTTTTATTTTAATGCTTTAGTCAATCTGTTCCACATATTGTAGATGTGCAAGCATTATCTAACACAGCACAGTTGAATGAATCTGCAACTAACACATTCATCACAGAACTAAAACTGCTTGTGTCTAGTACAATTCATTTCAGATTCATCATTATTTCCCTCTTCTGTCTCAGAATTATATATGTCATGTCTTATTTTGAGGACCCTGCCTCTCCGCTTTGAGCAGTTCATTGCATAATGGTACTTCGAGTCACACCTGAAGCACCTATTCACTGTTCCTTGGGCATTCCTGGGATTCATTCATCTATTATTGTTACTCCAATTCTGCTGTAATAGCCAGACCTGCTAAAGCTGCTTTCATCCTCATTCCTCCTGTCTTTAACTCTTCCATTGTACTGATGCTTGCGTCCAGTAACTGGACCATTTTGAAATCTGGCAATCATTGATTCCTCCATTCTCTGTGTCACTACAGAATGTCCTGTTTGTTCTACCAGAAAATGACTTTCCCCAGGAATTTTTATATGGCAGCAAACATCTGATCTAAGAGGAAGCCTTTTTCTGAGAATCAAATCCCAGTTAGAACCAGGAGCCTGCCTTTATATGGCACCCCAGCACAATCTAGCAGTTTAAATGCTAGCACTGAACGAGGGATCTCTAAATTGAATTTTCTCAATCTTCTATACAGTCTGTTAAAGTCCATGATATATTCCTCCATTGAATAACCATCTGTTTTCTGAAATCTATCAAAGTCTGACCATGCCTCATATGCATTCAATAGGTCATCTTTCTTGTAAATTTCATACAAGAATTCTAACAGAAGATCCAACCCTTCATTAGTATCCAACTGATGAGAATCCAGTTCACAAAACACTTTACTTCCGATTTTATGTTTGGTAGGATGTGACAACACCAAGGCCAAACCTTGTTTCCTCTTTGGTAGAGATGTAACCCGTGTCCACATATCCACGGCATTTGTCCCCTGGTCATATGGTTCAGACTCAGAGAACATTAGAGGGTAATTATATCCTGACAATTTACACTTGCTTTCTGCCATTTTCCACAATAGCCACTGGGATTTTAGTTATCTTTTTGAAAAAATTTTCTTTGTTTTCAACTTTCACCTTTAGGCAACTAACCTCTGCTACCATATTCTATTCCAGAAAGCTTGTTGTTGAAGGATAATGCTGGAGCCAATCTTTACTCAGTCTTACATTTATTGTACAGAGTAAAAGGATTACAAACATGACCCGAATTAACACCCTCCACCTGCATTTAATTAAACAATTGATATGTAATTAATAGTAATCTCTGAATTACTCCCAGTGCCATGCACGAGCGAGAGTAGAAAAAGGAGGATAGGGAGGATCAATGCATGGTTTGAAGCACAATGCAGGAGGGAGGGCTTCAGATTCTTGGATATTGGGACCAGTTATGGGGCAGGAGGCACCTATTTAAAAGGGATGATTTGCACCTCAACAGGACTGGGACCAATGTCCTCACTGGGAGGTTCACTAGTGTGATTGGGGAGATTTAAACTAAATTGGCAGGGGGATGGACACCAGCATATATAAGTAGAAAAGAGAATAAGGTGCATAATATGAGAGTGTTGGACAGTACTTGTGAAGGGAGTAGTTTCATATTAGATAGGAGGACTATGAGAAGGACTATGAGGAATGCAAAGATAGGATTACAATGCACGTGTGTAAACATACAAAGTGTGGTGAATAAGGTTGGTGAGCTGCAAGCACAAATAGCAGTATGGGAATATGATGTAGTGGCAAGAATGGAAACGTGGCTTAAAAATGGTGAGGACTGGGAGCTTAATATACAAGGATAGTAAGTGTTCAGAAAAGAGTGTTCAGAAAAGATAGAGAAGGGGAAAAAGGGAGGTGGGATGGCAGTACTGATTAGGGAAGGTTTTGTAGTGTTGGAAAGAGAGGATGTCCTTGAGGGGTAAGGACAGAATCCATTTGGTTAGAGTTAAGAAGCAAAAAGGGTATGATCACACTACTGGGGGTATTCTATAACCCTCCAAATAGTGAGAGAGAGATAGAGGAGCAAATCTGCAGGGAAATCACAGAGATGTGCTAGAACTATAGAGTGGTGATATTGGGGGACTTTAGTTACCCAAATATCCATTGGGATAATGTTAGAGTAAAGGGTAAGGAAGGAAAGGAATTTCTGAAATGTGCTCAGGAGAATTTCTTTGATCAGTATGGTCTCAGCCCAACTAGAAAGGCGGCATTGCTGGATCTGGTGCTGGGAAATGAGGTGGGCCAAGTGGACCAAGTATGTGTGGGGGAAGCACTTGGGTAAGAGTGATCATTGTATCATAAGGTTTAAGGTTTAGATTGGAAGAGGGTGGATTTCAATGCGATGAGAAAGATCTAGCCAGGACAAAATGGAACCAAAGACTGACGGGAAAAACTGTAATGGAACACTGGGTAGGGTGAAGGAAGAGATCATTCAGGTACAGGCTAGGTACATTCTAACAAGAGCGAAAGGTAGGGGAATGAAATACAGGTCTCCGTGGATGATAAGGGACATAGAGGTTATGATGAAACGAAAAAAGAGAGTGTAGGATGTACGTCAGGTGAGTTCTTCAAGTGAGAACCTGACCAAATAGAATAAGTTGAGAGAGGAGGTGAAGAGGAAAATAAGACTGTAAAAGAGAGAATGTGAGAATAGAATGGCAGTCAACATAAAAGGGAACCCAAAAATCGTCTACCAGCATGTAAATAATAAGCAGGTAATAAGAGGTGGAGTGGGGCCTATTAGGGACAAAGAAGATAGTATATGCTTAGAGGCACAGGGCAAGGCTAGAATACCTAATGAGCACTTTTTTATCAGTGTTTACTAAGGAAGAGGAATCTGACAAAATATCAGTAGAAGCGGAGAGAGTAGAGGCGATGGATAGGGTAAAAATTGAGAGGGTGGTGTACTGCAAAGGCTGGCTATGCTTGGAGTGGATAAGTTACCTGGTCCAGATGGCTTGCATCCCAGGTTGCTAAAGGAAGTGGGGATGGAGATAGCAGAAGCGCTTGCCATAATCTTCCAATCTTCCCCAGATATGGGGTAGGTGCCAGAGGATTGTAGACTGGCAAATGTGACACCATTATTCAAGAAATGGTGTAAGGACAGTCCTAGCAACTACAAGCCAGTTAGTTTTACATCAGTGGTGGGTAAGGTTTTAATCAGGGAAAAATATCAACAGGCACTTGGAGAGGTTTGAGATAATTAAAGATAGCCAGAATGGATTTGTAAAAGGTAGATCATGCTTGACTAATCCCCAATTGAAATTTTTGATGAAGTAACAAAGGAGGTTGATGAAGGGAAAGCAATAGATGTTGTCCATATGGATTTTAAGAAAGTGTTTGATAAAGTACCACATAAAAGGCTGGCTGACAAAACCAAGGCTTATGGAATAGGAGGGTCAATGTCCAATTGGATAAAACACTGGCTTAAGGACAAAAAACAGTGAGTCATGGTAAATGGTTGTTTTTCAGACTGGAGGATGGTAGACAGTGGTGTTCTTCAAGGGTCAGTACTTTTTTGTTGCTGTGTATAAATGATTTGGATCTTAGAATACAGAGTAGAATTTCAAAATTGGGCAATAATACCAAACTTGGAGGAATAGCAGACAGTGAGGATGATAAGAAGTACCTGCAACAGGACATAGATAGGCTAGCAGTATGGGCAGACAAGTGGCAGATGGAATTTAGTAAAACAAGTGTGAGACAATGCAGGGATAAAGATATCTTAGATCTAGTATTGTGTAATGAAGCAGGGTTAGTTAATAATGTCATAGTGAAAGATCCACTGGGAAATAGTGATCATAATATCATTGAATTGCATGTTAAGTTTGAAAGTGACATACTGCAATCACAAACAAGAATCTTAAACTTAAACAAAGCCAATTACTAAGGTATGAGGCGAGAACTGGCTAAGGTAAATTGGGTAAATAGACTAAAAGGTATGATGGTAAATGAACAATCAGAAAGCTTTAAAGAAACAATTCAAAATGGTCAACAAAAATGCATTCCATTGAGAAACAAAAACTCAGCAAGAAAGACCCATCTGTGGCTCATTCAGGAAGTTAAGGATAGTATTAGATTAAAAGAAGAGGTTATAATATTGCAAAAAAGAGAAGCAAGTCTCAGGATTGGGAAAGTCAGAAACCAGCAAAGGGCCACCAAAAGGTTGATAAAAAAGGAAAAAATAGAATATGAGAGTAAACTAGTCAGTAATATAAAAACAGATTGTAAGAGCTTTTATAGGTATATCAAAAGGAAGAGAGTAGCTAAAGTAAACATTGGTCCCTTAGAAGCAGAGACAGGAGACATTATCATGGGGAACGAGCAAATGGCAGAGGCATTGAACAAATATTTTGTGTCTGTCTTCACAGTAGAAGACACAAGTTTTATACCAGAACTAGACTGTAACCTATGGGCTAAAAAAAGTGAGAAAATTAAAGAAATTAATATCAGCAGAGAAAAAGTATTGGAGAAACTTAAGTGACTAAAATCCGAGAAATCCCCAGGACCTGATGGCCTACGCCCTAGCGTTCGAAAAGATGTAGCAGATGCGCTAACTATGATTTTCCAAAATTCCTTAGATTCAGGAATGGAAGTTGGCTAACGTTACATCACTTTTCAAGAAAGGATGGAGAGAGAAAACAGGGAACTACAGGCCAGCTATCCTAAAATCAGTCGTTTGGAAAATGCTGGAATCTATTATTAAGTAAGGCTTAACTTAGAAAAGCACAGTCTGATTAGAATAAGTCAACATGGTTTTACTAAAGGGAGATCCTGTTTGACAAATATTTCAGAGTTACTTGAGGATGTAACTAGTAGGGTTGATAAAGGGGAACCAGTAGATGTAGTATACCTGGATTTCCAAAAGGCAGTCGATAAGTGCCTGCACCCCAAGGACTGCAGTGGTTCAAAAGGCAGCTCACCACCACCTTCTCAAGGTCAATTAGGGATGGGCAATAAATGCTGGCTTAGCCAGCAACACCCACATCCTGTGAACAGATAAAAAAAAAGGTTAATAGGCAAGACAAGGGCTCATGGAGTCAGGGGTAATATATTAGCATGGATAGAGGATTTGTTAATGGACAGGAAGCAACGAGTGGGCATAAATGGGGCATTATCAAGTTGGCTGCAGTGAATAGTGGAGTATTGCAAGGATCAGTGCTGGGGCCTCAGCTATTTACAATCTATATTAATGACTTATGAAGAGACAGAGAGTAATGTATCTAAGTTTGCTGATGATACAAAGGTAGGTGGAAAGGTAAGCTGTGGGGAGGGCACAGAGACTGCAAAGAGATATAGACAGGTTAAGTGGAAACAAGATGGAAGATGGAGGATAATGTAGGGAAGTGTGAGGGTATTCACTTTGGTCATACGAATAGAAAAGTAGAATATTTTTTAAAGGTGTAAAACGTGTAAGTGTTGATGTTCCAAGAGACTTGGGTGTGCTTGTACAAGGATCGCAGAAATGACGTGGAACTCACTGCCCACGAGTGTAGTGGAAATGGAGACAATCAATGAATTCAAAAGGAAATTGTTGGACATTTGAAGGAAATAAACGTGCAGGGTTATGGGAATCGAGTGAGGGGGTGGGACTGACTGAATTGCTCCGTGGAGAGCCAGCATGGACTCGATGAGCTGAATGGCCTTCTTCTGTGCCGTAAATGACTCTATGACTGTAAGTCTCCAGGAAAGTATAGAGCCATTATGATGACCACCTCTTGAGAAAATAGCTTGGCAAATCTTATCTGAAACTGAAAAATGTATTCGTCAATTTTGAACAACTGCACACACACAAGCTTGTGCAGGCAGTGTTACTTCTATATTTCCCACCATTGATAGTCACCTTGCAATGTAAAAGAGACAGAATAAAGAGTAAAAGAAATAACAAATATAATCCTACTTGCAAATGGAGCAATACTGTGTGAAATAAAGAACAATTGTCATTTATAGGACCACAGGACATCCGGAGCCACGGATCAGTGGATGGGGTAGCTGTTGAACAGGCAGATACCGAGTGCAGAGAGTCTGTGAGGAAGGTTAGACAGTTGACAGGGCAAAGTTGCAGCCAGCATGATGGGTTGAAGTGTGTCTATTTTAACGCAAGAAGTGTCAAGAATAAGGGTGATGAACTGAGAGCATGGATCAGTACTTGGAGCTACGATGTTGTGGCCATTACGGAGACGTGGGTATCACAGGGGCAGGAATGGATGTTGGATGTTCTGGGGTTTAGATGTTTCAAAAGGAATAGGGAGGGAGGTAAAGGAGGTGGGGGAGTGGCATTGTTAATCACAGCTGCAGAAAGGGAGGTCGTCGAGGAGGGTTTGTCTACTGAGTCATTATGGGTGAAAGTCAGAAACAGGAAAGGAGCAGTCACTTTGTTGGGAGTTTTCTATAGACCCCCCAGTAGCAACAGAGACATGGAGGAACAGATTGGGAGGCAGATTTTGGAAAGGTGCAGAAGTAACAGGGTTGTTGTCATGGGTGACTTCAACTTCCCTAATATTGATTGGAACCTCCTTAGTGCAAATAGTTTGGATGGAGCAGCTTTTGTCAGGTGTGTCCAGGAAGGTTTCCTGACTCAATATGTAGATAGGCCGACTAGAGGGGAGACTATGTTGGACTTGGTGCTTGGCAACGAACCAGGCCAGGTGGCAGATCTCTCGGTGGGAGAGCATTTCGGTGATAGTGATCACAATTCCCTGATCTTTACTATAATCATGGAGAGGGACAGGAGCAGACGGGATGGGAAAATATTTAATTGGGGGAGGGGGAATTACAATGCCATTCAGCAGGAACTGGGGAGCATAAATTGGGAACAGATGTTCTCAGGGAAATGCACGACAGAAATGTGGAGGTTGTTTAGGGAGCACTTGCTGCGACTGCTGGATAGGTTTGTCCCGAAGAGGCAGGGAAGGGATGGTAGGGTGAAGAAACCTTGGATGACAAGAGATGTGGAACAGCTAGTCAAGAGGAAGAAGGAAGCTTAGTTAAGGTTGATGAAGCAAGGATCAGACAGGGCTCTAGAGGGTTACAAGGTAGCCAGGAAGGAACTGAAGAATGGACTTAGGAGAGCTAGAAGGGGACATGAAAAAGTCTTGGTGGGTAGGATTAAGGAAAATCCCAAGGCGTTCTACACTTATGTGAGGAACAAGAGGATGGCCAGAGTGAGGGTAGGGCCGATCAGGGATAGTGGAGGGAACTTGTGCCTGGAATCGGAGGAGGTAGGGGAGGTCCTAAATGAATACTTTGCTTCAGTATTCACTAGTGAGAGGGACCTGGTCGTTTGTGAGGACAGCGTGGAAGAGGGAGGATGTGCTGGAAATTTTGAATGATATGAGGACAGATAAGTCCCCGGGGCCAGACGGGATATACCCAAGGATATTACGGGAAGCGAGGGAAGAGATTGCTGCGCCTTTGGCGATGATCTTTGCGTCTTCACTGTCCACTGGAGTAGTACCGGATGATTGGAGGGTGGCAAATGTTGTTCCCTTGTTCAAGAAAGGGAGTAGGGGTAACCCTGGGAATTATAGACCAGTCAGTCTTACGTCGGTAGTGGGCAAATTATTGGAGAGGATTCTGAGAGACAGGATTTATGATTATTTGGAAAAGCATGGTTTGATTAGAGACAGTCAGCATGGCTTTGTGAGGGGCAGGTCATGCCTCACAAGCCTTATTGAACTCTTTGAAGATGTGACAAAACACATGGATGAAGGAAGAGCAGTGGATGTGGTGTATATGGATTTTAGCAAGGCGTTTGATAAGGTTCCCCATGGTAGGCTCATTCAGAAAGTAAGGAGGCATGGGATTCAGGGAAAGCTGGCTGTCTGGCTACAAAATTGGCTGGCCCATAGAAGTCAGAGGGTGGTAGTAGATGGAAAGTATTCAGCATGGAGCTCGGTGGCCAGTGGTGTTCCACAAGGATCTGTTCTGGGACCTCTGCTCTTTGTGATTTTTATAAATGACTTGGATGAGGAAGTGGAAGGCTGGGTTAGCAAGTTTGCCGATGACACGAAGGTTGCTGGAGTTGTGGATAGTGTGGAAGGCTGTTGTAGGTTGCAAAGGGACATTGACAGGATGCAGAGCTGGGCTGAGAAGTGGCAGATGGAGTTCAACCTGGAAAAGTGTGAAGTGATTCATTTTGGAAGGTCGAATTTGAATGCGGAATACAGGCTTAAAGACAGGATTCTTGGTAGTGTGGAGGAACAGAGGGATCTTGGGGTCCATGTCCATAGATCGCTCAAAGTTGCCACCCAAGTTGATAGGGTTGTTAAGAAGGCGTATGGTGTCTTGGCTTTCATTAACAGGGGGATTGAGTTTAAGAGTCGCGAGGTTATGCTGCAGCTCTATAAGGCCCTGGTTCGACAACACTTGGAATATTGTGTTCAGTTCTGGTCGCCTCATTATAGGAAGGATGTGGAAGCTTTAGAGAGGGTGCAGAGGAGATTTACCAGGATGCTGCCTGGACTGGAGGGCATGTCCTACGGAGAAAGATTGAGGGAGCTAGGGCTTTTCTCATTGGAGCGAAGAAGGATGAGAGGTGACTTGATAGAGGGGTACAAGATGATGAGAGGCATAGATACAGTGGATAGTCAGAGACTTTTTCCCAGGGTGGAAAGGGCTATCACCAGGGGGCATAATTTTAAGGTGATTGGATGAAGGTTTCGGGGATATGTCAGAGGTAGGTTCTTTACACAGAGAGTGGTGGGTGTGTGGAATGCGCTGCCAGCGGTGGTAGTAGAAGCAGATACATTAGGGGCATTTAAACGACTCTTGGATAGGTACATGGATGATAGTAGAATGAAGGGTAGGTAGTTAGTTTGATCTTAGAGTAGGTTAAAGGTTCGGCACATCGTGGGGCGAAGGGCCTGTACTGTGCTGCACTGTTCTATGTTCTTAAGTACTTTTAAAGTGCAGTCACTGTTGTAATGTAGGCAATGCGGAGAGCAGTGTTGCTGAAGGTGTTTTGTGTCAGTTTCCTTGGCACATGCAGACAGGTGGGTTACTTTAAAAGGGCCAGCCCAGGCACTTAACTAAATAGATCTTCTAACAGTGCCTAACACTCGTCTTGTAGGTTGCACTGGTGTTTCAGGAGATGTATTGTCCCTGTCTCACTTGTTATGACTAGGTGAGAAAGGTGTCTAGCGGTCCCTCAGCCTTCACCTGGTCTTACTGTAATAGGGTTTAATTTTCAAACACACTGTGTTTTGAGCTCTCCCTTCGTGAATCCTTATTCACCACTTTCCAATTATAAGGCAAATAAATGAGCACAAACAGACTTTCCTAGGTTTGAAGAAGAAAGGTGAAATTTATTAAAACTTTAACTAAAACTCTAATTCTGTTAATGCCTATGGATACACGCTGCGCCCCACGCTAGCATGCGTACGCTGATGTTCTCTGATGATTGCACAATGTTCAGCACCATTTGCGACTCCTCAGATACTGAAGCAGTCCGTGTAGAAATGCAGCAAGACCTGGACAATATCCAGGCTTGGGCTGATAAGTGGCAAGTAACATTCGCACCACACAAGTGCCAGGCAGCGACCATCTACAACAAGAGAGAATCTCCCCTTGACGTTCAATGGCATTACCATCGCTGAATCCCCCACTATCAACATCCTAGGGGCTACCATTGACCAGAAACTGAACTGGAGTAGCCATATAAATACTGTGGCTACAAGAGCAGGTCAGAGGCTAGGAATCCTGCAGCGAGTAACTCAACTCCTGACTCCCCAAAGCCTGTCCACCATCTACAAGGCACAGGTCAGGAGTGTGGTGGAATACTCTCCACTTGCCTGGATGGGTGCAGCTCCAACAACACTCAAGAAGTGTGACACCATCCAGGACAAAGCAGCCCACTTGATTGGCATACCATCCACAAACATTCACTCCCTTCACCACCGACGCACAGTGGCAGCAGTGTGTACCATCTACAAGATGCAATGCAGCAACGCACCAAGGCTCCTTAGAGAGCATCTTCCAAACCCGCAACCTCTACCAACTAGCAGGACAAGGGCAGCAAATACATGGGAACATCACCACCTGCAAGTTCCCCTCCAAGTCACACACCATCCTGACATGGAACTATATCACTGTTCCTTCACTGTCGCTGGGTCAAAATCCTGGAACTCCCTTCCTAAAAGCACTGTGGGTGTACCTACCTCACATGGACTGCAGCAGTTCAAGAAGGCAGCTCACCACCACCTTCTCAAGGGCAATTAGGGATGGGCAATAAATGCTGGCCTAGCCAGTGATGCCCACATCCCATGAATGAATAAAAAAAAATAAGTGATCCGCACATGCAAATAGAGACAGAAAAGAGCAGAAGAAAAATAAAGCAGATAGGTTTGAGGCAATATCTGAAGAGTTTGTTACAGTTCTTCGAGCTCACTGTAGAGTCCTTTTGTAGGTAGATCTTGCTTTTCATTGGGGCACAGTATTCTTCTTAAACCTTGTTCACCCAAGAGGAGCTGAGGAGAGGCAGAGCGAGAGAGGTAGAGAGAGATAAAAGGTGCAAACAGAGGCAGAGAGGCCGAGACCCGAGAGGAGCTGAGGAGAGGCATACCTTCGGGGCCTTCAGGCGGCGGAATTCCAAGTGATGTCAGCATTCAAAAAGAGACGTGGGCGCAGGGAAGCAGCTGATTGATAAGTAGGTTCAGGTGACTTTTTCTACTTTTTCTACTATTTATACAACTGCAGTCCATTAGCTTCAAAAGTAAAGGCAAGGACTTTAGATTGTAGTGGGTAGTGTTTGGAGTAGAACAAGGCCCCTAGCTTAATTAGTATTTTTTAATTAAAGAGAGTAACAAAGTAATCTAAAGGTAAGTCATGGCAGGAGATCTCACACCCGTGATATGCGCCTCCTGCGCGATGTGGGAAATCAGCGACACTTCCAGTGTCCCTGACGACCATGTGTGCAGGAAGTGTATCCATCTGCAGCTACTGGCTACCGGCAGCACGAAGCTGGAGCGGCGGGTAGATTCAGTGTGGAGCATCTGCGATGCTGAGATCATTGTGGATAGCACGTTTAGCGAGGTGTCACACCACAGGCAAATGCTGCAAAGGCAGAAAGGGAATGGGTGACCACCAGGCAGAGTAGAGGAAGGTAGGAGTCCCCTGTGGCCAACCCCCTCTCTAACAGATATACCACGTTGGATATGTTGGAGGAGATGGCTTAGGGGAAGCAGCAAGAGCCAAGTTCATGGCACCATGGGTGTCTCTGCTGCAAAGGAGGGGAGGAAGAAGAGTGGCAGAGCTATAATGATAGAGAATTCAATCATAAGGGGAACAGACAGGTGTTTCTGCAGCTGCAAAAGAGACTCCAGGATGGTATGTTGCCTCCCTAGTGCTAGGTTCAAGGATGTCTCTGAGCGGCGGCAGGGCATTCTAATGAGGGAGGGCAAGCAGCCAGTTGTCGAGGTACATATCGGCACCAACAACATAGGTAAAAAAAAGGGCTGATGTCCTACAAGCTGAATATAGGGAGTTAGGACATAAATTAGAAAGTAGGACCTCAAAAGGTAGCAATCTCAGGATTACCACCAGTGCCACGTGCTAGCGAGAGCAGAAATAGCAGGATACATTAGATTAATACGTGGCTGGAAAAATGGTGTGGGGGGTGGGATTCAGATTACTGGAACATTGGGACCGGTTCTAGGCAAGGTGGGACCAGTACAAGCTGGACGGGTTGCATCTGGACAGGACTGGGACCAATTTCTTCAGGGGAGTGTTTGTTAGTGCTGTCGGGGAGGGTTTAAACTAGACTGGCAGGGGGATGGGAAACTAAACAGGGAGACAGAGGAGGGGAAACAAGGATAGAAATGAAAGACAGAAAAGTAAGAAGCAAAAGTGGAAGGCAGAGAAAACAAGGGCTAGAAACAAATGGGTCCATAGTGCAAAATAAAGCTAAGATGAATAACAATGTTAAAAAGACAAGTCTAAAGGCATTGTGTCCGAATGCGCAGAGCATTCACAATAAGGTAGGTGAATTAACAGCGCAAATGGATATAAACGGTTATGATATAGTTGCGATTACAGAGACATGGCTGCAGGGTGACCAAGGATGGGAACTGAACATCCAAGGGTATTCAATATTTAGGAAGGACAGGCAAAAAGGGAAAGGTGGTAGCGTTGTTAGTAAAGGAGGAAATCAATGCAATAGTGAGGAAGGATATTGGCTCAGAAAATCATGATGTGGAATCTGGGTGGAGCTAAGAAACACCAAGGGACAAAAAACATTGGTGGAGGTTGTCAATAACCTCCAAACAGTAGTGGAGATGTAAGGGATGGCATTAAACAGGAAATTAGAGGGGCATTCAATAAGGGTACAACTGTAATCATGGGTGATTTTAATCTACCTATAGATTGGTCAAACCAAATTAGCAATAATACTGTGGAGGAGGATTTCCTGGAGTGTGTACATGATGGTTTTTTAGATCAATACATTGAGGAACCAATTAGAGAACAGGCTATTCTAGACTGGGTATTGTGCAATGAGAAAGGATTAATTAACAATCTTGTTGCGCAGGGTCCCTTGGGGAGGAGCGACCATAACCTGATAGAATTCTTCATTAAGATGGAGAGTGAAGTAGTTGAATCCAAAACTGGGGTCCTGAATCTAAATAAAGGAAACTACGAAGGTATGAGGCATGAGCTGGCTGTTGTAGATTGTGGAACTTTATTAAAAGGGTTGATGGTGGATAGGCAATGGATAATATTTAAAGAACGTGTGCATGAATTACAACAACTATTCATTCCTGTCTGGCGCAAAAATAAAACTGGAAAGGTGGCTCAACCGTGGCTTACAAAATAATTTAGGGATAGTATTAGATCCAAAGAGGGGGCATATAAAATTGCCAGAAAAAGCAGCAAGTCTGAGGATTGGGAGCAGTTTAGAATTCAGCAAAAGAGGACAAAAAGGTTGATTAAGCAGGGAAAATAGAGTCTGAGAGTAAACTTGCGGGGAACATAAAAACTGACTGTAAAAGCTTCTATAAATATGTGAAGAGAAAAAGATTAGTGAAGATAAATGTAGGTCCCTTACAGTCAGAAACGGGGGAAATTATTATGGGGAACAAAGAAATGGCAGAACAATTAAACACATACTTTGGTTCTGTCTTCACAAAGGAGGACACAAATAACCTCCTAGAAATGCTAGGGAACCAAAGGCCTAATGAGAGGGAGGAACTGAAGGAAATCAGTATTAGCAAAAAAATAGTGCTGGGGAAATTAATGGGGTTGAAGGCTGACAAATCCCCGGGGTCTGATAGTCTGCATCCCAGAGTACTAAAGGAAGTGGCCCTGGAAATAGTGGATGCATTGGTGATCATCTTCCAGAATTCTATAGACTCTGGAGCAGTTCCTACAGATTGGAGGGTGGCAAATGTAACCCCACTGTTTAAAAAGGAGGGAGAGAAAAAACAGGGAATTACAGACCAGTTAGCCTTACATCAGTGGTGGGGAAAATGCTATAGTCTATTATAAAGGATGTGATAGCAGAATACCTAGAAAGCATAAATGGGATTGGACAAAGTCAGCATGGGTTTATTAAAAGGAAATCATGCTTAACAAATCTACTGGAGTTTTTTGAGGATGTAACTAGTAGAATAGATAAGGGAGAACCAGTGGATGTGGTGTATTTGGATTTTCAGAAGGCTTTTGATCAGGTCCACATAAGAGGTTGGTGTGCAAAATTAAAGCACATGGGATTGGGGGTAATATACTGGCATGGATTGAAAATTGGTTGATAGACAGGAAACAGAGAGTAGGAATAAATGGGTCTTTTTCCGGGTGGCAGGCAGTGACTAGTGAGGTGCCACAGGGATCAGTGCTTGGGCCCCAGGTGTTCACAATATATATTAATGACTTGGGTGAGGGAACTAAATGTAACATTTCCAAGTTTGCAGACGACACAAAGCTGGGGGAGGGAATGTGAGCTGTGAGGAGGATGCAAAGAGGTGCCAATGTGATTTGGACAAGTTGGGTGAGTGGGCAAATGCATGCAGATGCAGTATATCATGGATAAATGTGAGGTTATCCACTTTGGTTGTAAAAACAGAAAGGCAGATTATTATCTGAATGGTGATAGATTGAGAAAGGGGGAGGTGCAAAGAGACCTGGGTGTCCTTGTACACCAGTCGCTGAAAGCAAGCATTCAGGTGCAGCAAAATAAAAGCAAAGTACTGCAGATGCTGGAAATCTAAAATATAAATAAGAAATGCTGGAAATACTCAACAGGTCTGGCAGCATCTGTGGACAGAGAAGCAGAGTTAATGTTTCAGGTCAGTGACCTTTTGATGAAAGGTCTCCCCAAGCAGGGTAGTCATGTGACTGGTATAACCACTTCTGGCTTTGTGTATTGGGTGGGTCAGGGAATGGTCCTTTGTCTACAAATACTGTCTGTTAATATGCAAAAATGTCTTTCCAGCCAGAGACTTGGCAACCCCTTGTAACAGGGCTTCTGTTCTTCCCAGTAACAATTTGAAATTTAATGTCCATGTGGCAAAATTAATATGCCTCATTCTTGGCAGGTGGGAGCCTGCATGACACCTCCACACCCAGGGGAATGAAATGCGAATTGAAAAAAAGGTGGATTTCATTAAAAGGGTTGAGAGAAATATATATGATACAAAAAAAAACATGCATTTCTCACATTTATTCCTATTCATTCATGAATCCTAAAACTTACTAAATTGTCTTTTCTTGGTGCCAGTGCTGCTTTAATTTCCCCCTTTTTGGCATCCCAGTAAACATGTGGCTCTTTGGGGAAGTTTTTCTTCAATTCGCTCTTTCCGTGATTGCCTAAGGCCTTTGTTCCTGCTGAGGTAATTTTTTTCCAGGAGTGTTAGTAGTGGGCGGGTCTATCCTGAACTCTCTTTCAGTGCCTTGCTGAGTCATGCAAAGGCTTGTGACTTCAGGTGGTTCCCTTTTCCTCTGACTGTGGGGAGGATTCTTTGTTAATCTCCCCTTTGTTCTCTGGGACCTTCCTGCCTGCAGGTACTTGTGCAGACTTTGCTGCACTCCCCTGTGGCACTTCAACTAGGTGAGGCATCACCCTCATGGTTTCTCCGCCCTCCCCCCACCCCCCCCCCCCCCAGAGGTTTTTCTTTGTCTCTGCAGGTTCCTGTAAATGCTGTTAGCAACTCTGGTGGGGTGCTTCTGGAGTCTGCATTTACTTAGGAGGATGTGGGGTCTAAATTTTCAAATTTATCCGGATTGGCTGACTGGACAGTAGGGGTTTTTATCCAGGATTCCTCCTGGACTTCCTTTAACCTGCCCTCTTGGTCACTTTTTCCCCTCCCCTGTCTAACCGTTTGCCAGCCATGTGCCTGCCTGTCCCCTTTTGTTCTCGGTGGGGGTCCCTTACAGTTCACTAGCCTTCTGCTGGAGGGTTCTCCTAACACCAGTACAGGACTTAGGGGTGCAGGGTTCACTGCAGGTTGGGGTTTCCCCTCAACCTGGCACATGTGGCAACTCCTGCAGTACTCCACCACATCTTTGTGGAGTTTTGGTCAGTCAAACTGCTGTCTTATGTGGGCTTTGGTCTTTCGCAGACCGGCATGTACAGCCACTGTAATCTCATGGGCCCTTCTTAATATTTCTCCCCGGTACCTCTGCGGCATCACTAACTGGTGAACTACTGCCCACTCCTAGCCCTCAGGTCTGTGAGGAGAACTCCATTTCCTCATCAATACCTCATTCTTTAAATAGTAGCAACCAGGGACTCCCTCTGCTTCACTTTCAGGCTGGGCAGCCCGTACTAACTCTCGCCATACTGGGTCAGCTCACTGAGCCTCAGCCAGGGAAAATCCATTTAATTCATTCCATGGATCTCCTAACTTTCCAAAGAAAGTCTTGGACAGGCAGACTTCATGGTCATCTGCTTCCTCTGGGGGAGCTGGTTTGATTAGGGCCTGATCCACTGCACAGGGAAACTGCAGGGGACTGTCTCCTGCCACAACCCTGTCTCTCTGACCTCCTTCAGTCCTTTTTTCACTACTGGGGGGGCTTCCACCTTTAACCCCGCCATATCATTAACTAGGAGCAAGTCAACCCCGTCCATAGGTAAACTGAGGGCAATCCCTACGGTCATCGGTTCCGACACTCGGTCGCACTCCAGGTGCACCCAGTGTACAGGTACAGGCAGACACTGCCCTCCAATACCATTCGCCACCATTTTGGTGTTCACTGCACTCTCTGGGGGAAAGGTCAGGCGTTTTCCCAGTAAAAGGGATCTAGTGGTCCCTGTGTCCCTGGGAATTACTACGGGCTTGCTTGCTCCACTTGAGGGGTATGGGACTACTCTCTCTTCGAACACAAAACCTTGATAACCTTCAGGAATCCTATTGAATTTTCCTGCACTTGCAGTAATAAGCTTCCTGGGTCTCACTCTTACTACAGTTAAAGCCACAGCTTGTTCTGCTGTGCTTTCCATCTGGTTCCCTCCTTCACTGAGCAGGTGTGCCCTGATTAACCCCACCAGATTTCCCTTTAGTTTCCAGAAGTCAGCTTTTAAATGCCCTACTTTATTACAATGGAAGCACACAGGTCTCCGGATCTCACTCTTGCTCACAGCACCTTCCCTTTTGGTTGGAGGAAGGCCCCCTGTGTCTGCTGCTTTCCTTTCTCTTCCAGGATTGTTTTGGCGGAGATCACCTTCCCACCTTTGTCCTTTTCGGGTTTGTGGGAGTGATTAGGAAAGGTTCTCCCCTAGGAAACCGACTTATAAATTAAAGCAAAATCATCGACCAGAACGGCCGCTTGCCAGGCTCCCTGAACCCATTGCTCCTCTACATGGGTCTTCATTGAGAGTGGGAGAGAGTTTTTAAATTCCTGTAACAGAACTATTTCCCTGAGATTCTCATTGCTGAGCTGTACTTTAAGAGTCCTCAGTCACTGGTCAAAAGCCAGCTGCTTACTTCTTTCAAACTCCAGATAAGTTTGATCAATTTGCTTTTTGAGGGTTCTAAACTTTTGGCGATAGGCTTCGGGTACTAATTCATATGCCCCGTGGATCGCATTTTTGGTCAGTTCACAATTTGATGAACTCTCATCTGGCAACAGGGAATAAACCTTATGGGCTTTTCCCATTAGTTTTACTGTAAAAGAGACCAGGTCTCAGCTAAATGCCTCCACATCTTTATCATTGAATTTTGGAATTAGTTGAGTGAATTTTAGCAATTCTGTACCCAGCTCTGAATTATGCTCCTCCATATTGGCCATGCTTTCACTGGGGTTACTCTGTCACACCCTAATTAACTCAAGCCGCTTTAACTCTCTTTCTTCGCAGTCTTTCTGGAATATCCTTTCTCTTTCTCTCTCCTGTCTGTCCTGCTCCTTCTCCTGTCTTTCTTTCTCTCTCTCCTGTCTCTCTCGTTCCTTCCCCTGCCTTTCATTTTCTTCACGTTCCTGCTGAAAGGCTCTCTCTTTCTTCCTCTCCTGTCTCTCTCTCGCTTTTACTCTTTCTTCTAATTCAAGTTTCCTCTGTTCCAATTGTATCTTTGCTAACGATACCCTGTCGGAGTCTGCTTCTAACACTGCTTCTGCTTCTTCAGATTCAAGAGAAAAACGGTTGGCCACTCGCCTTAGGAGTTCAGAATTCCTAGCCTTCCCACGTACAGTGATCCCACACTGCTCAGCCATTTTCCTCAACTCCTCCATAGACAGTGCTTTTAACTTATCCCAAGTTACTTCACCCTGGCTTGGAGAGCTACTAGCTTCAGTTGCAGACATGTTAGTATTCAATCCCACCCAACCACAAGAAAACCTGTATTAATCTTGCTCTTTTTTGATTGGGAACAATTTGGCTTCCCACTTCCAATTTCTCTCGTTTGTCTGTGGGTCAATTCCAGTGGCTAGCACCCAAATTTCTGTTATGACCAGGTGAGAAAGGCATCTAGGGGTCTCCCTCAGCCTTCACCTGGTCTTACTGTAACAGGGTTTAATTTTAAACACACCGTGTTTTGAGCTTCCCCTTGGTGAATCCTTGTTTGCTGCTTTCCAATTATAAGGCAAAGAAATGAGCATAAACAGGCTTTCTTAGGTTTAAAGAAGAAAGGTGAAATTTATTAAAACTTAAACTAAAACTCTAATTTGGTTAATGCCTACGGATACATGCTGCACTCCACGCTAGCATACATATGCGATACGCACATGCAAATAGAGACAGAAAAGAGCAGAAGAAAAATAAAGTGGATAAGTTTGAGGCAATAACTGAAGAGTTTGTTACAGTTCTTCAAGCTCACTGTAGAGTCCTTTTGTAGGTTAATCTTGCTTTTCATTGGGGCCCTGTATCTTCTTGAACCTTGTTCACTTTAGGAGACTTTTCTCTCTTGGGGTTCATGTGTCTGCAGTGGGTTTCAGTTCTGTGAGAAAGAGATGGGAGCAGACAGGAGGAGAGGAGGTCTTTTCAATCCAGGAGCCACTAGCTTTCTCCCAGTTCAAACCCATTTTGTCTCTACAATTTAAAACTCCCCAAGTTGGCCAGCAGGGTAGTCATGTGACTGGTGAACTCACTGGGTAGGTCAGGGAATGGTCCTTCGTCTACAAATACTGTCTGTTAATATGCAAAAATGTCTTTCCAGCCAGAGGCTTGGCAACCCCTTGTATCAGGCCTTCTCCTCCTCACAGCAACAATTTGAAATTTAATGTCCATATGGTCAAATTAATATGCCTCATTCTTGGCAGGTGGGGGCCTGCATGACACACTCCTGCCCTGGCTCCTCTTCTGAATCCTGCTCTTCGCCCATGATGGTTGGGCTTCTATCAAAGTCAAGTTATGGAGAATAATGATGCTAAAGACTCTGGAGGGGGCCCTATACTGTCACTGGCATGTACATAGTGCCGTTCACTACTGTTATAAAAGTGTTTCTGTTTTTTATTAAAATATTTTTCAAAGGAATTTATAGTTAAACTGAATAAATGTTGGACCAGTTTTTTTTTTTAAAAAAGAGCCATCAAGAGGACACTGTGGGAGCCGGATTGGCAACAATGTTACTGGTTATCACATGACTCAAATTAAAGATAGAACAGAAACCCTAGTAACAGGACCAGAGAAGTGACAAGTGCCCCTTTGATTGGACAAGCCCAGTAGCAGCAGAGCACACCTGGAAGGGCAGAAATCTGACAAGCTTTTTGATTGTTGGTAGGTGAGTGTGTTTTTACCTTCTTAAAGGAGATAAAGTCAAGTCTGTTGAAGAAGTGTTAAGGAGGGAGAGAAGGCCAGAACCCCGCTCGCTTTCCAGAAATTCCATAAAAGACCCTGTGAAGTCCACTGTGTCAATTCATCTCATTTCCTGTCTTTGAAGAAAGCCTGCTAAAATTAATTCTCAACCCCACCTGAAAAGAACTATTCTAAAAGATCCCAGTGACCTCCCGACATGTACTCAGAAGTTAGACTGTTTGCCAGTTTTGGAATAACATATCTCATCTGCTGTTTTCTTTGAAAATGAGCAAGTAATCTGCCCAAGTTTTTTTGTCTGTAAGAGAACTCAGAATTTATAAAAATCCCTTTTATCTTTTCGGTTAACCGGTATATATGTGTGTGTGTGAGTGTGAAGAGACTAAGGTAAGAAGGGAACTTTAAAATTTAAAATCCGTGTGTTTATGTTTTACTTCATAACTGGTTAAGACTTGGTTTATAATAAATTGATAATTTTGCTGTTCATTAAAGAAACCTGGTTAGTCTGTTCTATTCTGTGAAAAATAGAGTATATGATTGCCTGTATTAGTGAGTCAGAAAATTTAAATATACGTTGTGATCTGTGGAGAAGTGGGACTGAATTAACAGTACACTCCTTCCACCTCGGTCGTAACACTACCTCAGGACATTCCAAAGCACTTCACAGCCAATGAAGTATTTTTTGAAATGTAGTCATTATTGTAATGTAGGTTTCATGGCAGCCAATATATGCACAGCAAGCTCCCACAAACAGCAATGTCAAAATGACCAGATAATCTGTTTTAATGATGCTGGTTGGGGGGTAAATACTGCCCAGGACACTGGGAAGAGTTCCCCGTCTCAGCTTCCAGAAAGTGGCATTCATATCCACCTGAGAGGGCAGACCGGACCTTGGTTTAATGTCTCATTGGAAAGACTGCACCTCTGACAGTGCAGCACTCCCCCAGTACTGCACTTGCATGTCAGCCTAGAATTTGAATTCACAACTTTGTGACTCAGAGCCAAGAATGCTGCCCACCAAGCCCTGGCTGCAATGTATTATACAGCATAGACTCAGTAGCAGGGTCAGTGAGAAATCAGCTATCAGTCTGACAGTATTGATATGACACTTGAGTGAAGCATCTGTGCTTGAAGGGTTGAAGAAAAGGCTAGAATATTGTCACCTGATTTTCCAACCTGAGCTTCCTGTTGGAAGCACAGATTTGCAGGATTAGTCTTGTAGTGTGTTGCATTTGCAATGAGCCCCACTTCCCTCGGAATACATTGGGAGGTCAGTACACCACACATGTGACGCTTCTGATTTTCCAAACATTCATTGTAATGAGTATACAATTGTGAGCAGCAAAAATTGAGTTCGCTGACCTCCGCGTACAATTCTTTAGGGCTCAAGTTCACCATCTTTGTGCCCATTTTGCAAGTGTTAAATAGGCATAACGATAACCAACATAGCAGGGTGCAGGCCGCTGCCCAATCTGTATGGGTGCTCAGGCCACTGCTAAATTGGTCAGGGTCTTTTTTTTAGTCAACACTGGCAGCCCCCTGTATTGAGTATAGGCCTCATTTCAATATTGAAGTGCACCCATCAGACCCAGCCCCCTAAATTTGTTTAGACCAGACAGAGCTCTCAATGTGCATACCTTAATGGGGCCGCTCAGAAAAAGGCCCTAAAACTTTGCAAAATTTTGTTTCTTATGGTATCACAAGGAGCAGGATTACTCCTCCTGGCTGCACAAACAACTGCGGGTTCAGAGTAGACTCATGGCCCTCCCAATCATCTCCCCTCCCCTCTCAGACATACCCCTGGGCCTCAAGTCGGTTAGGCCCTGACAGGAGAGCTGCATCAGGGCACCAGAAAATGATGGCGGGGCCCATGGATGAGCTTAATTCGGGCCTCTCCCTTCTGGCATGCTGTCGCTATGTGCTACTGGAATTGTGCCTGGT
This sequence comes from Heterodontus francisci, assembly GCF_036365525.1. Lineage (NCBI taxonomy): Eukaryota > Metazoa > Chordata > Chondrichthyes > Heterodontiformes > Heterodontidae > Heterodontus > Heterodontus francisci. Next base: position 18,713,938 of record NC_090380.1, on the reverse strand, counting down.
TTGTGGCACTAACCAAATTAGGATCCATGGCCCCACTGAGCAAGCCTCTACACCAAGAGCTGTGCCTTGGCGGCACAAGGACGGCACAGCGGCGAAGTGGTTAGCACCGCAGCCTCACAGCTCCAGCGACCTGGGTTCAATTCTGGGTACTGCCTGTGTGGAGTTTGCAAGTTCTCCCTGTGTCTGTGTGGGTTTCCTCCGGGTGCTCCGGAATACAGGGACAGGTGAGGATGTGGTAGGAATATGGGATTAGTGTAGGATTAGTATGAATGGGTGGTTAATGGTCGGCACAGATTCGGTGGGCCGAAGGGCCTGTTTCAGTGCTGTATCTCTAAATCTAAAATCTACTCTTATTACTCTTTACTGGGTTCGAATGCATTAACTAGATTCTTAAAACAAGAAAAATTTAAAGTAGTGAACAGAAAAATGACTGCATGACATTAGTACAAGAAAGCAGACATGCCTCAAGAGGATCCCTGAATAGGCATCATCAAAATGCACCCACACTCACTGTTGTGAATGCTGAGGCCTTGACTGAAAAAAAGCCTTCAAAGTTGCTTTATATTTAAATGCATTCTTTAAAAAAAACTGATATCTGGTGCACAGACTATTAACTCTATGGTGACCTTCTTATTAAAATGAGACTCTGTACATGGCTCCAGAAGCCTGACCTTACCAGCAATTGATTGTTACCATAGCAACGGCAAATTACTAGAAACAATGCCTGTGTTACCATCTTGTGCCCACGTGAAGTCATCATCTAATTACAGTTCTATAGCTCTGAGTCTCTAATTATTTTACATCCTTCAGTATGTAAATCATAAGGTAGAAAATTAGTTTGGTAACATATAAATTCTGTAATAATTGTAATTTCAAACTAATATCAGAAGCATCTTTTATACTTGTTTTTCTTCTCAGCTGTGCACCACAGAAACACGAGACTGGTGGACATAAGCATGCAGTTGATTTTTCGAATTCTCATTTCTTTGGCTGTTCTCAGAGAGCGTCAGTGTAGAATAGCCTCGGAGATTGGGACTAAGGGACATTGAAGTCAACATTCAACTTGCTGTGAGGAAAACTAATGATAATGGACATAACAAACAGCTGTTCAACTCCAGTTTTACCAGCTCCAAAATCTACCCTGTGGTTGGGGAGGTTATAAGAAAGGCTTGCAGTTCATTCATTGCGTGCTCTGGTAGCACGCAGATGATGGTGCTTGCTGAAAGAATTGTCAGATCTTCAGGACTGACAACCCTTGCACAATATTCTGCCAATTCATTACCTATGGTGTGCCTGATCTACACGGGCTGAACAGCAATGAATTGAAACTGCATATCCTCACATTTAAATCCTTCCATAGCTTTACCCTACACTCCTTGTGTAACTTCCTGCTAAATAATCCCCCACCTAAGTACTTCAGCCTTTCAATTCGGGGCCTTCTTTATATATCCTTCCATTCAGTGACTCCCCTTCCTTTCAGTTCACCGATAAGATGGGGCGGCACAGTGGCACAGTGGTTAGCACCGCAGCCTCACAGCTCCAGCGATTCGGGTTCGGTTCTGGGTACTGCACATGTGGAATTTACAAGTTCTCCCTGTGACTGTGTGGGTTTCCTCCGGATGCTCCGGTTTCCTCCCACATGCCAAAGACTTGCTGGATGATAGGTAAATTGGCCATTGTAAATTGCCCCGAGTGTAGGTAGGTGGTAGGAAAGTTGAGGAAAGGTGGGGATGTGAGAGGGAAATGGGATTAATATAAATGGGTGGCTGATGGTCGGCACGGACTTGTTGGGCCAAAGGGCCTGTTTCAGTGCTGTATGACTCTAGAACTAAGATGGGAACACAGCAGCCAATACATTGGGCACCTCTGTGATGAAGCAATGATCTGCAGACTGACTGATCCTAGTGATGGGCAGGAATGATTGGAGGCATGCGATCATGTGATGAAACTTCCAGGAATATGTCCAACCACCAATGGCAACCCTACTATGACCTCTACCACCAAGCGACAATGCCATGGGAACACCATCTTTTTTAAAAATTCACTCATGGGATGTGGGCGTCGCTGGCCAGGCCAGCATTTATTGCCCATCCCTAATTGCACTTGAGAAGGTGGCAGTGAGCTGCCAACTGAGTGGCTTGCTGGGCCATTTCAGAGGGCATGTAAGAGTCAACCACATTGCTGTGGGTCTGGAGTCACATGTAGGCCAGACCAGGTAAGGACAGCAGATTTCCTTCCCTAAAGGACGTTAGTGAACCAGATGGGTTTTTACAACAATCGACAATGGTTTCATGGCCATCATTAGACCAGCTTTTTAATTCCAGATTTTTATTAATTGGATTCAAATTCCACCTTCTGCTGTGGTGAGATTTGAACCCATGTCCCCAGAGCAATACTCTGGGTTATCAGTCCAGTTACAATACCACTATGCCACCACCTCTCCATCTCTTCACAGTTTCCTTCTAAGTCACACATCATCCTGGCTTGGACATATATCACCATTCCTTCATTGCCACTGGGTCACAATCCTGGAACTCCCTACTGAACTGCACCGTGGGAGTACCATCATCACCAGGACTGCAGCAGTTCAAGAAGCCGGCTCACCACCATCTTCTTAACATCAACTAGGGTCGAGCAACAAATTCCCGGCCTTGTCAGTGACATCCAGATCCTGAGAACAGGAAAGGAAATATCCAGATGATCTGTGTCCTGTTGCTTTTGATCTGTCAGCTATAGTCTCCGACTGTTCCAGCTCCCCCTCCAACATGTTCACCAATTTTTATAAATTATTCTTTCATGAGATGTGGGCATCACTGGCCAGGCCAGCATTTGTTGTCCATCCCTAATTGCCTTGAATTGAGTGGCTTGCTAGGCCATTTCAGAGGGCAGTTAAGAGTCAACCACATTGCTGTGGGTCTGGAGTCACATGTAGGCCAGGCCAGGTAAGGATGGCAGATTTCCTTCCCTAAAGGGAATTAGTGAGCCAGGTGAGTCTTTACGACAATTGATGATAGTTTCATGGCACTATTACTGAGGCTAGCTTTCAATTTAAGTTTCTTTTAATGAATTAATCAAAACTAAAATTCCACCAGCAACCATGGTGGGATCTGAACCCATTTCTCTAGCCTGGGCCTCTGGATTACTAGACCAGTAGCATCTCCACTACATTGATGCTTAAATACTGTGGTTGCCAATAATTCAGGTCCAGCGACCTTCATGGATCTGCCTGATGTATGAAGCATTAACCTACATTGAGAAAGCAATAACTCTGCTGGGATTTCCACGTTTTCCCTTAATTGCAACTGAACACGGAGCACTCGTATTAATTCTGGGTCTATGGCTGAGAGTGCATTGCACTATTTTAACCCGAGGAGAAACTTCCGGAACATGATCAGTCTCTCATTGGTCCACCATCACATAACTGACAGAAACAAATAAGAAAGAGGTTGTATTTATATAGTGCCTTTCACAACCTCACAACTTCCCAAAGTGCTCGACAGGTAATTAAGTACTTTTGACTCAAAGTCACAGTTGTAATGGAGGAGACACAGCAGGCAATTTGTGCTCAGTGGGTAGCACTCTCGCCTCTGAGTCAGAAGGTGGTGGGTTCAAGTCCCAGTCCAGAGATATAAGCACAAAAAAGTAGGCTGACACTTCACTACAGCATTGGGGGAATGCTGCATTGTTGGAGATGCCACCTTTCAGATGGGATATTAAACCAAGGCCTCCATCTGCTCTCTCTGTAGACATCTAAGATTCCAAGGCACTGTCAATATTTATCCCTCAACCAACATGTGTAAGACATGATCAGGTCATTATTGCAATGAGAGAGTTTGTTGTGTGCAAATTGGCTGTCACATTTCCTCCAACAGTGATAATACTTCAAAAACACTAAATTGGCTGTAAAGTACTTTAGGACATCCTAGGCTGAATTTTAACAGCCAAAAACAGGTGGGTTGGGGTCAGGAGAGATGTTAAAATTTTTAAAATCTGAGGCCCGACCCCAACCCACCTTCAACCTGCCCACTTCTGGATTGAACTGAGGTAGGATAAGGAGCAGGCAGCCAACCTCTCCCAGGAAGCACTTTGGCAATTTAATTATTTTTAATGAGGCTGGAAACTTCTGATTAAAACTGCTTTGCCTCCTTTCCATCTCCCCCTATCAGATCACTCCTTACAAAGACCCCCAGGATTGGAGTGCTCTCCCCATGGGGTTGTGGATTGGACATCCCCCAGGATTAGACTCTTTCTTCCCACCCCCAGCCTCATCCTCACCTCCTCAGGTTGTGGATCAGGTATCCCTACTCCTGCGGCCTGCTCCTGCGGCCTGCTCCTCGGTGTTCCGCTCCTCCCCCAACTGCAAGCCAAACCTGTCAATCAGTGACAGAAGACGCAGGCTGTGGGAGTTAAGTCTCCACAGCATGCAGCGAAACCTGGAATTCCAAAACTCTTCCCCGTTGCTTAAGTAACCCACCCTTGTAAATATCCAGGTCCCTAAGGTTATGAAAGTCGCTATACAAATGCAAGTCTGCCTTCCATATTTACCTGGATCAGGCGCTAGCAATTTTCACTGAAGCCTCTGGATAGGTGTCTATGCAATCCGCCTGAAGGCAGTGAGGTCCTAATTCACATATACTAATTGGGGCCCAATGGCATATTTGTCTGAGCATTGACTCCAATTTTAACTGTCCAGCTGCCTGTCTGGTCGGGTTAAAATCCTACCCCCCACACCCGCCCTCCATATCTTTGTCTATATTAAACTCACTTGTGTGAGTTTGAATAAAAGAAACAGAAATGAAACACACCCACCCAGGCTATCTGGGACAATTATGTCCCTCTCTCTCCACCAACATACATATTACTTGCCCTCTGATCATTGAGACAACAAAGGATTTCCTACGACTTATAACTTTAGAGGCCCGATGAAAGCATCAATTTAATGTCACTGGTATCAAAGTTGGATAATAAGCGGGTTAGATTCTGTGGCTGTCTGCCATTTTAATATTGCACCCCGTGGTTAGGGTGAGATTTAGCTGAGTCACTGTGTGGAGGATTTTCTCACGCAATGGGGATGTAATCTCAAGGGAAGGGACATGATAATAGAGAAGGATATCATTATGATGAAAATCAGGTTAATAGGTTGGAGAAAAGCTGATTTTGAGGGGCTGAGAATACAACTTTGGTAAATAAAATGGGCAACAATACTGGCAAACAACAATGTAGAAGAATAATGGGAAACATTTAAAACGGTGTTCAACAGAGTGCAGGAAAAATATATTCCGTGAAAAGGAAAAGACAAATGAAACACTAGTGAGACTCCATAGATGAATAAAGACATAAATTTACAGACAGGAAGAAAGGGTATGGGTGGCTCCCACTGTTCACCTCCCAACTGCAATCCTGTTTTGTTAAAAATGGTGAATTAGTCCCTGAGTGTCAAATAAACAGACAAATGATAGGTTTTCTCGTAGGTTCACAAAAAATAATGATTTATTTTTACACATTTCCTGAAATAGTCACAACCTTATCCATGCAGACATTCACTCACACACATATACACAAGAATAGAAAAAGAGAGAGAAAAAGAATAAAATGAAAGCAACATACTGTGGATGCTGGAAATCTGAAATAAAATCAGAAAGTGCTGGAAATATTCAGCAGGTCTGGCAGCATCTCTGGAGAGAGAAACAGAGTTAACGTTTCATGTCTGTGACCGTTCCAGAAAAAGATTAAGTGGTTTAAAGTTTAAAGTGAGGTAAGTGGTCATGGTTTACAGTAAACCTATTGAATCTTCGCAGGAGGGCAGTCTCTTTTTAAAGGTGCAGGCCTGGGTATTTGTAGTCTTGAAATCATTGACGTGTTCTAGATTTCTGGTGGTTAAGACTCCAGACTGGAAGTTCTCTGCTGCAGAATGTTGAAGTATAGAATTAGCAGCAGGGCTTCTTCTTTGTGCTGGTCTGATATCACAGCCTTTGGCAGGACTGATTTTTGAAGGAGTTGGCTTGATCTCCTCTCTCTCCAGAGGGTTTCCTATTTAAGGTAAAAAATCATCACATTAGAGTTTCTGTTAGGAGATACTTGGCCCACTCCCCTGATGTGACCACACAATAGACCACACAGTGGCGACCATGGCTATCAATTGATGTCTGTATGGGGACCCTTCTGTTAACACAGTGCTTATTTCACACCTATTCAATTTTGGTTTGTGCTGTGAGTCCATCTGTCTCCAGAATCCTTTTGTTAGTTCATTCATGTTGAGAAGAGTCATTAACGCAATAATACTCTTTTCAGTTTCAAAGGGGTTCTTCCCAGAGCTATTTCAGTCGAGGTTAACGAGTTCCATTCTTGTAGACAGGTTTGTTGATTTCCAGTACAGGAGGAGTCACGTAACCACTACTCCATTTTGACTATGGTACTAATGTCCATGTTCTTGTGGTTTTGTTTAACAGTTGATTTTTTAAAATTCAGAATTCTTCCATTTCATTGTTTATTTCATCATAGCTCCTTCCATGCATGACACAAGGGAAACAACCGAGGGTTAGGAAAGTGGCATACTTTAAGTAAGTAGACAGCAGAGGAGTGCATGAAATGAGATAACACAAAGAGATTAGGAAAGAAGTAAAAAAAACAATTAGGAAGGCAAAGAAGAACTATGAAATTAAATTATCAAGGAACATAAAACAAAATAGTAAAATAGTTTACAGGCTTATCAATAAAAAAGTAAGGCAGGGATGGGAATAGGACCATTAAGTGATAGACTGGATAACACCACAGGTAATGATAGATGGCAGAAATATTAAATAATTATTTTGTTTTGGTATTTACCAGAGATTTAGAACCTGTATACATGGCATTGAATGATGAGATAAGTAATGAGATAAGTGCATTTAAGTTAAAAAGGGGGATGCATTGAATAAAATAATCAAACCCAAAAAGGATAAAACCCTGGTCCAGATGGCTTGCATCCACACTGTTACGACCAGGTGAGAAGGGGTCTAGTGGTTTCCTCTCAGCCTTTGCCTGGTTTAACCATAGCTGGGTTTAATCTTAAAAACGCCATGTTTTTAGCTCCCCCTTCAGTGATCCCTGTTCACTGCTCCAATTGTAAAGCAGTGAAATCAGACAGCTTTTCTTAGATTTAAACAAGAAGGTTAGAAGTTTATTCATCTTAAGCTCTAATCCAGTTAACGATTACGAATATGCAACCACACTAGCATGCATACATGATAAACACACATGCAGATAGAGACAGAAAAAGTAGAAAGAATAAAGCGGAAAGTTTGAGGCAATATCTGTTAGTTATTTACTGTCATTTGAGTTCAATGTGGAGTCTTTGGCTGCCGGTAAGTCCTGCTATTCGTTGGGGCCAAGTTCACCCTTCAACTTGTTTCGATGTCAGAGTCTTTTCTCTCTTGAGGTGTACGTGTCTTCCATGGGTTCGGTGGCTCGGGAGAAGGCGAGAGAGACAGCCAGGAGAGAGGCTTGCTTGAAGTGATTTATGACTTTCACCCCTTATAGGGACTAAACCAAATCAGGATTACATCCCTATGAATCTCCTTTAATCAGGTTCAAACCAGACAAATTCTCAGAGACTTATTTGGGCCCTCAAAGAAAGAAAACCAACAGAGAATATTACCATCTTTCAGATAGCCTATTTTTAATATTTATGGCTAAGTCATAAACATCCCAGATATTATGAGGGTCTGGGAAACTCCCTTCAATACATATCTCTCCACTTAAAGAGACACAGAGAGGGGGTTCTTGTAGTTGTATACAGAATACTACATGAGACGATTTATTAACTTTTATATATTTATTAAAGAATTTAACATGCAATAAACTTCTTAAGTGGATAAGTATATCACAATATCAAATATTACTGAGAGATGTAACATATATTCTTATTTCTAAGATAGAATCCAAAAGTTTAACCTTGCTAATGTTACAGAGAAATTATCTTAGAATGTCCAGAATATCCATCAAAATTTAAAGTAAACTTTTACCTTAAATCCCCTGAGTAAGGCATGGAATGAGATGTGTTGTTTGAGGATATAACACCTCTAAATTTTGCTTTAAAACCTCTCATTTGTATACTATTTCTAAGGTGTCACATGACTTCCTGGCATATATGTGATCTTCCTCTGTTCCTTTTAAAATCCATATTTTTAATTACCATTTCCACTTAAGGTTTTACTGGAAACCCCTTGTTTTCTGAAGTTGTAAGCCTTTATCTGGTCAAAATGTTTATAATTGTGTTTACCTGACCTCTTATTCCTGTAAGTCCATTTTCTATAATTGCCTTTTTTATGGTACCTCAAAGCAACCTCCGGAGCCGATTTGTCTGCTTCAACAATCCCATAAACTAATTAAGTTTATTGCTACCTCTTACTGAGGTCACACAGGATATTTCAATGTGTATGTTTATCTTCCAAGTCCCTGACAACAGCGACACAAATGGACTTCCCAACTTGTTCATACCAGGGATCTTGAAATTTTCTAACTTCTTAAACAGGAATGTCAGTGAGTTCTAAAAGCTGACCATCCATTCAATCCCTAACTCTAAAAGGTATAATATATTAACTATATCTAAATGCTACCTAATTAAGCCTATTATACCTATTTTCCATCACATGCTTGTTCCAGCTTCAATTGCAAAACTGCCTTCTGAATTCTTTTCTGTGTGGCACAAATAAAAACCCAAGTTGGCCAGTAGGTCAGTCATGTGGCTAACTGGCTTAACCACTTCTGTGTTTGTGGATTGTATTATCTTAGCAGGACCTGGAATGTGCTTCCTTACACCTTCAATGTCTGGTGATCAAAATCCACTTGGGTTAATTGGAGCAGGGAATAGTCCTTTGTCTCCACAAGCAATGTCTCTTAGTATGGAAATGCCCTTCCAGCCCAGTTTCTGGTGATCTTTAAACAAGTCATTTCTTCACTCCAGCAACAGTTTAAAATCAATGTTCATATGACAAAATTAATATGCCTCATTCTTGGGGGTCTGCATAACAACGCATTTTAAAAGAATTTAGGGAAGAGACAGCAGAGGCATAGGCCGGAATTTTTCATTGGGCGGGAGGCCCCGCCCACCGGTAGGCCCTGCCCACCATCCGGAAATTTGGTGGTAAGCCTGCCTCCGCCTGACCTGGGGAGCCAGGCCTGTATTTTCCGCTCCCCAGGCCCTTAATTGGCCTTGGACGGGACTTCCACCTCCTTGAGGCAGGAAGTACTGCCTAATGGAGCTGCTGGCCAATCAGTAGGCTGATCAGGAGTAATGGCCACTGCTGGGACTACACCCAGCCATCACAAGCAAGCTGAAGGACGGCCCCGGAAGACAGGCAGGTTTTGAGGGCCCTGCCGGGAACAATCAGCTAGGCCCCGATGAGGCAAGGGGGAGTCAGTTGGGGGGGGGGATTGTTGTGTGTTGGAGGCAGTTGGGACTTTGGGGTCGGCCCTCCTTAGGGCACAGGGTGCCCGATCAGGAGGGCCCCCCCAGCCTGCAGGAAGGTTTTGTGAGACGGGGTTCTTGAAGCTTTTGCCATCCGTCCACCAAAGGTAAAATACCCGCAGTAGCGGGAGGAGGCCCTTAAGTGCCAGTTACCTGGCCAACTAAGGGCCTTGATTGGCCTGGGATGGGCAGGCTGTTTTTCACCGCTGCCCTGTTTCCCACTCAGTTTTACACTCGTTCCCCCAACCCACCACCCACGCCCTCAGCACCAGCCCACTTGTTTGGGGGCTGTAAAATTCTACCCATTACTACACATATTTAAACATTTGTTAGAAAAAGGTGTGGTGCCAGAGGACTGGCAGATAGTTAAATTAACAAGCAGGACAGAACATGCCTGGAGAATTATAGACCTGTCAGCTTAACATCGGGTGTAGGATAAATAATAGAATCTTAATATAAAAATAATAGAATAGAAGAACATCTAGAAAAGAATATAATAATGAATAGCCAGCATGGATTTCAAATGGCAAAATCTTGCTTGACCAACCTTATTGAATTTTTTGAGGATGTAAATGAGTAGACAATGGTAATGCCGTAAACGGTGATGCCGTAGATGTTATTTTTCTGTATTTTCAAAAGGCCTTCAATGAGGTGCTCCATAATAGAGTAATGAATAAGGTCTGAGAATGTGGAGTCAGGGGATAAGTGGCAGAATGGATTGCAAGCTGGCTTCAAGGCAGAAAGCAGAGAGTGGGAGTAAAGGGTATTTATTCAGAGTGGCAGAAGGTGGGACGTGGTGTTCCATGAGGATCAGTTCTGTTCACGTTTTACATTCATGATTTGGACTTTGGAATCAAAAACACAATTTCTTAATTTGTAGATGAGACCAAATTGGGGGAGAATAGTTAATACTGAGGAGGTCTGCAACAAATTATTGGAGGACATGAATAAACTTGTGAATGGGCAAATAATTGCCAAATGAAGTTCAACACAGATAAATGTGAGGTAGTATATTTTGATAGGAAGAATAGGGAAGGTCACTTAGAAGGTGCGAGTCTAGGTGGGGTAGAGGAACAAAGCGATCTCCGAGTACAAATACACCAATCACTAAAAGTTGTGCCACAGGTTAGCAAGGCCATAAAAAAAAGGACACCAAGCACTAGACTTTATTTTCAGAGGGAGAGAATTGAAAAGTAGAGAGGTTATGCTAAACCCGTATCGAACCTTAACAGCGTGCAGTTCTAGTCACCATATTATAGAAAGGATATAGAAGCACTGGAGAGGGTGCAGAGACGATTTATAAGGATGATACCAGAAATGCATGGGTGTTCATATCAGGAAAGGATGAAGAAACTTTTCTCTTGGATAAAAGAAGGCTGAGGGGTGACCGAAAAGAGGTCTTTAAAATAATGAAAGATTTTGATCGAGTTGATCCAGGGAGAATGTTCCCACTTGTGGGGACGAGCATAACTCAAGGTCATAAATCCAATAGGGAATTCAGAAGAAACATCTTTACCCAGAGTGGTGAGAATGTGCAACTTGCTATCACAGGCAGTGGTTGAAGCAAATAGTCCAGATGCATTTAAGGGCAAACCAGACAAGCATATGAGGGAGAAGGGAATAGAGAGTTACAATGATAGATTTAGATGAGAAAAGATGAGAGGAGGCTCAAGTGGAGCATAAATACCAACATGGACTGGCTGTGCCGAATGGCCTGTTTCTGTGCCGTATCTCCGATGATTACATGAAGGCTGGTTTTCCACCCAACCCCATGATAGGCCCTCGAGGTTGTGAACATTCCCACACTCTGGGGAGGGGGATAGAAACATTGAGCAATGAAAAAGAGCTGCAGGTGAACCTGTTATATGAGATGAGTGCTCACCTCTCTCACATTTGGTCTCCCCCACCCATTGGAAGTGCTGAGGCTACAACATTGGAGGACGCCCATCCACAACAGGCATTGGGCATCTTGAATAAGCAAATTAGGGTCCTCAGCTCCACATTCTCCACCCAGTTTCTAACAGCTCTTAAAGGGACTGCCCACCAAATTGTGAGCAACTTGCTTACAGTCTCATTGTCAGTGGGCTGCTGGTGGCTCGGACTCAACCCCCACCCCCCCACCACCCTTCCATGTGGCCTCCCCCCATTAACCCCTCCCAGGATCTTCCCTGCGGGCAGGCTCGGCATCAGAGCAGTTGACAGTCTGAGGCTCTGACCAGCAAACTACAACTGGGACATAGGAAGGAAGGAAGGAACATAGGAACAGGAGTAGGCCATTCAGCCCCTTGAGCCTGTTCTGCCAATCAATTAAACTATGGTTGATCTGTGTCTTAATTCCATTTATCTGCCTTGGTTTCGTAACCCCTAATACCTAACACCCCATTGTTGCATGCAGCTTGCCAGTCTCGTGTGGACGAGGCCCCCATTTTGATCACGGTTCTGGCCAACATCTTTGGGCAAGTGCTGAAATCACGCCATTCATTCTACGCCGGAAATTGCTGCCATTTGATTTTTTTCCCCTCTCTAATATTTTCTTTAATTTGCTCTTTGGGATGCGGACATCACGGGCAGTGATCGAGCATCCCTGCATGCTCTGTGGGTATTGGCAGCCAAGGCTGGGCTGGAGTCACATGTAGACTCGCTCAGGTTTGGAAGAGGCAGCACCCTCCCCCCTCTCTGAAGGTTATTAGTGAACTAGGTGGGGCTGTTTTTTTTTAAAAGAAAAAAAATCACAGCGGTTTTCAATGGTTGCTTTCCAGTACCACCCCACATATTTAGCAACTGGTCATGGCGGGATTTGAACCCACCACCTCTGGGTTGCCAGTCCGGGACAGCTGGGAGAGGGGGTTTAATTCAAACATTGGATGCCCAGCACCAACTCCAGTTTTAACGGAGGCAGGTTGGGGGGTGGGGTGATGTCATGGGAGGGGGACTAATCTGGTCTCCAGAGGCAGATTCATCATTGCAATATCTAATGAGACCATTTGCCTCAAATATAACCAGTGTTTTACTTTGAACATCTGAGGGCCGTCTTTCCCAGCTTTCAAGAAAGCCAACAATTGAAGGGAGATGGCCTCAGGGCTGGATCCATCAGGTAAGTGCCTGTTTACCGGCCAAGAGGACCCAGTTCCCCCAGACCCACCCTCACCCCAAGCTAACCTGTATCCGAGAGACTAATCTTTAATTCCTGGAAACTCCAGGGAAATCCTGACAGATTGGGAACCCTAACAGGAGCAGGTGGAACTTCAGTGACAAGTGAAATCAGGTGGGAGGGTAAACCCAGTGTTGTACCCCATCCCATCAGTTCCCCGGTGGCTGTGTTAGGTTAAAGTGGCCCCTACAGAAAGAGGAAAGAAATGACAACCACAATGTTGCTATGGCATTCGCGAAATGTCGAATGGCGGCATGACAGAGGTGTGCGATTTTCACAGAGTTTTTCTTTAGTTACTGACCCAAATATAAAGAAGTAACGTGTCACCTATGTTTGCAGCCTGCCATTAGGAAACCTTTTGACTCACAATAACAGTCTCCTAAGAGACCGTCCCTGAAACTTTGTTTATTCTGTTCCATTTGAAAAATGAAAGACTTGCACTTCTTTAGCGCCTTTCACAAAGCGCTTTACAGCCAATCACGTAAACCAATACTGTTTGATGTCTAATCACTGTTGTAAAGTAGAAAGCGTGGCAGCCAATTTACACATAGCAAGCTCCCACAAACAGCAATGTCATAATTACCAGTTAGTGCTGTTGGTTGAGTGATAAATATTGGCCAGGACATCAAGGAGAACACCTCTTACTTCTCTTCTTATAGAAATGGGATCTCTTATGTCCACCTGAGAGCGTACACAGGTCCTTGGTTTAAGGTCATATCCAAAAGACAACACCACTGACAGTACAGCACTCCTTCAACAGTGCACTGAAGTACCAGCCTGAATTTCGTGTTCAAGTCTGAGTACTGAGCCATTGCGATCCCCTCTGTCCCCTATAATATAAATAAGAATCTGTGTGATCTCTTGGACTAGTTTTGATCACATGAAAGTGTCGGAGAGGACTTTTCTAAATTTGTTCCCCTAATTGGCCTAGTTGTTTGCCTCTCCCAGGAGATTCCATGGCTTTGGGTGGGGTGAGAAGTATCTGTATGGTGCTGCACAAGACATCGCAACTATATGCGACGGACTAGATAGACCAGTTTGTCTTTTCCCACCCAGATATTCCGTATGTTTATATGAGTTACTTTCAGACAGCTAGTTTCACCACCCATTTTGTGTCTGGCTGTTGTACACCTTTCCCCATTAGTGAGTCAGACAGTAATGAAAGAGTGCTCTGCTACATCTCTGAGCAGCACAGGAAGACTAACCCAAATCACAACACATCCAGCAAAGGCAGAGATTCCCCAGAATTCTAGAATGATGCAGCACAGAAGGAGGCCATTCAGCCCATTGTGCCTGTGCCAGCTCTTTGAAAGAGCTCGGCAGTTAGTCCAACTCCCCTACTCCTTCCCCAGAGCCCTAAATATTTTTCCCCTTCAAGTATATATTCAATTCCTCCCTCCCCATGATCTTCTCTGATCCTACAGCATGGAAAACGGCCACCTCTAAATGGATAATTATGACATGGAGTTTCACCAACCCACGAGCACCTGTCAGGAAGTTGGATGCACGCAGCTCACAGCTTTCCAGCCATTTGGACAGGGCTGTCATCTGCAATTTCCCAATAGCTGCTCCTGGGGTGGGGATGGGACAGCATGCAAGGCTTCATGCCGGACAGACGCAATCAGAAAATCAACCTTATTACATATGTACACACCTCATTTAATGGGCAAAATGCTTTGAAATGTAAAACTCCTGGGCTCTGAATCGTCATGTGTTTGGAGGGGATCATCCCAATCTCTCACCATCATCAGTGGAGCAACCATCCTGTTACCGCCACCCCCCCCCCACCCCCCACAAAGCCCGTTGGAGAAATAGTGTACACAGCCACTACAGCAGAAGATTCAGATAACCAACGTGGAAATTCAGGGCCTACCATTTTGAGTAAAGTAATGAATCAATCTGATGCTTGCTATCAACCCTGGGGCCGGGGTGTGGGCTGACTATTTTTCTTCTTCAAAGAATGTCCTCAATTATGTGTCTTTGTTTTGTTTTACTTCGAATAAAAGCTTTAAATACTCCAACTCTAATGAAGCTCAAACAATTCCGAGAATAAGCTTTGGGGGAAACTGGCATCAGGCCAGGTTTGTGGGTGGCGATAATTCCAGACCCACCCTTATTTCCTCTGACAGGAATTTGTGCACAGGCCTCGACAACTCTAGAACCTGCTGCTCGAGCCTGCACCAATAGCTCCACTGGCAGACTAAGGACCTCCTTGAACCTATTACAGAAAGCTGCAGCAAGCGGATTAATGGGCAACTGTCACTAGCAGGACCCTTTAAAAAGCAACGCCAATGCATGATGCCAGTCTCATACGCCTTTATTGTGTCCTTCTCTCTACGTGGTTTGAATTTTGGTTATTTATTACCAAGTGTCATCTGTGGCTCTGTCTCACCTCTGAGGCAGAAGGTTGTAGGTTAAAGTCCCACTCTAGAGACTTGTGCTCATTATCTAAGCTAATACACCAGTGCAGTACTGAGGGAGTGTTACACTGTCGGAAGTGACAACTTTTGGTTGAAACGTTAAACCGAGACACTGTCTGCTGTCTCAGGTGGATGTAAAAGGTGCCATGGCACGATTTGAAGAAGAGCAAGGGAGTTCCCGCTGGCGTGCAGCCAAGTTATCCCTCAACCAACACCTAAAACAGACAAAAGCGAAATACTGCAGATGCTGGAAATCTGAAATAAAAACAGGAAGGGCTGGAAATACGCAGAAGGTCAGGCAGCATCTGCGGAGAGAGAAAAAGAATTAACGTTTCAGGTCTGCAACCATTCATCAGAAAGGTCGCTGACCTGAAACGTTAACTCTGTTTCTCTCTCCACAAATACTGCCTGACCTTCTGCGTATTTCCAGCACTTCTTGTTTTTATTTCAGATTTCCAGCATCTGCAGTATTTTGCTTTTATTTTAAAGGTTAGAAATGCAATAGGTTATTAGCAAACGAAACGGCGGAAGTGAAGAAGAACAAAAGGAAAGGTCTGTGATAGGGCAGAGGGAGAGAGTGATTAAATGACAAAGATGCCATGGCACAAAAGGCAAAGGGAGTGGTAATAACTATAGTAAAAGACAAAGTATTTGACCAGAGAGAATGTTAATGGCACAGATTATTAAAATCAGATTATCAGATGATTGTTGTATTACTACTTGTGTAGGTTTGCTATGTGCAAATTGGTTGCCCCATTTCCTACATCACAGTAATGACCACACTTCAAAATAGAACTTCACTGGCAGTCAAACGCTTTGCAGTGTTCTAAGGTTGTGAAAGGTATTGTATAAATGCAAGTCTTTTCCTTTTACTTCGTGTACGAGGTGACTCATACATCCACTGAATCAATGCAGCTCAGAGCAGCTTCTTGGATTGCGAAAACAATCTCATTGGAGAAAACACTGGCAATTAAAGGGGTCTGCATTCACAGTGGAAGCAGACAACGTGATGAGTGCTCCCTGATACAGAGAGGAGCCTCAGCATGTACCGGTACTAAGCCACACTTAAATTCCATTACATTCTCTTCTCCAATCTCATTATTTTCTTCCCACCACTGCCTTCTCAGGGCAGCTAGGGATTGTCAGTAAATGTAGCCTTGGCCAGCAACACCCACAACCTGACAATAAATTTAATAAGTCTCTACACAGGCCACGCCAGTGCTTCCAATTATGTCCTTGTGCTTCCAAATATGAAACTTATACCCTTTGTATTCTCATTTTATCACAATGAAACATATTGGAGATATTGACTATGTGCAATAGTTAGACAGAAAAACCTGGGAATTGTCTCTCTAAACCTCTCCACCTTTCTCGCTTCCTTTAAGATGCTGCTTAAAACCTACCCGCTTTGATCAAGCTTTAGGTCGCCTGTCCGAATAGCGCCTTCTTTGGCTCAGTGTCAATTTTTATCTGATGATGCTCCTGTGAAGCACCTTGGGGTGTTTTACCAGGTTATGGTGCTATATAAATGCAAGTTGTGATTGTTGTATTGTGAAATGGGTGACAGCCAGTCAGCAGCTCCTTTTATATCTTTCCTGGCTTTTATTACTGTTGACTTCAATGCTTCTCACTGTGACTTCCATTTATACTCTCACACAAAGACAAGACCTGCCCTCAATGACTTTATTCACATCTTCAGTTTATTTGGTAGTTAGGGAGTTGCAGGTCTTCTCTTTTCCCACAGGCTTGATCTCAGATATACACCAACAACAGGCAAGGTGAGCCGAGGCCAAGTGTTTTGCAAGAAAGAAAAAGAGCAGATCACCTCAGGCCCAGACATCTGGCAGTTGTTCAACAGCAACAACAACACCATCTTGTGTTTATACAGAGCTCCTCATTGACATTGTCTTCAATTACTTTGCAGGCAAGTTGGATAGTGGGTTAAAAAAATGGGTAAGGTGTGGTCAAAGGGAAATAGAGGTTAGAGGTTTCCTCAGAATAGGTTCTGAGGAAAAATAGAGTCAGAATGCACGTCTTTAAAGGAAGCTGCCCAATTGGATATTATTAATTGTGCTTTGACAAGCTGGGCATGGATTTAGGAATGTCCCGCCTGTGCTGGTTACAGGCTGTAGGGCGTGAGGAGAGAATTCCAAGATGCATTGACAACATGGTGCCATACGGTGTGTTTGGTGCCTCCATTGTATCTTTCCTTTCAGTGAATACCATTGAATGGAAGCTAAGCTTGGCACTCTTCCATAGTCTATAGAATCCTTTCTCACTTCCTCCCACCACCTACAGACCTGGAAGACTGAAGTTACATGACAGGCCACATCCTGACAGTCTGGCTGCATGTTGACTTGAGTAGCAGGGCTCTCAGCACCAGGGAACCATGCATTCTTCAGTGAATGGGGGTCTTGGCTCTGCTTCAGCACCACAGACTGGCCTACATTCAAAACAGCAGCACTTTAAATGCGGCAGCCCTTTAAGAGCTGCTGCTGCAGTTTTTTGCTCCCTGCCCACCTATTGCAGTAGAATTTTTTGGGCACCTGGGAAACAGGCAGGGAATGATTATCAAAATCATTGAAATGAAGTGACCCTGTGGATTCTTGTGGGGTCAGGAGGCCACTTTATCCATGTGGGAATTCAGCAGCAATGCAGCAATTACACATGTGTTTCCCGCTGTATCACACAATCAGCCCTATAGTGACGAGGAAGTCAGTTTGCAATGGTGAAGTGGGGAATAAACAGTAAGGATGTATTATAACTGGAGAGGGAGTGGACTGGGACACTGTATAAATTCCCAGTTCCAGCCACTGCCAACAGCTATCACAGTCACTATTGGGACTGTATCTAATGCAGGCTTGAATTTTACTTAATTAAAAAAACTGGGAATCAGCTCTGGCTGAGTGGCAGCATTCCCGCCACTGAGTCGGAAAGTTACAGATTTGAGCCCCACTCCAGGCAGCCCTGCCAACCAGAGACAATAATTCTAGTCACTAACTACTGGGTAGATGGGATACTTGTGTCCAATGGGAGTGGAGTGGTGTGCCTCCTTCCCTTCCCACCCTGCTATTGCGTTTAATCAGTCTCCCCCAAGCAGGCTAATGAGCTTTCTGCATAAAGAAGGATCTTTGTCACATTGTTATGACTGAGGCAGGAGGAGTTCACTGTTTATTTTAATTCCACTTCTCCACGAGTCACAACATATATTTACATTTTTTCCCACTTACCAATACAGTCAATCATAGACTCTATTTTTATCCCAGAATAAAACACACCAACCAGGTTTCTTTAATAAAGAACAAAATTATCAGTTTATTACAAAACAAGTCTTAACCAATAATGAAGTAAAGCATAAACACACAGATTGAAATATTAAAGTCCCCTTTTACCTTAGCCCCTCATACTCACACATAACTGGCAACTGTTAACTGGCAAAATAAAGGGATTTTTGTTTTTAGAGCTCTATCACTGTCAAAAAAAAAACACTTGGGCTGAATACTTGCTCATTCTTGAAGAAACAGCAGATGAGATATGTTGTGTTGCACAACTGGTATACAGTCTGGCCTCCGAGTACACGTAGATGGGTCACTGGGATCTTTTAGAACAGTTCTTTTCAGACAGCGTTGAGAAGCAATTTAGCTTTCTTCAAAGAGATGAGCTGACACAGTAGACTTCTTGGGGTCTTTAAGAGAGGTGCTGGAAAGCTGAGCTGGGTTGTGGTCTTCTCTCCTTCCTTGGAATTCTCTTCTCTCCTTGGAAGTTCTCTCCCTTTTTATTACAGTTCAACCTCATTTCAAAACAATTCAAAAGCAAAACCAACAGGAGGTCAACCTTTTGACCTCCATCAATCTTGGACCTGTCACTTCTTGTAAATAATTTCTCCAGATGTCCAAAGTTCTTTGTTGTTTATTGAGCTGGAAGTCAGGTGGTTTCACAAAAAGGCTTGTTGTTGTTGCTGGAAGTCAAGTGGTTTCCCAGAAAGGCTTATTTTCCTCACAAGACCTCTCAGTGCCCCTTTTAAAAACTTTTCCAGGGACTGTTTGTCAAAGTCAAGTGGCCTTTACATGACCCCCTTTGAAAACCCCAAAGTTTAACATTTCTTCAATCTTTCAAAGATGAATCCTCAAAAAATATATTTCACAAAACACAGAGGCACTTTTGTAACAGTGGAAATAACCCACAGCAGGATCTGCAAGATTTGTAAAAGCAGTAAAAGATCCCAGTCGCCTTGTGCTGTTAGAGGCAGAAGAGAAAACAAAAGAGGAATAAGAAAACCACTCCAGGGACTTTCCATTGCTCAGGGTGCTTACAGTGAGAGTGTAGAGAAAGTCCCTTTTATTCTGATGCTCCAAAATTGTCTCCACTCCTGAATATGGCCTAATGCATGTGGTAGCCCAGTTCCAGAGGGTGCCAGCCAAGACTCCATAGGGAGTGCTATTAGGAAGGGAGGCAGGAGGGAATCAACTGAGCCTGATCTTACCCTCACCCACTATCTACCAATGCCCACTTCCAACATGGTCCGCAGCAGTTCAAAATGAAGGCTTACCACCACCTTCTGAAGGGCATATAGGGAATGGCAATACCAGCCTTGCCATAGTTGCCCACATCCCAAGAATGAATACAAAAGAAAGCTGGGGATCTGATGTGCACAGAATCTATCACCTCTGGACTGAAACAGTGAGAAATCTACCCCTATTTGCCCGGTAGACATTGCACGCTCCCTTTCTCTTCATCAAGGTACACTCCACTTATTTAAATCATCCTACACCCAGCTACCACTCTTAAATACATCAAAGAATATTTTTCAAAGCAAACTTTGTTTTTTAACTTGCATTTTAAAACATTGCCCAATTGCATTGGTTCATGGCGGATTTTACATTTGGCGATATGCAAATAAGTTTGAGCAGAGAAAACCACTTCTCAAAGTGGGCACAGTTTTCAGCACAACTTTGGCCTGGATTGCTGATTGTATGCAAAGCAGAAACTCTGGGCCCCGGTAAACATTCTGTACTGTCCCACAATCAGATACAATATGGGTTAAACACAAGTTAACCTTCTATACTATCCCTGATATTAATTTGAAGGTGAATTCTGTGCTGGGGTGGGGTGATGGATTTGTGAGGCCAAACATGGAAGTCAACTGAGGGGGTCGGAATCTGTGATTACAACTCAATTCATTTTGGCTTCTGGGTTTTGCATCTCCACGCTGCGCAGCAGGTGTGATGCACACTCACGTGATGACATCTCAACTGTATTTAAAGGGACAGTGCAGCGATGGAAATTTGAGGTATGCAGGCTGGATGTTGGACATCACTCAAGGGCAGTACCTGGATTGAATGCTGCATCGCTAGAATTATTGCTGGGTGCAGACGGGAGGAGCAGCTCTTTTTCTTCGCCTCTCATAGAAGAGAGAGCAAAACACAAGGGAGAGGAATTGGACTGGAGGTGGACCAACACAAATAATCTAGCTCACTGGTGCAGAGGAGGCCCTGGAGAGAAGTGACACATTTTCATCCTGCTCAGTCACAGATGCAGAGACAGGAAGCTCAAAGAGAGCTGGTGACGGAATTACAAATATCTCTGACGCACATATGCTGACTTTGCTTCATCAATGACTGAACTATGAGAAGACTGAGTATAGAGATCGTCAAGATTGTGCCTTTGCCATGATTAAATCATATCCCTGGCTTTTGTCTTCCAGAGGTTTCACTTGTCCAGCAAGTGTCACAGGTCATCCAGAAGGATGATTCCTTAGAAAACCTCTTTCCTTCTGAACGTGCACCGTCACAGGACCCACAGCCACACACCAGCATGACGACTGCCACTTTGGTGAATCCAGTCAGACACTCAGTTGGGTTTTCACCTGGTGATTCACAAGTGAGTGCAAGCAGACACTGGTGGCAGGGATAGCAGTGGAGAGTCTGTGTCAGGGGGCACAATCCTATCCAAGTTCTCCTCAACTGGATACAGATGCTGAACCCTGGGGCCTATCATTGAGGAGGAGAAAGCTAGAGGTGAAACAGCAGCCGAGCGAGGTACTGACAGACGTGTCACACACACTCTCCACAACAGCAGAGAGGATGAAGGAATTCAACTCGATCACTCGTGGTTTGGTGGCACAGGGAATAATGAAAATGTCTCCCATAGAGAGAGTGGCCACCTCCATGGAGATTCAAACAAGGCTCTCAAATGAGTCCATGCAGGCCATGACCACGGCCCAGCAGAATTCCGATGTCAATCTGTCTCCTGCCTTAAACAGGATGACAGATATCATATCCATGGCCTTACAATGCGGTACTGATCTTCAGCAAGCTGGTGTGCAGCAGGAGTGATGTGGCACTGAACCAGCAGAGGGGTGATGGTGGAAGGGGACATGGAAGTGGGAACTCCACTCAGAGTGCTCCCACTTCTCACCTGCCGTCTCCCTCAGCCAGTACTTGGACATTCTGCCTCCTCTCCCGATGGCCGAGTCTGCCCCTGTACAGGTGGCGGTGGAGCAGTCTTTGATGAGGTCTTTAGGGGCTCCAAAACCCAGACAGCATCAGCCAAAAACATCTCCCAGTTAGGGCAGTGATGGGAGCAGCTGTCTCCACATCAGCTGAAGCTGTACAGGATACATCACATAGAGGAGATGGAAGTGTAAGTTAAAGCAATTGTAATTCACCAAGGGTGCGCACATGGGTGTTTTGCAAGATGTCATATTGTTAAGTTTCCATTTTTTACACTACTCATAAAATTTATTATTTAGCACCACTTCCACATTTTGCTCATTATTGTTTCCCGAGGCCCAACTCGCTCTTTCACTTGTTCTATGGCGAATGTCAGTATGTGATGCGACACATTGGATGGATGGGCAATGTGTCTGAGTGGTTGAAGGACTGCTAATGCAAAGGGAGGTGGGGATGGGGATGGTGACAGTGGAAGCGGGCTGGAGGATTTTGTTTCTCATGTTTTACACTAGCTGAATCTTCGCAATATTAAGGCATCCCGATCAGAAATGTAAGCGGCCATTCTGGCAATGGGTGCCTCATCATTATCTTCAGCCTCCTCCTCCCCTGTGTCCTCATCTGAAGATGAATAATGAGCCCCTGTGCCCTCCTTCACCGATAATACTCTTTGCAGGACACAGCCCATCACTATCGTGCTGGAGATCCTCACTGGTGAGTACTGAAGGACATCTCCAAACCTGTCCAGCCACCTGAAGCCCATCTTCAGCATTGGTAGGATTTAATCACAAAAAGTTAGTATGCAGGTACAGCAAGTGATTAGGAAGGCAAATGGAATGTTGGCGTTTATTGCAAGGGGAAATCAAGTATAAAGTAGTTTCTCTGTCTCCGCGCATCTGCTGTGATGATGCTACCTTCCACAACAGCACTTCTGATATGTCTTTCTTTTTCCTCAACCAAGGATTCCCCCAACTGTGGTTGACAGGGCCCTCAACCGTGTCGGGCCCATTTCCCGCACCTCTACCCTCACCCCTTCCTCGCCCTCCCAGAACCGTGACAGGGTTCCCCTTTTCCTCACTTTCCACCCCATCAGCCTCCATATCCTAAGGTTCATTCTCTGCCATTTTCGACACATTCAGGATGATGCCACTACCAAACGCATCTTCCCCTCCCTTCCCCTGGCAGCATTCCGATGGGATCATTCCCTCCGCGACACCCTGGTCCAGTCCTCCATTACCCCCACCACCTAGTCCCCTTCCCATGGCACCTTCCCCTGCAATCGCAGGAGGTGTAATACCTGCCCATTTACCTCCTCTCTCCTCACTATCCAAGGCCCCAAACACTCCTTTCAAGTGAAGCAGCGATTTACTTGTACTTCTTTCAATGTAGTATACTGTTTTCGCTGCTCACAATGTGGTCTCCTTTACACTGGGGAGACCAAATGCAGATTGGGTAACCGCTTTGCGGAACACCTCCGCTCAGTCTGAAAGCGTGACCCCGGCTGGTGATTTCAACACCCCCCCCCCCCCCGATCTCTGTCCTGGGATTGCTGCAGTGTTCCAGTGAACATCAACGCAAGCTCGAGGAACAGCATCTCATTTACCAATTAGGCACACTACAGCCTGCTGGACTGAACATTGAGTTCAATAATTTCAGAGCATGACAGGCCCCCTTTTTAATTTTTAGTTATTTTTTCTTTTTTATTTGTTTATTTTATTTTAGTTTGTTTCATCATTTTTTTTTTACCATGTGCCTTTGTTCCATGACCTTCTGGTCAGTAATTCTCTGTGACCCTCTGTCCTATCAACACCTTGCCTTTTGTTATCTCTTGGCCCACCCCCGCTTTATTTGCTTAAAACCTATTACATTTCTAACATTTGCCAATTCTAATGAAGGGTCACTGACCTGAAACGTTAACTCTAATTCTTTCTCCACAGATGCTGCCTGCCCTGCTGAGTATTTCCAGCACTTCTTGTTTTTATTTCAAATTTCCAGCATCTGCAGTATTTTATTTTTATTATGAAGTAGGGATGTTTGACTGCAGTTGTACAGTTGTACCTTGGTGAGACCATATCTGGAGTACTGTGTACAGTTTTGGTCTCCTTATTTGAAAAAGGATATAATTGCATTAGAAGCAATTCAGAAAGGTTCACTCTACTGATTGCAGGGATGAAGGGCTTATTTAATGAAGAAAGGTTGAACAGGTTGGGCCTATACCCATTGAAGTTTAGAAGAATGAGAGGTGATCGTTTATTTATTTTATTTTATTTAGAGATACAGCACTGAAACAGGCCCTTCGGCCCACCAAGTCTATGCCAACCAACAACCACCCATTTATACCAATCCTACATTAATCCCATATTCCCTACCACATCCCCACCACTCTCCTACCACCTACCTACACTAGGGGCAATGTACAATGGCCAATTTACCTATCAACCTGCAAGTCTTTGGCTGTGGGAGGAAACCGGAGCACCTGGCAGAAACCCATGCGGTCACAGGGAGAACTTGCAAACTCCACACAGGCAGTACCCAGAATTGAACCCGGGTCCCTGGAGCTGTGAGGCTGCGGTGCTAACCACTGCGCCACGATCTTGGGCGGCACAGTGGCGCAGTGGTTAGCACTGCAGCCTCACAGCTCCAGGGACCCGGGTTCGATTCCGGGTACTGCCTGTGTGGAGTTTGCAAGTTCTCCCTGTGTCTGCGTGGGTTTTCTCCGGGTGCTCCGGTTTCCTCCCACAAGCCAAAAGACTTGCAGGTTGATAGGTAAATTGGCCATTATAAATTGTCACTAGTATAGGTAGGTGGTAGGGAAATATAGGGACAGGTGGCGATGTTTGGTAGGAATATGGGATTAGTGTAGGATTAGTATAAATGGGTGGTTGATGGTCGGCACAGACTCGGTGGGCCGAAGGGCCTGTTTCAGTGCTGTATCTCTAATCTAATCTAATCTAAATCTTATTGAAACATACAAGATCCTGAAGGGACTTGATAGAGTGGATACTGCAAGGATGTTTCCTCTTGTGGGAGAGACTAGAAACAGGGAACACAGTTTAAGAATTAGAGTTCTCCCTTTTAAATTCGGAGATGAGGAGAAATGTTTTCTATCAGAGGGTCTTTAGTCCATGGAATTCCCTTCCCCAGAAAGCAGTGGAGGCTAGGTCATTGAATTCGTTCAAGGCTGAGTTAGACAGATTTTTGATAATCAAAAGAGTTAAGGGTTATGGGGGACAGACGAGAAAGCGGAGTTGTGAGTGCAACCAGATCAGCCATGATCTTATCAAATGGTGGAGCAGGCTCAATGGGCCAAATGGCCTACTCCTGCTCCTAAGTCCTATGTTTCTATGATTCTTCACAGGTGTTGTGAGCCAAGCTTTTAGGGGGTATCAGTTAGCTCCTTTGAGCCAGCCCTGAAATTTGCTTCTGGAGTGAAAAGCTCTGGGATGTTGGCCTGCCGCAGTATTAGTGAATCATGACAGTTCCTAGGGACCTTGGCCCTCTTCTGTGCAAATCCCTCCCCATGCACCTCCCTCCCCATGCACCTATCTCCCCAAGGACATCCCTCCCTGTGCACCTCTCTCCCTGTGCACCACCCTTCCTGTACACCTTCTTCCCTCCCTGTGCACCTCCCTGCCTCTCTGTGCACCTTCCGCCCTGTGCACCTCCTGCCCTCCCTCCTCCCTGTGCTCCTCCCTCCCTCCTTGTGCACCTCTCTCCCCTTGTGCACCTCCCTCCCTGTGCAACCCCCTCCATGCTCCCCCCCTCCATGCACATCCCTCTCCGTGCACCTCCCTCTCTGTGCACCTCCCTGTGCGCCTCTCTCCCCGTGCACCTCCCTTCCTTCCTCTGCAACTCCCTCCCTGTGCTCCTCCATCTTGTGCACCTCCCTCCCCCTGCACCACCCTCCCCCTGCACCTCTCTCCCTCCCCCTGCATCTCCCTCTCTCCCACTGCACCTCTCTCCCTCCCCCTGCATCTCCCTCTCTCCCCGTGCACCTCTCTCTCTCCCCCTGCATCTCTCTCCCCCTGCATCTCTCTCCTGTGCACTTTCCTCCCCTGCAAGTGTTGATCCCACCACAGAACCTTATTGCTGTTGTGAATGGTAATTGTCTTCCACATCTGACATTTTGCCATTACATCGAACTCCTATGCCGATCTTGTCTGTTTGAAATCCTCCAAGGTTGACAAAAGCTGTATCCACACAGCCACTCTCTGCCAAATGCTTGCCAGAAGGAATTGAGGCGGCAGCTATAATAAATGAGCTATTATTCAGACGGGGCAATGAGTGCAGCTCAATCTTGCCTCCATTTCCCTGGTCAGTTTCCTGTGCCTGGGAACCCAGCGCTGCTCAAGTTAAATTTGGAGCCAAGTTAAAATCAATTTGCAAACAGCTTATTAACATCTCCCAAGGACATTAATTGCAGCAGTAACTACCTGGGGCCTGCAATTATTAAATCCCTGACTTGGGCGAGTATGCTTCGTGTCGGCTTCCAAACATGTCTCTGTTCTGTCTGGGAGTGGGCATGTTGAAACTGGGTTGTGCTCCCAATGGAAAATTCAAAACCTTTAACACCCCCCTTTCCACAAACTCCTAACCCACCCTTTCTCAGAGGTTAAAAATCCACCCCTTTCCCCCCTCACCGCCCACTGTCTCACAATCAGACACAATATGGGTTAAATAGAAACTGGACTGAGAAAGTACATTTCCAACAGGACGATGAGGCAGTAGAAAATGTCATGAGATTATTCAGTGCTGGATTCAAATGTGAGTTCCACAAATAAAAGTCAATATGCCAATCCACTGGACCACCCATCTCTGCGACCCTCTCTGTTGTGGTGAATATAAAACATATGCCAGAAACTGGCTTTGATTGTCTTCTTAAATGTTATACATATAATCTAGCAGGAAGGAGTTGGATTTCCTGTTTGTGGGCATATCTCATTAGATTGGGACGGCAGCCTCATTTAACGGTTCTGTAATTTCTCAATAGTGTATTCACTGATTGGTGACCCAGTCTGGGCTGAATCATGGAACATCGGTCGTGGGTGCTGGTCTCTGCAATGGGCCTCAGTGCCTCTGGGTTAGGCAGGGTAAAATCAGTCAGGGTTCCTGGTTCTGATCACCATCCTGCTGGAGTGTAGCTGTGAGGACTGGTGAGGGGAGAATCAGGCTTAAGTGTGATGCCCCTTCAGTCAAATAGATCACCGACACACACTCACATGTATCTAATGGCCCTTTGGGTGAGCTACTAGAGAGTGTCTGGTACTTGTGGAACTGCACAGGGCAGGACATGGAGGAGGGCGGGACAGGGCGGGACATGGACAAGACTAATCACTGATTGGGAGAAGAGAGGGTTAATTGGAAAGAAGCCAGGATAAAAGAAACTTGACTGTGTCCCTGTACGGCAGAGAATTTTTGAACAACAACAAGAGACAAGAGAGAGAGACTGACAAAAAAACTTGAAGACCAAAAGCTGCAAGAGAAAGAGTTGTGCACTGTTGTCCAGTCTCTAATACGGTTAATAGCTGTGTTAGACTGTTAAGCACTGCCTGAGACTATGATTTATCTGAAAACTTAATAAACTTGGCTTTACCTTTATCTCAATAACATCAATCTTTGTGCTGCCAGGTTCCCACCTTAGACAGGGGTATAAACCAGCCCTATCTTAACAAATCTTACACCAGCTTTTAATTCCAGATCTTTTTGAATTAATTAATTGAATGCAAACTCCACCAATTACTATGGTGGGATTTGAATCCACGTCCTGGGCTTCTAGATTGCTAGTTCAATGATAGTACCACTACACCACCACATCCTGTGGTCATTAAAATTGCTATATAAATGCAAGTTTTTTATATGCATTGGTCAGGCATTGGGATTCCTTACGTTTTAGATATTTTGAGAGACGAAGAGCTCATCACTGGTATTCAATCTAGAATGGCAAAATAAAGATCTAAGCACTCATCTCAACAATCTGAAATCTGTGTTATATCACTAACCATCCAATGGGGCAGAATAGAGACAACAGCAAACCTCACAAGTTAGATCACTTGTATGTGTCATCTACTTTGGCCTCATCTGTTGTTCATGCCGGGTTATTTACTGAATTAACAGAAGCACTTTTAGTGTTGGGGAAATTTATAAGCAAAGGGTTAATTTACCCAAACAAATAACATGTGACAAGAAATCTGTCACTAAAAGGACCCAACCTGGATTGTTGTGTGAAGTCAATACCTATTCGGATGAGAGGTTTTTAATGTGAAGGCCAAATATGTGGGTTAATGACAAAGGATGATACTAATCCCATGACTTGTCTAGTCTGGTTAATCATGTGGAAAGGAAATAGAACTAAGGTGACCTACAATACAAATGGACAGTACTGCGCAGTGATGAATGAGCAAACATTTGAATATCGGGGTCTAAAATATTCACTCTGCCAAATTTCTGTTTACACTGCATCCTTGTCAATGTTATAACCCTACTCATGGGGGACAGAGTGCTGCAACCTCATTGATCCCATGCTACACATTCCAGATTTCAGTTTACCTATGTGCAAATCTGACCATGAATTTAATTAATCATATGAAGTGGAAAGATCAACATCTCATCTGCATCAGTATCACCCTCAATGTGGGACATCAATCAAACTGCAGTCGGAAAGAGATTAGAATTTGCTTATCCGCAAGATGCCTGTGCAATTTATATTTAAATGTTTTGCTGTACTCCAAAGCCTTTACACAATAATTTTGTTCTATTGCTGTGGTGATGTTTTGAACAGATTGGTAAAATGTTGGCAATGGCTTGGTACCGATAATGAGAGATTTTACAAACAATTCCAAATGCTACGAATGAAGAAGCATCTGCTTAAAGACTTCCGTCCTATTCCCTAGGTTCATTCTGAAGCAGAGAATGGACAGTTTCTGACTCACTACTCTGCCAAACTCATTTTAGTTTTATTGCCTAATTACTTGTGTTTTCTCCTGCAACAGTAACTTAACAATTATATATATAGCACCTTTAACACAGTGAAACATTCCAACTCCTTATTTGGTGTTCCCATTATGTCCCTAGTGCCTGATTTAGATTTGCCAACCAAGAGAATCAACTCATCAGTGATGATTCAGAAATGCGGTTGAGTTGGCTACAGAACTGGTAAAGGAGAGCCTTTGTAACACGCTACAATGCAAACGTACAGCACTCTCTCGCCATCTTCTAATCTCTTTCTTAAGAGGGATCTGCTGCGACTGTCTGCTGTGGGAGAAGGATGCAAGCTATTTATTTCTGTTCCCCTGCTACAGAAATCAAGCCTGACTCTCCATCAGGCAGTGCTCACAGTCCTCTGGGGAAAGGCAGCTGGAACTCCACTCACTCCACTGTAACCAGCAGAGCGCGGGAACCCCAGGGAATCCCGCTCGTCACCGCCACACCCTTCTGACGTCACCTCTGTTATGGTTGATCATGAGGCGGGGACACGTCACCATGGAGACCGTCCCACACCGGAAACGGCGCTTTGGCAACCGCCAGAATTTCCGGCCTTTCACTTTGTCAAGTAGAAGATATGGGGGGGGAGGGGGTAAATGATGGACAAAAGAGTTCCACTGATTGTAAGGATGGAATCGGATGTCGCGATGTCCCAATGGACCTAGATTATTGGCGAAAGCTTTTTGTTTGTCCTCTCTGTTGCTTTAGCTCATTTTAAGGTGACATTTGATGTGTTGGCGGCGGAATGCAAAGCGGGGCGATGGCGGAGGGACGGCAGGGACTGGGCTGTTTAAAGGGAGGGTCTGGCCATGGGAGGGGTTTGAAGGGAGGGTTTGGCCAAGAGGGGTGGTTTATAGTGGGGGTCTGGCCATGTGGGGTTGTTTAAAGGGAGGGTCTGGCCATGGGAGGGGTTTAAAGGGAGGGTTTGGCCAAGGGGGGTGGTTTAAAGGGAGGGTTTGGCCAAGGGGGGTGGTTTAAAGTGGGGGTTTGGCCATGGGGAGTGGTTTAAAGTGGGGGTTTGGCCAAGGGGGGGGTGGTTTAGATTAGATTAGAGAGATACAGCACTGAAACAGGCCCTTCGGCCCACCGAGTCTGTGCTGACCATCAACCACCCATTTATACTAATCCTACATACATCCCCACCTGTCCCTATATTTCCCTACCACCTACCTATACTAGTGACAATTTATAATGGCCAATTTACCTACCAACCTGCAAGTCTTTTGGCTTGTGGGAGGAAACCGGAGTACCCGGAGAAAACCCACGCAGACACAGGAAGAACTTGCAAACTCCACACAGGCAGTACCCAGAATCGAACCCGGGTCCCTGGAGCTGTGAGGCTGCGGTGCTAACCACTGCGCCACTGTCCCGCCCTAAAGGGATGGTTTGGCCAAGGGGGTGGTTTCAAGTGGGGGTTTGGCCATGGGAGTGGTTTATAGTGGGGGTTCGATTATGGGAGATTAAAGTGGGGCTAAAGCCATGGTGGGGTTAAAATTAGTGTTCGGCCATTGAGGGGGTTAAAGTGGGGGTACAGTTATGTGGGGTTTTAAAGTGGGGTCTGGACATGGGAGTGGTTTAAAGTGTGCGTTTGGTTATGGGGGCTTAAAGTAAGGGTTATAGTCGGGGTACAGCCATTGGGGGGCTTAAAGTGGGGGTTTGGCCATGGGGGGGGTTTGGCCATGGGGGGGGTTTGGCCATGGGGGGGGTTTTAAAGTGGGGGTTTGGCCATGGGGGGTTTGGCCATGGGGGGGTTTTAAAGTGGGGGTTTGGCCATGGGGGGGTTTGGCCATGGGGGGGGTTTTAAAGTGGGGGTTTGGCCATGGGGGGGGTTTTAAAGTGGGGGTTTGGCCCTGGTGGTTTTAAAGTGGTGTTTGCCATGGGGGGGGGCGATTAGTTGCAATTAGGCCATGGTGGGGGTTTAGCTACAGTGCGGGAGGGGATGGGATGCAGTGGATACGGGATGTGAGTGAAATACATCCGGCAGAGAGCAAACCGAGGCCCGGCCCAGCTAACATCAGTTACGCACGGTCACCGTGGTAACAGCTAAGGCCTCAGACCCTGTGACCTGGGCTTTGCTCTTCAACCCAATGCTCACAGCTCCCAATCTGATTGCCTTTCACACCTTCAAACTTCTGGCCTATTCCCCTCTCACCTCCCCCCCCCCCCCCCCCCCCCCCACCTCCCCGCCTTTGTTTTTCTCTCTTTAATTTGCCACTCACTTCCACACACAAGAGTTTGTTTACCAGTAGACTGTGCTCTCGCCAGGGAACTGTCTCTGCACAGATGGATTATGCCCCTGGCTCTCCCAAACCCAAACTCCCAACCCCTAAACCCATGTGAAGGGTACGGTGTCCCTTCCCTCCCAACCCCGAAGCCCATGTGAAGGGTTCAGTGCCCCATCCTCCCCAATGCTCAAGAAGCTCAGCACCATCTGGAACAATGCACTCAGTTTGATTGGCAACCCATTCACCAGCTTCAACATCTGCTCACACCACCACTGACACACTGTGTACGTACTATGTACAGAATGCAGAAAGTCTGCAGGGCTTCTTCAACAGTACCTCCCAAACCCATGACCTGTACCACCTAACATCACAAAGACAGCAAGTACACTGGTACGCCATCAGCTCTGAGTTACACACGATCCCCATTTAGACCTGTATCACCCCATTCCTCCAGCATTGCTGAGTCAAAATCCTGGCACTCCCAAGGAGTGCCTTCACCACATGATCTACAGCAATTTACGAAGGCAACTCCCCCTAATTTCTGAGGAATAATTAGAGATATGCGATGAATAATGGCCTTGCCAGTAATGTCCACATCCCAAGAATGAATGAGAATAGGCTATGGTAATCAATACGGCATAAAAGTGGTTCAATGTTAGTTCAGTGTCCAGGAAAGCATAATTTGAGTGCCTTAAAATGAACCAGTTAAGGATAGGGTTGTGAGGGCACCCTGTGCAGGCTAAAAGCAACTTCTGCATTCTTTAAATGTGCATGTGGGCCCTTCCTAGAAGCCCCACCCTCCTGTCACTGGGTATCCAACCCTTTGTGGGACCAAGCATATCACCTGAATTGGGTTATCCCAGAAGCCATTCAATCTCCTGTGTACATGCCATGTTAAAAGGTGGCCATTCTGAGTGATCAACCTTCACAACCCCTTCTTTGATAGCTTAATCTGTAAACAATGGGAAACAAGCAAACATTACTTTAAAGGAATGATCGTGTCCTGATGATCATGCCCCTGCCTCAGTCCTTTTGCTCCTGAAACCGTTATCTGTGCCCTTTGTCACCTCCTGGTTCGACTTTCTCGATGCTCTCTCCAGGTCGGCCTCTCATCCTCTGCTGCCAATATCCTATCCTACACCAAGTCCTGTCCATCCCTCACCCCTGTGCCCCCTGACTTACTTTAGCTCCCAGTTCACCATCACCTCCAGTTTAAAATTCTCATCCTTGTGTTCAAATTCCTCCATGACCTCCTTATCTCTATAAACTTCTGCAGTCTTACAATCCTCTGAGAACTCTACATTCCTCTGACTGTGGCCTCTTGTGTATCCCCATTCCCTTGGCCTCACCATTGGCAGCCGTGCCTTCAGCTGTCAGTGCCCTAAACTACGGAATTCCATCCTGAAACCTTTTTGCATTTCTTCTTTTATGACCCTGCTTAAAACCCACCCATTTGACCAAAGCTTTTAGGCACTTTCGAAGGTGATGTGATCAAAGTTTTCAAGATATTAAGGGGTACAGACAGGATGGATGGAGAGAAATTATTTCTGCTGATTAAGGAGCCTGAGACTAGGGGGCATAGTCTAAAAATTAGAGCCAGACCTTCCAAGAGTGAAATTAGGAAACACCTCTACAGACAAAGGGTGGCAGAAGTTTAGAACTCTTTCGCAAATGGCAATTGATGCTGGATCAATTATTAATTTAAAATCTGAGATTGATAGCTTTTTGTAAAGATATTAAGGGTTCTGGAGCAAAGGGGGTATATGGAGTTAGGTTGTAGATCAGCCATGATCTCATTGAATGGCCTCGTCCTGTTGCTATGTACCCCTCTTTGGCTTGGCAGCTATTTTTTGCCTGATTACATTTTGGGACATTTTTCTATATTAAAGGCGCTATGTAAGTACAAATTGTTGCTCGAGGATATTCAGGTCTTCTCACCCTAGCTATATATAGATACTCAATTAGCAACAGACATTACCAAATCACCAATGAGATTTAATACTGACAATTGACTATAAAGTTTAAATCTGAGAATATTTAGATCAGGGTTTCTGAAGGCTGAGTTTAAAATTATCAATTTGTGAAATTTGTACCCTACGCCACTGAAATATATGTACTACAATTGAACCTAAATAGGAACATTTTATTACATGCAATATGATCTTTACAATAAATTGGTCATCATCTTTTACACATTTCATATATGTTGGACTGATTATTTATGAACAATGCAAACATAAGGACCCAATTAGGGATCTTTTGTCTTAGCTCGTGATGAACACTCCTAATGTTGTGGCTTTATTAGGACTTCTGTACAATCAAAAGAAGTGGGATAGAGTTTAGTACGTTGAAGTTCTGCATTAGGTATTTAGTAGTTTGGAGTCAAGGCTTCATGCCTGTCCTGTACTGTAATTACTTTGTTGAATATATAGTGGAGCACAAAGTTCAGGTGAGTAACAAGCAGCAACTGGCTGTGTTGGGGGCATGGTAATGCACTTGCTCAACATAGACAAGTTGTTTTGTTTGGGAGGGGCTTGTTAGCTGTTTACAACAGCCAAGGCCAATCTTGAATAAGTGCGACAAGTCTGCAGATGTGCGAGATTTACTGCTGCATGAATTTTAAGTAAGCAGCAACCAGATACAATTGCAAATCTAGGAGTGGTAGGAATCCTTTAGCTTTCTTTGTTTAGAAAAATGTTCTGGAAAATCTGTAACTAGTATAAGAATTATGGGATGGTAACTTTTGGTAGATCCACATTGACAGCTTTTTATGTATCTACTAATCTTAAGTCCTAAAACTATCAATAAACACCCCAAAATGAATACAGATTTATGGATTTGTTGTTTTAGGAAGCAATAGAAGTGTAGATTCACACTGGCAGCTCTGATCTCCATAATGATGGCCGTGTGGTGAGAGGTTTGGTTGGTTCTCACTATTCAACTCCCTGATCGCAGCAAGTGTTTTTTTGTTTTTAGGGTTTAACCCCTTTGTGTTTTATTTGTCAAGTAAACAGACAGGTTTAAAACAGAAAATCAATTATTTATCGATCAATATTCCTTATCCTGAAATTGTCGTAACTGCATCTGCTCACACATTCACACAGACGCACAAGAAAAGACAGAGAGGAAAAGGGGTAAGTGGTTATAAGTGGGGTAGGTTTCAGGGGTCACGGTAAACCTGTTGAATTCTCTTGGAAGTCAAGTTCTCGTTGGTTGCAGGCCTGAGGTGTTTTCTCTCCTGGTTGAAAGTTCAGTTGAAGACAGTGAATCACTTCTACTTCACTGTTGCATAAGTAAAGATGTAGAATTTACAGCAGGGCTCTTCCCTTCTGTCTTGCTGGATTTCTCCCAGCCTCTTAGCTGGAAACAAGCTTCTTGGTGAGGCTTCTTTCTGGGTGTCTCTCTCTCTCTATCTTTGACCTTTAAGGTCAAAAATGGTTCACATCTCTATTGGGACATGTGGAGCTCCCTCTCTGTGGTGACCAAATATGGCCGAGGATGTGGCTACTTCATATCTTCTTTGTTTCAGAAGAATCTATTCAATTCAAAAGTGTCTCTTGATGGCTTCAGGATGAGAATAATCCAGTTATGATGTTTCCACTTTAGTTGCCTTCTTTTTTTCAGAAGAACCCATTCAATTCAGGAATGTTTCAGGATGGGTCAAATTGACCCCTCCCAACTCCAAAGGTATTCCTTTGTCCCTGTCAGACAGTTTGAATATACAAAGGTCAGGTCATTTACCTTCAGTAATCATTTTAAACAGCATTGTCCATTTTTTAAAAAGGTAAAGTCACTTTTTTATAACTCTTCAGTTTTAGTCTGTATTTTTTCATCGTCACACTTCTTGTACATGTGACAATTGTTGGCTAAGATTACACACCTTTCACATTCTCTTTGAATGGCCTGAAATCCCTTGTGGTGTGATTTGGCAGTCATGGCCATCATGAAGGATCAAGAAGGATGAATTAATTTCACAGCTATTCGCTGGGAATTCTGTTACAAATTTACCAATAATAAAGGGCAGCAAAAGAAATGCAGAGAATAGACAAGTGTATATTCTCGATTTTTTTAAAATTCGGTCATGGGATGCCGACATTTATTGCACACTCTCATTGCCCTTGGTAGTGAACTGCTTTTTGAACCACTGCAGTCCATGTGGTGTAGGTATGGAGTGCTGCTAGGGGGTGGGGGGGAGTTCCAGGATATTGACCCAACAGATAAACGACAATGTGGCTTGGAGGGGAACCTGCAGGTGGTGGTGTTCCCATGCGTCTGCTGCCCTTGTTCTTCTGCTGCCATTGTCTTTCCAGGCCAGGGGTCAGCAACCTGCAGCTCTGGAGCCACATGCAGCTCTCTAACATGTCAATTGCAACTCCCAACCTTTTCCAGTTGGATCATGTTAACATGAAAAAAGCAGAATTAAAATGAAGTCAAGAAAAATAAGAGCCATGTTTTTATTGTGGGGATAAAAGGCTAATCATTATGCTGCACTTCACGGTTTCAAATGATTATTTTAATGAAGAACATCATCATGCTCAGGTGAGAGAGCTGTAATTGACCAAGGTTGAAACAGTTGAGAGAGTTACCACTAACTAAGGCTGATCCAGGTGAGAGAGCTACCACTGAGCCAAGGCTGATCCAGGTGACAGAGCTGCCATTGACCAAGGTTGAAACAATTGAGAGAGTTACCACTGAGCCAAGGCTGAAACAGGTGAGAGCTACCACTGAGCCAAGGCTGATCCAGGTGACAGAGCTGCCATTGACCAAGGTTGAAACAATTGAGAGAGTTACCACTGAGCCAAGGCTGAAACAGGTGAGAGAGCTACCACTGAGCCAAGGCTGAAACAGGTGAGAGCTACCACTGAGCCAAGGCTGATCCAGGTGAGAGAGCTACCACTGAGCCAAGGCTGATCCAGGTGAGAAATCTACCACTGAGCCAAGGCTGATCCAGGTGAGAAATCTACCACTGAGCCAAGGCAGATCGAGATGACATAGCGACCATTGAGCCGGGACTGATCCAGGTGACAGAGCTACCACTGAGCCAAGGCTGATCCAGGTGAGAGAGCTGCCACTGAGCCAAGGCTGATCCAGGTGAGAGAGCTGCCACTGAGCCAAGGCTGATCCAGGTGAGAGAGCTACCACTGAGCCAAGGCTGATCCAGGTGAGAGAGCTGCCACTGAGCCAAGGCTGATCCAGGTGAGAGAGCTACCACTGAGCCAAGGCTGATCCAGGTAAGAGAGCTACCATTGAGCCAAGGCTGATCCAGGTTTAGAGCTACCACTGAGCCAAGGCTGATCCAGGTGACAGAGCTACCACTGAGCCAAGGCTGATCCAGGTGAGAGAACTACAACTGAGCCAAGGCTGACACAGGTGAGAGAACTACCACTGACCCAAAGCTGATCCAGGTGAGAGAACTAACACTGAGCCAAGGCTGACGCAGGTGAGAGAACTACCACTGAGCCAAGGCTGAAGCAGGTGAGAGAACTAACACTGAGCCAAGGCTGATCCAGGTGAGAGAACTAACACTGAGCCAAGGTTTATCCAGGTGAGAGAACTACCACTGAGCCAAGGCTGACCCAGGTGAGAGAACTACCACTGAGCCAAGGCTGATCCAGGTCAGAAATCTACCACCGAGCCAAGGCTGATCGAGATGACAGAGCGACCATTGAGCCGTGACTGATTCGGTGAGAGAGCTACCACTGAGCCAAGGCTGATCCAGGTGAGAGAGCGACCATTGAGCCGTGACTGATCCAGGTGAGAGAGCTACCACTGAGCCAAGGCTGACACAGGTGAGAGAACTACCACTGAGCCAAGGCTGATCCAGGTGAGAGAACTACCACTCAGCCAAGGCTGACACAGGTGAGAGAGCTACCACTGAGCCAAGGCTGATCCAGGTGAGAGAACTACCACTCAGCCAAGGCTGATCCAGGTGAGAGAGCTACCACTGAGCCAAGGCTGACACAGGTGAGAGAGCTACCACTGAGCTAAGGCTGACACAGGTCAGAGAACTACCACTGAGCCAAGGCTGACGCAGGTGAGAGAACTAACACAGAGCCAAGGCTGATCCAGTTGTGAGAACTACCATTGAGCCAAGGCTGATCCAGGTGAGAGAACTACCACTGAGCCAAGGGTGACGCAGGTGAGAGAATTACCACTGTGCCAAGGCTGATCCAGGTGAGAGAACTACCACTGAGCCAAGGCTGACACAGGTGAGAGAGCTACCACTGAGCCAAGGCTGACACAGGTGAGAGAACTACCACTGAGCCAAGGCTGACGCAGGTGAGAGAACTAACACTGAGCCAAGGCTGACGCAGGTGAGAGAACTACCACTGAGCCAAGGCTGACGCAGGTAAGAGAACTAACACTGAGCCAAGGCTGATCCAGGTGAGAGAACTAACACTGAGCCAAGGTTTATCCAGGTGAGAGAACTACCACTGAGCCAAGGCTGACCCAGGTGAGAGAACTACCACTGAGCCAAGGCTGACACAGGTGAGTGAGCTACCACTGAACCAAGGCAGATCCAGGTGAGAGAGCTACCACTGAGCCAAGGCTGATCCAGGTGAGAGAACTACCACTGAGCCAAGGTTGATCCAGGTGAGAGAATTACCACTGAGCCAAGGCTGATCCAGGTGAGAGAACTACCACTGAGCCAAGGTTGATCCAGGTGACAGAACGACCACTGAGCCAAGGCTGACACAGGTGAGATAACTACCACTGAGCCAAGGCTGATCCAGGTGAGAGAACTACCACTGAGCCAAGGCTGATCCAGGTCAGAAATCTATCACCGAGCCAAGGCTGATCGAGATGACAGAGCGACCATTGAGCCGTGACTGATTCGGTGAGAGAGCTACCACTGAGCCAAGGCTGATCCAGGTGAGAGAACTACCACTGAGCCAAGGCTGACGCAGGTGAGAGAACTAACACTGAGCCAAGGCTGATCCAGGTGAGAGAACTACCACTGAGCCAAGGCTGACACAGGTGAGAGAGCTACCACTGAGCCAAGGCTGACACAGGTGAGAGAACTACCACTGAGCCAAGGCTGATCCAGGTGAGAGAACTACCACTGAGCCAAGGCTGACACAGGTGAGAGAACTACCACTGAGCCAAGGCTGACACAGGTGAGAGAGCTACCACTGAGCTAAGGCTGACACAGGTGAGAGAACTAACACTGAGCCAAGGCTGACGCAGGTGAGAGAACTAACACTGAGCCAAGGCTGATCCAGGTGAGAGAACTAACACTGAGCCAAGGTTTATCCAGGTGAGAGAACTACCACTGAGCCAAGGCTGACCCAGGTGAGAGAACTACCACTGAGCCAAGGCTGATCCAGGTGAGAGAGCTACCACTGAGCCAAGGCTGATCCAGGTGAGAGAACTACCACTGAGCCAAGGCTGATCCAGGTGAGAGAACTACCACTGAGCCAAGGTTTATCCAGGTGAGAGAATTACCACTGAGCCAAGGCTGATCCAGGTGAGAGAACTACCACTGAGCCAAGGCTGACGCACGTGAGAGAACTACCACTGAGCCAAGGCTGACACAGGTGAGAGAGCTACCACTGAGCCAAGGCTGACGCAGGTGAGAGAACTAACACTGAGCCAAGGCTGACGCAGGTGAGAGAACTACCACTGAGCCAAGGCTGACGCAGGTAAGAGAACTAACACTGAGCCAAGGTTTATCCAGGTGAGAGAACTACCACTGAGCCAAGGCTGATCCAGGTGAGAGAACTAACACTGAGCCAAGGTTTATCCAGGTGAGAGAACTACCACTGAGCCAAGGCTGACCCAGGTGAGAGAACTACCACTGAGCCAAGGCTGACACAGGTGAGTGAGCTACCACTGAACCAAGGCTGATCCAGGTGAGAGAGCTACCACTGAGCCAAGGCTGATCCAGGTGAGAGAACTACCACTGAGCCAAGGCTGATCCAGGTGAGAGAACTACCACTGAGCCAAGGTTGATCCAGGTGACAGAACGACCACTGAGCCAAGGCTGACACAGGTGAGATAACTACCACTGAGCCAAGGCTGATCCAGGTCAGAAATCTATCACCGAGCCAAGGCTGATCGAGATGACAGAGCGACCATTGAGCCGTGACTGATTCGGTGAGAGAGCTACCACTGAGCCAAGGCTGACGCAGGTGAGAGAACTAACACTGAGCCAAGGCTGATCCAGGTGAGAGAACTAACACTTTGCCAAGGTTTATCCAGGTGAGAGAACTACCACTGAGCCAAGGCTGACACAGGTGAGATAACTACCACTGAGCCAAGGCTGACCCAGGTGAGAGAACTACCACTGAGCCAAGGCTGATCCAGGTCAGAAATCTACCACCGAGCCAAGGCTGATCGAGATGACAGAGCGACCATTGAGCCGTGACTGATTCGGTGAGAGAGCTACCACTGAGCCAAGGCTGATCCAGGTGAGAGAGCGACCATTGAGCCATGACTGATCCAGGTGAGAGAACTACCACTGAGCCAAGGCTGATCCAGGTGAGAGAACTACCACTGAGCCAAGGCTGACACAGGTGAGAGAACTACCACTGAGCCAAGGCTGATCCAGGTGAGAGAACTACCACTGAGCCAAGGCTGATCCAGGCGAGAGAACTACCACTGAGCCAAGGTTTATCCAGGTGAGAGAACTACCACTGAGCCAAGGCTGACGCAGGTGAGAGAACTACCACTGAGCCAAGGCTGACGCAGGTGAGAGAACTAACACTGAGCCAAGGCTGATCCAGGTGAGAGAACTAACACTGAGCCAAGGTTTATCCAGGTGAGAGAACTACCACTGAGCCAAGGCTGACCCAGGTGAGAGAACTACCACTGAGCCAAGGCTGACACAGGTGAGTGAGCTTCCACTGAGCCAAGGCTGATCCAGGTGAGAGAGCTACCACTGAGCCAAGGCTGATCCAGGTGAGAGAACTGTCACTGAGCCAAGGCTGATCCAGGTGAGAGAACTACCACTGAGCCAAGGTTTATCCAGGTGAGAGAATTACCACAGAGCCAAGGCTGATCCAGGTGAGAGAACTACCACTGAGCCAAGGTTAATCCAGGTGAGAGAACTACCACTGAGCCAAGGCTGACCCAGGTGAGAGAACTACCACTGAGCCAAGGCTGACACAGGTGAGATAACTACCACTGAGCCAAGGCTGATCCAGGTGAGAGAACTGTCACTGAGCCAAGGCTGATCCAGGTGAGAGAACTACCACTGAGCCAAGGTTTATCCAGGTGAGAGAATTACCACAGAGCCAAGGCTGATCCAGGTGAGAGAACTACCACTGAGCCAAGGTTAATCCAGGTGAGAGAACTACCACTGAGCCAAGGCTGACCCAGGTGAGAGAACTACCACTGAGCCAAGGCTGACACAGGTGAGATAACTACCACTGAGCCAAGGCTGACACAGGTGTGGGAACTACCACTGAGCCAAGGCTGATCCAGGTGAGAGAACTACCACTGAGCCAAGGCTGATCCAGGTGAGAGAGCTACCATTGAGCCGTGACTGATCCAGGTGAGAGAGCTACCACTGAGCCAAGGCTGACCCAGGTGAGAGAACTACCACTGAGCCAAGGCTGACACAGGTGAGAGAACTACCACTGAGCCAAGGCTGATCCAGGTGAGAGAACTACCACTGAGCCAAGGCTGACACAGGTGAGAGAGCTACCACTGAGCTAAGGCTGACGCAGGAGAGAGAACTACCACTGAGCCAAGGCTAACACAGGTGAGAGAACTACCACTGAGCCAAGGCTGATCCAGGTGAGAGAACTACCACTGAGCCAAGGCTGACACAGGTGAGAGAGCTACCACTGAGCTAAGGCTGATCCAGGTGAGAGAACTACCACTGAGCCAAGGCTGACCCAGGTGAGAGAACTACCACTGAGCCAAGGCTGACACAGGTGAGAGAACTACCACTGAGCCAAGGCTGATCCAGGTGAGAGAACTACCACTGAGCCAAGGCTGACACAGGTGAGAGAGCTACCACTGAGCTAAGGCTGACGCAGGAGAGAGAACTACCACTGAGCCAAGGCTAACACAGGTGAGAGAACTACCACTGAGCCAAGGCTGACGCAGGTCAGAGAACTACCACAGAGGCAAGGCTGATCCAGGTGAGAGAGCTACCATTGAGCCAAGGCTGATCCAGGTGAGAGAACTACCACTGAGCCAAGGCTGACACAGGTGAGAGAACTACCACTGAGCCAAGGCTGACACAGGTGAGAGAACTACCAATGAGCCAAGGCTGATCCAGGTGAGAGAACTACCACTGAGCCAAGGCTGACACAGGTGAGAGAGCTACCACTGAGCCAAGGCTGACGCAGGTGAGAGAACAACCACTGAGCCAAGGCTGACACAGGTGTGGGAACTACCACTGAGCCAAGGCAACGCAGGTGAGAGAACTACCACTGAGCCAAGGTTGATCCAGGTGAGAGAACTACCACTGAGCCAAGGCTGATCCAGGTGAGAGAACTATCACTGAGCCAAGTTTGATCCAGGTGAGAGAACTACCACTGAGCCAAGGTTGATCCAGGTGAGAGAACTACCTCTGAGCCAAGGCTGACACAGGTTAGAGAACTACCACTGAGCCAAGGCTGACGCAGGTGAGAGAACTACCACTGAGCCAAGGCTGACACAGGAGAGAAAGCTACCACTGAGCCAAGGCTGATCCAGGTGAGAGAACTACCACTGAGCCAAGGCTGATCCAGGTGAGAGAACTATCACTGAGCCAAGGTTGATCCAGGTGAGAGAACTACCACTGAGCCAAGGCTGATCCAGGTGAGAGAACTATCACTGAGCCAAGTTTGATCCAGGTGAGAGAACTACCACTGAGCCAAGGTTGATCCAGGTGAGAGAACTACCTCTGAGCCAAGGCTGACACAGGTTAGAGAACTACCACTGAGCCAAGGCTGACGCAGGTGAGAGAACTACCACTGAGCCAAGGCTGACACAGGAGAGAAAGCTACCACTGAGCCAAGGCTGATCCAGGTGAGAGAACTACCACTGAGCCAAGGCTGATCCAGGTCAGAAATCTACCACCGAGCCAAGGCTGATCGAGATGACAGAGCGACCATTGAGCCGTGACTGATCCAGGTGAGAGA
Source organism: Heterodontus francisci (assembly GCF_036365525.1). Taxonomy (NCBI): domain Eukaryota; kingdom Metazoa; phylum Chordata; class Chondrichthyes; order Heterodontiformes; family Heterodontidae; genus Heterodontus; species Heterodontus francisci. The sequence goes on along the minus strand of NC_090380.1, from coordinate 18,672,186 downwards.
ACTACCACTGAGCCAAGGCTGACACAGGTGAGAGAGCTACCACTGAGCTAAGGCTGACAAAGGTGAGAGAACTACCACTGAGCCAAGGCTGACGCAGGTGAGAGAACTACCACAGAGCCAAGGCTGATCCAGTTGTGAGAACTACCACTGAGCCAAGGCTGATCCAGGTGAGAGAACTACCACTGAGCCAAGGCTGATCCAGGTGAGAGAGCTACCACTGAGCCAAGGCTGACGCAGGTGAGAGAACTAACACTGAGCCAAGGCTGACGCAGGTGAGAGAACTAACACTGAGCCAAGGCTGATCCAGGTGAGAGAACTAACACTGAGCCAAGGTTTATCCAGGTGAGAGAACTACCACTGAGCCAAGGCTGACCCAGGTGAGAGAACTACCACTGAGCCAAGGCTGACGCAGGTGAGAGAACTACCACTGTGCCAAGGCTGATCCAGGTGAGAGAGCTACCACTGAGCCAAGGCTGACGCAGGTGAGAGAACTAACACTGAGCCAAGGCTGATCCAGGTGAGAGAACTACCACTGAGCCAAGGTTTATCCAGGTGAGAGAACTACCACTGAGCCAAGGCTGACCCAGGTGAGAGAGCTACCATTGAGCCAAGGCTGATCCAGGTGAGAGAACTACCACTGAGCCAAGGCTGATCCAGGTGAGAGAACTATCACTGAGCCAAGGCTGATCCAGGTGAGAGAGCTACCACTGAGCCAAGGCTGATCCAGGTGAGAGAACTATCACTGAGCCAAGGTTGATCCAGGTGAGAGAACTACCACTGAGCCAAGGCTGATCCAGGTGAGAGAACTATCACTGAGCCAAGGTTGATCGAGGTGAGAGAACTACCACTGAGCCAAGGTTGATCCAGGTGAGAGAACTACCACTGAGCCAAGGTTGATCCAGGTGAGAGAACTACCACTGAGCCAAGGTTGATCCAGGTGAGAGAACTACCTCTGAGCCAAGGCTGACACAGGTTAGAGAACTACCACTGAGCCAAGGCTGACGCAGGTGAGAGAACCACCACTGAGCCAAGGCTGACACAGGAGAGAGAGCTACCACTGAGCCAAGGCTGATCAAGGTGAGAGAACTACAACTGAGCCAAGGCTGACACAGGTGAGAGAACTACCAATGAGCCAAGGCTGATTCAGGTGAGAGAACTACCACTGAGCCAAGGCTGACACAGGTGAGAGAGCTACCACTGAGCTAAGGCTGACAAAGGTGAGAGAACTACCACTGAGCCAAGGCTGATCCAGTTGTGAGAACTACCATTGAGCCAAGGCTGATCCAGGTGAGAGAACTACCACTGAGCCAAGGCTGACGCAGGTGAGAGAACTACCACTGTGCCAAGGCTGATCCAGGTGAGAGAACTACCACTGAGCCAAGGCTGACGCAGGTGAGAGAACTACCACTGAGCCAAGGCTGACACAGGTGAGAGAGCTACCACTGAGCCAAGGCTGACGCAGGTGAGAGAACAAACACTGAGCCAAGGCTGACGCAGGTGAGAGAACTACCACTGAGCCAAGGCTGACGCAGGTGAGAGAACTAACACTGAGCCAAGGCTGATCCAGGTGAGAGAACTAACACTGAGCCAAGGCTGACGCAGGTGAGAGAACTACCACTGAGCCAAGGCTGACGCAGGTGAGAGAACTAACACTGAGCCAAGGCTGACACAGGTGAGTGAGCTACCACTGAGCCAAGGCTGATCCAGGTGAGAGAGCTACCACTGAGCCAAGGCTGACGCAGGTGAGAGAACTACCACTGAGCCAAGGCTGACGCAGGTGAGAGAACAACCACTGAGCCAAGGCTGACACAGGTGTGGGAACTACCACTGAGCCAAGGTTGATCCAGGTGAGAGAACTACCACTGAGCCAAGGCTGATCCAGGTGAGAGAACTACCACTGAGCCAAGGCTGATCAAGGTGAGAGAACAACAACTGAGCCAAGGCTGACACAGGTGAGATAACTACCACTGAGCCAAGGCTGATCCAGGTGAGAGAACTACCACTGAGCCAAGGCTGATCCAGGTCAGAAATCTACCACCGAGCCAAGGCTGATCGAGATGACAGAGTGACCATTGAGCCGTGACTGATTCAGTGAGAGAGCTACCACTGAACCAAGGCTGATCCAGGTGAGAGAGCTACCACTGAGCCAAGGCTGACACAGGTGAGAGAACTACCAATGAGCCAAGGCTGATCCAGGTGAGAGAACTACCACTGAGCTAAGGCTGACAAAGGTGAGAGAACTACCACTGAGCCAAGGCTGACACAGGTGAGAGAGCTACCACTGAGCCAAGGCTGACACAGGTGAGAGAGCTACCACTGAGCCAAGGCTGACACAGGTGAGAGAGCTACCACTGAGCCAAGGCTGACGCAGGTGAGAGAACTACCACAGAGCCAAGGCTGATCCAGGTGAGAGAACTACCACTGAGCCAAGGCTGACGCAGGTGAGAGAACTACCACTGAGCCAAGGCTGACACAGGTGAGAGAGCTACCACTGAGCCAAGGCTGACGCAGGTGAGAGAGCTACCACTGAGCTAAGGCTGACACAGGTGAGAGAACTACCACTGAGCCAAGGCTGACGCAGGTGAGAGAACTAACACAGAGCCAAGGCTGATCCAGTTGTGAGAACTACCATTGAGCCAAGGCTGATCCAGGTGAGAGAATTACCACTGAGCCAAGGCTGACGCAGGTGACAGAACTACCACTGAGCCAAAGCTGACACAGGTGAGAGAGCTACCACTGAGCCAAGGCTGACGCAGGTGAGAGATCTAACACTGAGCCAAGGCTGACGCAGGTGAGAGAACTACCACTGAGCCAAGGCTGACACAGGTGAGAGAGCTACCACTGAGCCAAGGCTGACACAGGTGTGGGAACTACCACTGAGCCAAGGCTGATCCAGGTGAGAGAGCGAACATTGAGCCAAGGCTGATCCAGGTGAGAGAACTACCACTGAGCCAAGGTTTATCCAGGTGAGAGAATTACCACTGAGCCAAGGCTGATCCAAGTGAGAGAACTACCACTGAGCGAAGGCTGACGCAGGTGAGAGAACTACCACTGAGCCAAGGCTAACACAGGTGAGAGAACTACCACTGAGCCAAGGCTGACGCAGGTCAGAGAACTACCACAGAGCCAAGGCTGATCCAGGTGAGAGAGCTACCATTGAGCCAAGGCTGATCCAGGTGAGAGAGCTACCACTGAGCCAAGGCTGATCCAGGTGAGAGAGCTACCATTGAGCCAAGGCTGATCCAGGTGAGAGAACTACCACTGAGCCAAGGCTGACACAGGTGAGAGAACTACCACTGAGCCAATGCTGACACAGGTGAGAGAACTACCACTGAGCCAAGGCTGTTCCAGGTGAGAGAACTACCACTGAGCCAAGGCTGACACAGGTGAGAGAGCTACCACTGAGCCAAGGCTGACGCAGGTGAGAGAACAACCACTGAGCCAAGGCTGACACAGGTGTGGGAACTACCACTGAGCCAAGGCTGACGCAGGTGAGAGAGCTACCACTGAGCCAAGGCTGATCCAGGTGAGAGAGCTACCATTGAGCCAAGGCTGATCCAGGTGAGAGAACTACCACTGAGCCAAGGTTTATCCAGGTGAGAGAATTACCACTGAGCCAAGGCTGATCCAGGTGAGAGAACTACCACTGAGCCAAGGTTGATCCAGGTGAGAGAACTACCACTGAGCCAAGGCTGATCCAGGTCAGAAATCTACCACCGAACCAAGGCTGATCTAGATGACAGAGCGACCATTGAGCCGTGACTGATTCGGTGAGAGAGCTAGCACTGAGCCAAGGCTGATCCAGGTGAGAGAGCTACCATTGAGCCGTGACTGATCCAGGTGAGAGAGCTACCACTGAGCCAAGGCTGACACAGGTGAGAGAACTACCATTGAGCCAAGGCTGATCCAAGTGAGAGAACTACCACTGAGCCAAGGCTGATCCAGGTGAGAGAGCTACCATTGAGCCGTGACTGATCCAGGTGAGAGAACTACCACTGAGCCAAGGCTGACACAGGTGAGAGAACTACCACTGAGCCAAGGCTGACACAGGTGAGAGAACTACCACTGAGCCAAGGCTGACGCAGGTCAGAGAACTACCACAGAGCCAAGGCTGATCCAGGTGAGAGAGCAACCATTGAGCCAAGGCTGATCCAGGTGAGAGAGCTACCACTGAGCCAAGGCTGATCCAGGTGAGAGAGCTACCATTGAGCCAAGGCTGATCCAGGTGAGAGAACTACCACTGAGCCAATGCTGACACAGGTGAGAGAACTACCACTGAGCCAAGGCTGATCCAGGTGAGAGAACTACCACTGAGCCAATGCTGACGCAGGTGAGAGAACAACCACTGAGCCAAGGCTGATCCAGGTGAGAGAACCACCACTGAGCCAAGGCTGACACAGGTGAGAGAGCTACCACTGAGCTAAGGCTGACAAAGGTGAGAGAACTACCACTGAGCCAAGGCTGACGCAGGTGAGAGAACTACCACTGTGCCAAGGCTGATCCAGGTGAGAGAACTACCACTGAGCCAAGGCTGACGCAGGTGAGAGAACTACCACTGAGCCAAGGCTGATCCAGGTGAGAGAGCAACCATTGAGCCAAGGCTGATCCAGGTGAGAGAGCTACCACTGAGCCAAGGCTGATCCAGGTGAGAGAGCTACCATTGAGCCAAGGCTGATCCAGGTGAGAGAACTACCACTGAGCCAATGCTGACACAGGTGAGAGAACTACCACTGAGCCAAGGCTGATCCAGGTGAGAGAACTACCACTGAGCCAATGCTGACGCAGGTGAGAGAACAACCACTGAGCCAAGGCTGATCCAGGTGAGAGAACCACCACTGAGCCAAGGCTGACACAGGTGAGAGAGCTACCACTGAGCTAAGGCTGACAAAGGTGAGAGAACTACCACTGAGCCAAGGCTGACGCAGGTGAGAGAACTACCACTGTGCCAAGGCTGATCCAGGTGAGAGAACTACCACTGAGCCAAGGCTGACGCAGGTGAGAGAACTACCACTGAGCCAAGGCTGACACAGGTGAGAGAGCTACCACTGAGCTAAGGCTGACGCAGGTGAGAGAACAAACACTGAGCCAAGGCTGACGCAGGTGAGAGAACTACCACTGAGCCAAGGCTGACGCAGGTGAGAGAACTAACACTGAGCCAAGGCTGATCCAGGTGAGAGAACTAAGACTGAGCCAAGGCTGACACAGGTGAGTGAGCTACCACTGAGCCAAGGCTGATCCAGGTGAGAGAGCTACCACTGAGCCAAGGCTGACGCAGGTGAGAGAACTACCACTGAGCCAAGGCTGACACAGGTGAGAGAGCTACCACTGAGCCAAGGCTGACGCAGGTGAGAGAACAACCACTGAGCCAAGGCTGACACAGGTGTGGGAACTACCACTGAGCCAAGGCAACGCAGGTGAGAGAACTACCACTGAGCCAAGGTTGATCCAGGTGAGAGAGCTACCACTGAGCCAAGGCTGATCAAGGTGAGAGAACTACAACTGAGCCAAGGCTGACACAGGTGAGATAACTACCACTGAGCCAAGGCTGATCCAGGTGAGAGAACTACCACTGAGCCAAGGCTGATCCAGGTCAGAAATCTACCACCGAGCCAAGGCTGATCGAGATGACAGAGCGACCATTGAGCCGTGACTGATTCAGTGAGAGAGCTACCACTGAACCAAGGCTGATCCAGGTGAGAGAGCTACCACTGAGCCAAGGCTGACACAGGTGAGAGAACTACCAATGAGCCAAGGCTGATCCAGGTGAGAGAACTACCACTGAGCTAAGGCTGACAAAGGTGAGAGAACTACCACTGAGCCAAGGCTGACGCAGGTGAGAGAGCTACCACAGAGCCAAGGCTGATCCAGGTGAGAGAACTACCACTGAGCCAAGGCTGACGCAGGTGAGAGAACTACCACTGAGCCAAGGCTGACACAGGTGAGAGAGCTACCACTGAGCCAAGGCTGACGCAGGTGAGAGAGCTACCACTGAGCTAAGGCTGACACAGGTGAGAGAACTACCACTGAGCCAAGGCTGACGCAGGTGAGAGAACTAACACAGAGCCAAGGCTGATCCAGTTGTGAGAACTACCATTGAGCCAAGGCTGATCCAGGTGAGAGAATTACCACTGAGCCAAGGCTGACACAGGTGAAAGAGCTACCACTGAGCCAAGGCTGATCCAGGTGAGAGAGCTGCCATTGAGCCAAGGCTGATCCAGGTGAGAGAACTACCACTGAGCCAAGGCTGACACAGGTGAAAGAGCTACCACTGAGCCAAGGCTGACGCAGGTGAGAGAACTAACACTGAGCCAAGGCTGACGCAGGTGAGAGAACTACCACTGAGCCAAGGCTGATCCAGGTGAGAGGGCTACCATTGAGCCAAGGCTGATCCAGGTGAGAGAACTACCACTGAGCCAAGGCTGACACAGGTGAGAGAACTACCACTGAGCCAAGGCTGACACAGGTGAGAGAACTACCACTGAGCCAAAGCTGATCCAGGTGAGAGAACTACCACTGAGCCAAGGCTGACACAGGTGAGAGAGCTACCACTGAGCCAAGGCTGACGCAGGTGAGAGAACAACCACTGAGCCAAGGCTGACACAGGTGAGAGAGCTACCACTGAGCCAAGGCTGATCCAGGTGAGAGAGCTACCATTGAGCCAAGGCTGATCCAGGTGAGAGAACTACCACTGAGCCAAGGTTTATCCAGGTGAGAGAATTACCACTGAGCCAAGGCTGATCCAGGTGAGAGAACTACCACTGAGCCAAGGTTGATCCAGTTGAGAGAACTACCACTGAGCCAAGGCTGACCCAGGTGAGAGAACTACCACTGAGCCAAGGCTGACACAGGTGAGATAACTACCACTGAGCCAAGGCTGATCCAGGTGAGAGAACTACCACTGAGCCAAGGCTGATCCAGGTCAGAAATCTACCACCGAGCCAAGGCTGATCTAGATGACAGAGCGACCATTGAGCCGTGACTGATTCGGAGAGAGAGCTACCACTGAGCCAAGGCTGATCCAGGTGAGAGAACTACCACTGAGCCGTGACTGATCCAGGTGAGAGAGCTACCACTGAGCCAAGGCTGACACAGGTGAGAGAACTACCATTGAGCCAAGGCTGATCCAAGTGAGAGAACTACCACTGAGCCAAGGCTGACACAGGTGAGAGAGCTACCACTGAGCTAAGGCTGACGCAGGTGAGAGAACTACCACTGAGCCAAGGCTAACACAGGTGAGAGAACTACCACTGAGCCAAGGCTGACGCAGGTCAGAGAACTACCACAGAGCCAAGGCTGATCCAGGTGAGAGAGCTACCATTGAGCCAAGGCTGATCCAGGTGAGAGAGCTACCATTGAGCCAAGGCTGATCCAGGTGAGAGAGCTACCATTGAGCCAAGGCTGATCCAGGTGAGAGAACTACCACTGAGCCAAGGCTGACACAGGTGAGAGAACTACCACTGAGCCAATGCTGACACAGGTGAGAGAACTACCACTGAGCCAAGGCTGATCCAGGTGAGAGAACTACCACTGAGCCAAGGCTGACACAGGTGAGAGAGCTACCACTGAGCCAAGGCTGATCCAGGTGAGAGAGCTGCCATTGAGCCAAGGCTGATCCAGGTGAGAGAACTACCACTGAGCCAAGGTTTATCCAGGTGAGAGAATTACCACTGAGCCAAGGCTGATCCAGGTGAGAGAACTACCACTGAGCCAAGGTTGATCCAGGTGAGAGAACTACCACTGAGCCAAGGCTGACCCAGGTGAGAGATCTACCACTGAACCAAGGCTGACACAGGTGAGATAACTACCACTGAGCCAAGGCTGATCCAGGTGAGAGAACTACCACTGAGCCAAGGCTGATCCAGGTCAGAAATCTACCACCGAACCAAGGCTGATCTAGATGACAGAGCGACCATTGAGCCGTGACTGATTCGGTGAGAGAGCTACCACTGAGCCAAGGCTGATCCAGGTGAGAGAACTACCACTGAGCCAAGGCTGACACAGGTGAGAGAACTACCATTGAGCCGTGACTGATCCAGGTGAGAGAGCTACCACTGAGCCAAGGCTGACACAGGTGAGAGAACTACCATTGAGCTCAGGCTGACACAGGAGAGAGAGCTACCACTGAGCTAAGGCTGACGCAGGTGAGAGAACTACCACTGAGCCAAGGCTAACACAGGTGAGAGAGCTACCACTGAGCTAAGGCTGACGCAGGTGAGAGAACTACCACTGAGCCAAGGCTGACGCAGGTCAGAGAACTACCACAGAGCCAAGGCTGATCCAAGTGAGAGAACTACCACTGAGCCAAGACTGACACAGGTGAGAGAGCTACCACTGAGCTAAGGCTGACGCAGGTGAGAGAACTACCACTGAGCCAAGGCTAACACAGGTGAGAGAACTACCACTGAGCCAAGGCTGACGCAGGTCAGAGAACTACCACAGAGCCAAGGCTGATCCAGGTGAGAGAGCAACCATTGAGCCAACGCTGATCCAGGTGAGAGATCTACCACTGAGCCAAGGCTGATCCAGGTGAGAGAGCTACCATTGAGCCAAGGCTGATCCAGGTGAGAGAACTACCACTGAGCCAATGCTGACACAGGTGAGAGAACTACCACTGAGCCAAGGCTGATCCAGGTGAGAGAACTACCACTGAGCCAAGGCTGACACAGGTGAGAGAGCTACCACTGAGCCAAGGCTGACGCAGGTGAGAGAACAACCACTGAGCCAAGGCTGATCCAGGTGAGAGAACCACCACTGAGCCAAGGCTGACACAGGTGAGAGAGCTACCACTGAGCCAAGGCTGACACAGGTGTGGGAACTACCACTGAGCCAAGGCTGACACAGGTGAGAGAGCTACCACTGAGCCAAGGCTGATCCAGGTGAGAGAGCTACCATTGAGCCAAGGCTGATCCAGGTGAGAGAACTACCACTGAGCCAAGGTTTATCCAGGTGAGAGAATTACCACTGAGCCAAGGCTGATCCAGGTGAGAGAACTACCACTGAGCCAAGGTTGATCCAGGTGAGAGAACTACCACTGAGCCAAGGCTGACCCAGGTGAGAGAACTACCACTGAGCCAAGGCTGATCCAGGTCAGAAATCTACCACCGAACCAAGGCTGATCTAGATGACAGAGCGACCATTGAGCCGTGACTGATTCGGTGAGAGAGCTAGCACTGAGCCAAGGCTGATCCAGGTGAGAGAACTACCACTGAGCCAAGGCTGATCCAGGTGAGAGAGCTACCACTGAGCCAAGGCTGACACAGGTGAGATAACTACCACTGAGCCAAGGCTGATCCAGGTGAGAGAACTACCACTGAGCCAAGGCTGATCCAGGTCAGAAATCTACCACCGAACCAAGGCTGATCTAGATGACAGAGCGACCATTGAGCCGTGACTGATTCGGTGAGAGAGCTAGCACTGAGCCAAGGCTGATCCAGGTGAGAGAGCTACCACTGAGCCAAGGCTGACACAGGTGAGAGAACTACCATTGAGCCAAGGCTGATCCAAGTGAGAGAACTACCACTGAGCCAAGGCTGACACAGGTGAGAGAGCTACCACTGAGCTAAGGCTGTTCCAGGTGAGAGAACTACCACTGAGCCAAGGCTAACACAGGTGAGAGAACTACCACTGAGCCAAGGCTGACGCAGGTCAGAGAACTACCACAGAGCCAAGGCTGATCCAGGTGCGAGAGCAACCATTGAGCCAAGGCTGATCCAGGTGAGAGAGCTACCACTGAGCCAAGGCTGATCCAGGTGAGAGAGCTACCATTGAGCCAAGGCTGATCCAGGTGAGAGAACTACCACTGAGCCAAGGCTGACACAGGTGAGAGAACTACCACTGAGCCAAGGCTGACACAGGTGAGAGAGCTACCACTGAGCCAAGGCTGATCCAGGTGAGAGAACTACCACTGAGCCAAGGCTGACACAGGTGAGAGAGCTACCACTGAGCCAAGGCTGACGCAGGTGAGAGAACAACCACTGAGCCAAGGCTGACACAGGTGAGAGAGCTACCACTGAGCCAAGGCAACGCAGGTGAGAGAACTACCACTGAGCCAAGGCTGATCCAGGTGAGAGAACTACCACTGAGCCAAGGTTGATCCAGGTGAGAGAACTACCACTGAGCCAAGTTTGATCCAGGTGAGAGAACTACCACTGAGCCAAGGTTGATCCAGGTGAGAGAACTACCACTGAGCCAAGGCTGACACAGGTGAGAGAGCTACCACTGAGCCAAGGCAACGCAGGTGAGAGAACTACCACTGAGCCAAGGCTGACGCAGGTGAGAGAACTACCACTGAGCCAAGGCTGATCCAGGTGAGAGAACTATCACTGAGCCAAGTTTGATCCAGGTGAGAGAGCTACCACTGAGCCAAGGCTGATCAAGGTGAGAGAACTACAACTGAGCCAAGGCTGACACAGGTGAGATAACTACCACTGAGCCAAGGCTGATCCAGGTGAGAGAACTACCACTGAGCCAAGGCTGATCCAGGTGAGAGAGCGACCACTGAGCCAAGGCTGACACAGGTGAGAGAACTACCAATGAGCCAAGGCTGATCCAGGTGAGAGAACTACCACTGAGCCAAGGCTGACACAGGTGAGAGAGCTACCACTGAGCTAAGGCTGACAAAGGTGAGAGAACTACCACTGAGTCAAGGCTGACGCAGGTGAGAGAACTACCACAGAGCCAAGGCTGATCCAGTTGTGAGAATTACCATTGAGCCAAGGCTGATCCAGGTGAGAGAACTACCACTGAGCCAAGGCTGACGCAGGTGAGAGAACTACCACTGTGCCAAGGCTGATCCAGGTGAGAGAACTACCACTGAGCCAAGGCTGACGCAGGTGAGAGAACTACCACTGAGCCAAGGCTGACACAGGTGAGAGAGCTACCACTGAGCCAAGGCTGACGCAGGTGAGAGAACTAACACTGAGCCAAGGCTGACAGAGGTGAGTGAGCTACCACTGAGCCAAGGCTGATCCAGGTGAGAGAACTACCACTGAGCCAAGGCTGACACAGGTGAGAGAGCTACCACTGAGCCAAGGCTGACGCAGGTGAGAGAACAACCACTGAGCCAAGGCTGACACAGGTGTGGGAACTACCACTGAGCCAAGGCAACGCAGGTGAGAGAACTACCACTGAGCCAAGGCTGATCCAGGTGAGAGAACTACCACTGAGCCAAGGTTGATCCAGGTGAGAGAACTACCACTGAGCCAAGGCTGATCCAGGTGAGAGAACTACCACTGAGCCAAGGCTGACACAGGTGAGAGAACTGCCACTGAGCCAAGGTTTATCCAGGTGGGAGAGCTACCACTGAGCCAAGGCTGATCCAGGTGAGAGAACTACCATTGAGCCAAGGCTGATCCAGGTGAGAGAACTACCACTGAGCCAAGGCTGACGCAGGTGAGAGAACTACCAATGTGCCAAGGCTGATCCAGGTGAGAGAGCTACCACTGAGCCAAGGTTTATCCAGGTGAGAGAGCTACCACTGAGCCAAGGCTGATCCATGTGAGAGAACTACCACTGAGCCAAGGTTTATCCAGGTGAGAGAGCTACCATTGAGCCAAGGCTGATCCAGGTGAGAGAACTACCACTGAGCCAAGGCTGACACAGGTGAGAGAGCTACCACTGAGCCAAGGCTGACGCAGGTGAGAGAACGACCACTGAGCCAAGGCTGACACAGGTGTGGGAACTACCACTGAGCCAAGGCAACGCAGGTTGAGAACTACCACTGAGCCAAGGCTGATCCAGGTGAGAGAACTACCACTGAGCCAAGGTTGATCCAGGTGAGAGAACTACCACTGAGCCAAGGCTGATCCAGGTGAGAGAACTACCACTGAGCCAAGGTTGATCCAGGTGAGAGAGCTACCACTGAGCCAAGGCTGATCAAGGTGAGAGAACTACAACTGAGCCAAGGCTGACACAGGTGAGATAACTACCACTGAGCCAAGGCTGATCCAGGTGAGAGAACTACCACTGAGCCAAGGCTGATCCAGGTCAGAAATCTACCACCGAGCCAAGGCTGATCGAGATGACAGAGCGACCATTGAGCCGTGACTGATCCAGGTGAGAGAGCTACCACTGAGCCAAGGCTGACACAGGTGAGAGAACTACCAATGAGCCAAGGCTGATCCAGGTGAGAGAACTACCACTGAGCCAAGGCTGACACAGGTGAGAGAACTACCACTGAGCCAAGGCTGACGCAGGTGAGAGAACTACCACAGAGCCAAGGCTGATCCAGTTGTGAGAACTACCATTGAGCCAAGGCTGATCCAGGTGAGAGAACTAACACTGAGCCAAGGCTGACGCAGGTGAGAGAACTACCACTGTGCCAAGGCTGATCCAGGTGAGAGAGCTACCATTGAGCCAAGGCTGATCCAGGTGAGAGAACTACCACTGAGCCAAGGTTTATCCAGGTGAGAGAATTACCACTGAGCCAAGGTTGATCCAGGTGAGAGAACTACCACTGAGCCAAGGCTGACACAGGTGAGATAACTACCACTGAGCCAAGGCTGATCCAGGTCAGAAATCTACCACCGAGCCAAGGCTGATCTAGATGACAGAGCGACCATTGAGCCGTGACTGATTCGGTGAGAGAGCTACCACTGAGCCAAGGCTGATCCAGGTGAGAGAACTACCACTGAGCCAAGGCTGATCCAGGTGAGAGAGCTACCATTGAGCCGTGACTGATCCAGGTGAGAGAGCTACCACTGAGCCAAGGCAGACACAGGTGAGAGAACTACCATTGAGCCAAGGCTGATCCAAGTGAGAGAACTACCACTGAGCCAAGGCTGACGCAGGTCAGAGAACTACCACAGAGCCAAGGCTGATCCAGGTGAGAGAGCAACCATTGAGCCAAGGCTGATCCAGGTGAGAGAGCTACCACTGAGCCAAGGCTGATCCAGGTGAGAGAGCTACCATTGAGCCAAGGCTGATCCAGGTGAGAGAACTACCACTGAGCCAAGGCTGACACAGGTGAGAGAACTACCACTGAGCCAAGGCTGACACAGGTGAGAGAGCTACCACTGAGCCAAGGCTGACGCAGGTGAGAGAACAACCACTGAGCCAAGGCTGACACAGGTGTGGGAACTACCACTGAGCCAAGGCAACGCAGGTGAGAGAACTACCACTGAGCCAAGGCTGATCCAGGTGAGAGAACTACCACTGAGCCAAGGTTGATCCAGGTGAGAGAACTACCACTGAGCCAAGGCTGATCCAGGTGAGAGAACTATCACTGAGCCAAGGTTGATCCAGGTGAGAGAACTACCACTGAGCCAAGGTTGATCCAGGTGAGAGAACTACCTCTGAGCCAAGGCTGACACAGGTTAGAGAACTACCACTGAGCCAAGGCTGACGCAGGTGAGAGAACTACCACTGAGCCAAGGCTGACACAGGAGAGAGAGCTACCACTGAGCCAAGGCTGATCAAGGTGAGAGAACTACAACTGAGCCAAGGCTGACACAGGTGAGATAACTACCACTGAGCCAAGGCTGATCCAGGTCAGAAATCTACCACCGAGCCAAGGCTGATCGAGATGACAGAGCGACCATTGAGCCGTGACTGATTCGGTGAGAGAGCTACCACTGAGCCAAGGCTGATCCAGGTGAGAGAGCGACCATTGAGCCGTGACTGATCCAGGTGAGAGAGCTACCACTGAGCCAAGGCTGACACAGGTGAGAGAACTACCAATGAGCCAAGGCTGATCCAGGTGAGAGAACTACCACTGAGCCAAGGCTGACACAGGTGAGAGAACTACCACTGAGCCAAGGCTGATCCAGGTGAGAGAGCTACCATTGAGCCGTGACTGATCCAGGTGAGAGAGCTACCACTGAGCCAAGGCTGACACAGGTGAGAGAACTACCATTGAGCCAAGGCTGATCCAAGTGAGAGAACTACCACTGAGCCAAGGCTGATCCAGGTGAGAGAGCTACCACTGAGCTAAGGCTGACGCAGGTGAGAGAACTACCATTGAGCCAAGGCTGATCCAAGTGAGAGAACTACCACTGAGCCAAGGCTGACACAGGTGAGAGAGCTACCACTGAGCCAAGGCTAACACAGGTGAGAGAACTACCACTGAGCCAAGGCTGACGCAGGTCAGAGAACTACCACAGAGCCAAGGCTGATCCAGGTGAGAGAGCTACCATTGAGCCAAGGCTGATCCAGGTGAGAGAGCTACCACTGAGCCAAGGCTGATCCAGGTGAGAGAGCTACCATTGAGCCAAGGCTGATCCAGGTGAGAGAACTACCACTGAGCCAAGGCTGACACAGGTGAGAGAACTACCACTGAGCCAATGCTGACACAGGTGAGAGAACTACCACTGAGCCAAGGCTGATCCAGGTGAGAGAACTACCACTGAGCCAAGGCTGACACAGGTGAGAGAGCTACCACTGAGCCAAGGCTGACGCAGGTGAGAGAACAACCACTGAGCCAAGGCTGACACAGGTGTGGGAACTACCACTGAGCCAAGGCTGACACAGGTGAGAGAGCTACCACTGAGCCAAGGCTGATCCAGGTGAGAGAGCTACCATTGAGCCAAGGCTGATCCAGGTGAGAGAACTACCACTGAGCCAAGGTTTATCCAGGTGAGAGAATTACCACTGAGCCAAGGCTGATCCAGGTGAGAGAACTACCACTGAGCCAAGGTTGATCCAGGTGAGAGAACTACCACTGAGCCAAGGCTGACCCAGGTGAGAGATCTACCACTGAGCCAAGGCTGACACAGGTGAGATAACTACCACTGAGCCAAGGCTGATCCAGGTGAGAGAACTACCACTGAGCCAAGGCTGATCCAGGTCAGAAATCTACCACCGAACCAAGGCTGATCTAGATGACAGAGCGACCATTGAGCCGTGACTGATTCGGTGAGAGAGCTACCACTGAGCCAAGGCTGATCCAGGTGAGAGAACTACCACTGAGCCAAGGCTGATCCAGGTGAGAGAGCTACCATTGAGCCGTGACTGATCCAGGTGAGAGAGCTACCACTGAGCCAAGGCTGACACAGGTGAGAGAACTACCATTGAGCCAAGGCTGATCCAAGTGAGAGAACTACCACTGAGCCAAGACTGACACAGGTGAGAGAGCTACCACTGAGCTAAGGCTGACGCAGGTGAGAGAACTACCACTGAGCCAAGGCTAACACAGGTGAGAGAACTACCACTGAGCCAAGGCTGACGCAGGTCAGAGAACTACCACAGAGCCAAGGCTGATCCAGGTGAGAGAGCAACCATTGAGCCAACGCTGATCCAGGTGAGAGAGCTACCACTGAGCCAAGGCTGATCCAGGTGAGAGAGCTACCATTGAGCCAAGGCTGATCCAGGTGAGAGAACTACCACTGAGCCAATGCTGACACAGGTGAGAGAACTACCACTGAGCCAAGGCTGACACAGGTGAGAGAGCTACCACTGAGCCAAGGCTGACGCAGGTGAGAGAACAACCACTGAGCCAAGGCTGATCCAGGTGAGAGAACCACCACTGAGCCAAGGCTGACACAGGTGAGAGAGCTACCACTGAGCCAAGGCTGACACAGGTGTGGGAACTACCACTGAGCCAAGGCTGACACAGGTGAGAGAGCTACCACTGAGCCAAGGCTGATCCAGGTGAGAGAGCTACCACTGAGCCAAGGCTGACGCAGGTCAGAGAACTACCACAGAGCCAAGGCTGATCCAGGTGAGAGAGCTACCATTGAGCCAAGGCTGATCCAGGTGAGAGAACTACCACTGAGCCAAGGTTTATCCAGGTGAGAGAATTACCACTGAGCCAAGGCTGATCCAGGTGAGAGAACTACCACTGAGCCAAGGTTGATCCAGGTGAGAGAACTACCACTGAGCCAAGGCTGACCCAGGTGAGAGAACTACCACTGAGCCAAGGCTGATCCAGGTGAGAGAACTACCACTGAGCCAAGGCTGATCCAGGTCAGAAATCTACCACCGAACCAAGGCTGATCTAGATGACAGAGCGACCATTGAGCCGTGACTGATTCGGTGAGAGAGCTAGCACTGAGCCAAGGCTGATCCAAGTGAGAGAACTACCACTGAGCCAAGGCTGACACAGGTGAGAGAGCTACCACTGAGCTAAGGCTGACGCAGGTGAGAGAACTACCACTGAGCCAAGGCTAACACAGGTGAGAGAACTACCACTGAGCCAAGGCTGACGCAGGTCAGAGAACTACCACAGAGCCAAGGCTGATCCAGGTGCGAGAGCAACCATTGAGCCAAGGCTGATCCAGGTGAGAGAGCTACCACTGAGCCAAGGCTGATCCAGGTGAGAGAGCTACCATTGAGCCAAGGCTGATCCAGGTGAGAGAACTACCACTGAGCCAAGGCTGATCCAGGTGAGAGAACTACCACTGAGCCAAGGCTGACACAGGTGAGAGAACTACCACTGAGCCAAGGCTGATCCAGGTGAGAGAACTACCACTGAGCCAAGGCTGACGCAGGTGAGAGAACAACCACTGAGCCAAGGCTGACACAGGTGAGAGAGCTACCACTGAGCCAAGGCAACGCAGGTGAGAGAACTACCACTGAGCCAAGGCTGATCCAGGTGAGAGAACTACCACTGAGCCAAGGTTGATCCAGGTGAGAGAACTACCACTGAGCCAAGGCTGACGCAGGTGAGAGAACAACCACTGAGCCAAGGCTGACACAGGTGAGAGAGCTACCACTGAGCCAAGGCAACGCAGGTGAGAGAACTACCACTGAGCCAAGGCTGATCCAGGTGAGAGAACTACCACTGAGCCAAGGTTGATCCAGGTGAGAGAACTACCACTGAGCCAAGGCTGATCCAGGTGAGAGAACTATCACTGAGCCAAGTTTGATCCAGGTGAGAGAACTACCACTGAGCCAAGGTTGATCCAGGTGAGAGAACTACCTCTGAGCCAAGGCTGACACAGGTTAGAGAACTACCACTGAGCCAAGGCTGACGCAGGTCAGAGAACTACCACTGAGCCAAGGCTGATCCAGGTGAGAGAGCTACCATTGAGCCGTGACTGATCCAGGTGAGAGAGCTACCACTGAGCCAAGGCTGACACAGGTGAGAGAACTACCATTGAGCCAAGGCTGATCCAAGTGAGAGAACTACCACTGAGCCAAGACTGACACAGGTGAGAGAGCTACCACTGAGCTAAGGCTGACGCAGGTGAGAGAACTACCACTGAGCCAAGGCTAACACAGGTGAGAGAACTACCACTGAGCCAAGGCTGACGCAGGTCAGAGAACTACCACAGAGCCAAGGCTGATCCAGGTGAGAGAGCAACCATTGAGCCAACGCTGATCCAGGTGAGAGAGCTACCACTGAGCCAAGGCTGATCCAGGTGAGAGAGCTACCATTGAGCCAAGGCTGATCCAGGTGAGAGAACTACCACTGAGCCAATGCTGACACAGGTGAGAGAACTACCACTGAGCCAAGGCTGACACAGGTGAGAGAGCTACCACTGAGCCAAGGCTGACGCAGGTGAGAGAACAACCACTGAGCCAAGGCTGATCCAGGTGAGAGAACCACCACTGAGCCAAGGCTGACACAGGTGAGAGAGCTACCACTGAGCCAAGGCTGACACAGGTGTGGGAACTACCACTGAGCCAAGGCTGACACAGGTGAGAGAGCTACCACTGAGCCAAGGCTGATCCAGGTGAGAGAGCTACCACTGAGCCAAGGCTGACGCAGGTCAGAGAACTACCACAGAGCCAAGGCTGATCCAGGTGAGAGAGCTACCATTGAGCCAAGGCTGATCCAGGTGAGAGAACTACCACTGAGCCAAGGTTTATCCAGGTGAGAGAATTACCACTGAGCCAAGGCTGATCCAGGTGAGAGAACTACCACTGAGCCAAGGTTGATCCAGGTGAGAGAACTACCACTGAGCCAAGGCTGACCCAGGTGAGAGAACTACCACTGAGCCAAGGCTGATCCAGGTGAGAGAACTACCACTGAGCCAAGGCTGATCCAGGTCAGAAATCTACCACCGAACCAAGGCTGATCTAGATGACAGAGCGACCATTGAGCCGTGACTGATTCGGTGAGAGAGCTAGCACTGAGCCAAGGCTGATCCAAGTGAGAGAACTACCACTGAGCCAAGGCTGACACAGGTGAGAGAGCTACCACTGAGCTAAGGCTGACGCAGGTGAGAGAACTACCACTGAGCCAAGGCTAACACAGGTGAGAGAACTACCACTGAGCCAAGGCTGACGCAGGTCAGAGAACTACCACAGAGCCAAGGCTGATCCAGGTGCGAGAGCAACCATTGAGCCAAGGCTGATCCAGGTGAGAGAGCTACCACTGAGCCAAGGCTGATCCAGGTGAGAGAGCTACCATTGAGCCAAGGCTGATCCAGGTGAGAGAACTACCACTGAGCCAAGGCTGATCCAGGTGAGAGAACTACCACTGAGCCAAGGCTGACACAGGTGAGAGAACTACCACTGAGCCAAGGCTGATCCAGGTGAGAGAACTACCACTGAGCCAAGGCTGACGCAGGTGAGAGAACAACCACTGAGCCAAGGCTGACACAGGTGAGAGAGCTACCACTGAGCCAAGGCAACGCAGGTGAGAGAACTACCACTGAGCCAAGGCTGATCCAGGTGAGAGAACTACCACTGAGCCAAGGTTGATCCAGGTGAGAGAACTACCACTGAGCCAAGGCTGACGCAGGTGAGAGAACAACCACTGAGCCAAGGCTGACACAGGTGAGAGAGCTACCACTGAGCCAAGGCAACGCAGGTGAGAGAACTACCACTGAGCCAAGGCTGATCCAGGTGAGAGAACTACCACTGAGCCAAGGTTGATCCAGGTGAGAGAACTACCACTGAGCCAAGGCTGATCCAGGTGAGAGAACTATCACTGAGCCAAGTTTGATCCAGGTGAGAGAACTACCACTGAGCCAAGGTTGATCCAGGTGAGAGAACTACCTCTGAGCCAAGGCTGACACAGGTTAGAGAACTACCACTGAGCCAAGGCTGACGCAGGTGAGAGAACTACCACTGAGCCAAGGCTGACACAGGAGAGAGAGCTACCACTGAGCCAAGGCTGATCAAGGTGAGAGAACTACAACTGAGCCAAGGCTGACACAGGTGAGATAACTACCACTGAGCCAAGGCTGATCCAGGTGAGAGAACTACCACTGAGCCAAGGCTGATCCAGGTCAGAAATCTACCACCGACCCAAGGCTGATCGAGATGACAGAGCGACCATTGAGCCGTGACTGATTCGGTGAGAGAGCTACCACTGAGCCAAGGCTGATCCAGGTGAGAGAGCGACCAATGAGCCAAGGCTGATCCAGGTGATAGAACTACCACTGAGCCAAGGCTGACACAGGTGAGAGAGCTACCACTGAGCTAAGGCTGACAAAGGTGAGAGAACTACCACTGAGCCAAGGCTGACGCAGGTGAGAGAACTACCACAGAGCCAGGGCTGATCCAGTTGTGAGAATTACCATTGAGCCAAGGCTGATCCAGGTGAGAGAACTACCACTGTGCCAAGGCTGATCCAGGTGAGAGAACTACCACTGAGCCAAGGCTGACGCAGGTGAGAGAACTACCACAGAGCCAGGGCTGATCCAGTTGTGAGAATTACCATTGAGCCAAGGCTGATCCAGGTGAGAGAACTACCACTGTGCCAAGGCTGATCCAGGTGAGAGAACTACCACTGAGCCAAGGCTGACGCAGGTGAGAGAACTACCACTGAGCCAAGGCTGACACAGGTGAGAGAGCTACCACTGAGCCAAGGCTGACGCAGGTGAGAGAACTAACACTGAGCCAAGGCTGACAGAGGTGAGTGAGCTACCACTGAGCCAAGGCTGATCCAGGTGAGAGAACTACCACTGAGCCAAGGCTGACACAGGTGAGAGAGCTACCACTGAGCCAAGGCTGACGCAGGTGAGAGAACAACCACTGAGCCAAGGCTGACACAGGTGTGGGAACTACCACTGAGCCAAGGCAACGCAGGTGAGAGAACTACCACTGAGCCAAGGCTGATCCAGGTGAGAGAACTACCACTGAGCCAAGGTTGATCCAGGTGAGAGAACTATCACTGAGCCAAGGCTGATCCAGGTGAGAGAACTACCACTGAGCCAAGGCTGACACAGGTGAGAGAACTACCACTGAGCCAAGGTTTATCCAGGTGAGAGAGCTACCACTGAGCCAAGGCTGATCCAGGTGAGTGAGCTACCACTGAGCCAAGGCTGACACAGGTGAGTGAGCTACCACTGAGCCAAGGCTGATCCAGGTGAGAGAACTACCATTGAGCCAAGGCTGATCCAGGTGAGAGAACTACCACTGTGCCAAGGCTGATCCAGGTGAGAGAGCTACCACTGAGCCAAGGTTTATCCAGGTGAGAGAGCTACCACTGAGCCAAGGCTGATCCAGGTGAGAGAACTACCACTGAGCCAAGGTTTATCCAGGTGAGAGAGCTACCACTGAGCCAAGGCTGATCCAGGTGAGAGAACTACCACTGAGCCAAGGCTGACACAGGTGAGAGAGCTACCACTGAGCCAAGACTGACGCAGGTGAGAGAACGACCACTGAGCCAAGGCTGACACAGGTGTGGGAACTACCACTGAGCCAAGGCAACGCAGGTGAGAGAACTACCACTGAGCCAAGGCTGATCCAGGTGAGAGAACTACCACTGAGCCAAGGTTGATCCAGGTGAGAGAACTACCACTGAGCCAAGGCTGATCCAGGTGAGAGAACTACCACTGAGCCAAGGTTGATCCAGGTGAGAGAACTACCACTGAGCCAAGGTTGATCCAGGTGAGAGAGCTACCACTGAGCCAAGGCTGATCAAGGTGAGAGAACTACCACTGAGCCAAGGTTGATCCAGGTGAGAGAACTACCACTGAGCCAAGGCTGATCAAGGTGAGAGAACTACAACTGAGCCAAGGCTGACACAGGTGAGATAACTACCACTGAGCCAAGGCTGATCCAGGTGAGATAACTACCACTGAGCCAAGGCTGATCCAGGTCAGAAATCTACCACCGAGCCAAGGCTGATCGAGATGACAGAGCGACCATTGAGCCGTGACTGATTCGGTGAGAGAGCTACCACTGAGCCAAGGCTGATCCAGGTGAGAGAGCGACCACTGAGCCAAGGCTGACACAGGTGAGAGAGCTACCACTGAGCTAAGGCTGACAAAGGTGAGAGAACTACCACTGAGCCAAGGCTGACGCAGGTGAGAGAACTACCACAGAGCCAAGGCTGATCCAGTTGTGAGAACTACCACTGAGCCAAGGCTGACGCAGGTGAGAGAACTACCACTGTGCCAAGGCTGATCCAGGTGAGAGAGCTACCATTGAGCCAAGGCTGATCCAGGTGAGAGAACTACCACTGAGCCAAGGTTTATCCAGGTGAGAGAATTACCACTGAGCCAAGGTTGATCCAGGTGAGAGAACTACCACTGAGCCAAGGCTGATCCAGGTGAGAGAACTACCACTGAGCCAAGGCTGATCCAGGTCAGAAATCTACCACCGAGCCAAGGCTGATCTAGATGACAGAGCGACCATTGAGCCGTGACTGATTCGGTGAGAGAGCTACCACTGAGCCAAGGCTGATCCAGGTGAGAGAACTACCACTGAGCCAAGGCTGATCCAGGTGAGAGAGCTACCATTGAGCCGTGACTGATCCAGGTGAGAGAGCTACCACTGAGCCAAGGCAGACACAGGTGAGAGAACTACCATTGAGCCAAGGCTGATCCAAGTGAGAGAACTACCACTGAGCCAAGGCTGACACAGGTGAGAGAGCTACCACTGAGCTAAGGCTGACGCAGGTGAGAGAACTACCACTGAGCCAAGGCTAACACAGGTGAGAGAACTACCACTGAGCCAAGGCTGACGCAGGTCAGAGAACTACCACAGAGCCAAGGCTGATCCAGGTGAGAGAGCAACCATTGAGCCAAGGCTGATCCAGGTGAGAGAGCTACCACTGAGCCAAGGCTGATCCAGGTGAGAGAGCTACCATTGAGCCAAGGCTGATCCAGGTGAGAGAACTACCACTGAGCCAAGGCTGACACAGGTGAGAGAACTACCACTGAGCCAAGGCTGACACAGGTGAGAGAACTACCACTGAGCCAAGGCTGACACAGGTGAGAGAGCTACCACTGACCCTAGGCTGACGCAGGTGAGAGAACAACCACTGAGCCAAGGCTGACACAGGTGTGGGAACTACCACTGAGCCAAGGCAACGCAGGTGAGAGAACTACCACTGAGCCAAGGCTGATCCAGGTGAGAGAACTACCACTGAGCCAAGGTTGATCCAGGTGAGAGAACTACCACTGAGCCAAGGCTGATCCAGGTGAGAGAACTATCACTGAGCCAAGGTTGATCCAGGTGAGAGAACTACCACTGAGCCAAGGTTGATCCAGGTGAGAGAACTACCTCTGAGCCAAGGCTGACACAGGTTAGAGAACTACCACTGAGCCAAGGCTGACGCAGGTGAGAGAACTACCACTGAGCCAAGGCTGATCAAGGTGAGAGAACTACAACTGAGCCAAGGCTGACACAGGTGAGATAACTACCACTGAGCCAAGGCTGATCCAGGTCAGAAATCTACCACCGAGCCAAGGCTGATCGAGATGACAGAGCGACCATTGAGCCGTGACTGATTCGGTGAGAGAGCTACCACTGAGCCAAGGCTGATCCAGGTGAGAGAGCGACCATTGAGCCGTGACTGATCCAGGTGAGAGAACTACCACTGAGCCAAGGCTGACACAGGTGAGAGAACTACCACTGAGCCAAGGCTGCTCCAGGTGAGAGAACTACCACTGAGCCAAGGTTGATCCAGGTGAGAGAACTACCACTGAGCCAAGGCTGACACAGGTGAGAGAGCTACCACTGAGCCAAGGCTGACACAGGTGAGAGAACTACCAATGAGCCAAGGCTGATCCAGGTGAGAGAACTACCACTGAGCCAAGGCTGACACAGGTGAGAGAGCTACCACTGAGCCAAGGCTGACGCAGGTGAGAGAACTACCACAGAGCCAGGGCTGATCCAGTTGTGAGAATTACCATTGAGCCAAGGCTGATCCAGGTGAGAGAACTACCACTGAGCCAAGGCTGACGCAGGTGAGAGAACTACCACTGTGCCAAGGCTGATCCAGGTGAGAGAACTACCACTGAGCCAAGGCTGACGCAGGTGAGAGAACTACCACTGAGCCAAGGCTGACACAGGTGAGAGAGCTACCACTGAGCCAAGGCTGACGCAGGTGAGAGAACTAACACTGAGCCAAGGCTGACGCAGGTGAGAGAACTACCACTGAGCCAAGGCTGACGCAGGTGAGAGAACTAACACTGAGCCAAGGCTGATCCAGGTGAGAGAACTAACACTGAGCCAAGGCTGACAGAGGTGAGTGAGCTACCACTGAGCCAAGGCTGATCCAGGTGAGAGAGCTACCACTGAGCCAAGGCTGATCCAGGTGAGAGAACTACCACTGAGCCAAGGCTGACACAGGTGAGAGAGCTACCACTGAGCCAAGGCTGATCCAGGTGAGAGAACTACCACTGAGCCAAGGTTGATCCAGGTGAGAGAGCTACCACTGAGCCAAGGCAGATCAAGGTGAGAGAACTACAACTGAGCCAAGGCTGACACAGATGAGATAACTACCACTGAGCCAAGGCTGATCCAGGTGAGAGAACTACCACTGAGCCAAGGCTGATCCAGGTCAGAAATCTACCACCGAGCCAAGGCTGATCGAGATGACAGAGCGACCATTGAGCCGTGACTGATTCGGTGAGAGAGCTACCACTGAGCCAAGGCTGATCCAGGTGAGAGAGCGACCATTGAGCCGTGACTGATCCAGGTGAGAGAGCTACCACTGAGCCAAGGCTGACACAGGTGAGAGAACTACCAATGAGCCAAGGCTGCTCCAGGTGAGAGAACTACCACTGAGCCAAGGCTGACACAGGTGAGAGAGCTACCACTGAGCTAAGGCTGACAAAGGTGAGAGAACTACCACTGAGCCAAGGCTGACGCAGGTGAGAGAACTACCACAGAGCCAAGGCTGATCCAGTTGTGAGAACTACCATTGAGCCAAGGCTGACGCAGGTGAGAGAACTAACACTGAGTCAAGGCTGATCCAGGTGAGAGAACTAACACTGAGCCAAGGCTGATCCAGGTGAGAGAACTAACACTGAGCCAAGGCTGACACAGGTGAGAGAACTAACACTGAGTCAAGGCTGATCCAGGTGAGAGAACTAACACTGAGCCAAGGCTGACACAGGTGAGAGAGCTACCACTGAGCCAAGGCTGATCCAGGTGAGAGAGCTACCACTGAGCCAAGGCTGATCCAGGTGAGAGAACTACCACTGAGCCAAGGCTGACACAGGTGAGAGAGCTACCACTGAGCCAAGGCTGATCCAGGTGAGAGAGCTACCACTGAGCCAAGGCTGATCCAGGTGAGAGAGCTACCACTGAGCCAAGGCTGACGCAGGTGAGAGAACAACCACTGAGCCAAGGCTGACACAGGTGTGGGAACTACCACTGAGCCAAGGCAACGCAGGTGAGAGAACTACCACTGAGCCAAGGCTGATCCAGGTGAGAGAACTACCACTGAGCCAAGGTTGATCAAGGTGAGAGAACTACCACTGAGCCAAGGCTGATCCAGGTGAGAGAACTACCACTGAGCCAAGGTTGATCCAGGTGAGAGAGCTACCACTGAGCCAAGGCTGATCAAGGTGAGAGAACTACAACTGAGCCAAGGCTGACACAGGTGAGATAACTACCACTGAGCCAAGGCTGATCCAGGTGAGAGAACTACCACTGAGCCAAGGCTGATCCAGGTCAGAAATCTACCACCGAGCCAAGGCTGATCGAGATGACAGAGCGACCATTGAGCCGTGACTGATTCGGTGAGAGAGCTACCACTGAGCCAAGGCTGATCCAGGTGAGAGAGCGACCATTGAGCCGTGACTGATCCAGGTGAGAGAGCTACCACTGAGCCAAGGCTGACACAGGTGAGAGAACTACCACTGAGCCAAGGCTGACACAGGTGAGAGAGCTACCACTGAGCTAAGGCTGACAAAGGTGAGAGAACTACCACTGAGCCAAGGCTGACGCAGGTCAGTGAACTACCACAGAGCCAAGGCTGATCCAGTTGTGAGAACTACCATTGAGCCAAGGCTGATCCAGGTGAGAGAACTACCACTGAGCCAAGGCTGACGCAGGTGAGAGAACTACCACTGTGCCAAGGCTGATCCAGGTGAGAGAACTACCACTGAGCCAAGGCTGACGCAGGTGAGAGAACTACCACTGAGCCAAGGCTGACACAGGTGAGAGAGCTACCACTGAGCCAAGGCTGACGCAGGTGAGAGAACTAACACTGAGCCAAGGCTGACGCAGGTGAGAGAACTACCACTGAGCCAAGGCTGACGCAGGTGAGAGAACTAACACTGAGCCAAGGCTGATCCAGGTGAGAGAACTAACACTGAGCCAAGGCTGACACAGGTGAGTGAGCTACCACTGAGCCAAGGCTGATCCAGGTGAGAGAGCTACCACTGAGCCAAGGCTGATCCAGGTGAGAGAGCTACCACTGAGCCAAGGCTGACACAGGTGAGAGAACTACCAATGAGCCAAGGCTGCTCCAGGTGAGAGAACTACCACTGAGCCAAGGCTGACACAGGTGAGAGAGCTACCACTGAGCTAAGGCTGACAAAGGTGAGAGAACTACCACTGAGCCAAGGCTGACGCAGGTGAGAGAACTACCACTGTGCCAAGGCTGATCCAGGTGAGAGAACTACCACTGAGCCAAGGCTGACGCAGGTGAGAGAACTACCACTGAGCCAAGGCTGATCCAGGTGAGAGAACTAACACTGAGCCAAGGCTGACACAGGTGAGAGAGCTACCACTGAGCCAAGGCTGATCCAGGTGAGAGAACTAACACTGAGCCAAGGCTGACACAGGTGAGTGAGCTACCACTGAGCCAAGGCTGACACAGGTGAGTGAGCTACCACTGAGCCAAGGCTGATCCAGGTGAGAGAACTACCACTGAGCCAAGGCTGACACAGGTGAGAGAGCTACCACTGTGCCAAGGCTGATCCAGGTGAGAGAACAACCACTGAGCCAAGGCTGATCCAGGTGAGAGAGCGACCATTGAGCCGTGACTGATCCAGGTGAGAGAGCTACCACTGAGCCAAGGCTGACACAGGTGAGAGAACTACCAATGAGCCAAGGCTGATCCAGGTGAGAGAACTACCACTGAGCCAAGGCTGACACAGGTGAGAGAGCTACCACTGAGCTAAGGCTGACAAAGGTGAGAGAACTACCACTGAGCCAAGGCTGACGCAGGTGAGAGAACTACCACAGAGCCAAGGCTGATCCAGGTGAGAGAACTACCACTGAGCCAAGGCTGACACAGGTGAGGGAGCTACCACTGAGCCAGGGCTGATCCAGTTGTGAGAATTACCATTGAGCCAAGGCTGATCCAGGTGAGAGAACTACCACTGAGCCAAGGCTGATCCAGGTGAGAGAACTACCACTGAGCCAAGGATGATCCAGGTGAGAGAACTACCACTGAGCCAAGGCTGATCAAGGTGAGAGAACTACAACTGAGCCAAGGCTGACACAGGTGAGATAACTACCACTGAGCCAAGGCTGATCCAGGTGAGAGAACTACCACTGAGCCAAGGCTGATCCAGGTCAGAAATCTACCACCGAGCCAAGGCTAATCGAGATGACAGAGCGACCATTGAGCCGTGACTGATTCGGTGAGAGAGCTACCACTGAGCCAAGGCTGATCCAGGTGAGAGAGCGACCATTGAGCCGTGACTGATCCAGGTGAGAGAGATACCACTGAGCCAAGGCTGACACAGGTGAGAGAGCTACCACTGAGCTAAGGCTGACACAGGTGAGAGAACTACCACTGAGCCAAGGCTGATCCAGGTGAGAGAACTACCACTGAGCCAAGGCTGACACAGGTGAGAGAGCTACCACTGAGCTAAGGCTGACACAGGTGAGAGAACTACCACTGAGCCAAGGCTGACGCAGGTGAGAGAACTACCACAGAGCCAAGGCTGATCCAGTTGTGAGAACTACCATTGAGCCAAGGCTGATCCAGGTGAGAGAACTACCACTGAGCCAAGGCTGACGCAGGTGAGAGAACTACCACTGTGCCAAGGCTGACACAGGTGAGAGAGCTACCACTGAGCCAGGGCTGACACAGGTGAGAGAACTAACACTGAGCCAAGGCTGACGCAGGTGAGAGAACTACCACTGAGCCAAGGCTGACGCAGGTGAGAGAACTAACACTGAGCCAAGGCTGATCCAGGTGAGAGAACTAACACTGAGCCAAGGCAGACACAGGTGAGTGAGCTGCCACTGAGCCAAGGCTGATCCAGGTGAGAGAGCTACCACTGAGCCAAGGCTGATCCAGGTGAGAGAACTACCACTGAGCCAAGGTTGATCCAGGTGAGAGAACTACCACTGAGCCAAGGCTGATCCAGGTGAGAGAACTACCACTGAGCCAAGGTTTATCCAGGTGAGAGAACTACCACTGAGCCAAGGCTGATCCAGGTGAGAGAACTACCACTGAGCCAAGGTTGATCCAGGTGAGAGAACTACCACTGAGCCAAGACTGACCCAGGTGAGAGAACTACCACTGAGCCAAGGCTGATCCAGGTGAGAGAACTACCACTGAGCCAAGGCTGATCCAGGTCAGAAATCTACCACCGAGCCAAGGCTGATCGAGATGACAGAGCGACCATTGAGCCGTGACTGATTCGGTGAGAGAGCTACCACTGAGCCAAGGCTGATCCAGGTGAGAGAGCTACCACTGAGCCAAGGCTGATCCAGGTAAGAGAACTACCACTGAGCCAAGGCTGACACAGGTGAGAGAGCTACCACTGAGCTAAGGCTGACGCAGGTGAGAGAACTACCACTGAGCCAAGGCTGACACAGGTGAGAGAACTACCACTGAGCCAAGGCTGACGCAGGTCAGAGAACTACCACTGAGCCAAGGCTGATCCAGGTGAGAAAGCTACCATTGAGCCAAGGCTGATCCAGGTGAGAGAACTACCACTGAGCCAAGGCTGACACAGGTGAGAGAACTACCACTGAGCCAAGGCTGACACAGGTGAGAGAACTACCACTGAGCCAAGGCTGATCCAGGTGAGAGAACTACGACTGAGCCAAGGCTGACACAGGTGAGAGAGCCACCACTGAGCCAAGGCTGACGCAGGTGAGAGAACAACCACTGAGCCAAGGCTGATCCAGGTGAGAGAACTACCACTGAGCCAAGGCAACGCAGGTGAGAGAACTACCACTGAGCCAAGGCTGATCCAGGTGCGAGAACTACCACTGAGCCAAGGTTGATCCAGGTGAGAGAACTACCACTGAGCCAAGGCTGATCCAGGTGAGAGAACTACCACTGAGCCAAGGCTGACACAGGTGAGATAACTACCACTGAGCCAAGGCTGATCCAGGTGAGAGAACGACCTCTGAGCCAAGGCTGACACAGGTTAGAGAACTACTACTGAGCCAAGGCTGATCCAGGTGAGAGAACTAACACTGAGCCAAGGCTGACACAGGTGAGTGAGCTACCACTGAGCCAAGGCTGATCCAGGTGAGAGAGCTACCACTGAGCCAAGGCTGATCCAGGTGAGAGAACTACCACTGAGCCAAGGCTGACACAGGTGAGAGAGCTACCACTGTGCCAAGGCTGATCCAGGTGAGAGAACAACCACTGAGCCAAGGCTGATCCAGGTGAGAGAGCGACCATTGAGCCGTGACTGATCCAGGTGAGAGAGCTACCACTGAGCCAAGGCTGACACAGGTGAGAGAACTACCAATGAGCCAAGGCTGATCCAGGTGAGAGAACTACCACTGAGCCAAGGCTGACACAGGTGAGAGAGCTACCACTGAGCTAAGGCTGACGCAGGTGAGAGAACTACCACTGAGCCAAGGCTGACGCAGGTGAGAGAACTACCACTGTGCCAAGGCTGATCCAGGTGAGAGAACTACCACTGTGCCAAGGCTGATCCAGGTGAGAGAACTACCACTGAGCCAAGGCTGACGCAGGTGAGAGAACTACCACTGTGCCAAGGCTGATCCAGGTGAGAGAACTACCACTGAGCCAAGGCTGACGCAGGTGAGAGAACTACCACTGAGCCAAGGCTGACACAGGTGAGAGAGCTACCACTGAGCCAAGGCTGACGCAGGTGAGAGAACTAACACTGAGCCAAGGCTGACGCAGGTGAGAGAACTACCACTGAGCCAAGGCTGACACAGGTGAGAGAACTACCACTGAGCCAAGGCTGACGCAGGTCAGAGAACTACCACTGAGCCAAGGCTGATCCAGGTGAGAAAGCTACCATTGAGCCAAGGCTGATCCAGGTGAGAGAACTACCACTGAGCCAAGGCTGACACAGGTGAGAGAACTACCACTGAGCCAAGGCTGACACAGGTGAGAGAACTACCACTGAGCCAAGGCTGATCCAGGTGAGAGAACTACGACTGAGCCAAGGCTGACACAGGTGAGAGAGCCACCACTGAGCCAAGGCTGACGCAGGTGAGAGAACAACCACTGAGCCAAGGCTGATCCAGGTGAGAGAACTACCACTGAGCCAAGGCAACGCAGGTGAGAGAACTACCACTGAGCCAAGGCTGATCCAGGTGCGAGAACTACCACTGAGCCAAGGTTGATCCAGGTGAGAGAACTACCACTGAGCCAAGGCTGATCCAGGTGAGAGAACTACCACTGAGCCAAGGCTGACACAGGTGAGATAACTACCACTGAGCCAAGGCTGATCCAGGTGAGAGAACGACCTCTGAGCCAAGGCTGACACAGGTTAGAGAACTACTACTGAGCCAAGGCTGATCCAGGTGAGAGAACTAACACTGAGCCAAGGCTGACACAGGTGAGTGAGCTACCACTGAGCCAAGGCTGATCCAGGTGAGAGAGCTACCACTGAGCCAAGGCTGATCCAGGTGAGAGAACTACCACTGAGCCAAGGCTGACACAGGTGAGAGAGCTACCACTGTGCCAAGGCTGATCCAGGTGAGAGAACAACCACTGAGCCAAGGCTGATCCAGGTGAGAGAGCGACCATTGAGCCGTGACTGATCCAGGTGAGAGAGCTACCACTGAGCCAAGGCTGACACAGGTGAGAGAACTACCAATGAGCCAAGGCTGATCCAGGTGAGAGAACTACCACTGAGCCAAGGCTGACACAGGTGAGAGAGCTACCACTGAGCTAAGGCTGACGCAGGTGAGAGAACTACCACTGAGCCAAGGCTGACGCAGGTGAGAGAACTACCACTGTGCCAAGGCTGATCCAGGTGAGAGAACTACCACTGTGCCAAGGCTGATCCAGGTGAGAGAACTACCACTGAGCCAAGGCTGACGCAGGTGAGAGAACTACCACTGTGCCAAGGCTGATCCAGGTGAGAGAACTACCACTGAGCCAAGGCTGACGCAGGTGAGAGAACTACCACTGAGCCAAGGCTGACACAGGTGAGAGAGCTACCACTGAGCCAAGGCTGACGCAGGTGAGAGAACTAACACTGAGCCAAGGCTGACGCAGGTGAGAGAACTACCACTGAGCCAAGGCTGACGCAGGTGAGAGAACTAACACTGAGCCAAGGCTGATCCAGGTGAGAGAACTAACACTGAGCCAAGGCTGACACAGGTGAGATAACTACCACTGAGCCAAGGCTGATCCAGGTGAGAGAGCTACCACTGAGCCAAGGCTGATCCAGGTGAGAGAACTACCACTGAGCCAAGGCTGACACAGGTGAGGGAGCTACCACTGTGCCAAGGCTGATCCAGGTGAGAGAACAACCACTGAGCCAAGGCTGACACAGGTGTGGGAACTACCACTGAGCCAAGGCAACGCAGGTGAGAGAACTACCACTGAGCCAAGGCTGATCCAGGTGAGAGAACTACCACTGAGCCAAGGTTGATCCAGGTGAGAGAGCTACCACTGAGCTAAGGCTGACAAAGGTGAGAGAACTACCACTGAGCCAAGGCTGACGCAGGTCAGTGAACTACCACAGAGCCAAGGCTGATCCAGTTGTGAGAACTACCATTGAGCCAAGGCTGATCCAGGTGAGAGAACTACCACTGAGCCAAGGCTGACGCAGGTGAGAGAACTACCACTGTGCCAAGGCTGATCCAGGTGAGAGAACTACCACTGAGCCAAGGCTGACGCAGGTGAGAGAACTACCACTGAGCCAAGGCTGACACAGGTGAGAGAGCTACCACTGAGCCAAGGCTGACGCAGGTGAGAGAACTAACACTGAGCCAAGGCTGACGCAGGTGAGAGAACTACCACTGAGCCAAGGCTGACGCAGGTGAGAGAACTAACACTGAGCCAAGGCTGATCCAGGTGAGAGAACTAACACTGAGCCAAGGCTGACACAGGTGAGTGAGCTACCACTGAGCCAAGGCTGATCCAGGTGAGAGAGCTACCACTGAGCCAAGGCTGATCCAGGTGAGAGAGCTACCACTGAGCCAAGGCTGACACAGGTGAGAGAACTACCAATGAGCCAAGGCTGCTCCAGGTGAGAGAACTACCACTGAGCCAAGGCTGACACAGGTGAGAGAGCTACCACTGAGCTAAGGCTGACAAAGGTGAGAGAACTACCACTGAGCCAAGGCTGACGCAGGTGAGAGAACTACCACTGTGCCAAGGCTGATCCAGGTGAGAGAACTACCACTGAGCCAAGGCTGACGCAGGTGAGAGAACTACCACTGAGCCAAGGCTGATCCAGGTGAGAGAACTAACACTGAGCCAAGGCTGACACAGGTGAGAGAGCTACCACTGAGCCAAGGCTGATCCAGGTGAGAGAACTAACACTGAGCCAAGGCTGACACAGGTGAGTGAGCTACCACTGAGCCAAGGCTGACACAGGTGAGTGAGCTACCACTGAGCCAAGGCTGATCCAGGTGAGAGAACTACCACTGAGCCAAGGCTGACACAGGTGAGAGAGCTACCACTGTGCCAAGGCTGATCCAGGTGAGAGAACAACCACTGAGCCAAGGCTGATCCAGGTGAGAGAGCGACCATTGAGCCGTGACTGATCCAGGTGAGAGAGCTACCACTGAGCCAAGGCTGACACAGGTGAGAGAACTACCAATGAGCCAAGGCTGATCCAGGTGAGAGAACTACCACTGAGCCAAGGCTGACACAGGTGAGAGAGCTACCACTGAGCTAAGGCTGACAAAGGTGAGAGAACTACCACTGAGCCAAGGCTGACGCAGGTGAGAGAACTACCACAGAGCCAAGGCTGATCCAGGTGAGAGAACTACCACTGAGCCAAGGCTGACACAGGTGAGGGAGCTACCACTGAGCCAGGGCTGATCCAGTTGTGAGAATTACCATTGAGCCAAGGCTGATCCAGGTGAGAGAACTACCACTGAGCCAAGGCTGATCCAGGTGAGAGAACTACCACTGAGCCAAGGATGATCCAGGTGAGAGAACTACCACTGAGCCAAGGCTGATCAAGGTGAGAGAACTACAACTGAGCCAAGGCTGACACAGGTGAGATAACTACCACTGAGCCAAGGCTGATCCAGGTGAGAGAACTACCACTGAGCCAAGGCTGATCCAGGTCAGAAATCTACCACCGAGCCAAGGCTAATCGAGATGACAGAGCGACCATTGAGCCGTGACTGATTCGGTGAGAGAGCTACCACTGAGCCAAGGCTGATCCAGGTGAGAGAGCGACCATTGAGCCGTGACTGATCCAGGTGAGAGAGATACCACTGAGCCAAGGCTGACACAGGTGAGAGAGCTACCACTGAGCTAAGGCTGACACAGGTGAGAGAACTACCACTGAGCCAAGGCTGATCCAGGTGAGAGAACTACCACTGAGCCAAGGCTGACACAGGTGAGAGAGCTACCACTGAGCTAAGGCTGACACAGGTGAGAGAACTACCACTGAGCCAAGGCTGACGCAGGTGAGAGAACTACCACAGAGCCAAGGCTGATCCAGTTGTGAGAACTACCATTGAGCCAAGGCTGATCCAGGTGAGAGAACTACCACTGAGCCAAGGCTGACGCAGGTGAGAGAACTACCACTGTGCCAAGGCTGACACAGGTGAGAGAGCTACCACTGAGCCAGGGCTGACACAGGTGAGAGAACTAACACTGAGCCAAGGCTGACGCAGGTGAGAGAACTACCACTGAGCCAAGGCTGACGCAGGTGAGAGAACTAACACTGAGCCAAGGCTGATCCAGGTGAGAGAACTAACACTGAGCCAAGGCAGACACAGGTGAGTGAGCTGCCACTGAGCCAAGGCTGATCCAGGTGAGAGAGCTACCACTGAGCCAAGGCTGATCCAGGTGAGAGAACTACCACTGAGCCAAGGTTGATCCAGGTGAGAGAACTACCACTGAGCCAAGGCTGATCCAGGTGAGAGAACTACCACTGAGCCAAGGTTTATCCAGGTGAGAGAACTACCACTGAGCCAAGGCTGATCCAGGTGAGAGAACTACCACTGAGCCAAGGTTGATCCAGGTGAGAGAACTACCACTGAGCCAAGACTGACCCAGGTGAGAGAACTACCACTGAGCCAAGGCTGATCCAGGTGAGAGAACTACCACTGAGCCAAGGCTGATCCAGGTCAGAAATCTACCACCGAGCCAAGGCTGATCGAGATGACAGAGCGACCATTGAGCCGTGACTGATTCGGTGAGAGAGCTACCACTGAGCCAAGGCTGATCCAGGTGAGAGAGCTACCACTGAGCCAAGGCTGATCCAGGTAAGAGAACTACCACTGAGCCAAGGCTGACACAGGTGAGAGAGCTACCACTGAGCTAAGGCTGACGCAGGTGAGAGAACTACCACTGAGCCAAGGCTGACACAGGTGAGAGAACTACCACTGAGCCAAGGCTGACGCAGGTCAGAGAACTACCACTGAGCCAAGGCTGATCCAGGTGAGAAAGCTACCATTGAGCCAAGGCTGATCCAGGTGAGAGAACTACCACTGAGCCAAGGCTGACACAGGTGAGAGAACTACCACTGAGCCAAGGCTGACACAGGTGAGAGAACTACCACTGAGCCAAGGCTGATCCAGGTGAGAGAACTACGACTGAGCCAAGGCTGACACAGGTGAGAGAGCCACCACTGAGCCAAGGCTGACGCAGGTGAGAGAACAACCACTGAGCCAAGGCTGATCCAGGTGAGAGAACTACCACTGAGCCAAGGCAACGCAGGTGAGAGAACTACCACTGAGCCAAGGCTGATCCAGGTGCGAGAACTACCACTGAGCCAAGGTTGATCCAGGTGAGAGAACTACCACTGAGCCAAGGCTGATCCAGGTGAGAGAACTACCACTGAGCCAAGGCTGACACAGGTGAGATAACTACCACTGAGCCAAGGCTGATCCAGGTGAGAGAACGACCTCTGAGCCAAGGCTGACACAGGTTAGAGAACTACTACTGAGCCAAGGCTGATCCAGGTGAGAGAACTAACACTGAGCCAAGGCTGACACAGGTGAGTGAGCTACCACTGAGCCAAGGCTGATCCAGGTGAGAGAGCTACCACTGAGCCAAGGCTGATCCAGGTGAGAGAACTACCACTGAGCCAAGGCTGACACAGGTGAGAGAGCTACCACTGTGCCAAGGCTGATCCAGGTGAGAGAACAACCACTGAGCCAAGGCTGATCCAGGTGAGAGAGCGACCATTGAGCCGTGACTGATCCAGGTGAGAGAGCTACCACTGAGCCAAGGCTGACACAGGTGAGAGAACTACCAATGAGCCAAGGCTGATCCAGGTGAGAGAACTACCACTGAGCCAAGGCTGACACAGGTGAGAGAGCTACCACTGAGCTAAGGCTGACGCAGGTGAGAGAACTACCACTGAGCCAAGGCTGACGCAGGTGAGAGAACTACCACTGTGCCAAGGCTGATCCAGGTGAGAGAACTACCACTGTGCCAAGGCTGATCCAGGTGAGAGAACTACCACTGAGCCAAGGCTGACGCAGGTGAGAGAACTACCACTGTGCCAAGGCTGATCCAGGTGAGAGAACTACCACTGAGCCAAGGCTGACGCAGGTGAGAGAACTACCACTGAGCCAAGGCTGACACAGGTGAGAGAGCTACCACTGAGCCAAGGCTGACGCAGGTGAGAGAACTAACACTGAGCCAAGGCTGACGCAGGTGAGAGAACTACCACTGAGCCAAGGCTGACACAGGTGAGAGAACTACCACTGAGCCAAGGCTGACGCAGGTCAGAGAACTACCACTGAGCCAAGGCTGATCCAGGTGAGAAAGCTACCATTGAGCCAAGGCTGATCCAGGTGAGAGAACTACCACTGAGCCAAGGCTGACACAGGTGAGAGAACTACCACTGAGCCAAGGCTGACACAGGTGAGAGAACTACCACTGAGCCAAGGCTGATCCAGGTGAGAGAACTACGACTGAGCCAAGGCTGACACAGGTGAGAGAGCCACCACTGAGCCAAGGCTGACGCAGGTGAGAGAACAACCACTGAGCCAAGGCTGATCCAGGTGAGAGAACTACCACTGAGCCAAGGCAACGCAGGTGAGAGAACTACCACTGAGCCAAGGCTGATCCAGGTGCGAGAACTACCACTGAGCCAAGGTTGATCCAGGTGAGAGAACTACCACTGAGCCAAGGCTGATCCAGGTGAGAGAACTACCACTGAGCCAAGGCTGACACAGGTGAGATAACTACCACTGAGCCAAGGCTGATCCAGGTGAGAGAACGACCTCTGAGCCAAGGCTGACACAGGTTAGAGAACTACTACTGAGCCAAGGCTGATCCAGGTGAGAGAACTAACACTGAGCCAAGGCTGACACAGGTGAGTGAGCTACCACTGAGCCAAGGCTGATCCAGGTGAGAGAGCTACCACTGAGCCAAGGCTGATCCAGGTGAGAGAACTACCACTGAGCCAAGGCTGACACAGGTGAGAGAGCTACCACTGTGCCAAGGCTGATCCAGGTGAGAGAACAACCACTGAGCCAAGGCTGATCCAGGTGAGAGAGCGACCATTGAGCCGTGACTGATCCAGGTGAGAGAGCTACCACTGAGCCAAGGCTGACACAGGTGAGAGAACTACCAATGAGCCAAGGCTGATCCAGGTGAGAGAACTACCACTGAGCCAAGGCTGACACAGGTGAGAGAGCTACCACTGAGCTAAGGCTGACGCAGGTGAGAGAACTACCACTGAGCCAAGGCTGACGCAGGTGAGAGAACTACCACTGTGCCAAGGCTGATCCAGGTGAGAGAACTACCACTGTGCCAAGGCTGATCCAGGTGAGAGAACTACCACTGAGCCAAGGCTGACGCAGGTGAGAGAACTACCACTGTGCCAAGGCTGATCCAGGTGAGAGAACTACCACTGAGCCAAGGCTGACGCAGGTGAGAGAACTACCACTGAGCCAAGGCTGACACAGGTGAGAGAGCTACCACTGAGCCAAGGCTGACGCAGGTGAGAGAACTAACACTGAGCCAAGGCTGACGCAGGTGAGAGAACTACCACTGAGCCAAGGCTGACGCAGGTGAGAGAACTAACACTGAGCCAAGGCTGATCCAGGTGAGAGAACTAACACTGAGCCAAGGCTGACACAGGTGAGATAACTACCACTGAGCCAAGGCTGATCCAGGTGAGAGAGCTACCACTGAGCCAAGGCTGATCCAGGTGAGAGAACTACCACTGAGCCAAGGCTGACACAGGTGAGGGAGCTACCACTGTGCCAAGGCTGATCCAGGTGAGAGAACAACCACTGAGCCAAGGCTGACACAGGTGTGGGAACTACCACTGAGCCAAGGCAACGCAGGTGAGAGAACTACCACTGAGCCAAGGCTGATCCAGGTGAGAGAACTACCACTGAGCCAAGGTTGATCCAGGTGAGAGAACTACCACTGAGCCAAGGATGATCCAGGTGAGAGAACTACCACTGAGCCAAGGTTGATCCAGGTGAGAGAGCTACCACTGAGCCAAGGCTGACACAGGAGAGAGAGCTACCACTGAGCCAAGGCTGATCAAGGTGAGAGAACTACAACTGAGCCAAGGCTGACACAGGTGAGATAACTACCACTGAGCCAAGGCTGATCCAGGTGAGAGAACTACCACTGAGCCAAGGCTGATCCAGGTGAGAGAGCGACCATTGAGCCGTGACTGATCCAGGTGAGAGAGATACCACTGAGCCAAGGCTGATCCAGGTGAGAGAGCGACCATTGAGCCGTGACTGATCCAGGTGAGAGAGATACCACTGAGCTAAGGCTGACACAGGTGAGAGAACTACCACTGAGCCAAGGCTGACGCAGGTGAGAGAACTACCACAGAGCCAAGGCTGATCCAGTTGTGAGAACTACCATTGAGCCAAGGCTGATCCAGGTGAGAGAACTACCACTGAGCCAAGGCTGACGCAGGTGAGAGAACTACCACTGTGCCAAGGCTGATCCAGGTGAGAGAACTACCACTGAGCCAAGGCTGACGCAGGTGAGAGAACTACCACTGAGCCAAGGCTGACACAGGTGAGAGAGCTACCACTGAGCCAAGGCTGACGCAGGTGAGAGAACTAACACTGAGCCAAGGCTGACGCAGGTGAGAGAACTACCACTGAGCCAAGGCTGACGCAGGTGAGAGAACTAACACTGAGCCAAGGCTGATCCAGGTGAGAGAACTAACACTGAGCCAAGGCAGACACAGGTGAGTGAGCTGCCACTGAGCCAAGACTGATCCAGGTGAGAGAGCTACCACTGAGCCAAGGCTGATCCAGGTGAGAGAACTACCACTGAGCCAAGGTTGATCCAGGTGAGAGAACTACCACTGAGCCAAGGCTGATCCAGGTGAGAGAACTACCACTGAGCCAAGGTTTATCCAGGTGAGAGAACTACCACTGAGCCAAGGCTGATCCAGGTGAGAGAACTACCACTGAGCCAAGGTTGATCCAGGTGAGAGAACTACCACTGAGCCAAGACTGACCCAGGTGAGAGAACTACCACTGAGCCAAGGCTGACACAGGTGAGATAACTACCACTGAGCCAAGGCTGATCCAGGTGAGAGAACTACCACTGAGCCAAGGCTGATCCAGGTCAGAAATCTACCACCGAGCCAAGGCTGATCGAGATGACAGAGCGACCATTGAGCCGTGACTGATTCGGTGAGAGAGCTACCACTGAGCCAAGGCTGATCCAGGTGAGAGAGCTACCACTGAGCCAAGGCTGACACAGGTGAGAGAACTACCACTGAGCCAAGGCTGATCCAGGTAAGAGAACTACCACTGAGCCAAGGCTGACACAGGTGAGAGAGCTACCACTGAGCTAAGGCTGACGCAGGTGAGAGAACTACCACTGAGCCAAGGCTGACACAGGTGAGAGAACTACCACTGAGCCAAGGCTGATCCAGGTGAGAAAGCTACCATTGAGCCAAGGCTGATCCAGGTGAGAGAACTACCACTGAGCCAAGGCTGACACAGGTGAGAGAACTACCACTGAGCCAAGGCTGACACAGGTGAGAGAACTACCACTGAGCCAAGGCTGATCCAGGTGAGAGAACTACGACTGAGCCAAGGCTGACACAGGTGAGAGAGCTACCACTGAGCCAAGGCTGACGCAGGTGAGAGAACAACCACTGAGCCAAGGCTGATCCAGGTGAGAGAATTACCACTGAGCCAAGGCTGACAAAGGTGTGGGAACTACCACTGAGCCAAGGCAACGCAGGTGAGAGAACTACCACTGAGCCAAGGCTGATCCAGGTGCGAGAACTACCACTGAGCCAAGGTTGATCCAGGTGAGAGAACTACCACTGAGCCAAGGCTGATCCAGGTGAGAGAACTACCACTGAGACAAGGCTGACACAGGTGAGATAACTACCACTGAGCCAAGGCTGATCCAGGTGAGAGAACGACCTCTGAGCCAAGGCTGACACAGGTTAGAGAACTACTACTGAGCCAAGGCTGATCCAGGTGAGAGAACTACCACTGAGCCAAGGTTGATCCAGGTGAGAGAACGACCTCTGAGCCAAGGCTGACACAGGTTAGAGAACTACTACTGAGCCAAGGCTGATCCAGGTGAGAGAACTACCACTGAGCCAAGGCTGACACAGGTGAGAGAGCTACCACTGAGCCAAGGCTGACACAGGTGAGAGAACTACCACTGAGCCAAGGCTGATCCAGGTGAGAGAACTACCACTGAGCCAAGGCTGATCCAGGTCAGAAATCTACCACCGAGCCAAGGCTGATCGAGATGACAGAGCGACCATTGAGCCGTGACTGATTCGGTGAGAGAGCTACCACTGAGCCAAGGCTGATCCAGGTGAGAGAGCTACCACTGAGCCAAGGCTGACACAGGTGAGAGAACTACCACTGAGCCAAGGCTGATCCAGGTAAGAGAACTACCACTGAGCCAAGGCTGAAACAGGTGAGAGAGCTACCACTGAGCTAAGGCTGACGCAGGTGAGAGAACTACCACTGAGCCAAGGCTGACACAGGTGAGAGAACTACCACTGAGCCAAGGCTGACGCAGGTCAGAGAACTACCACAGAGCCAAGGCTGATCCAGGTGAGAGAGCTACCATTGAGCCAAGGCTGATCCAGGTGAGAGAGCTACCACTGAGCCAAGGCTGATCCAGGTGAGAGAACTACCACTGAGCCAAGGCTGACACAGGTGAGAGAACTACCACTGAGCCAAGGCTGACACAGGTGAGAGAACTACCACTGAGCCAAGGCTGACACAGGTGAGAGAACTACCACTGAGCCAAGGCTGATCCAGGTGAGAGAACTACCACTGAGCCAAGGCTGACACAGGTGAGAGAGCTACCACTGAGCCAAGGCTGACGCAGGTGAGAGAACAACCACTGAGCCAAGGCTGACAAAGGTCTGGGAACTACCACTGAGCCAAGGTTGATCCAGGTGAGAGAACTACCACTGAGCCAAGGCTGATCCAGGTGAGAGAACTACCACTGAGCCAAGGTTGATCCAGGTGAGAGAACTACCACTGAGCCAAGGTTGATCCAGGTGAGAGAACTACCTCTGAGCCAAGGCTGACACAGGTTAGAGAACTACTACTGAGCCAAGGCTGATCCAGGTGAGAGAACTACCACTGAGCCAAGGCTGACGCAGGTGAGAGAACTACCTCTGAGCCAAGGCTGACACAGGTTAGAGAACTACTACTGAGCCAAGGCTGACACAGGTGAGATAACTACCACTGAGCCAAGGCTGATCCAGGTGAGAGAACTACCACTGAGCCAAGGCTGATCCAGGTCAGAAATCTACCACCGAGCCAAGGCTGATCGAGATGACAGAGCGACCATTGAGCCGTGACTGATTCGGTGAGAGAGCTACCACTGAGCCAAGGCTGACACAGGTGAGAGAACTACCACTGAGCCAAGGCAGATCCAGTTGTGAGATCTGCCATTGAGCCAGGGCTGATCCAGGTGAGAGAACTACCACTGAGCCAAGGCTGACGCAGGTGAGAGAACTACCACTGTGCCAAGGTTGATCCAGGTGAGAGAACCACCACTGAGCCAAGGCTGACGCAGGTGAGAGAACTACCACTGAGCCAAGGCTGACGCAGGTGAGTGAGCTACCACTGAGCCAAGGCTGATCCAGGTGAGAGAGCTACCACTGAGCCAAGGTTGATCCAGGTGAGAGAACTACCACTGAGCCAAGGCTGATCCAGGTGAGAGAACTAACACTGAGCCAAGGCTGACACAGGTGAGTGAGCTACCACTGAGCCAAGGCTGATCCAGGTGAGAGAGCTACCACTGAGCTAAGGTTGATCCAGGTGAGAGAACTACCACTGAGCCAAGGCTGATCCAGGTGAGAGAACTACCACTGAGCCAAGGTTTATCCAGGTGAGAGAACTACCACTGAGCCAAGGCTGATCCAGGTGAGAGAACTACCACTGAGCCAAGGCTGATCCAGGTGAGAGAACTAACACTGAGCCAAGGCTGACACAGGTGAGTGAGCTACCACTGAGCCAAGGCTGATCCAGGTGAGAGAACTACCACTGAGCCAAGGCTGATCCAGGTGAGTGAGCTACCACTGAGCCAAGGCTGACACAGGTGAGAGAGCTACCACTGAGCCAAGGCTGACGCAGGTGAGAGAACTAACACTGAGCCAAGGCTGACGCAGGTGAGAGAACTACCACTGAGCCAAGGCTGACGCAGGTGAGAGAACTAACACTGAGCCAAGGCTGATCCAGGTGAGAGAACTAACACTGAGCCAAGGCTGACACAGGTGAGTGAGCTACCACTGAGCCAAGGCTGATCCAGGTGAGAGAGCTACCACTGAGCCAAGGCTGATCCAGGTGAGAGAACTACCACTGAGCCAAGGCTGACACAGGTGAGAGAGCTACCACTGAGCCAAGGCTGACACAGGTGTGGGAACTACCACTAAGCCAAGGCTGACACAGGTGAGAGAGCTACCACTGAGCCAAGGCTGACGCAGGTGAGAGAACTACCACTGAGCCAAGGCTGACACAGGTGAGAGAGCTACCACTGAGCCAAGGCTGACGCAGGTGAGAGAACAACCACTGAGCCAAGGCTGACACAGGTGTGGGAACTACCACTGAGCCAAGGCAACGCAGGTGAGAGAACTACCACTGAGCCAAGGTTGATCCAGGTGAGAGAACTACCACTGAGCCAAGGATGATCCAGGTGAGAGAACTACCACTGAGCCAAGGTTGATCCAGGTGAGAGAGCTACCACTGAGCCAAGGCTGACACAGGAGAGAGAACTACCACTGAGCCAAGGCTGATCAAGGTGAGAGAACTACAACTGAGCCAAGGCTGACACAGGTGAGATAACTACCACTGAGCCAAGGCTGATCCAGGTCAGAAATCTACCACCGAGCCAAGGCTAATCGAGATGACAGAGCGACCATTGAGCCGTGACTGATTCGGTGAGAGAGCTACCACTGAGCCAAGGCTGATCCAGGTGAGAGAGCGACCATTGAGCCGTGACTGATCCAGGTGAGAGAGCTACCACTGAGCCAAGGCTGACACAGGTGCGAGAGCGACCATTGAGCCGTGACTGATTCAGGTGAGAGAGCTACCACTGAGCCAAGGCTGACACAGGTGAGAGAGCGACCATTGAGCCGTGACTGATTCAGGTGAGAGAGCTACCACTGAGCCAAGGCTGACACAGGTGAGAGAGCTACCACTGAGCCAAGGCTGACGCAGGTGAGAGAACTAACACTGAGCCAAGGCTGATCCAGGTGAGAGAACTAACACTGAGCCAAGGCTGACACAGGTGAGAGAGCTACCACTGAGCCAAGGCTGACACAGGAGAGAGAGCTACCACTGAGCCAAGGCTGATCAAGGTGAGAGAACTACAACTGAGCCAAGGCTGACACAGGTGAGATAACTACCACTGAGCCAAGGCTGATCCAGGTCAGAAATCTACCACCGAGCCAAGGCTAATCGAGATGACAGAGCGACCATTGAGCCGTGACTGATCCAGGTGAGAGAGCGACCATTGAGCCGTGACTGATCCAGGTGAGAGAGCTACCACTGAGCCAAGGCTGACACAGGTGAGAGAGCGACCACTGAGCCGTGAATGATCCAGGTGAGAGAGCTACCACTGAGCCAAGGCTGACACAGGTGAGAGAACTACCACTGAGCCAAGGCTGATCCAGGTGAGAGAACTACCACTGAGCCAAGGCTGACGCAGGTGAGAGAACTACCACTGTGCCAAGGCTGATCCAGGTGAGAGAACTACCACTGAGCCAAGGCTGACGCAGGTGAGAGAACTACCACTGTGCCAAGGCTGATCCAGGTGAGAGAGCTACCACTGAGCCAAGGCTGACGCAGGTGAGAGAACTAACACTGAGCCAAGGCTGACGCAGGTGAGAGAACTACCACTGAGCCAAGGCGGACACAGGTGAGTGAGCTGCCTCTGAGCCAAGGCTGATCCAGGTGAGAGAGCTACCACTGAGCCAAGGCTGATCCAGGTGAGAGAACTACCA
Source organism: Heterodontus francisci (assembly GCF_036365525.1). NCBI lineage: Eukaryota > Metazoa > Chordata > Chondrichthyes > Heterodontiformes > Heterodontidae > Heterodontus > Heterodontus francisci. The sequence goes on along the minus strand of NC_090380.1, from coordinate 18,629,353 downwards.
CTGAGCCAAGGTTGATCCAGGTGAGAGAACTACCACTGAGCCAAGGCTGATCCAGGTGAGAGAACTACCACTGAGCCAAGGTTTATCCAGGTGAGAGAACTACCACTGAGCCAAGGCTGATCCAGGTGAGAGAACTACCACTGAGCCAAGGTTGATCCAGGTGAGAGAACTACCACTGAGCCAAGACTGACCCAGGTGAGAGAACTACCACTGAGCCAAGGCTGACACAGGTGAGATAACTACCACTGAGCCAAGGCTGATCCAGGTGAGAGAACTACCACTGAGCCAAGGCTGATCCAGGTCAGAAATCTACCACCGAGCCAAGGCTGATCGAGATGACAGAGCGACCACTGAGCCGTGACTGATCCAGGTGAGAGAGCTACCACTGAGCCAAGGCTGACACAGGTGAGAGAGCTACCACTGAGCTAAGGCTGACGCAGGTGAGAGAGCTACCACTGAGCTAAGGCTGACGCAGGTGAGAGAACTACCACTGAGCCAAGGCTGACACAGGTGAGAGAACTACCACTGAGCCAAGGCTGACGCAGGTCAGAGAACTACCACAGAGCCAAGGCTGATCCAGGTGAGAGAACTACCACTGAGCCAAGGCTGATCCAGGTGAGAGAACTACCACTGAGCCAAGGCTGACACAGGTGAGAGAACTACCACTGAGCCAAGGCTGACACAGGTGAGAGAACTACCACTGAGCCAAGGCTGATCCAGGTGTGAGAACTACCACTGAGCCAAGGCTGACACAGGTGAGAGAGCTACCACTGAGCCAAGGCTGACGCAGGTGAGAGAACAACCACTGAGCCAAGGCTGACAAAGGTCTGGGAACTACCACTGTGCCAAGGCAACGCAGGTGAGAGAACTACCACTGAGCCAAGGCTGATCCAGGTGCGAGAACTACCACTGAGCCAAGGTTGATCCAGGTGAGAGAACTACCACTGAGCCAAGGCTGATCCAGGTGAGAGAACTACCACTGAGCCAAGGTTGATCCAGGTGAGAGAACTACCACTGAGCCAAGGTTGATCCAGGTGAGAGAACTACCTCTGAGCCAAGGCTGACACAGGTTAGAGAACTACTACTGAGCCAAGGCTGATCCAGGTGAGAGAACTACCACTGAGCCAAGGCTGACGCAGGTGAGAGAACTACCACTGAGCCAAGGCTGACACAGGAGAGAGAGCGACCACTGTGCCAAGGCTGACAAGGTGAGAGAACTACAACTGAGCCAAGGCTGACACAGGTGAGATAACTACCACTGAGCCAAGGCTGATCCAGGTGAGAGAACTACCACTGAGCCAAGGCTGATCCAGGTCAGAAATCTACCACCGAGCCAAGGCTGATCGAGATGACAGAGCGACCATTGAGCCGTGACTGATTCGGTGAGAGAGCTACCACTGAGCTAAGGCTGATCCAGGTGAGAGAACTACCACTGAGCCAAGGCTGATCCAGTTGTGAGAACTACCACTGAGCCAAGGCTGACGCAGGTGAGAGAACTACCACTGTGCCAAGGCTGATCCAGGTGAGAGAACTACCACTGAGCCAAGGCTGACGCAGGTGAGAGAACTACAACTGAGCCAAGGCTGACACAGGTGAGAGAACTAACACTGAGCCAAGGCTGACGCAGGTGAGAGAATTAACACTGAGCCAAGGCTGACGCAGGTGAGAGAACTACCACTGAGCCAAGGCTGATCCAGGTGAGAGAGCTACCACTGAGCCAAGGCTGATCCAGGTGAGAGAACTACCACTGAGCCAAGGTTGATCCAGGTGAGAGAACTACCACTGAGCCAAGGCTGATCCAGGTGAGAGAACTACCACTGAGCCAAGGTTTATCCAGGTGAGAGAACTACCACTGAGCCAAGGCTGATCCAGGTGAGAGAACTACCACTGAGCCAAGGTTGATCCAGGTGAGAGAACTACCACTGAGCCAAGACTGACCCAGGTGAGAGAACTACCACTGAGCCAAGGCTGACACAGGTGAGATAACTACCACTGAGCCAAGGCTGATCCAGGTGAGAGAACTACCACTGAGCCAAGGCTGATCCAGGTCAGAAATCTACCACCGAGCCAAGGCTGATCGAGATGACAGAGCGACCATTGAGCCGTGACTGATTCGGTGAGAGAGCTACCACTGAGCCAAGGCTGATCCAGGTGAGAGAGCTACCACTGAGCCAAGGCTGACACAGGTGAGAGAACTACCACTGAGCCAAGGCTGACACAGGTGAGAGAGCTACCACTGAGCTAAGGCTGACGCAGGTGAGAGAACTACCACTGAGCCAAGGCTGACACAGGTGAGAGAACTACCACTGAGCCAAGGCTGACGCAGGTCAGAGAACTACCACAGAGCCAAGGCTGACGCAGGTGAGAGAACTACCACTGAGCCAAGGCTGATCCAGGTGAGAGAACTACCACTGAGCCAAGGCTGACACAGGTGAGAGAACTACCACTGAGCCAAGGCTGACACAGGTGAGAGAACTACCACTGAGCCAAGGCTGATCCAGTTGTGAGAACTACCACTGAGCCAAGGCTGACGCAGGTGAGAGAACTACCACTGTGCCAAGGCTGATCCAGGTGAGAGAACTACCACTGAGCCAAGGCTGACGCAGGTGAGAGAACTACAACTGAGCCAAGGCTGACACAGGTGAGAGAGCTACCACTGAGCCAAGGCTGACGCAGGTGAGAGAATTAACACTGAGCCAAGGCTGACGCAGGTGAGAGAACTACCACTGAGCCAAGGCTGACGCAGGTGAGAGAACTAACACTGAGCCAAGGCTGATCCAGGTGAGAGAACTACCACTGAGCCAAGGTTGATCCAGGTGAGAGAACTACCACTGAGCCAAGGCTGATCCAGGTGAGAGAACTACCACTGAGCCAAGGTTTATCCAGGTGAGAGAACTACCACTGAGCCAAGGCTGATCCAGGTGAGAGAACTACCACTGAGCCAAGGTTGATCCAGGTGAGAGAACTACCACTGAGCCAAGACTGACCCAGGTGAGAGAACTACCACTGAGCCAAGGCTGATCCAGGTCAGAAATCTACCACCGAGCCAAGGCTGATCGAGATGACAGAGCGACCATTGAGCCGTGACTGATTCGGTGAGAGAGCTACCACTGAGCCAAGGCTGATCCAGGTGAGAGAGCTACCACTGAGCCAAGGCTGACACAGGTGAGAGAACTACCACTGAGCCAAGGCTGACACAGGTGAGAGAGCTACCACTGAGCTAAGGCTGACGCAGGTGAGAGAACTACCACTGAGCCAAGGCTGACACAGGTGAGAGAACTACCACTGAGCCAAGGCTGACGCAGGTCAGAGAACTACCACAGAGCCAAGGCTGATCCAGGTGAGAGAGCTACCATTGAGCCAAGGCTGATCCAGGTGAGAGAGCTACCATTGAGCCAAGGCTGATCCAGGTGAGAGAACTACCACTGAGCCAAGGCTGACACAGGTGAGAGAACTACCACTGAGCCAAGGCTGACACAGGTGAGAGAACTACCACTGAGCCAAGGCTGATCCAGGTGTGAGAACTACCACTGAGCCAAGGCTGACACAGGTGAGAGAGCTACCACTGAGCCAAGGCTGACGCAGGTGAGAGAACTACCACTGAGCCAAGGCTGATCCAGGTGCGAGAACTACCACTGAGCCAAGGTTGATCCAGGTGAGAGAACTACCACTGAGCCAAGGCTGATCCAGGTGAGAGAACTACCACTGAGCCAAGGTTGATCCAGGTGAGAGAACTACCTCTGAGCCAAGGCTGACACAGGTTAGAGAACTACTACTGAGCCAAGGCTGATCCAGGTGAGAGAACTACCACTGAGCCAAGGCTGACGCAGGTGAGAGAGCGACCACTGAGCCAAGGCTGATCAAGGTGAGAGAACTACAACTGAGCCAAGGCTGACACAGGTGAGAGAACTACCACTGAGCCAAGGCTGATCCAGGTGAGAGAACTACCACTGAGCCAAGGCTGATCCAGGTCAGAAATCTACCACCGAGCCAAGGCTGATCGAGATGACACAGCGACCATTGAGCCGTGACTGATTCGGTGAGAGAGCTACCACTGAGCTAAGGCTGACACAGGTGAGAGAACTACCACTGAGCCAAGGCTGATCCAGTTGTGAGAACTACCACTGAGCCAAGGCTGACGCAGGTGAGAGAACTACCACTGTGCCAAGGCTGATCCAGGTGAGAGAACTACCACTGAGCCAAGGCTGACGCAGGTGAGAGAACTACAACTGAGCCAAGGCTGACACAGGTGAGAGAGCTACCACTGAGCCAAGGCTGACGCAGGTGAGAGAATTAACACTGAGCCAAGGCTGACGCAGGTGAGAGAACTACCACTGAGCCAAGGCTGACGCAGGTGAGAGAACTAACACTGAGCCAAGGCTGATCCAGGTGAGAGAACTAACATTGAGCCAAGGCTGACACAGGTGAGTGAGCTACCACTGAGCCAAGGCTGATCCAGGTGAGAGAGCTACCACTGAGCCAAGGTTGATCCAGGTGAGAGAACTACCACTGAGCCAAGGTTGATCCAGGTGAGAGAACTACCACTGAGCCAAGACTGACCCAGGTGAGAGAACTACCACTGAGCCAAGGCAGATCCAGGTGAGAGAACTACCACTGAGCCAAGGCTGATCCAGGTGAGTGAGCTACCACTGAGCCAAGGCTGATCCAGGTGAGAGAACAACCACTGAGCCAAGGCTGACACAGGTGAGAGAGCTACCACTGAGCCAAGGCTGACGCAGGTGAGAGAACTAACACTGAGCCAAGGCTGACGCAGGTGAAAGAACTACCACTGAGCCAAGGCTGACGCAGGTGAGAGAACTAACACTGAGCCAAGGCTGATCCAGGTGAGAGAACTAACACTGAGCCAAGGCGGACACAGGTGAGTGAGCTGCCTCTGAGCTAAGGCTGATCCAGGTGAGATAGCTACCACTGAGCCAAGGCTGATCCAGGTGAGAGAACTACCACTGAGCCAAGGTTGATCCAGGTGAGAGAACTACCACTGAGCCAAGGCTGACACAGGTGAGAGAACTACCACTGAGCCAAGGTTTATCCAGGTGAGAGAACGACCACTGAGCCAAGGCTGATCCAGGTGAGAGAACTACCACTGAGCCAAGGTTGCTCCAGGTGAGAGAACTACCACTGAGCCAAGACTGACCCAGGTGAGAGAACTACCACTGAGCCAAGGCTGACACAGGTGAGATAACTACCACTGAGCCAAGGCTGATCCAGGTGAGAGAACTACCACTGAGCCAAGGCTGATCCAGGTCAGAAATCTACCACCGAGCCAAGGCTGATCGAGATGACAGAGCGACCATTGAGCCGTGACTGATTCGGTGAGAGAGCTACCACTGAGCCAAGGCTGATCCAGGTGAGAGAGCTACCAATGAGCCAAGGCTGACGCAGGTGAGAGAACTACCACTGAGCCAAGGCTGATCCAGGTAAGAGAACTACCACTGAGCCAAGGCTGACACAGGTGAGAGAGCTACCACTGAGCTAAGGCTGACGCAGGTGAGAGAACTACCACTGAGCCAAGGCTGACTCAGGTGAGAGAACTACCACTGAGCCAAGGCTGATCCAGGTGAGAGAGCTACCACTGAGCCAAGGCTGATCCAGGTGAGAGAGCTACCATTGAGCCAAGGCTGATCCAGGTGAGAGAACTACCACTGAGCCAAGGCTGACACAGGTGAGAGAACTACCACTGAGCCAAGGCTGACACAGGTGAGAGAACTACCACTGAGCCAAGGCTGATCCAGGTGTGAGAACTACCACTGAGCCAAGGCTGACACAGGTGAGAGAACTACCACTGAGCCAAGGCTGACACAGGTGAGAGAGCTACCACTGAGCCAAGGCTGACGCAGGTGAGAGAACAACCACTGAGCCAAGGCTGACAAAGGTCTGGGAACTACCACTGAGCCAAGGCAACGCAGGTGAGAGAACTACCACTGAGCCAAGGTTGATCCAGGTGAGAGAACTACCACTGAGCCAAGGCTGATCCAGGTGAGAGAACTACCACTGAGCCAAGGTTGATCCAGGTGAGAGAACTACCACTGAGCCAAGGTTGATCCAGGTGAGAGAACTACCTCTGAGCCAAGGCTGACACAGGTTAGAGAACTACTACTGAGCCAAGGCTGATCCAGGTGAGAGAACTACCAATGAGCCAAGGCTGACACAGGAGAGAGAGCGACCACTGAGCCAAGGCTGATCAAGGTGAGAGAACTACAACTGAGCCAAGGCTGACACAGGTGAGATAACTACCACTGAGCCAAGGCTGATCCAGGTGAGAGAACTACCACTGAGCCAAGGCTGATCCAGGTCAGAAATCTACCACCGAGCCAAGGCTGATCGAGATGACAGAGCGACCATTGAGCCGTGACTGATTCGGTGAGAGAGCTTGCACTGAGCCAAGGCTGACACAGGTGAGAGAACTACCACTGAGCCAAGGCTGATCCAGTTGTGAGAACTACCATTGAGCCAAGGCTGATCCAGGTGAGAGAACTACCACTGTGCCAAGGCTGATCCAGGTGAGAGAACTACCACTGAGCCAAGGCTGACGCAGGTGAGAGAACTACCACTGAGCCAAGGCTGACACAGGTGAGAGAGCTACCACTGAGCCAAGGCTGACGCAGGTGAGAGAATTAACACTGAGCCAAGGCTGACGCAGGTGAAGAACTACCACTGAGCCAAGGCTGACGCAGGTGAGAGAACTAACACTGAACCAAGGCTGATCCAGGTGAGAGAACTAACACTGAGCCAAGGCTGACACAGGTGAGTGAGCTACCACTGAGCCAAGGCTGATCCAGGTGAGAGAGCTACCACTGAGCCAAGGTTGATCCAGGTGAGAGAACTACCACTGAGCCAAGGATGATCCAGGTGAGAGAACTACCACTGAGCCAAGGTTGATCCAGGTGAGAGAGCTACCACTGAGCCAAGGCTGACACAGGAGAGAGAGCTACCACTGAGCCAAGGCTGATCAAGGTGAGAGAACTACAACTGAGCCAAGGCTGACACAGGTGAGATAACTACCACTGAGCCAAGGCTGATCCAGGTCAGAAATCTACCACCGAGCCAAGGCTAATCGAGATGACAGAGCGACCATTGAGCCGTGACTGATTCGGTGAGAGAGCTACCACTGAGCCAAGGCTGATCCAGGTGAGAGAGCGACCATTGAGCCGTGACTGATTCAGGTGAGAGAGCTACCACTGAGCCAAGGCTGACACAGGTGAGAGAACTAACACTGAGCCAAGGCTGACACAGGTGAGAGAACTACCACTGAGCCAATGCTGACGCAGGTGAGAGAACTAACACTGAGCCAAGGCTGATCCAGGTGAGAGAACTAACACTGAGCCAAGGCTGACACAGGTGAGAGAGCTACCACTGAGCCAAGGCTGACACAGGAGAGAGAGCTACCACTGAGCCAAGGCTGATCAAGGTGAGAGAACTACAACTGAGCCAAGGCTGACACAGGTGAGATAACTACCACTGAGCCAAGGCTGATCCAGGTCAGAAATCTACCACCGAGCCAAGGCTAATCGAGATGACAGAGCGACCATTGAGCCGTGACTGATTCGGTGAGAGAGCTACCACTGAGCCAAGGCTGATCCAGGTGAGAGAGCGACCATTGAGCCAAGGCTGACACAGGTGAGAGAGCGACCATTGAGCCGTGACTGATCCAGGTGAGAGAGCTACCACTGAGCCAAGGCTGACACAGGTGAGAGAACTACCACTGAGCCAAGGCTGATCCAGGTGAGAGAACTACCACTGAGCCAAGGCTGACACAGGTGAGAGAGCTACCACTGAGCTAAGGCTGACACAGGTGAGAGAACTACCACTGAGCCAAGGCTGACGCAGGTGAGAGAACTACCACAGAGCCAAGGCTGATCCAGTTGTGAGAACTACCATTGAGCCAAGGCTGATCCAGGTGAGAGAACTACCACTGAGCCAAGGCTGACGCAGGTGAGAGAACTACCACTGTGCCAAGGCTGATCCAGGTGAGAGAACTACCACTGAGCCAAGGCTGACGCAGGTGAGAGAACTACCACTGAGCCAAGGCTGACACAGGTGAGAGAGCTACCACTGAGCCAAGGCTGACGCAGGTGAGAGAACTAACACTGAGCCAAGGCTGACGCAGGTGAGAGAACTACCACTGAGCCAAGGCTGACGCAGGTGAGAGAACTAACACTGAGCCAAGGCTGATCCAGGTGAGAGAACTAACACTGAGCCAAGGCGGACACAGGTGAGTGAGCTGCCTCTGAGCCAAGGCTGATCCAGGTGAGAGAGCTACCACTGAGCCAAGGCTGATCCAGGTGAGAGAACTACCACTGAGCCAAGGTTGATCCAGGTGAGAGAACTACCACTGAGCCAAGGCTGATCCAGGTGAGAGAACTACCACTGAGCCAAGGTTGATCCAGGTGAGAGAACTACCACTGAGCCAAGACTGACCCAGGTGAGAGAACTACCACTGAGCCAAGGCTGACACAGGTGAGATAACTACCACTGAGCCAAGGCTGTTCCAGGTGAGAGAACTACCACTGAGCCAAGGCTGATCCAGGTGAGAGAAATCTACCACCGAGCCAAGGCTGATCGAGATGACAGAGCGACCATTGAGCCGTGACTGATTCGGTGAGAGAGCTACCACTGAGCCAAGGCTGATCCAGGTGAGAGAGCTACCACTGAGCCAAGGCTGACACAGGTGAGAGAACTACCACTGAGCCAAGGCTGACACAGGTGAGAGAGCTACCACTGAGCTAAGGCTGACGCAGGTGAGAGAACTACCACTGAGCCAAGGCTGACACAGGTGAGAGAACTACCACTGAGCCAAGGCTGACGCAGGTCAGAGAACTACCACAGAGCCAAGGCTGATCCAGGTGAGAGAGCTACCATTGAGCCAAGGCTGATCCAGGTGAGAGAGCTACCATTGAGCCAAGGCTGATACAGGTGAGAGAACTACCACTGAGCCAAGGCTGATCCAGGTGTGAGAACTACCACTGAGCCAAGGCTGACACAGGTGAGAGAGCTACCACTGAGCCAAGGCTGACGCAGGTGAGAGAACAACCACTGAGCCAAGGCTGACAAAGGTCTGGGAACTACCACTGTGCCAAGGCAACGCAGGTGAGAGAACTACCACTGAGCCAAGGCTGATCCAGGTGAGAGAACTACCACTGAGCCAAGGCTGATCCAGGTGAGAGAACTACCACTGAGCCAAGGTTGATCCAGGTGAGAGAACTACCACTGAGCCAAGGCTGATCCAGGTGAGAGAACTACCTCTGAGCCAAGGCTGACACAGGTTAGAGAACTACTACTGAGCCAAGGCTGATCCAGGTGAGAGAACTACCACTGAGCCAAGGCTGACGCAGGTGAGAGAACTACAACTGAGCCAAGGCTGACACAGGTGAGATAACTACCACTGAGCCAAGGCTGATCCAGGTGAGAGAACTACCACTGAGCCAAGGCTGATCCAGGTCAGAAATCTACCACCGAGCCAAGGCTGATCGAGATGACAGAGCGACCATTGAGCCGTGACTGATTCGGTGAGAGAGCTACCACTGAGCTAAGGCTGACACAGGTGAGAGAACTACCACTGAGCCAAGGCTGATCCAGTTGTGAGAACTACCACTGAGCCAAGGCTGACGCAGGTGAGAGAACTACCACTGTGCCAAGGCTGATCCAGGTGAGAGAACTACCACTGAGCCAAGGCTGATCCAGGTCAGAAATCTACCACCGAGCCAAGGCTGATCGAGATGACAGAGCGACCATTGAGCCGTGACTGATTCGGTGAGAGAGCTACCACTGAGCCAAGGCTGACGCAGGTGAGAGAACTAACACTGAGCCAAGGCTGACGCAGGTGAGAGAACTACCACTGAGCCAAGGCTGACGCAGGTGAGAGAACTAACACTGAGCCAAGGCTGATCCAGGTGAGAGAACTAACACTGAGCCAAGGCGGACACAGGTGAGTGAGCTGCCACTGAGCCAAGGCTGATCCAGGTGAGAGAGCTACCACTGAGCCAAGGCTGATCCAGGTGAGAGAACTACCACTGAGCCAAGGTTGATCCAGGTGAGAGAACTACCACTGAGCCAAGGCTGATCCAGGTGAGAGAACTACCACTGAGCCAAGGTTTATCCAGGTGAGAGAACGACCACTGAGCCAAGGCTGATCCAGGTGAGAGAACTACCACTGAGCCAAGACTGACCCAGGTGAGAGAACTACCACTGAGCCAAGGCTGACACAGGTGAGATAACTACCACTGAGCCAAGGCTGATCCAGGTGAGAGAACTACCACTGAGCCAAGGCTGATCCAGGTCAGAAATCTACCACCGAGCCAAGGCTGATCGAGATGACAGAGCGACCATTGAGCCGTGACTGATTCGGTGAGAGAGCTACCACTGAGCCAAGGCTGATCCAGGTGAGAGAGCTACCAATGAGCCAAGGCTGACACAGGTGAGAGAACTACCACTGAGCCAAGGCTGATCCAGGTAAGAGAACTACCACTGAGCCAAGGCTGACACAGGTGAGAGAGCTACCACTGAGCCAAGGCTGACTCAGGTGAGAGAACTACCACTGAGCCAAGGCTGACACAGGTGAGAGAGCTACCACTGAGCCAAGGCTGACTCAGGTGAGAGAGCTACCAATGAGCCAAGGCTGACACAGGTGAGAGAACTACCACTGAGCCAAGGCTGATCCAGGTAAGAGAACTACCACTGAGCCAAGGCTGACACAGGTGAGAGAGCTACCACTGAGCCAAGGCTGATCCAGGTAAGAGAACTACCACTGAGCCAAGGCTGACACAGGTGAGAGAGCTACCACTGAGCCAAGGCTGACACAGGTGAGAGAACTACCACTGAGCCAAGGCTGATCCAGGTAAGAGAACTACCACTGAGCCAAGGCTGACACAGGTGAGAGAGCTACCACTGAGCCAAGGCTGACTCAGGTGAGAGAACTACCACTGAGCCAAGGCTGACACAGGTGAGAGAGCTACCACTGAGCCAAGGCTGACTCAGGTGAGAGAACTACCACTGAGCTAAGGCTGACGCAGGTGAGAGAACTACCACTGAGCCAAGGCTGACTCAGGTGAGAGAACTACCACTGAGCCAAGGCTGATCCAGGTGAGAGAGCTACCATTGAGCCAAGGCTGATCCAGGTGAGAGAGCTACCACTGAGCCAAGGCTGATCCAGGTGAGAGAGCTACCATTGAGCCAAGGCTGATCCAGGTGAGAGAACTACCACTGAGCCAAGGCTGACACAGGTGAGAGAACTACCACTGAGCCAAGGCTGATCCAGGTGTGAGAACTACCACTGAGCCAAGGCTGACACAGGTGAGAGAGCTACCACTGAGCCAAGGCTGACGCAGGTGAGAGAACAACCACTGAGCCAAGGCTGACAAAGGTCTGGGAACTACCACTGAGCCAAGGCAACGCAGGTGAGAGAACTACCACTGAGCCAAGGCTGATCCAGGTGCGAGAACTACCACTGAGCCAAGGTTGATCCAGGTGAGAGAACTACCACTGAGCCAAGGCTGATCCAGGTGAGAGAACTACCACTGAGCCAAGGTTGATCCAGGTGAGAGAACTACCACTGAGCCAAGGTTGATCCAGGTGAGAGAACTACCTCTGAGCCAAGGCTGACACAGGTTAGAGAACTACTACTGAGCCAAGGCTGATCCAGGTGAGAGAACTACCACTGAGCCAAGGTTGATCCAGGTGAGAGAACTACCTCTGAGCCAAGGCTGACACAGGTTAGAGAACTACTACTGAGCCAAGGCTGACACAGGAGAGAGAGCGACCACTGAGCCAAGGCTGATCAAGGTGAGAGAACTACAACTGAGCCAAGGCTGACACAGGTGAGATAACTACCACTGAGCCAAGGCTGATCCAGGTGAGAGAACTACCACTGAGCCAAGGCTGATCCAGGTCAGAAATCTACCACCGAGCCAAGGCTGATCGAGATGACAGAGCGACCATTGAGCCGTGACTGATTCGGTGAGAGAGCTTGCACTGAGCCAAGGCTGACACAGGTGAGAGAACTACCACTGAGCCAAGGCTGATCCAGTTGTGAGAACTACCATTGAGCCAAGGCTGATCCAGGTGAGAGAACTACCACTGAGCCAAGGCTGATCCAGTTGTGAGAACTACCAATGAGCCAAGGCTGACGCAGGTGAGAGAACTACCACTGAGCCAAGGCTGACACAGGTGAGTGAGCTACCACTGAGCCAAGGCTGATCCAGGTGAGAGAGCTACCACTGAGCCAAGGTTGATCCAGGTGAGAGAACTACCACTGAGCCAAGGTTGATCCAGGTGAGAGAACTACCACTGAGCTAAGGCTGACACAGGTGAGAGAACTACCACTGAGCCAAGGCTGATCCAGTTGTGAGAACTACCACTGAGCCAAGGCTGACGCAGGTGAGAGAACTACCACTGTGCCAAGGCTGATCCAGGTGAGAGAACTACCAATGAGCCAAGGCTGACGCAGGTGAGAGAACTACCACTGAGCCAAGGCTGACACAGGTGAGAGAATTAACACTGAGCCAATGCTGACGCAGGTGAGAGAACTACCACTGAGCCAAGGCTGACGCAGGTGAGAGAACTAACACTGAGCCAAGGCTGATCCAGGTGAGAGAACTAACATTGAGCCAAGGCTGACACAGGTGAGTGAGCTACCACTGAGCCAAGGCTGATCCAGGTGAGAGAGCTACCACTGAGCCAAGGTTGATCCAGGTGAGAGAACTACCACTGAGCCAAGGTTGATCCAGGTGAGAGAACTACCACTGAGCCAAGACTGACCCAGGTGAGAGAACTACCACTGAGCCAAGGCAGATCCAGGTGAGAGAACTACCACTGAGCCAAGGCTGATCCAGGTGAGTGAGCTACCACTGAGCCAAGGCTGATCCAGGTGAGAGAACAACCACTGAGCCAAGGCTGACACAGGTGAGAGAGCTACCACTGAGCCAAGGCTGACGCAGGTGAGAGAACTAACACTGAGCCAAGGCTGACGCAGGTGAGAGAACTACCACTGAGCCAAGGCTGACGCAGGTGAGAGAACTAACACTGAGTCAAGGCTGACGCAGGTGAGAGAACAACCACTGAGCCAAGGCTGACACAGGTGAGAGAGCTACCACTGAGCCAAGGCTGACGCAGGTGAGAGAACTAACACTGAGCCAAGGCTGATCCAGGTGAGAGAACTAACACTGAGCCAAGGCGGACACAGGTGAGTGAGCTGCCACTGAGCCAAGGCTGATCCAGGTGAGAGAACTACCACTGAGCCAAGGCTGATCCAGGTGAGAGAACTACCACTGAGCCAAGGTTTATCCAGGTGAGAGAACGACCACTGAGCCAAGGCTGATCCAGGTGAGAGAACTACCACTGAGCCAAGACTGACCCAGGTGAGAGAACTACCACTGAGCCAAGGCTGACACAGGTGAGATAACTACCACTGAGCCAAGGCTGATCCAGGTGAGAGAACTACCACTGAGCCAAGGCTGACCCAGGTGAGAGAACTACCACTGAGCCAAGGCTGACACAGGTGAGATAACTACCACTGAGCCAAGGCTGATCCAGGTCAGAAATCTACCACCGAGCCAAGGCTGATCGAGATGACAGAGCGACCATTGAGCCGTGACTGATTCGGTGAGAGAACTACCACTGAGCCAAGGCTGATCCAGTTGTGAGAACTACCATTGAGCCAAGGCTGATCCAGGTGAGAGAACTACCACTGAGCCAAGGCTGACGCAGGTGAGAGAACTACCACTGTGCCAAGGCTGATCCAGGTGAGAGAACTACCACTGAGCCACGGCTGACGCAGGTGAGAGAACTACCACTGAGCCAAGGCTGACACAGGTGAGAGAGCTACCACTGAGCCAAGGCTGACGCAGGTGAGAGAATTAACACTGAGCCAAGGCTGACGCAGGTGAGAGAACTACCACTGAGCCAAGGCTGACGCAGGTGAGAGAACTAACACTGAACCAAGGCTGATCCAGGTGAGAGAACTAACACTGAGCCAAGGCTGACACAGGTGAGTGAGCTACCACTGAGCCAAGGCTGATCCAGGTGAGAGAGCTACCACTGAGCCAAGGTTGATCCAGGTGAGAGAACTACCACTGAGCCAAGGCAGATCCAGGTGAGAGAAATACCACTGAGCCAAGGTTTATCCAGGTGAGAGGACTACCACTGAGCCAAGGCTGATCCAGGTGAGAGAACTACCACTGAGCCAAGGTTGATCCAGGTGAGAGAACTACCACTGAGCCAAGACTGACCCAGGTGAGAGAACTACCACTGAGCCAAGGCAGATCCAGGTGAGTGAACTACCACTGAGCCAAGGCAGATCCAGGTGAGTGAGCTACCACTGAGCCAAGGCTGATCCAGGTGAGAGAACAACCACTGAGCCAAGGCTGACACAGGTGAGAGAACTACCACTGAGCCAAGGCTGATCCAGGTGAGAAATCTACCACCGAGCCAAGGCTGATCGAGATGACAGAGCGACCATTGAGCCGTGACTGATCCAGGTGAGAAAGCTACCACTGAGCCAAGGCTGATCCAGCTCAGAGAGCTACCACTGAGCCAAGGCTGACACAGGCGAGAGAACTACCACTGAGCCAAGTCTGACAGGCGAGAGAACTACCACTGAGCCAAGGCTGATCCAGGTGAGAGAACTACCACTGAGCCAAGACTGACACGGGTGAGAGAACTACCACTGAGCCATGGCTGACACAGGTGAGAGAACTACCACTGAGCCAAGGCAACACAGGTGAGAGAGCTAGCACTGAGCCATGGCTGACACAGGTCAGAGAACTACCACTGAGCCAAGGCTGACACAGGTGAGAGAACTACCACTGAGCCATGGCTGACACAGGTGAGAGAACTACCACTGAGCCAAGGCTGACACAGGTGAGAGAACTACCACTGAGCCAAGGCAACACAGGTGAGAGAGCTAGCACTGAGCCATGGCTGACACAGGTCAGAGAACTACCACTGAGCCAAGGCTGACACAGGTGAGAGAACTACCACTGAGCCATGGCTGACACAGGTGAGAGAACTACCACTGAGCCATGGCTGACACAGGTGAGAGAACTACCACTGAGCCAAGGCAACGCAGGTGAGAGAGCTAGCACTGAGCCATGGCTGACACAGGTCAGAGAACTACCACTGAGCCAAGGCTGACACAGGTCAGAGAGCTAGCACTGAGCCAAGGCTGATCCAGGTGAGGGAGGTACCACTGAGCAAAGGCTGACGCAGGTGAGAGAACTACCACTGAGCCATGGCTGACACAGGTCAGAGAACTACCACTGAGCCAAGGCTGACACAGGTCAGAGAGCTAGCACTGAGCCAAGGCTGATCCAGGTGAGGGAGGTACCACTGAGCAAAGGCTGACGCAGGTGAGAGAACTAACACTGAGCCAAGGCTGATCCAGGTGAGAGAACTAACACTGAGCCAAGGCTGATCCAGGTGAGTGAGCTACCACTGAGCCAAGGCTGACACAGGTGAGAGAACTACCACTGAGCCAAGGTTGATCCAGGTGAGAGAACTACCACTGAGCCAAGGTTGATCCAGGTGAGAGAACTACCTCTGAGCCAAGGCTGACGCAGGTGAGAGAACTACCACTGAGCCAAGGCTGATCAAGGTGAGAGAACTACAACTGAGCCAAGGCTGACACAGGTGAGATAACTACCACTGAGCCAAGGCTGACACAGGAGAGAGAGCGACCACTGAGCCAAGGCTGATCAAGGTGAGAGAACTACAACTGAGCCAAGGCTGACACAGGTGAGATAACTACCACTGAGCCAAGGCTGATCCAGGTGAGAGAACTACCACTGAGCCAAGGCTGATCCAGGTCAGAAATCTACCACCGAGCCAAGGCTGATCGAGATGACAGAGCGACCATTGAGCCGTGACTGATTCGGTGAGAGAGCTGCCACTGAGCCAAGGCTGACACAGGTGAGAGAACTACCACTGAGCCAAGGCTGATCCAGGTCAGAAATCTACCACCGAGCCAAGGCTGATCGAGATGACAGAGCGACCATTGAGCCGTGACTGATTCGGTGAGAGAGCTGCCACTGAGCCAAGGCTGACACAGGTGAGAGAACTACCATTGAGCCAAGGCTGATCCAGGTGAGAGAACTACCACTGAGCCAAGGCTGACGCAGGTGAGAGAACTACCACTGAGCCAAGGCTGACACAGGTGAGAGAGCTACCACTGAGCCAAGGCTGACGCAGGTGAGAGAACTAACACTGAGCCAAGGCTGACGCAGGTGAGAGAACTACCACTGAGCCAAGGCTGACGCAGGTGAGAGAAGTAACACTGAGCCAAGGCTGATCCAGGTGAGAGAACTAACACTGAGCCAAGGCTGACACAGGTGTGTGAGCTACCACTGAGCCAAGGCTGATCCAGGTGAGAGAACTACCACTGAGCCAAGGCTGATCCAGGTGAGAGAACTACCACTAAGCCAAGGTTTATCCAGGTGAGAGAACTACCACTGAGCCAAGGCTGATCCAGGTGAGAGAGCTACCACTGAGCCAAGGCTGATCCAGGTGAGAGAACTACCACTGAGCCAAGGCTGATCCAGGTGAGAGAACTACCACTGAGCCAAGGTTTATCCAGGTGAGAGAACTACCACTGAGCCAAGGTTGATCCAGGTGAGAGAACTACCACTGAGCCAAGGCTGATCCAGGTGAGAGAACTACCACTGAGCCAAGGTTTATCCAGGTGAGAGAACTACCACTGAGCCAAGGCTGATCCAGGTGAGAGAACTACCACTGAGCCAAGGTTGATCCAGGTGAGAGAACTACCACTGAGCCAAGGCAGATCCAGGTGAGAGAACTACCACTGAGCCAAGGCTGATCCAGGTGAGAGAACAACCACTGAGCCAAGGCTGACACAGGTGAGAGAACTACCACTGAGCCAAGGCTGACACAGGTGAGAAATCTACCACCGAGCCAAGGCTGATCGAGATGACAGAGGGACCATTGAGCCGTGACTGATCCAGGTGAGAGAGCTACCACTGAGCCAAAGCTGATCCAGGTGAGAGAGGTACCACTGAGCCAAGGCTGACACAGGTGAGAGAACTACCACTGAGCCAAGGCTGATCCAGGTGAGAGAGGTACCACTGAGCCAAGGCTGACACAGGTGAGAGAACTACCACTGAGCCAAGGCTGACACAGGTGAGAGAACTACCACTGAGCCAAGGCTGACGCAGGTGAGAGAACTACCACAGAGCCAAGGCTGATCCAGGTGTGAGAACTACCATTGAGCCAAGGCTGATCCAGGTGAGGGAGGTACCACTGAGCCAAGGCTGACACAGGTGAGAGAACTACCACTGAGCCAAGGCTGACGCAGGTGAGAGAACTACCACAGAGCCAAGGCTGATCCAGGTGTGAGAACTACCACAGAGCCAAGGCTGATCCAGGTGAGGGAGGTACCACTGAGCCAAGGCTGACACAGGTGAGAGAACTACCACTGAGCCAAGGCTGACACAGGTGAGAGAACTACCACAGAGCCAAGGCTGATGCAGGTGAGGGAGGTACCACTGAGCCAAGGCTGACACAGGTGAGAGAACTACCACTGAGCCAAGGCTGACACAGGTGAGAGAACTACCACTGAGCCAAGGCTGACACAGGTGAGAGAACTACCACTGAGCCAAGGCTGACACAGGTGAGAGAACTACCACAGAGCCAAGGCTGATCCAGGTGAGGGAGGTACCACTGAGCCAAGGCTGACACAGGTGAGAGAACTACCACTGAGCCAAGGCTGACACAGGTGAGAGAACTACCACAGAGCCAAGGCTGATCCAGGTGAGGGAGGTACCACTGAGCCAAGGCTGACACAGGTGAGAGAACTACCACTGAGCCAAGGCTGATCCAGGTGTGAGAACTACCATTGAGCCAAGGCTGATCCAGGTGTGAGAACTACCATTGAGCCAAGGCTGACGCAGGTGAGAGAACTACCACTGAGCCAAGGCTGACGCAGGTGAGAGAACTACCACTGAGCCAAGGCTGATCCAGGTGAGAAATCTACCACCGAGCCAAGGCTGATCGAGATGACAGAGGGACCTGTGAGCCGTGACTGATCCAGGTGAGAGAGCTGCCACTGAGCCAAGGCTGACACAGATGAGAGAACTACCACTGAGCCAAGGCTGATCCAGGTGAGAGAGCTGCCACTGAGCCAAGGCTGACACAGATGAGAGAACTACCACTGCGCCAAGGCTGATCCAGGTGAGAGAACTACCACTGAGCCAAGGCTGATCCAGGTGAGAGAACTACCACTGAGCCAAGGCTGATCCAGGTGAGAGAGCTACCATTGAGCCAAGGCTGACACAGGTGAGAGAGCTACCACTGAGCCAAGGCTGACACAGGTGAGAGAACTAACACTGAGCCAAGGCTGACGCAGGTGAGAGAACTACCACTGAGCCAAGGCTGACGCAGGTGAGGGAACTAACACTGAGCCAAGGCTGATCCAAGTGAGAGAACTACCACTGAGCCAAGGCTGACACAGGTGAGAGAGCTACCACTGAGCCAAGGCTGACGCAGGTGAGAGAACAACCACTGAGCCAAGGCTGACACAGGTGTGGGAACTACCACTGAGCCAAGGCAACGCAGGTGAGAGAACTACCACTGAGCCAAGGCTGATCCAGGTGAGAGAACTACCACTGAGCCAAGGTTGATCCAGGTGAAAGAGCTACCACTGAGCCAAGGTTGATCCAGGTGACAGAACTACCTCTGAGCCAAGGCTGACACAGGTTAGAGAACTACTACTGAGCCAAGTCTGATCCAGGTGAGTGAGCTACCACTGAGCCAACGCTGATACAGGTGAGAGAACTACCACTGAGCCAAGGCTGATCCAGGTGAGTGAGCTACCACTGAGCCAAGGCTGATCCAGGTGAGAGAACTACCACCGAGCCAAGGCTGATCGAGATGACAGAGCGAACATTGAGCCATGACTGATCCAGGTGAGAGAGCTACTACTGAGCCATGACTGATCCAGGTGAGAGAACTACCACTGAGCCAAGGCTGACACAGGTGAGAGAACTACCACTGAGCCAAGGCTGACACAGGAGAGAGAGCTACCACTGAGCCAAGGCTGATCCAGGTGAGAGAGCGACCATTGAGCCGTGACTGATCCAGGTGAGAGAGCTACCACTGAGCCAAGGCTGACACAGGTGAGAGAGCGACCATTGGGCCGTGACTGATCCAGGTGAGAGAGCTACCACTGAGCCAAGGCTGACACAGGTGAGAGAGCTGCCACTGAGCCAAGGCTGACACAGATGAGAGAACTACCACTGAGCCAAGGCTGATCCAGGTGAGAGAGCTGCCACTGAGCCAAGGCTGACACAGATGAGAGAACTACCACTGAGCCAAGGCTGTTCCAGGTGAGAGAACTACCACTGAGCCAAGGCTGATCCAGGTGAGAGAGCTGCCATTGAGCCAAGGCTGATCCAGGTGAGAGAGCTGCCATTGAGCCAAGGCTGATCCAGGTGAGAGAGCTACCATTGAGCCAAGGCTGATCCAGGTGAGAGAGCTACCACTGAGCCAAGGCTGATCCAGGTGAGAGAGCTAACACTGAGCCAAGGCTGATCCAGGTGAGAGAACTACCACTGAGCCAAGGCTGATCCAGGTAAGAGAGCCACCATTGAGCCAAGGCTGATACAGGTGAGAGAACTACCACTGAGCCAAGGCTGATCCAGGTGAGAGAACTACCACTGAGCCAAGGCTGATCCAGGTGAGAGAACTACCACTGAGCCAAGGCTGATCCAGGTAAGAGAGCCACCATTGAGCCAAGGCTGATACAGGTGAGAGAACTACCACTGAGCCAAGGCTGATCGAGGTGAGTGAGCTACCACTGAGCCAAGGCTGATACAGGTGAGTGAGCGACCACTGAGCCAAGGCTGATCGAGATGACAGAGCGAGCATTGAGCCGTGACTGATCCAGGTGAGAGAGCTACCACTGAGCCGTGACTGATCCAGGTGAGAGAGCTACCACTTAGCCAAGGCTGACACAGGTGAAAGAGCTACCACTGAGCCGAGGCTGACGCAGGTGAGAGAACTACCACTGAGCCAAGGCTGACACAGGCGAGAGAGCGACCATTGAGCCGTTACTGATCCAGGTGAGAGAGCTACCACTGAGCCAAGGCTGACACAGGTGAGAGAACTACCACTGAGCCAAGGCTGATCCAGGTGAGAGAACTACCACTGAGCCAAAGCTGACACAGGTGAAAGAGCTACCACTGAGCCAAGGCTGACACAGGTGAGAGAACTACCACTGAGCCAAGGCTGATCCAGGTGAGAGAACTACCACTGAGCCAAGGTTGATCCAGGTGAGAGAACTACCAATGAGCCAAGGCTGATCCAGGTGAGAGAACTACCACTGAGCCAAGGTTGATCCAGGTGAGAGAACTACCACTGAGCCAAGGCTGACACAGGTGAGAGAGCTACCACTGAGCCAAGGCTGATCCAGGTGAGAGAACTACCACTGAGCCAAGGCTGACGCAGGTGACAGAACTACCATTGAGCCAAGGCTGATCCAGGTGAGAGAGCTACCATTGAGCCAAGGCTGATCCAGGTGAGAGAGCTACCATTGAGCCAAGGCTGACGCAGGTGAGAGAGCTAGCACTGAGCCAAGGCTGATCCAGGTGAGAGAACTGCCACTGAGCCAAGGCCGACGCAGGTGAGAGAACTACCACTGAGCCAAGGCTGACGCAGGTGAGAGAACAACCACTGAGCCAAGGCTGATCCAGGTGAGAGAACTACCACTGAGCCAAGGCTGACGCAGGTGAGAGAACAACCACTGAGCCAAGGCTGATCCAGGTGAGAGAACTAACACTGAGCCAAGGTTGATCCAGGTGAGAGAACTACGACTGAGCCAAGGCTGATCCAGGTGAGAGAAATACCACTGATCCAGGTGAGAGAACTACCACTGAGCCAAGGTTGATCCAGGTGAGAGAACTACCACTGAGCCAAGGCTGACACAGGTGAGAGAACTACCACTGAGCCAAGGTTGATCCAGGTGAGAGAACTACCGCTGAGACAAGGCTGACACAGGTTAGAGAACTACCACTGAGCCAAGGCTGACACAGGTGAGAGAACTACCACTGACCCAAGGCTGATCCAGGTGAGAGAACTACCACTGAGCTAAGGCTGATGCAGGTGAGAGAACTACCACTGAGCCAAGGCTGACACAGGAGAGAGAGCTACCACTGAGCCAAGGCTGATCGAGGTGAGAGAACTACCACTGAGCTAAGGCTGATGCAGGTGAGAGAACTACCACTGAGCCAAGGCTGACACAGGAGAGAGAGCTACCACTGAGCCAAGGCTGATCCAGGTGAGAGAACTACCACTGAGCCAAGGCTGATCCAGGTCAGAAATCTATCACCGAGCCAAGGCTGATCGAGATGACAGAGCGACCATTGAGCCGTGACTGATCCAGGTGAGAGAGCTACCACTGAGCCAAGGCTGACACAGGTGAGAGAGCTGCAACTGAGCCAAGGCTGACACAGATGAGAGAACTACCACTGAGCCAAGGCTGATCCAGGTGAGAGAGCTGCCACTGAGCCAAGGCTGACACAGATGAGAGAACTACCACTGAGCCAAGGCTGTTCCAGGTGAGAGAACTACCACTGAGCCAAGGCTGATCCAGGTGAGAGAGCTACCACTGAGCCAAGGCTGATCCAGGTGAGAGAGCTACCATTGAGCCAAGGCTGACACAGGTGAGAGAGCTACCACTGAGCCAAGGCTGACACAGGTGAGAGAACTAACACTGAGCCAAGGCTGACGCAGGTGAGAGAACTACCACTGAGCCAAGGCTGACGCAGGTGAGGGAACTAACACTGAGCCAAGGCTGATCCAAGTGAGAGAACTACCACTGAGCCAAGGCTGACACAGGTGAGAGAGCTACCACTGAGCCAAGGCTGACGCAGGTGAGAGAACAACCACTGAGCCAAGGCTGACACAGGTGTGGGAACTACCACTGAGCCAAGGCAACGCAGGTGAGAGAACTACCACTGAGCCAAGGCTGATCCAGGTGAGAGAACTACCACTGAGCCAAGGTTGATCCAGGTGAGAGAGCTACCACTGAGCCAAGGTTGATCCAGGTGACAGAACTACCTCTGAGCCAAGGCTGACACAGGTTAGAGAACTACTACTGAGCCAAGTCTGATCCAGGTGAGTGAGCTACCACTGAGCCAACGCTGATACAGGTGAGAGAACTACCACTGAGCCAAGGCTGATCCAGGTGAGTGAGCTACCACTGAGCCAAGGCTGATCCAGGTGAGAGAACTACCACCGAGCCAAGGCTGATCGAGATGACAGAGCGAACATTGAGCCATGACTGATCCAGGTGAGAGAGCTACTACTGAGCCATGACTGATCCAGGTGAGAGAACTACCACTGAGCCAAGGCTGACACAGGTGAGAGAACTACCACTGAGCCAAGGCTGACACAGGAGAGAGAGCTACCACTGAGCCAAGGCTGATCCAGGTGAGAGAGCGACCATTGAGCCGTGACTGATCCAGGTGAGAGAGCTACCACTGAGCCAAGGCTGACACAGGTGAGAGAGCGACCATTGGGCCGTGACTGATCCAGGTGAGAGAGCTACCACTGAGCCAAGGCTGACACAGGTGAGAGAGCTGCCACTGAGCCAAGGCTGACACAGATGAGAGAACTACCACTGAGCCAAGGCTGATCCAGGTGAGAGAGCTGCCACTGAGCCAAGGCTGACACAGATGAGAGAACTACCACTGAGCCAAGGCTGTTCCAGGTGAGAGAACTACCACTGAGCCAAGGCTGATCCAGGTGAGAGAGCTGCCATTGAGCCAAGGCTGATCCAGGTGAGAGAGCTGCCATTGAGCCAAGGCTGATCCAGGTGAGAGAGCTACCATTGAGCCAAGGCTGATCCAGGTGAGAGAGCTACCACTGAGCCAAGGCTGATCCAGGTGAGAGAGCTAACACTGAGCCAAGGCTGATCCAGGTGAGAGAACTACCACTGAGCCAAGGCTGATCCAGGTAAGAGAGCCACCATTGAGCCAAGGCTGATACAGGTGAGAGAACTACCACTGAGCCAAGGCTGATCCAGGTGAGAGAACTACCACTGAGCCAAGGCTGATCCAGGTGAGAGAACTACCACTGAGCCAAGGCTGATCCAGGTAAGAGAGCCACCATTGAGCCAAGGCTGATACAGGTGAGAGAACTACCACTGAGCCAAGGCTGATCGAGGTGAGTGAGCTACCACTGAGCCAAGGCTGATACAGGTGAGTGAGCGACCACTGAGCCAAGGCTGATCGAGATGACAGAGCGAGCATTGAGCCGTGACTGATCCAGGTGAGAGAGCTACCACTGAGCCGTGACTGATCCAGGTGAGAGAGCTACCACTTAGCCAAGGCTGACACAGGTGAAAGAGCTACCACTGAGCCGAGGCTGACGCAGGTGAGAGAACTACCACTGAGCCAAGGCTGACACAGGCGAGAGAGCGACCATTGAGCCGTTACTGATCCAGGTGAGAGAGCTACCACTGAGCCAAGGCTGACACAGGTGAGAGAACTACCACTGAGCCAAGGCTGATCCAGGTGAGAGAACTACCACTGAGCCAAAGCTGACACAGGTGAAAGAGCTACCACTGAGCCAAGGCTGACACAGGTGAGAGAACTACCACTGAGCCAAGGCTGATCCAGGTGAGAGAACTACCACTGAGCCAAGGTTGATCCAGGTGAGAGAACTACCAATGAGCCAAGGCTGATCCAGGTGAGAGAACTACCACTGAGCCAAGGTTGATCCAGGTGAGAGAACTACCACTGAGCCAAGGCTGACACAGGTGAGAGAGCTACCACTGAGCCAAGGCTGATCCAGGTGAGAGAACTACCACTGAGCCAAGGCTGACGCAGGTGACAGAACTACCATTGAGCCAAGGCTGATCCAGGTGAGAGAGCTACCATTGAGCCAAGGCTGATCCAGGTGAGAGAGCTACCATTGAGCCAAGGCTGACGCAGGTGAGAGAGCTAGCACTGAGCCAAGGCTGATCCAGGTGAGAGAACTGCCACTGAGCCAAGGCCGACGCAGGTGAGAGAACTACCACTGAGCCAAGGCTGACGCAGGTGAGAGAACAACCACTGAGCCAAGGCTGATCCAGGTGAGAGAACTACCACTGAGCCAAGGCTGACGCAGGTGAGAGAACAACCACTGAGCCAAGGCTGATCCAGGTGAGAGAACTAACACTGAGCCAAGGTTGATCCAGGTGAGAGAACTACGACTGAGCCAAGGCTGATCCAGGTGAGAGAAATACCACTGATCCAGGTGAGAGAACTACCACTGAGCCAAGGTTGATCCAGGTGAGAGAACTACCACTGAGCCAAGGCTGACACAGGTGAGAGAACTACCACTGAGCCAAGGTTGATCCAGGTGAGAGAACTACCGCTGAGACAAGGCTGACACAGGTTAGAGAACTACCACTGAGCCAAGGCTGACACAGGTGAGAGAACTACCACTGACCCAAGGCTGATCCAGGTGAGAGAACTACCACTGAGCTAAGGCTGATGCAGGTGAGAGAACTACCACTGAGCCAAGGCTGACACAGGAGAGAGAGCTACCACTGAGCCAAGGCTGATCGAGGTGAGAGAACTACCACTGAGCTAAGGCTGATGCAGGTGAGAGAACTACCACTGAGCCAAGGCTGACACAGGAGAGAGAGCTACCACTGAGCCAAGGCTGATCCAGGTGAGAGAACTACCACTGAGCCAAGGCTGATCCAGGTCAGAAATCTATCACCGAGCCAAGGCTGATCGAGATGACAGAGCGACCATTGAGCCGTGACTGATCCAGGTGAGAGAGCTACCACTGAGCCAAGGCTGACACAGGTGAGAGAGCTGCAACTGAGCCAAGGCTGACACAGATGAGAGAACTACCACTGAGCCAAGGCTGATCCAGGTGAGAGAGCTGCCACTGAGCCAAGGCTGACACAGATGAGAGAACTACCACTGAGCCAAGGCTGTTCCAGGTGAGAGAACTACCACTGAGCCAAGGCTGATCCAGGTGAGAGAGCTACCACTGAGCCAAGGCTGATCCAGGTGAGAGAGCTACCACTGAGCCAAGGCTGATCCAGGTGAGAGAGCTGCCATTGAGCCAAGGCTGATCCGGGTGAGAGTGCTACCATTGAGCCAAGGCTGATCCAGGTGAGAGAGCTACCACTGAGCCAAGGCTGATCCAGGTGAGAGAGCTAACACTGAGCCAAGGCTGATCGAGGTGAGAGAACTACCACTGAGCCAAGGCTGATCCAGGTGAGAGAACTACCACTGAGCCAAGGCTGATCCAGGTGAGAGAACTACCACTGAGCCAAGGCTGATCCAGGTGAGAGAACTACCACTGAGCCAAGGCTGATCCAGGTGAGAGAACTACCACTGAGCCAAGGCTGATCCAGGTAAGAGAGCCACCATTGAGCCAAGGCTGATACAGGTGAGAGAACTACCACTGAGCCAAGGCTGATCGAGGTGAGTGAGCTACCACTGAGCCAAGGCTGATACAGGTGAGTGAGCGACCACTGAGCCAAGGCTGATCGAGATGACAGAGCGAGCATTGAGCCGTGACTGATCCAGGTGAGAGAGCTACCACTGAGCCGTGACTGATCCAGGTGAGAGAGCTACCACTTAGCCAAGGCTGACACAGGTGAGAGAACTACCACTGAGCCAAGGCTGATCCAGGTGAGAGAACTACCACTGAGCCAAGGCTGACACAGGCGAGAGAGCGACCATTGAGCCGTTACTGATCCAGGTGAGAGAGCTACCACTGAGCCAAGGCTGACACAGGTGAGAGAACTACCACTGAGCCAAGGCTGATCCAGGTGAGAGAACTACCACTGAGCCAAAGCTGACACAGGTGAAAGAGCTACCACTGAGCCAAGGCTGATCCAGGTGAGAGAACTACCACTGAGCCAAGGTTGATCCAGGTGAGAGAACTACCAATGAGCCAAGGCTGATCCAGGTGAGAGAACTACCACTGAGCCAAGGTTGATCCAGGTGAGAGAACTACCACTGAGCCAAGGCTGACACAGGTGAGAGAGCTACCACTGAGCCAAGGCTGATCCAGGTGAGAGAACTACCACTGAGCCAAGGCTGAAGCAGGTGACAGAACTACCATTGAGCCAAGGCTGATCCAGGTGAGAGAGCTACCATTGAGCCAAGGCTGATCCAGGTGAGAGAGCTACCATTGAGCCAAGGCTGACGCAGGTGAGAGAGCTAGCACTGAGCCAAGGCTGATCCAGGTGAGAGAACTACCACTGAGCCAAGGCTGACACAGGTGAGAGAACTACCACTGAGCCAAGGCTGACGCAGGTGAGAGAACAACCACTGAGCCAAGGCTGATCCAGGTGAGAGAACTAACACTGAGCCAAGGTTGATCCAGGTGAGAGAACTACGACTGAGCCAAGGCTGATCCAGGTGAGAGAAATACCACTGATCCAGGTGAGAGAACTACCACTGAGCCAAGGTTGATCCAGGTGAGAGAACTACCACTGAGCCAAGGCTGACACAGGTGAGAGAGCTACCACTGAGCCAAGGTTGATTAGGCTGAGAGAACTACCACTGAGCCAAGGTTGATCCTGGTGAGAGAACTACCACTGAGCCAAGGTTGATCCAGGTGAGAGAACTACCACTGAGCCAAGGTTGATCCAGGTGAGAGAACTACCGCTGAGCCAAGGCTGACACAGGTGAGAGAACTACCACTGAGCCAAGGTTGATCCAGGTGAGAGAACTACCATTGAGCCAAGGCTGACGCAGGTGAGAGAACTACCACTGAGCCAAGGCTGATCCAGGTGAGAGAACTACCATTGAGCCAAGGCTGACGCAGGTGAGAGAACTACCACTGAGCCAAGGCTGACACAAGTGAGAGAGCTACCACTGAGCCAAGGCTGATACAGGTGAGAGAACTACCACTGAGCCAAGGCTGATCCAGGTGAGAGAACTACCATTGAGCCAAGGCTGACGCAGGTGAGAGAACTACCACTGAGCCAAGGCTGACACAAGTGAGAGAGCTACCACTGAGCCAAGGCTGATGCAGGTGAGAGAACTAACACTGAGCCAAGGCTGCGCAGGTGAGAGAACTACCACTGAGCCAAGGCTGACGCAGGTGAGAGAACTAACACTGAGCCAAGGCTGATCCAGGTGAGAGAACTAACACTGCGCCAAGGCTGACACAGGTGAGTGAGCTACCACTGAGCCAAGGTTGATCCAGGTGAGAGAGCTACCAATGAGCCAAGGTTGATCCAGGTGAGAAATCTACCACTGAGCCAAGGCTGATACAGGTGAGAGAACTGCCACTGAGCCAAGGCTGATCGAGATGAGAGAGCTGCGACTGAGCCAAGGCTGATCCAGGTAAGAGAGCTACCATTGAGCCAAGGCTGATCCAGGTGAGAGAGCTACCACTGAGCCAAGGCTGATCCAGGGGAGAGAGTTGCCATTGAGCCAAGGCTGATCCAGGTGAGAGAGCTACCATTGAGCCAAGGCTGATCCAAGTAAGAAAGCTACCAGGGAGCCAAGGCTGATCCAGGTGAGAGAACAACCACTGAGCCAAGGCAGATCCAGGTGAGAGAGCTGCCACTGAGCCAAGGCTGACACAGATGAGAGAACTACCACTGAGCCAAGGCTGATCCAGGTGAGAGAGCTACCACTGAGCCAAGGCTGATCCAGGTGAGAGAGCTACCATTGAGCCAAGGCTGATCCAGGTGAGAGAGCTACCACTGAGCCAAGGCTGATCCAGGTGAGAGAGCTAACACTGAGCCAAGGCTGATCCAGGTAAGAGAGCTACCATTAAGCCAAGGCTGACGCAGGTGCGAGAGCTAGCACTGAGCCAAGGCTGATCCAGGTGAGAGAACTACCACTGAGCCAAGGCTGACGCAGGTGAGAGAACTACCACTGAGCCAAGGCTGACGCAGGTGAGAGAACTATCACTGAGCCAAGGCTGTTCCAGGTGAGAGAACTACCACTGAGCCAAGGCTGATCCAGGTAAGAGAGCTACCATTGAGCCAAGGCTGATACAGGTGAGAGAACTACCACTGAGCCAAGGCTGATCCAGGTGAGAGAACTACCACTGAGCCAAGACTGATCCAGGTGAGAGAACTACCACTGAGCCAAGGCTGATCGAGGTGAGTGAGCTGCCACTGAGCCAAGGCTGATACAGGTGAGTGAGCGACCACTGAGCCAAGGCTGATCCAGGTGAGAGAACTACCACTGAGCCATGGCTGATCCAGGTGAGAGAACTACCACCGAGCCAAGGCTGATCGAGATGACAGAGCGAGCATTGAGCCGTGACTGATCCAGGTGAGAGAGCTACCACTGAGCTGTGACTGATCCAGGTGAGAGAGCTACCACTGAGCCAAGGCTGACACAGGTGAAAGAACTACCACTGAGCCAAGGCAGATCGAGATGACAGAGCGACCATTGAGCCGTGACTGATCCACGTGAGAGAGCTACCACTGAGCCGTGACTGATCCAGGTGAGAGAACGACCACTGAGCCAAGGCTGACACAGGTGAGATAACTACCACTGAGCCAAGGCTGATCCAGGTGAGAGAACTAGCACTGAGCCAAGGCTGATCCAGGTCAGAAATCTGCCACCGAGCCAAGGCTGATCGAGATGACAGAGCGACCATTGAGCCGTGACTGATTCGGTGAGAGAGCTACCTCTGAGCCAAGGCTGATCCAGGTGAGAGAGCGACCATTGAGCCGTGACTGATCCAGGTGATAGAGCTACCACTAAGCCAAGGCTGACACAGGTGAGAGAACAACCATTGAGCCAAGGCTGACGCAGCTGAGAGAACTACCACTGAGCCAAGGCTGACGCAGGTGAGAGAACTACCACTGAGCCAAGGCTGACACAGGTGAGAGAACCACCACTGAGCCAAGGCTGACGCAGGTGAGAGAACAACCACTGAGCCAAGGCTGATCCACGTGAGAGAGCTACCATTGAGCCAAGGCTGATCCAGGTGAGAGAGCTACCATTGAGCCAAGGCTGATCCAGGTGACAGAGCTACCATTGAGCCAAGGCTGATCCAGGTGAGAGAGCTACCATTGAGCCAAGGCTGACGCAGCTGAGAGAGCTAGCACTGAGCAAAGGCTGATCCAGGTGAGAGAACTACCACTGAGCCAAGTCTGACGCAGGTGAGAGAACTACCACTGAGCCAAGGCTGACACAGGTGAGAGAACCACCACTGAGCCAAGGCTGACGCAGGTGAGAGAACAACCACTGAGCCAAGGCTGATCCAGGTGAGAGAACAACCACTGAGCCAAGGTTGATCCAGGTGAGAGAACTACGACTGAGCCAAGGTTGATCCAGGTGAGAGAACTACCACTGAGCCAAGGTTGATCCAGGTGAGAGAGCTACCACTGAGCCAAGGTTGATCCAGGTGAGAGAACTACCACTGAGCCAAGGTTGATCCAGGTGAGAGAACTACCACTGAGCCAAGGTTGATCCAGGTGAGAGAACTACCGCTGAGCCAAGGCTGACACAGGTTAGAGAACTACCACTGAGCCAAGGCTGACACAGGTGAGAGAGCTACCACTGAGCCAAGGCTGACACAGGTGAGAGAGCTACCACTGAGACAAGGCTGATCCAGGTGAGAGAACTACCACTGAGCCAAGGCTGATCCAGGTGAGAGAGCTACCACTGAGCCAAGGCTGACGCAGGTGAGAGAACTACCACTGAGCCAAGGCTGACACAAGTGAGAGAACTAACACTGAGCCAAGGCTGCGCAGGTGAGAGAACTACCACTGAGCCAAGGCTGACGCAGGTGAGAGAACTAACACTGAGCCAAGGCTGATCCAGGTGAGAGAACTAACACTGCGCCAAGGCTGACACAGGTGAGTGAGCTACCACTGAGCCAAGGTTGATCCAGGTGAGAGAGCTACCAATGAGCCAAGGTTGATCCAGGTGAGAAATCTACCACTGAGCCAAGGCTGATACAGGTGAGAGAACTGCCACTGAGCCAAGGTTGATCCAGGTGAGAGAACTACCACTGAGCCAAGGCTGATCCAGGTGAGAAAACTACCACTGAGCCAAGGCTGATCCAGGGGAGAGAGTTGCCATTGAGCCAAGGCTGATCCAGGTGAGAGAGCTACCATTGAGCCAAGGCTGATCCAAGTAAGAATGCTACCAGGGAGCCAAGGCTGATCCAGGTGAGAGAACAACCACTGAGCCAAGGCAGATCCAGGTGAGAGAGCTGCCACTGAGCCAAGGCTGACACAGATGAGAGAACTACCACTGAGCCAAGGCTGATCCAGGTGAGAGAACTACCATTGAGCCAAGGCTGATCCAGGTGAGAGAGCTACCACTGAGCCAAGGCTGATCCAGGTGAGAGAGCTAACACTGAGCCAAGGCTGATCCGGGTGAGAGAACTACCACTGAGCCAAGGCTGACGCAGGTGAGAGAACTACCACTGAGCCAAGGCTGACGCAGGTGAGAGAACTATCACTGAGCCAAGGCTGTTCCAGGTGAGAGAACTACCACTGAGCCAAGGCTGATCCAGGTAAGAGAGCTACCATTGAGCCAAGGCTGACGCGGGTGCGAGAGCTAGCACTGAGCCAAGGCTGATCCAGGTGAGAGAACTACCACTGAGCCAAGGCTGACGCAGGTGAGAGAACTACCACTGAGCCAAGGCTGACGCAGGTGAGAGAACTATCACTGAGCCAAGGCTGTTCCAGGTGAGAGAACTACCACTGAGCCAAGGCTGATCCAGGTAAGAGAGCTACCATTGAGCCAAGGCTGATACAGGTGAGAGAACTACCACTGAGCCAAGACTGATCCAGGTGAGAGAACTACCACTGAGCCAAGGCTGATCGAGGTGAGTGAGCTGCCACTGAGCCAAGGCTGATCCAGGTGAGAGAGCTACCACTGAGCCAAGGCTGATCGAGGTGAGTGAGCTACCACTGAGCCAAGGCTGACACAGGTGAAAGAACTACCACTGAGCCAAGGCAGATCGAGATGACAGAGCGACCATTGAGCCGTGACTGATCCAGGTGAGAGAACGACCACTGAGCCAAGTCTGACACAGGTGAGATAACTACCACTGAGCCAAGGCTGATCCAGGTGAGAGAACTAGCACTGAGCCAAGGCTGATCCAGGTCAGAAATCTGCCACCGAGCCAAGGCTGATCGAGATGACAGAGCGACCATTGAGCCGTGACTGATTCGGTGAGAGAGCTACCACTGAGCCAAGGCTGATCCAGGTGAGAGAGCGACCATTGAGCCGTGACTGATCCAGGTGAGAGAGCTACCACTGAGCCAAGGCTGACACAGGTGAGAGAACTACCAATGAGCCAAGGCTGATCCAGGTGTGAGAACTACCATTGAGCCAAGGCTGATCCAGGTGAGTGAGCTACCACTGAGCCAAGGCTGACGCAGGTGAGAGAACTACCACTGAGCCAAGGCTGACGCAGGTGAGAGAACTACCACTGAGCCAAGGCTGACACAGGTGAGAGAGCTACCACTGAGCCAAGGCTCATCGAGGTGAGAGAATTATCACTGAGCCAAGGCTGATCCAGGTAAGAGAGCTACCATTGAGCCAAGGCTGACGCAGGTGAGAGAGCTAGCACTGAGCCAAGGCTGATCCAGGTGCGAGAACAACCACTGAGCCAAGGCTGACGCAGGTGAGAGAACTACCACTGAGCCAAGGCTGACGCAGGTGAGAGAACTATCACTGAGCCAAGGCTGTTCCAGGTGAGAGAACTACCACTGAGCCCAGGCTGATCCAGGTGAGAGAACTACCACTGAGCCAAGGCTGATCGAGGTGAGAGAACTACCACTGAGCCAAGTCTGATCCAGGTGAGTGAGCTACCACTGAGCCAAGGCTGATACAGGTGAGAGAACTACCACTGAGCCAAGGCTGATCCAGGTGAGTGAGCTACCACTGAGCCAAGGCTGATCCAGGTGAGAGAACTACCACTGAGCCAAGGCTGACACAGGTGAGAGAACTACCACCGAGCCAAGGCTGATCGAGATGACAGAGCGACCATTGAGCCATGACTGATCCAGGTGAGTGAGCTACCACTGAGCCGTGACTGATCCAGGTGAGAGAGCTACCACTGAGCCAAGGCTGACACAGGTGAGAGAACTACCACTGAGCCAAGGCTGATCCAGGTGAGAGAACTACCACTGAGCCAAGACTGACACAGGTGAAAGAGCTACCACTGAGCCAAGGCTGACGCAGGTGAGAGAACTACCACTGAGCCAAGGCTGACACAGGCGAGAGAGCGACCATTGAGCCGTTACTGATCCAGGTGAGAGAGCTACCACTGAGCCAAGGCTGACACAGGTGAGAGAACTACCACTGAGCCAAGGCTGATCCAGGTGAGAGAACTACCACTGAGCCAAAGCTGACACAGGTGAAAGAGCTACCACTGAGCCAAGGCTGACACAGGTGAGAGAACTACCACTGAGCCAAGGCTGACGCAGGTGAGAGAACTATCACTGAGCCAAGGCTGTTCCAGGTGAGAGAACTACCACTGAGCCCAGGCTGATCCAGGTGAGAGAACTACCACTGAGCCAAGGCTGATCCAGGTGAGAGAACTACCACTGAGCCAAGGCTGATCCAGGTGAGTGAGCTACCACTGAGCCACGGCTGATACAGGTGAGAGAACTACCACTGAGCCAAGGCTGATCCAGGTGAGTGAGCTACCACTGAGCCAAGGCTGATCCAGGTGAGAGAACTACCACTGAGCCATGGCTGATCCAGGTGAGAGAGCTACCATTGAGCCAAGGCTGATCCAGGTGAGAGAACTGCCACTGAGCCAAGGTTGATCCAGGTGACAGAACTACCACTGAGCCAAGGCTGATCCAGGTGAGAAAACTACCACTGAGCCAAGGCTGATCGAGATGAGAGAGCTGCGACTGAGCCAAGGCTGATCCAGGTAAGAGAGCTACCATTGAGCCAAGGCTGATCCAGGTGAGAGAGCTACCACTGAGCCAAGGCTGATCCAGGTGGGAGAGTTACCATTGAGCCAAGGCTGATCCAGGTGAGAGAGCTACCACTGAGCCAAGGCTGATCCAGGTGAGAGAGCTACCATTGAGCCAAGGCTGATCCAGGTAAGAGAGCTACCATTGAGCCAAGGCTGATCCAGGTAAGAGAGCTACCATTGAGCCAAGGCTGATCCAGGTGAGAGAACTACCACTGAGCCAAGGCTGATCCAGGTGAGAGAGCTGCCACTGAGCCAAGGCTGACACAGATGAGAGAACTACCACTGAGCCAAGGCTGATCCACGTGAGAGAACTACCACTGAGCCAAGGCTGATCCAGGTGAGAGAGCTACCATTGAGCCAAGGCTGATCCAGGTGAGAGAGCTACCACTGAGCCAAGGCTGATCCAGGTGAGAGAGCTACCATTGAGCCAAGGCTGATCCGCGTGAGAGAGCTACCATTGAGCCAAGGCTGACACAGGTGAGATAACTACCACTGAGCCAAGGCTGATCCAGGTGAGAGAACTACCACTGAGCCAAGGCTGATCCAGGTCAGAAATCTACCACCGAGCCAAGGCTGATCAAGATGACAGAGCGACCATTGAGCCGTGACTGATTCGGTGAGAGAGCTACCACTGAGCCAAGGCTGATCCAGGTGAGAGAGCGACCATTGAGCCGTGACTGATCCAGGTGAGAGAGCTACCACTGAGCCAAGGCTGACACAGGTGAGAGAACTACCACTGAGCCAAGGCTGATCCAGGTGAGAGAACTACCAATGAGCCAAGGCT
Source organism: Heterodontus francisci (assembly GCF_036365525.1). NCBI lineage: Eukaryota > Metazoa > Chordata > Chondrichthyes > Heterodontiformes > Heterodontidae > Heterodontus > Heterodontus francisci. Next base: position 18,595,665 of record NC_090380.1, on the reverse strand, counting down.
GACACAGGTGAGAGAGCTACCACTGAGCCAAGGCTGATCCAGGTGTGAGAACTACCAATGAGCCAAGGCTGACACAGGTGAGAGAACTACCACTGAGCCAAGGCTGATCCAGGTGAGTGAGCTACCACTGAGCGAAGGCTGACGCAAGTGAGAGAACTACCACTGAGCCAAGGCTGACGCAGGTGAGAGAACTACCACTGAGCCAAGGCTGACACAGGTGAGAGAGCTACCACTGAGCCAAGGCTCATCGAGGTGAGAGAATTATCACTGAGCCAAGGCTGATCCAGGTAAGAGAGCTACCATTGAGCCAAGGCTGACGCAGGTGAGAGAGCTAGCACTGCGCCAAGGCTGATCCAGGTGAGAGAACAACCACTGAGCCAAGGCTGACGCAGGTGAGAGAACTACCACTGACCCAAGGCTGACGCAGGTGAGAGAACTATCACTGAGCCAAGGCTGTTCCAGGTGAGAGAACTACCACTGAGCCCAGGCTGATCCAGGTGAGAGAACTACCACTGAGCCAAGGCTGATCCAGGTGAGAGAACTACCACTGAGCCAAGGCTGATCCAGGTGAGAGAGCTACCACTGAGCCAAGGCTGATCCAGGTGGGAGAGTTACCATTGAGCCAAGGCTGATCCAGGTGAGAGAGCTACCATTGAGCCAAGGCTGATCCAGGTGAGAGAGCTACCATTGAGCCAAGGCTGATCCAGGTAAGAGAGCTACCATTGAGCCAAGGCTGATCCAGGTAAGAGAGCTACCATTGAGCCAAGGCTGATCCAGGTGAGAGAACTACTACTGAGCCAAGGCTGATCCAGGTGAGAGAGCTGCCACTGAGCCAAGGCTGACACAGATGAGAGAAGTACCACTGAGCCAAGGCTGATCCAGGTGAGAGAGCTACCACTGAGCCAAGGCTGATCCATTTGAGAGAGCTGCCACTGAGCCAAGGCTGACACAGATGAGAGAACTACCACTGAGCCAAGGCTGATCCAGGTGAGAGAACGACCACTGAGCCAAGGCTGATCCAGGTGAGAGAGCTACCATTGAGCCAAGGCTGATCCAGGTGAGAGAGCTACCATTGAGCCAAGGCTGATCCAGGTGAGAGAACTGCCACTGAGCCAAGGCTGATCGAGGTGAGAGAGCTACCATTGAGCCAAGGCTGATCCAGGTGAGAGAACTACCACTGAGCCAAAGCTGACACAGGTGAAAGAGCTACCACTGAGCCAAGGCTGACACAGGTGAGAGAACTACCACTGAGCCACGGCTGATACAGGTGAGAGAACTACCACTGAGCCAAGGCTGATCCAGGTGAGTGAGCTACCACTGAGCCAAGGCTGATCCAGGTGAGAGAACTACCACTGAGCCATGGCTGATCCAGGTGAGAGAGCTACCATTGAGCCAAGGCTGATCCAGGTGAGAGAACTGCCACTGAGCCAAGGTTGATCCAGGTGACAGAACTACCACTGAGCCAAGGCTGATCCAGGTGAGAAAACTACCACTGAGCCAAGGCTGATCGAGATGAGAGAGCTGCGACTGAGCCAAGGCTGATCCAGGTAAGAGAGCTACCATTGAGCCAAGGCTGATCCAGGTGAGAGAGCTACCACTGAGCCAAGGCTGATCCAGGTGGGAGAGTTACCATTGAGCCAAGGCTGATCCAGGTGAGAGAGCTACCACTGAGCCAAGGCTGATCCAGGTGAGAGAGCTACCATTGAGCCAAGGCTGATCCAGGTAAGAGAGCTACCATTGAGCCAAGGCTGATCCAGGTAAGAGAGCTACCATTGAGCCAAGGCTGATCCAGGTGAGAGAACTACCACTGAGCCAAGGCTGATCCAGGTGAGAGAGCTGCCACTGAGCCAAGGCTGACACAGATGAGAGAACTACCACTGAGCCAAGGCTGATCCACGTGAGAGAACTACCACTGAGCCAAGGCTGATCCAGGTGAGAGAGCTACCATTGAGCCAAGGCTGATCCAGGTGAGAGAGCTACCACTGAGCCAAGGCTGATCCAGGTGAGAGAGCTACCATTGAGCCAAGGCTGACACAGGTGAGATAACTACCACTGAGCCAAGGCTGATCCAGGTGAGAGAACTACCACTGAGCCAAGGCTGATCCAGGTCAGAAATCTACCACCGAGCCAAGGCTGATCAAGATGACAGAGCGACCATTGAGCCGTGACTGATTCGGTGAGAGAGCTACCACTGAGCCAAGGCTGATCCAGGTGAGAGAGCGACCATTGAGCCGTGACTGATCCAGGTGAGAGAGCTACCACTGAGCCAAGGCTGACACAGGTGAGAGAACTACCACTGAGCCAAGGCTGATCCAGGTGAGAGAACTACCAATGAGCCAAGGCTGACACAGGTGAGAGAGCTACCACTGAGCCAAGGCTGATCCAGGTGTGAGAACTACCAATGAGCCAAGGCTGACACAGGTGAGAGAACTACCACTGAGCCAAGGCTGATCCAGGTGAGTGAGCTACCACTGAGCGAAGGCTGACGCAAGTGAGAGAACTACCACTGAGCCAAGGCTGACGCAGGTGAGAGAACTACCACTGAGCCAAGGCTGACACAGGTGAGAGAGCTACCACTGAGCCAAGGCTCATCGAGGTGAGAGAATTATCACTGAGCCAAGGCTGATCCAGGTAAGAGAGCTACCATTGAGCCAAGGCTGACGCAGGTGAGAGAGCTAGCACTGCGCCAAGGCTGATCCAGGTGAGAGAACAACCACTGAGCCAAGGCTGACGCAGGTGAGAGAACTACCACTGACCCAAGGCTGACGCAGGTGAGAGAACTATCACTGAGCCAAGGCTGTTCCAGGTGAGAGAACTACCACTGAGCCCAGGCTGATCCAGGTGAGAGAACTACCACTGAGCCAAGGCTGATCCAGGTGAGAGAACTACCACTGAGCCAAGGCTGATCCAGGTGAGAGAACTACCACTGAGCCAAGGCTGATCCAGGTGAGAGAGCTACCACTGAGCCAAGGCTGATCCAGGTGGGAGAGTTACCATTGAGCCAAGGCTGATCCAGGTGAGAGAGCTACCATTGAGCCAAGGCTGATCCAGGTGAGAGAGCTACCATTGAGCCAAGGCTGATCCAGGTAAGAGAGCTACCATTGAGCCAAGGCTGATCCAGGTAAGAGAGCTACCATTGAGCCAAGGCTGATCCAGGTGAGAGAACTACTACTGAGCCAAGGCTGATCCAGGTGAGAGAGCTGCCACTGAGCCAAGGCTGACACAGATGAGAGAAGTACCACTGAGCCAAGGCTGATCCAGGTGAGAGAGCTACCACTGAGCCAAGGCTGATCCATTTGAGAGAGCTGCCACTGAGCCAAGGCTGACACAGATGAGAGAACTACCACTGAGCCAAGGCTGATCCAGGTGAGAGAACGACCACTGAGCCAAGGCTGATCCAGGTGAGAGAGCTACCATTGAGCCAAGGCTGATCCAGGTGAGAGAGCTACCATTGAGCCAAGGCTGATCCAGGTGAGAGAACTGCCACTGAGCCAAGGCTGATCGAGGTGAGAGAGCTACCATTGAGCCAAGGCTGATACAGGTGAGAGAACTACCACTGAGCCAAGGCTGATCCAGGTGAGAGAACTACCACTGAGCCAAGGCTGATCCAGGTGAGAGAACTACCACTGAGACAAGGCTGATCCAGGTGAGAGAACTACCATTGAGCCGTTACTGATCCAGGTGAGAGAGCTACCACTGAGCCAAAGCTGACACAGGTGAAAGAGCTACCACTGAGCCAAGGCTGACGCAAGTGAGAGAACTACCACTGAGCCAAGGCTGATCCAGGTGAGAGAACTACCACTGAGCCAAGGTTGATCCAGGTGAGAGAACTACCACTGAGCCAAGGCTGATCCCGGTGAGAGAACTACCACTGAGCCAAGGTTGATCCAGGTGACAGAACTACCACTGAGCCAAGGCTGATCCAGGTGAGAGAACGACCACTGAGCCAAGGTTGATCCATTTGAGAGAGCTGCCACTGAGCCAAGGCTGACACAGATGAGAGAACTACCACTGAGCCAAGGCTGATCCAGGTGAGAGAGCTGCCACTGAGCCAAGGCTGACACAGATGAGAGAACTGCCACTGAGCCAAGGCTGATCCAGGTGAGAGAACGACCACTGAGCCAAGGCTGATCCACGTGAGAGAGCTACCATTGAGCCAAGGCTGATCCAGGTGAGAGAGCTACCATTGAGCCAAGGCTGATCCAGGTGAGAGAGCTACCACTGAGCCAAGGCTGATCCAGGTGAGAGAGCTACCATTGAGCCAAGGCTGATCCGGGTGAGAGAGCTACCATTGAGCCAAGGCTGATCCAGGTGAGAGAGCTACCACTGAGCCAAGGCTGATCCAGGTGAGAGAGCTAACACTGAGCCAAGGCTGATCGAGGTGAGAGAACTACCACTGAGCCAAGGCTGATCCAGGTAAGAGAGCTACCATTAAGCCAAGGCTGACGCATGTGCGAGAGCTAGCACTGAGCCAAGGCTGATCCAGGTGAAAGAACTACCACTGAGCCAAGGCTGACGCAGGTGAGAGAACTACCACTGAGCCAAGGCTGACGCAGGTGAGAGAACTATCACTGAGCCAAGGCTGTTCCAGGTGAGAGAACTGCCACTGAGCCAAGGCTGATCCAGGTAAGAGAGCTACCATTGAGCCAAGGCTGATACAGGTGAGAGAACTACCACTGAGCCAAGGCTGATCCAGGTGAGAGAACTACCACTGAGACAAGGCTGATCCAGGTGAGAGAACTACCATTGAGCCGTTACTGATCCAGGTGAGAGAGCTACCACTGAGCCAAGGCTGACACAGGTGAGAGAACTACCACTGAGCCAAGGCTGATCCAGGTGAGAGAACTACCACTGAGCCAAAGGTGACACAGGTGAAAGAGCTACCACTGAGCCAAGGCTGACACAGGTGAGAGAACTACCACTGAGCCAAGGCTGACGCAAGTGAGAGAACTACCACTGAGCCAAGGCTGATCCAGGTGAGAGAACTACCACTGAGCCAAGGTTGATCCAGGTGAGAGAACTACCACTGAGCCAAGGCTGATCCCGGTGAGAGAACTACCACTGAGCCAAGGTTGATCCAGGTGACAGAACTACCACTGAGCCAAGGCTGATCCAGGCGAGAGAACTACCACTGAGCCAAGGTTGATCCAGGTGAGAGAACTACCGCTGAGCCAAGGCTGACACAGGTTAGAGAACTACCACTGAGCCAAGGCTGACACAGGTGAGAGAGCTACCACTGAGCCAAGGCCGACACAGGTGAGAGAGCTACCACTGAGCCAAGGCTGATCCAGGTGAGAGAACTACCACTGGGCCAAGGCTGATCCAGGTGAGAGAACTAGCACTGAGCCAAGGCTGATCCAGGTCAGAAATCTATCACCGAGCCAAGGCTGATCGAGCTGACAGAGCGACCATTGAGCCGTGACTGATCCAGGTGAGAGAGCTACCACTGAGCCAAGGCTGACACAGGTGAGAGAACTACCACTGAGCCAAGGCTGACGCAGGTGAGAGAACTACCACTGAACCAAGGCTCATCCAGGTGAGAGAACTACCACTGAGCCAAGGCTGACTCAGGTGAGAGAACTACCACTGAGCCAAGGCTGACACAGGTGAGAGAGCTACCACTGAGCCAAGGCTGACGCAGGTGAGAGAACTAACACTGAGCCAAATCTGCGCAGGTGAGAGAACTAACACTGAGCCAAGGCTGCGCAGGTGAGAGAACTAACACTGAGCCAAGGCTGATCCAGGTGAGAGAACTAACACTGAGCCAAGGCTGACACAGGTGAGTGAGCTACCACTGAGCCAAGGTTGATCCAGGTGAGAGAGCTGCCACTGAGCCAAGGCTGATCCAGGTGAGAGAACTACCAATGAGCCAAGGTTGATCCAGGTGAGAAATCTACCACTGAGCCAAGGCTGATACAGGTGAGAGAACTGCCACTGAGCCAAGGTTGATCCAGGTGAGAGAACTACCACTGAGCCAAGGCTGATCGAGATGAGAGAGCTGCGACTGAGCCAAGGCTGATCCAGGTAAGAGAGCTGCCATTGAGCCAAGGCTGATCCAGGTGAGAGAGCTACCACTGAGCCAAGGCTGATCCAGGTGGGAGAGTTACCATTGAGCCAAGGCTGATCCAGGTGAGAGAGCTACCACTGAGCCAAGGCTGATCCAGGTGAGAGAGCTGCCACTGAGCCAAGGCTGACACAGATGAGAGAACTACCACTGAGCCAAGGCTGATCCAGGTGAGAGAGCTGCCACTGAGCCAAGGCTGACACAGATGAGAGAACTACCACTGAGCCAAGGCTGATCCACGTGAGAGAACTACCACTGAGCCAAGGCTGATCCAGGTGAGAGAGCTACCATTGAGCCAAGGCTGATCCAGGTGAGAGAGCTACCACTGAGCCAAGGCTGATCCAGGTGAGAGAGCTACCATTGAGCCAAGGCTGATCGAGGTGAGAGAGCTACCATTGAGCCAAGGCTGATCCGGGTGAGAGAGCTACCATTGAGCCAAGGCTGATCCAGGTGAGAGAGCTACCACTGAGCCAAGGCTGATCGAGGTGAGAGAATTACCACTGAGCCAAGGCTGATCCAGGTAAGAGAGCTACCATTAAGCTAAGGCTGACGCAAGTGCGAGAGCTAGCACTGAGCCAAGGCTGATCCAGATGAGATAACTACCACTGAGCCAAGGCTGACGCAGGTGAGAGAACTACCACTGAGCCAAGGCTGACGCAGGTGAGAGAACTATCACTGAGCCAAGGCTGTTCCAGGTGAGAGAACTACCACTGAGCCAAGGCTGATCCAGGTAAGAGAGCTACCATTGAGCCAAGGCTGATACAGGTGAGAGAACTACCACTGAGCCAAGGCTGACGCAGGTGAGAGAACTACCACTGAGCCAAGGCTGATCCAGGTGAGAGAGCGACCATTGAGCCAAGGCTGATCCAGGTGAGAGAGCTACCATTGAGCCAAGGCTGAACCAGGTGAGAGAGCTACCACCGAGCCAAGGCTGATCGAGATGACAGAGCGAACATTAACCCGTGACTGATTCGGTGAGAGAGCTACCACTGAGCCAAGGCTGATCCAGGTGAGAGAGCGACCATTGAGCCGTGACTGATCCAGGTGAGAGAGCTACCACTGAGCCAAGGCTGACACAGGTGAGAGAACTACCACTGAGCCAAGGCAGCTCCAGGTGAGAGAACTACCACTGAGCCAAGGCTGACACAGGTGAGAGAGCTACCACTGAGCTAAGGCTGACGCAGGTGAGAGAACTACCACTGAGCCAAGGCTGATCGAGGTGAGTGAGCTACCACTGAGCCAAGGCTGACACAGATGAGAGAACTACCATTGAGCCAAGGCTGATCCAGGTGAGAGAACTACCATTGAGCCAAGGCTGAACCTGGTGAGAGAGCTACCACCGAGCAAAGGCTGATCGAGATGACAGAGCGACCATTGAGCCGTGACTGATTCGGTGAGAGAGCTACCACTGAGCCAAGGCTGATCCAGGTGAGAGAGCGACCATTGAGCCGTGACTGATTCGGTGAGAGAGCTACCACTGAGCCAAGGCTGACACAGGTGAGAGAGCTACCACTGAGCTAAGGCTGACGCAGGTGAGAGAACTACCACTGAGCCAAGACTGACACAGGTGAAAGAGCTACCACTGAGCCAAGGCTGACACAGGTGAGAGAACTACCACTGAGCCAAGGCTGACACAGGTGAGAGAGCTACCACTGAGCCAAGGCTGACGCAGGTGAGAGAACAACCACTGAGCCAAGGCTGACACAGGTGTGGGAACTACCACTGAGCCAAGGCAACGCAGGTGAGAGAACTACCACTGAGCCAAGGCTGATCCAGGTGAGAGAACTACCACTGAGCCAAGGCTGATCCAGGTAAGAGAGCTACCATTGAGCCAAGGCTGACGCAGGTGAGAGAGCTCGCACTGAGCCAAGGCTGATCCAGGTGAGAGAACAACCACTGAGCCAAGGCTGACGCAGGTGAGAGAACTACCACTGAGCCAAGGCTGACGCAGGTGAGAGAACTATCACTGAGCCAAGGCTGTTCCAGGTGAGAGAACTAACACTGCGCCAAGGCTGATCCAGGTAAGAGAGCTACCATTGAGCTAAGGCTGATGCAGGTGAGAGAACTACCACTGAGCCAAGGCTGATCCAGGCGAGAGAGCTGCCATTGAGCCAAGGCTGATCGAAGTGAGAGAACTACCACTGAGCCAAGGCTGATCGAGGTGAGAGAACTACCACTGAGCCAAGGCTGATCCAGGTGAGTGAGCTACCACTGAGCCAAGGCTGATCCAGGTGAGAGAACTACCACTGAGCCAAGGCTGATCCAGGTGCGTGAGCTACCACTGAGCCAAGGCTGATCCAGGTGAGAGACCTACCACTGAGCCATGGCTGATCCAGGTGAGAGAACTACCACCGAGCCAAGGCTGATCGAGATGACAGAGCGACCATTGAGCCATGACTGATCCAGGTGAGAGAGCTAGCACTGAGCCAAGGCTGATCCAGGTGAGAGACCTACCACTGAGCCAAGGCTGACACAGGTGAGAGAACTACCACTGAGCCAAGGCTGATCCAGGTGAGAGAACTACCACTGAGCCAAGACTGACACAGGTGAAAGAGCTACCACTGAGCCAAGGCTGACGCAGGTGAGAGAACTACCACTGAGCCAAGGCTGACACAGGTGAGAGAACTACCACTGAGCCAAGGCTGACACAGGTGAGAGAGCTACCACTGAGCCAAGGCTGACACAGGTGAGAGAGCTACCACTGAGCCAAGGCTGATCCAGGTGAGAGAACTACCACTGTGCCAAGGCTGATCCAGGTGAGAGAACGACCACTGAGCCAAGGCTGATCCAGGTGAGAGAACTACCACTGAACCAAGGCTGACGCAGGTGAGAGAACTACCACTGAGCCAAGGCTGACACAGGTGAGAGAGCTACCACTGAGCCAAGGCTGACGCAGGTGAGAGAACTAACACTGAGCCAAGGCTGCGCAGGTGAGAGAACTACCACTGAGCCAAGGCTGACGCAGGTGAGAGAACTACCACTGAGCCAAGGCTGATCCAGGTGAGAGAACGAACAATGAGCCAAGGCTGACACAGGTGAGAGAACTACCAATGAGCCAAGGTTGATCCAGGTGAGAAATCTACCACTGAGCCAAGGCTGATACAGGTGAGAGAACTGCCACTGAGCCAAGGCTGATCCAGGTGAGAGAACTGCCACTGAGCCAAGGCTGATCGAGATGAGAGAGCTGCGACTGAGCCAAGGCTGATCCAGGTAAGAGAGCTACCACTGAGCCAAGGCTGATCCAGGTGAGAGAGTTACCATTGAGCCAAGGCTGATCCAGGTGAGAGAGCTACCATTGAGCCAAGGCTGATCCAGGTGAGAGAGCTACCATTGAGCCAAGGCTGATCCAGGTAAGAGAGCTACCATTGAGCCAAGGCTGATCCAAGTAAGAGAGCTACCATTGAGCCAAGGCTGATCCAGGTGAGAGAACTACCACTGAGCCAAGGCTGATCCAGGTGAGAGAGCTGCCACTGAGCCAAGGCTGACACAGATGAGAGAAGTACCACTGAGCCAAGGCTGATCCAGGTGAGAGAGCTGCCACTGAGCCAAGGCTGACACAGATGAGAGAACTACCACTGAGCCAAGGCTGATCCAGGTGAGAGAGCTGCCACTGAGCCAAGGCTGACACAGATGAGAGAACTACCATTGAGCCAAGGCTGATCCAGGTGAGAGAACTACCACTGAGCCAAGGCTGATCCAGGTGAGAGAGCTACCATTGAGCCAAGGCTTATCCAGGTGAGAGAGCTACCATTGAGCCAAGGCTGATCCAGGTGAGAGAGCTACCACTGAGCCAAGGCTGATCCAGGTGAGAGAACTACCACTGAGCCAAGGCTGACGCAGGTGAGAGAACAACCACTGAGCCAAGGTTGATCCAGGTGAGAGAACTACCACTGAGCCAAGGCTGACGCAGGTGAGAGAACAACCACTGAGCCAAGGCTGATCCAGGTGAGAGAACTACCACTGAGCCAAGGCTGATCCAGGTGAGTGAGCTACCACTGAGCCAAGGCTGACACAGGTGAGAGAACTACCACTGAGCCAAGGCTGACGCAGGTGAGAGAACTACCACTGAGCCAAGGCTGATCCAGGTGAGATAGCTACCATTGAGCCAAGGCTGAACCAGGTGAGAGAGCTACCATCGAGCCAAGGCTGATCGAGATGACAGAGCGACCATTGAGCCGTGACTGATTCGGTGAGAGAGCCACCACTGAGCCAAGGCTGATCCAGGTGAGAGAGCGACCATTGAGCCGTGACTGATCCAGGTGAGAGAGCTACCACTGAGCCAAGGCTGACACAGGTGAGAGAACTACCACTGAGCCAAGGCTGATCCAGGTGAGAGAACTACCACTGAGCCAAGGCTGATCCAGGTGAGAGAGCTGCCACTGAGCCAAGGCTGACACAGATGAGAGAACTACCACTGAGCCAAGGCTGATCCAGGTGAGAGAACTACCGCTGAGCCAAGGCTGATCCAGGTGAGAGAGCTACCATTGAGCCAAGGCTGATCCGGGTGAGAGAGCTACCACTGAGCCAAGGCTGATCCGGGTGTGAGAGCTACCACTGAGCCACGGCTGATCCAGGTGAGAGAGCTACCACTGAGCCACGGCTGATCCAGGTGAGAGAGCTACCACTGAGCCAAGGCTGATCCAGGTGAGAGAACTACCACTGAGCCAAGGCTGACGCAGGTGAGAGAACTACCACTGAGCCACGGCTGATCCAGGTGAGAGAACTACCACTGAGCCAAGGCTGATCCAGGTGAGAGAACTACCACTGAGCCAAGGCTGATCCAGGTGAGAGAACTACCACTGAGCCAAGGCTGATCAAGGTGAGTGAGCTACCACTGAGCCAAGGCTGATACAGGTGAGAGAACTACCACTGAGCCAAGGCTGACGCACGTGAGAGAACTACCACTGAACCAAGGCTGATCCAGGTGAGAGAGCTACCATTGAGCCAAGGCTGATCCAGGTGAGAGAGCTCCCATTGAGCCAAGGCTGAACCTGGTGAGAGAGCTACCACCGAGCAAAGGCTGATCGAGATGACAGAGCGACCATTGAGCCGTGACTGATTCGGTGAGAGAGCTACCACTGAGCCAAGGCTGATCCAGGTGAGAGAGCGACCATTGAGCCGTGACTGATCCAGGTGAGAGAGCTACCACTGAGCCAAGGCTGACACAGGTGAGAGAGCTACCACTGAGCTAAGGCTGACGCAGGTGAGAGAACTACCACTCAGCCAAGGCTGACACAGGTGAGAGAACTACCACTGAGCCAAGGCTGACACAGGTGAGAGAGCTACCACTGAGCCAAGGCTGACGCAGGTGAGAGAACAACCACTGAGCCAAGGCTGACACAGGTGTGGGAACTACCACTGAGCCAAGGCAACGCAGGTGAGAGAGCTACCATTGAGCCAAGGCTGACGCAGGTGAGAGAGCTCGCACTGAGCCAAGGCTGATCCAGGTGAGAGAACAACCACTGAGCCAAGGCTGACGCAGGTGAGAGAACTACCACTGAGCCAAGGCTGACGCAGGTGAGAGAACTATCACTGAGCCAAGGCTGTTCCAGGTGAGAGAACTAACACTGCGCCAAGGCTGATCCAGGTAAGAGAGCTACCATTGAGCTAAGGCTGATGCAGGTGAGAGAACTACCACTGAGCCAAGGCTGATCCAGGCGAGAGAGCTGCCATTGAGCCAAGGCTGATCCAGGTGAGAGAGCTACCACTGAGCCAAGGCTGATCGAGGTGAGAGAACTACCACTGAGCCAAGGCTGATCCAGGTGAGTGAGCTACCACTGAGCCAAGGCTGATACAGGTGAGAGAACTACCACTGAGCCAAGGCTGATCCAGGTGAGAGAACTACCACTGAGCCATGGCTGATCCAGGTGAGAGAACTACCACCGAGCCAAGGCTGATCGAGATGACAGAGCTACCACTGAGCCAAGGCTGATACAGGTGAGAGAACTACCACTGAGCCAAGGCTGATCCAGGTGAGAGAGCTACCACTGAGCCAGGGCTGACACAGGTGAGAGAGCGACCACTGAGCCAAGGCTGACACAGGTGAGAGAACTACCACTGAGCCAAGGCTGACACAGGTGAGAGAGCTACCACTGAGCCAAGGCTGACACAGGTGAGAGAGCTACCACTGAGCCAAGGCTGATCCAGGTGAGAGAACTACCACTGGGCCAAGGCTGATCCAGGTGAGAGAACGACCACTGAGCCAAGGCTGATCCAGGTGAGAGAACTACCACTGAACCAAGGCTGACGCAGGTGAGAGAACTACCACTGAGCCAAGGCTGACACAGGTGAGAGAGCTACCACTGAGCCAAGGCTGACGCAGGTGAGAGAACTAACACTGAGCCAAGGCTGCGCAGGTGAGAGAACTACCACTGAGCCAAGGCTGACGCAGGTGAGAGAACTAACACTGAGCCAAGGCTGATCCAGGTGAGAGAACGAACAATGAGCCAAGGCTGACACAGGTGAGTGAGCTCCCACTGAGCCAAGGTTGATCCAGGTGAGAGAGCTACAACTGAGCCAAGGCTGATCCAGGTGAGAGAACTACCAATGAGCCAAGGTTGATCCAGGTGAGAAATCTACCACTGAGCCAAGGCTGATACAGGTGAGAGAACTGCCACTGAGCCAAGTTTGATCCAGGTGAGAGAACTACCACTGAGCCAAGGCTGATCCAGGTGAGAGAACTGCCACTGAGCCAAGGCTGATCGAGATGAGAGAGCTGCGACTGAGCCAAGGCTGATCCAGGTAAGAGAGCTACCATTGAGCCAAGGCTGATCCAGGTGAGTGAGCTACCACTGAGCCAAGGCTGATCCAGGTGAGAGAGTTACCATTGAGCCAAGGCTGATCCAGGTGAGAGAGCTACCATTGAGCCAAGGCTGATCCAGGTGAGAGAGCTACCATTGAGCCAAGGCTGATCCAGGTAAGAGAGCTACCATTGAGCCAAGGCTGATCCAGGTAAGAGAGCTACCATTGAGCCAAGGCTGATCCAGGTGAGAGAACTACCACTGAGCCAAGGCTGATCCAGGTGAGAGAGCTGCCACTGAGCCAAGGCTGACACAGATGAGAGAAGTACCACTGAGCCAAGGCTGATCCAGGTGAGAGAGCTACCACTGAGCCAAGGCTGATCCAGGTGAGAGAACTACCACTGAGCCAAGGCTGATCCAGGTGAGAGAGCTGCCACTGAGCCAAGGCTGACACAGATGAGAGAACTACCATTGAGCCAAGGCTGATCCAGGTGAGAGAACTACCACTGAGCCAAGGCTGATCCAGGTGAGAGAGCTGCCACTGAGCCAAGGCTGACACAGGTGAGAGAACTACCACTGAGCCAAGGCTGATCCAGGTGAGAGAGCTGCCACTGAGCCAAGGCTGACACAGATGAGAGAACTACCATTGAGCCAAGGCTGATCCAGGTGAGAGAACTACCACTGAGCCAAGGCTGATCCAGGTGAGAGAGCTGCCACTGAGCCAAGGCTGACACAGATGAGAGAACTACCATTGAGCCAAGGCTGATCCAGGTGAGAGAACTACCACTGAGCCAAGGCTGATCCAGGTGAGAGAGCTACCATTGAGCCAAGGCTTATCCAGGTGAGAGAGCTACCACTGAGCCAAGGCTGACACAGATGAGAGAACTACCATTGAGCCAAGGCTGATCCAGGTGAGAGAACTACCACTGAGCCAAGGCTGATCCAGGTGAGAGAGCTACCACTGAGCCAAGGCTGATCGAGGTGAGGGAGCTAACAGTGAGCCAAGGCTATTCGAGGTGAGAGAACTACCACTGAGCCAAGGCTGATCCAGGTTCGAGAGCTACCATTAAGCCAAGGCTGACGCAAGTGCGAGAGCTAGCACTGAGCCAAGGCTGATCCAGGTGAGAGAACTACCACTGAGCCAAGGCTGACGCAGGTGAGAGAACAACCACTGAGCCAAGGCTGACGCAGGTGAGAGAACAACCACTGAGCCAAGGCTGACACAGGTGAGAGAACTACCACTGAGCCAAGGCTGATCCAGGTGAGAGAGCTGCCACTGAGCCAAGGCTGACGCAGGTGAGAGAACAACCACTGAGCCAAGGCTGACACAGGTGAGAGAACTACCACTGAGCCAAGGCTGATCCAGGTGAGAGAACTACCACTGAGCCAAGGCTGACGCAGGTGAGAGAACAACCACTGAGCCAAGGCTGACACAGGTGAGAGAACTACCACTGAGCCAAGGCTGATCCAGGTGAGAGAGCTGCCACTGAGCCAAGGCTGACACAGATGAGAGAACTACCACTGAGCCAAGGCTGATCCAGGTGAGAGAACTACCGCTGAGCCAAGGCTGATCCAGGTGAGAGAGCTACCATTGAGCCAAGGCTGATCCAGGTGAGAGAGCTACCACTGAGCCAAGGCTGATCCGGGTGAGAGAGCTACCATTGAGCCAAGGCTGATCCGGGTGAGAGAGCTACCATTGAGCCAAGGCTGATCCAGGTGAGAGAGCTACCACTGAGCCAAGGCTGATCCAGGTGAGAGAGCTACCACTGAGCCAAGGCTGATCCAGGTGAGAGAGCTAACACTGAGCCAAGGCTGATCGAGGTGAGAGAACTACCACTGAGCCAAGGCTGATCCAGGTAAGAGAGCTACCATTAAGCCAAGGCTGACGCAAGTGCGAGAGCTAGCACTGAGCCAAGGCTGATCCAGGTGAGAGAACTACCACTGAGCCAAGGCTGACGCAGGTGAGAGAACTACCACTGAGCCAAGGCTGACGCAGGTGAGAGAATTATCACTGAGCCAAGGCTGTTCCAGGTGAGAGAACTACCACTGAGCCAAGGCTGATCCAGGTAAGAGAGCTACCATTGAGCCAAGGCTGATACAGGTGAGAGAACTACCACTGAGCCAAGGCTGATCCAGGTGAGAGAACTACCACTGAGCCAAGGCTGATCCAGGTGAGAGAGCTGCCACTGAGCCAAGGCTGACACAGATGAGAGAACTACCACTGAGCCAAGGCTGATCCAGGTGAGAGAACTACCGCTGAGCCAAGGCTGATCCAGGTGAGAGAGCTACCATTGAGCCAAGGCTGATCCAGGTGAGAGAGCTACCACTGAGCCAAGGCTGATCCGGGTGAGAGAGCTACCATTGAGCCAAGGCTGATCCGGGTGAGAGAGCTACCATTGAGCCAAGGCTGATCCAGGTGAGAGAGCTACCACTGAGCCAAGGCTGATCCAGGTGAGAGAGCTACCACTGAGCCAAGGCTGATCCAGGTGAGAGAGCTAACACTGAGCCAAGGCTGATCGAGGTGAGAGAACTACCACTGAGCCAAGGCTGATCCAGGTAAGAGAGCTACCATTAAGCCAAGGCTGACGCAAGTGCGAGAGCTAGCACTGAGCCAAGGCTGATCCAGGTGAGAGAACTACCACTGAGCCAAGGCTGACGCAGGTGAGAGAACTACCACTGAGCCAAGGCTGATCCAGGTAAGAGAGCTACCATTGAGCCAAGGCTGATACAGGTGAGAGAACTACCACTGAGCCAAGGCTGATCCAGGTGAGAGAACTACCACTGAGCCAAGGCTGATCCAGGTGAGAGAACTACCACTGAGCCAAGGCTGATCAAGGTGAGTGAGCTACCACTGAGCCAAGGCTGATACAGGTGAGAGAACTACCACTGAGCCAAGGCTGACGCAGGTGAGAGAATTATCACTGAGCCAAGGCTGTTCCAGGTGAGAGAACTACCACTGAGCCAAGGCTGATCCAGGTAAGAGAGCTACCATTGAGCCAAGGCTGATACAGGTGAGAGAACTACCACTGAGCCAAGGCTGATCCAGGTGAGAGAACTACCACTGAGCCAAGGCTGATCAAGGTGAGTGAGCTACCACTGAGCCAAGGCTGATACAGGTGAGAGAACTACCACTGAGCCAAGGCTGACGCAGGTGAGAGAATTATCACTGAGCCAAGGCTGTTCCAGGTGAGAGAACTACCACTGAGCCAAGGCTGATCCAGGTGAGAGAACTACCACTGAGCCAAGGCTGATCAAGGTGAGTGAGCTACCACTGAGCCAAGGCTGATACAGGTGAGAGAACTACCACTGAGCCAAGGCTGACGCACGTGAGAGAACTACCACTGAGCCAAGGCTGATCCAGGTAAGAGAGCTACCATTAAGCCAAGGCTGACGCAAGTGCGAGAGCTAGCACTGAGCCAAGGCTGATCCAGGTGAGAGAACTACCACTGAGCCAAGGCTGACGCAGGTGAGAGAACTACCACTGAGCCAAGGCTGATCCAGGTAAGAGAGCTACCATTGAGCCAAGGCTGATACAGGTGAGAGAACTACCACTGAGCCAAGGCTGATCCAGGTGAGAGAACTACCACTGAGCCAAGGCTGATCCAGGTGAGAGAACTACCACTGAGCCAAGGCTGATCAAGGTGAGTGAGCTACCACTGAGCCAAGGCTGATACAGGTGAGAGAACTACCACTGAGCCAAGGCTGACGCAGGTGAGAGAATTATCACTGAGCCAAGGCTGTTCCAGGTGAGAGAACTACCACTGAGCCAAGGCTGATCCAGGTAAGAGAGCTACCATTGAGCCAAGGCTGATACAGGTGAGAGAACTACCACTGAGCCAAGGCTGATCCAGGTGAGAGAACTACCACTGAGCCAAGGCTGATCAAGGTGAGTGAGCTACCACTGAGCCAAGGCTGATACAGGTGAGAGAACTACCACTGAGCCAAGGCTGACGCAGGTGAGAGAATTATCACTGAGCCAAGGCTGTTCCAGGTGAGAGAACTACCACTGAGCCAAGGCTGATCCAGGTGAGAGAACTACCACTGAGCCAAGGCTGATCAAGGTGAGTGAGCTACCACTGAGCCAAGGCTGATACAGGTGAGAGAACTACCACTGAGCCAAGGCTGACGCACGTGAGAGAACTACCACTGAGCCAAGGCTGATCCAGGTGAGAGAGCTACCATTGAGCCAAGGCTGATCCAGGTAAGAGAGCTACCATTGAGCCAAGGCTGATACAGGTGAGAGAACTACCACTGAGCCAAGGCTGATCCAGGTGAGAGAACTACCACTGAGCCAAGGCTGATCAAGGTGAGTGAGCTACCACTGAGCCAAGGCTGATACAGGTGAGAGAACTACCACTGAGCCAAGGCTGACGCACGTGAGAGAACTACCACTGAGCCAAGGCTGATCCAGGTGAGAGAGCTACCATTGAGCCAAGGCTGATCCAGGTGAGAGAGCTCCCATTGAGCCAAGGCTGAACCTGGTGAGAGAGCTACCACCGAGCAAAGGCTGATCGAGATGACAGAGCGACCATTGAGCCGTGACTGATTCGGTGAGAGAGCTACCACTGAGCCAAGGCTGATCCAGGTGAGAGAGCGACCATTGAGCCGTGACTGATCCAGGTGAGAGAGCTACCACTGAGCCAAGGCTGACACAGGTGAGAGAGCTACCACTGAGCTAAGGCTGACGCAGGTGAGAGAACTACCACTGAGCCAAGGCTGACGCAGGTGAGAGAACTACCACTGAGCCAAGGCTGACGCAGGTGAGAGAACTACCACAGAGCCAAGGCTGATCCAGGTGTGAGAACTACCATTGAGCCAAGGCTGACGCAGGTGAGAGAACTACCACTGAGCCAAGGCTGTCGCAGGTGAGAGAACTACCACAGAGCCAAGGCTGATCCAGGTTCGAGAGCTACCATTAAGCCAAGGCTGACGCAAGTGCGAGAGCTAGCACTGAGCCAAGGCTGATCCAGGTGAGAGAACTACCACTGAGCCAAGGCTGACGCAGGTGAGAGAACTACCACTGAGCCAAGGCTGACGCAGGTGAGAGAACTACCACTGAGCCAAGGCTGATCCAGGTGAGAGAGCTGCCACTGAGCCAAGGCTGACACAGATGAGAGAACTACCACTGAGCCAAGGCTGACGCAGGTGAGAGAACTACCACTGAGCCAAGGCTGACGCAGGTGAGAGAACTACCACTGAGCCAAGGCTGACGCAGGTGAGAGAACTACCACAGAGCCAAGGCTGATCCAGGTGTGAGAACTACCATTGAGCCAAGGCTGATCCAGGTGAGAGAGCTACCACTGAGCCAAGGCTGATCCGGGTGAGAGAGCTACCATTGAGCCAAGGCTGATCCGGGTGAGAGAGCTACCATTGAGCCAAGGCTGATCCAGGTGAGAGAGCTACCACTGAGCCAAGGCTGATCCAGGTGAGAGAGCTACCACTGAGCCAAGGCTGATCCAGGTGAGAGAACTACCACTGAGCCAAGGCTGATCCAGGTAAGAGAGCTACCATTAAGCCAAGGCTGACGCAAGTACGAGAGCTAGCACTGAGCCAAGGCTGATCCAGGTGAGAGAACTACCACTGAGCCAAGGCTGACGCAGGTGAGAGAACTACCACTGAGCCAAGGCTGACGCAGGTGAGAGAATTATCACTGAGCCAAGGCTGTTCCAGGTGAGAGAACTACCACTGAGCCAAGGCTGATCCAGGTAAGAGAGCTACCATTGAGCCAAGGCTGATACAGGTGAGAGAACTACCACTGAGCCAAGGCTGATCCAGGTGAGAGAACTACCACTGAGCCAAGGCTGATCGAGATGAGAGAGCTGCGACTGAGCCAAGGCTGATCCAGGTAAGATAGCTACCATTGAGCCAAGGCTGATCCAGGTGAGAGAGCTACCACTGAGCCAAGGCTGATCCGGGTCAGAGAGCTACCATTGAGCCAAGGCTGATCCAGGTAAGAGAGCTGCCACTGAGCCAAGGCTGACACAGATGAGAGAACTACCACTGAGCCAAGGCTGATCCAGGTGAGAGAGCTGGCACTGAGCCAAGGCTGACACAGATGAGAGAACTACCACTGAGCCAAGGCTGATCCAGGTGAGAGAGCTACCATTGAGCCAAGGCTGATCCAGGTGAGAGAGCTACCATTGAGCCAAGGCTGATCCAGGTGAGAGAGCTACCACTGAGCCAAGGCTGATCCAGGTGAGAGAGCTACCATTGAGCCAAGGCTGATCCGGGTGAGAGAGCTACCATTGAGCCAAGGCTGATCCAGGTGAGAGAGCTACCATTGAGCCAAGGCTGATCCAGGTGAGAGAGCTACCACTGAGCCAAAGCTGATCCAGGTGAGAGAGCTAACATTGAGCCAAGGCAGATCCGGGTGAGAGAGCTACCATTGAGCCAAGGCTGACGCAGGTGAGAGAGCTAGCACTGAGCCAAGGCTGATCCAGGTGAGAGAACTACCACTGAGCCAAGGCTGATCCAGGTGAGAGAACTACCACTGAGCCAAGACTGATCCAGGTGAGAGAACTACCACTGAGCCAAGGCTGATCCAGGTGAGAGAACTACCACTGAGCCAAGACTGATCCAGGTGAGAGAACTACCACTGAGCCAAGGCTGATCCAGGTGAGAGAACTACCACTGAGCCAAGGCTGACACAGGTGAGAGAACTACCACTGAGCCAAGGCTGATCCAGGTGAGAGAACTACCACTGAGCCAAGACTGATCCAGGTGAGAGAACTACCACTGAGCCAAGGCTGATCCAGGTGAGAGAACTACCACTGAGCCAAGGCTGATCCAGGTGAGAGAACTACCACTGAGCCAAGGCTGACACAGGTGAGAGAACTACCACTGAGCCAAGGCTGATCCAGGTGAGAGAACTACCACTGAGCCAAGACTGATCCAGGTGAGAGAACTACCACTGAGCCAAGGCTGATCCAGGTGAGAGAACTACCACTGAGCCAAGGCTGACGCGGGTGAGAGAACTACCACTGAGCCAAGGCTGATATGTGCTTAATTTTGCTGAGCACCTGATGCAGCACTAATTGAGCATGTCCCTGTTCTGGTAATCTGAGAACGTCGTATTGGAAAGCAATTAAGAGTAGGGCGGAAATTGTGAAGGATCTGAATATAATTGTCCAATATCGCGTGTAAAGAAAAGTTTATGCTGGGGAACTGGAGTATTGCATATATGACTCCCCTTTTCCCAAGTAAAAGACAGGGTGAAGTTAGGAAATTTAGGCCAGCTATTTTTATAGCATACTAACTAATCAGAGCAAGTCAGCACAGATTTCTCAAAGGGAGGATGTGATTTATCAACCTAATAACATTTTCTGGAGAAGTAATTGATGTGGTTTCTGTGCAATTAACAAAAGCATTTGATATGGTATCAAATAAGAGACATATGGGAAAATAATGGCACAGAAACTAAGGGGAATGTGCCCACCTGGGTTGGGAGGCAGTCAGAGAACAGAAAGCAAAGAGTAAAAGGAATTTATTCGACTGGCAAGATGAGGTGAGTGACATTCTGCATGAATATGTGTTGGAGGCACTCTTATTTAATTTGTACAGATAAATGATCTGGACTAGGGAATTGAGGAAACATTATTGAAATGATGGCACCACATGAGGGGTCTGGCAAATGAAGATGTATAGAATAGAAGAGAAGTAGAATTAACGTTTCAGGTCAGTGAACCTTCATCAGAACTGGCAAATGTTAGAAATGTAATCGGTTTTAAGCAAATAAAGCAGTGGTGGGGCAAGAGATAACAAAAGGCAAGGTGTTGATAGGACAAGGTCACAGAGCATAACTGACCAGAAGGTCATGGAGCAAAGGCAAACGGTATGTTAATGGTGTGGTGAAAGACAAAGCGTTAGTACAGAGAGGGTGTTAATTGACAGAAAAATGAACAGCTCTGGCCCCAAGCACAAACATGAAAAAAAACAGTGGGTCGGAACATGGTAAAAAAAAAGAATGATGAAACAAGCTAAACTAAAATAAACAAAGGAAAAATAATATATATAAAAAAGAAAAAATAACTGAAAATAAAAAGAGGGGCCTGTCATGCTCTGAAATGATTGAACTCAATGTTCAGTCCAGCAGGTTGTAGCGTGCCTAATCGGTAAATGAGATGCTGTTCCTTGAGCTGGTGTTGATGTTCACTGGAACACTGCAGCAATCCCAGGACAGAGATGTGGGCATGAGAGCAGGGGGGAGTGTTGAAATGGCAAGTAGCTGGAAGCTTGGGGCTGGATTTGACGTAGGTCAGATGGGAGCTGGGCCAAAAACGTAAAAGACAGTGGCGAACCCACTTCCACCCGGCCCAGGAATCTGTCCCGCATTTTACGGATCCCTGGGCTTTAAAGTCCCAAGGCGGGACTTCTACCCACTTGAGGGAGGAAGTCCCGCCTCACTGAGCTGCCGGCCAATCATCGGGCCAGCAGTGCCACTGGGAATGGTGGCCACTGCTGGGACTGCAGCCCAGCCGAGGACATGGAGCTGGGACTGAAGGTAAATTGGGGTTTGCCTCGCCGTGGGAATCGGTTGCGACCTGGCGAGGCAAGGGTGGTCATTTGGGGGGCAAGGGGGGTGTCTCACATCCTGGGGGTGGTTGGGGAAGCGAAGGCAGCCCTCAATTGGGCACCCTGTGGGCAGCCTTTCAAATCTACTGGACGCCCGCTTGCCACGGGTAAAATAACCGTGGAGGCAGGCAAAGGCCCTTAAGATGTTGTTTAGTGGCCACTTAAGGGCCTTGATTGGCCTGGGGCAGGCGGCCCGTTTCCCAACCCCCCCACACCACCCCACCCCTCCTCCCCCCACCCCCCCCCCACACCCCCGCAGCCCACATAAAGTGGGGCGGAGGAGGGAGCGGGCAGGGAAGACCTCCCGAAGCCTCCCGCTCAATTTTAGGAATGGAGTCCTTACAGGAGGCAGGGTGTGAAGAAGTGTAGTCAAGGTAGCTGTGGGAGTCAGTAGGCTTATAATGGATATCAGTAGACAGCCTATCACCAGAGATGGAGACAGAGAAGTCGAGGAAGGGAAGGGAAGGGAAGTATCGGAGATGGACCATGTAAAGGTGAGAGAAGGGTGGAAATTGGAAGCAAAGTTGATAAACGTTTTCCAGTTCGGGGTGGGAGCAGGAAACGGCACCAATACAGTCATCAATGTACCAAGAAAAGAGTTGGCGGAGGGGGCCTGAGTAGGACTGGAACAAAGAATGCTCGACATATCCCACAAAAAGACAGGCATAACTACAACCCAAGTGGGTACCCATAGCAACACCTTTTACTTGAAGGAACTGCGTGGAGTTGAAGGAGAAGTTGTTCAATGTGAGAACAAGTTCAGCCAGGCGGAGGAGGGTGGTTGTGGATGGGGACTGGTTGGGCCTCTGTTCAGGGAAGAAGCAGAGAGCCCTCAAACCGTCCTGGTGGGGGATGGCAGTGTAGAGAGATTGGACGTCCATAGTGAAGAGGAGGCGGTTAGGGCCAGGAAACTGGAAATTGTCAAAATGACGTAGGATTTTAGAAGGATGTAGGTGGGAAGAGACTGGACCAGGGAAGAAAAGACAGAGTCAAGATGCCATTCCATTCTCCCAGTTTCTCCGTCTCTGACGTATCTGCTCTGATGATGCTACCTTCCATGACGGTGCTTCTGATATGTCTTCGTTTTTCCACAACCGAGGATTCCCCCCCCACTGTGGTTGACAGGTCCCTCAACCGTGTCCGGCCCATTTCCCGCACCTCTACCCTCACCCCTTCCCCTCCCTCCCAGAACTGTGACAGGGTTCCCCTTGTCCTCATTTTCCACCCCATCAGCCTCCATATCCAAAGGATCATCCTCCGCCATTTCCACCATCTCCAGCGTGATGCCACTACCAAAAGCATCTTCCCCTCCCTTCCCCTGTCAGCATTCCGAAGGGATCATTCCCTCCGTGACACCATGGACCGCTCCTCCATTACCCCCACCACCTTGTCCCCTTCCCACAGCACCTTCCCATGCAATCGCAGGAAGTGTAATACCTGTCCTTTTACCTCCTTTCTCCTCACGATCCAAGGCCCCAAACACTCCTTTCAGGTGAAGCAGCGATTTACTTGTACTTCTTTCAATGTAGTATACTGTATTTGCTGCTCACAATGCGGTCTGCTCTACATTGGGGAGACCAAACACAGATTGGGTGACTGCTTTGCGGAACATGACTCCAAGCTTCCAGCTGCTTGCCATTTCAATACACACCCCCTGCTCTTATGCCCACATCTCTGTCCTGGGATTGCTGCAGTGTTCCAGTGAACATCAACACAAGCTCGAGGAACAGCATCTCATTTACCTATTCGGCACGCTACAGCCTGTTGGACTGAACATTGAGTTCAATAATTTCAGAGCATGATGGGGCCCCCCTTTTTATTTTCAGTTATTTTTTTCTTTTTATATATATTTTTCATTTGTTTATTTTAGTTTGTTTCATTCTCTTTTTTACCACGTGCCTACCCACTTTTTTCATGTTTGTGCTTTGGGCCAGGGCTGTTCATTTTTCAGTCAATTAACACCCTCTCTGCACTAACACTTTGTCTTTCAGCAAACCATTAACATACCGTTTGCCTTTGCTCCATGACCTTCTGGTCAGTAATTCTCTGTGACCCTCTGTCCTATCAATTATCTCTTGCTCCACCCCCGCTTTATTTGCTTAAAACCTATTACATTTCTAACAATTCTGATGAAGGGTCACTGACCTGAAACGTTAACTCTGCTCCTCTCTTCACAGATGCTGCCAGACCTGCTGAGTATTTCCAGCATTTCTTGTTTTTATTTCAGATTTCCAGCATCTGCAATATTTTGCTTTTAATATAATGGAAAACCTAGGTAAGCTAGTTGGCTGACCTGATGCAATGCAGCTTTGAAAAATGTGAAGTATGCATTTTGGAAGTAAGAATAGGAGAAAGAAAATCACTTTAAATGGTAAGATTTTAAATGGAGTTGAGCAGCAGAGGGACCTCAGTGTACAGACAAACAGGTCATTAACAATGGCATTACAAGCAGATAAAGTTAATGGAATCCTTAGTTTTGTATGCAGAAGTGTGGAATACAAAAGCAAGGAGGTATTGTAACCTTGTACAAGACTTCAATCAGGCTACAGTTAAAGTATTGTGTATAATTTTGAATGCCCTTTTATAGAAAGGATACAAAAGCATCACTAGGATGTACCAGGGATGAACGATTTCAGTTAGGAAGAAAAACATGAAAAGTCAGAGGTTGTTTCAGTGGAGTTGAGAAGGTTAAGAGGTAACCTGATGACGATTATGAAGGGCTATATTAAGTTAAATTGTAATAAATTGTTTCTCCTGGTTGGGAAACTACTAATAAAAGGGCACAAATTAAAGATAATCACAAAATTAGAAAATTAATTTAAGGTTTGCAATTTAAGGTGGTGACAATGTGGAATTTTGTGTGACAAATCTTTGTTGAATCAGAGCCCAGGAATTGTACCAAAAAGAACTTAAGATAGTTACTTGAAAAGGCTAAATATTAAAGGGCATGGTGATTGCACAGGGGAAGGAGATTAGACCAAATGGCTCATTTACTGGCACAGACTTGATGGGCTGAATAGCCTCTTTCTGTTGTAATATTCTATAATTGGTAGTTTGAGCCTGTAGAAATCTGGTCTAAGTTTAATATCTGTCATTCCAAAATGAACATGGTAGTACAGTCCAAATATGTATTTAATCCGCTGAGAAGATTGTTGCAAGGAAGATAATTGTTAATTCTTGGGTGATGCAACTCTCCAAGAGCAGATTATTGAACAGGTGCAACTTCCAGATCATGGTGAGGGGGGGACAAGTTCTTCTTATTTGAAATGCTGTTGAATCATTGAGAGAAAGAGAATGTTTTGTTTTCTTTGGGAAGTTTATTCTATGTCTTTAAGACAGCAAAGGATCAGTACTGCTTTAGGAACAAGCCAGCCTAAGAAGTTAGCAAGGAAAGTGCATCTTGGTTGCCTGGATATAGCCACTCATAGACTGCGAATCGATTATACAATGTTGCAATTACATTTTGAACTGGCTTTTAGTGGAGTCAGACTGTTCTAACAGACAGATAGCTGGACCATCATGAATGGAACAGAGATTTCTGATAATTTAAACTGAAGGAAGGGAAGTTAGACTGTGACAATCTTCTGTCCCTCAAAAAAATTCGAAAGCCAAATTGATTCATTGAAATGTGTTTGCGAGTGGTTGATCTACAGTGGTCATCGCTGGACGAACGACGAGTTGAAGCTTCGGATGTCGGACTTTTTTTTATTCTCATCGGACGGCTGCGAGGACTTCAAGCAACCACATTGCAGGATTCCACTTCGGCAGGAGCATAAATCTGCATGGATTTTATTGTATTTACTTTTTTTAAAAATGTTGTTTACATCTTAGTAGTGTTTAAGAATTTAGTTTTTCTAATTAAACAGTTAATTTGTTGATCTAAAGACCTGGTTTGATTAGCCTCATTTGGGGGTTAATAGTTGGTTCAATTTGGTAGTGGTTTTCTTTCATTGGGAAAGTTTAAAGTGATATGTTAGGCGATCTATGGAGGGACAGGAATGAATCGACAGTGCGTTTCTCCCACCGCAATCAGAATCATATATTTTGATTGGGGGCTTTGTCTTGAGCGGTTGTTTGTCACAATAGTTCTATAAAGACCTGAAATTAGAATACCAGCTCAATACTGAGTGAGCTGTTCTTAGCGAGGGAAGAAGTGAGGTGCTACACTTGACTAGATAACGCCAGGGAGGAAAGGGAAGATAGCCTTCTTTTGCTGAACAGTGTGTATGTATGGACTTCCAGTGAGGGTAAATCAAGTTGTCTGTGATGCCTGCCTTGGTTAAACAGCTGCTGAACAGTCGAGGCTGGTTACTGGGCAAGTTCTGCTGGGGTGGGACTTCTCCTCACTCCTCTGAATATTGAGTAGTTGGGGGGGGGGGGTCCTTTACTTTTCTCAGTAAGCTCCCCACCGGATTACACCACCAAAACAAAACCTGCAGTGCGAAGAGGACATTCACAACTGTGCTGCAGTAGACCTGTTGCTACAGCAGCAGAAGAGATGTGAGTATTATTTAAAGAGGTTAATGAGCCCCAAAGGTTGCATCAAAGCTCTCATTCAGTGCAAGGTTGAGTCCAAGGCTTTAAACAGGCAAGTGCTGGGCCTTGAATTGGAAGGAAGGTTGCTGTTATATATTGTCATATCATTTGTAAGGAGCTAGGAACTAATTAGCTCAGAACTAATTGTTATGTGTAGTGTGTTCTAGGATGCTACATTCACTGCTGCACTGGAGTCATGTGACACGTAACAACGCTGGTCAAAGGCAGTTCCTACCAAGTAGCGTGGTGGGCTATATGAAATCAACAAAGAGCTCCAGCCTTTCCAATTCTAAAATGTGATTATTTCTAACTTATGGGAACCAGAAGACCTCAGTTGCTAACCTGGACCTACGCAAATCTTCCACATAACCTGGGATGGAAGGGAGCGGTCTAGTCCCCACCACCTATTGCCATTTGTATATGAGGCAGGCAGGGAAGGGGCAGCCTGCAGTCATCTCAACAGAAGAGCATGAGGGAGATTGAGCCTCAGCAAGCCTAGGTGGTAGTAGGGTTCATTGCCCAGTTTTTCTTTCATTCTCCATCACTATCCTATCGCATTTCAGGTGGGATTGTGGAGGAGAACCCAACCCTCACTATCTGCCTCACATGAAAAAAATGCACTTGGGGAAGGGCATTTATTACATATAGAGCTCCTATTCCAGCACCAGTCAACAGCTTCACAAGAGGAGAGACAGAACTGGAGAATTTTTAGGTTTCATGAAAAACATGGACTTAAGGAAGAAATAATGAAATTATGACAGCAGGTGCCTGGCTGCAGATTCATGTAAATGGGTATAAAGGTCCCTTCTGTAGAAGTCGGAGGGCAAACTGGAAGACATAACTTACTGAGTAGCGGAAGAAGTGGGTATGAATCTGCAGTCTTATGGAACCAGAGGGGGAAGAAACACACAGTGTAAACAGGAACTGCAGTGGCTGGCCTTGTTGTAAACTGGCATCACTCCAATGTTTGATCATAAAACAAGCTTGCAACATTTTATGTTTTTCTTCGAATGTTTCATTGGGCTTCTTTTATATTATGATATACAAGGGTACATGTTAAAACTTTACACAGTATTACAAGCATCAAATATTATTAGTCTTAAATTGGAATAAAGGTAGACTGGCATGAAGAATAGGAAAGGAAATCAGAGAATTTAGACAGCAAATAATAATTAATTGGAAAATATCTGATCCAGTAAATCCTACATAGGGGAATCTAATAATACCTATATACAGTGATCTAGTAATACCTACACAGGGGGATCTAGTAATTCCCATATAGGGGAATCTAGTGACACCTAAATGGGATCGAGTAATGACTACATAGGGGGATCTAGCAATGCTTACAGTAATCTAGTAATGCCTACATGGGGGGGGGTTGAGTAACACCTACATAGGGGGATATCGTAACATCTACATAGAGGGATCTATGGTGATCTAGTAATGCCTACACAGGGGTATCTAGTAGCACCTACATAGGGGAATCGAGAGATGCCTACATAGGGGGTTCAAGGGGCATGTACATTTGATCTAGTGGTGCCTGCGTAGGGGGGATCTAGCTCTGCCTACATGGGGGGGGGGGGGGGTGGGGGGGGATCCAGTGGTGCTTACATTGGAGGGGAGGCAATCCAGTGAAGTCTACATAGGCTGTTCCAGCAGCAACAACATAGGATGATGTAGTGGCACTTATATAGAGTCAATGTCTACAAATGGTGGTAAAGTAACATCTTCTTGGGTTAGTACAGTAATAGAATGATATAGTAATTCCTTCAGAGTAGTATGGTGGAAACCTACACTGTGGTATAGAAATATCTACATATAGTATAGTCATACCTATGCCTAGAGGTTTAGTAAAACATATATAGGTATAGGTTTTGAGCTTATTTTCATTACCTCTCTTTACCTCTGATTCTTGATGCATGTATCTTTGTTTTTCTGAGAGTATGGAAACTTCTACTTCCATTCTCTCATTTTCTTACTGGAAACTAGTTCAGACTAAGTTCACTTTATTGCATTCCCAAACATATCTCTCATTATTTCAGACTCATAAACCAAATGTTCTTTTTTGATAATCCCCATTCTGGTGAAGTGACAGGTGAGTAAAAATGTTATCTCTTTTTAAAATGGAGCAGGTGTCGGTTTCTTGTTTGTTTGTTTTTCTGATTGTAACTTGTGCTCAATGTTTATTTGTAGTAATTAAATACAGGCAGCACCACTTGTTCAAAGCAGCACCTGAAAGTTTCAGTTTTGGGGCTGGTAGCCAACTCCAAACAACATAAAACTTCAGTGATTATCAGAATGGAGAAGAAAATGTAACAGAATACTGTTTGAGAGATTACTGCTGCAGCAGACGATGGGTGTGTAGGTCTGATTAATTCTGCACACATAATTAAAAATCCTGGGCACAGATCCAAAAAAAAAAGCGAGGTTCTGGATGTATAATTTTGTTTGCGTATATGTGTTTAACTATGTAAAAACATGAATCAATTCCTAATTGTACATTTTCAGTAGAAACTAATCCATGTTTAATGTAAGGAGTATGGTCTGGATTAGATCAGTAGTGAAGGTATTCCTGCAATCAATTCCACACATTTATAAGCACAGTGCTTAAGATGAAGAGACTTCTGAAAGCAGACATTTCCTGCTGTGGTTTGAATACAATGACTTGCAAAATGTTACAAACTTCATCAGCAACTGCCTTTTTTTTTTCAAATCATACAAGCTTCCTAATTTACAGCAGTGGCAAATATTAAAATAATCTTTTTCATTCAAACACACAAATGACAACTTCTGTGACTGTGACAGTGGTGCCCTATCCCTCCTTGCCCTCCTTGAGCTCTCTGCAGCCTTTGACATGGTCAATCAACCCCACCATCCACTTCCAACAATCCTCCTCCGTTGTGCAGCCCAGTGGGACTTCTCTCACTTGGTTCCACTCTTACCCATCAAATCACAGCCACAACATCTCCAGCAATGGCTTCCCTTCCTCCTGCCACAATGTTCCCTCCGGTCCTCCAAGGATCTATCCTTAGCCCCCTCCTTTTCCTCATTTACACACTGCCCCTCAGCAGCAATATTCAGCAATGTGGAGTCAGCTTCCACCTGTATGTTGACAACACTGATCTCTATCTCTCGAACGCCTGTCTCACCCCCTCCACTGCCTGTTTGTTGTCAGACTGCTTATCCAGCATCCAGTCTTTGATGAGTTACAGTTTCACTGGGAAGGCTGTAGACATTGGGCTGAATTTTAATAGCTCGCTGCCGCTCTCAGTAGCGAGCTTGAAAAAGTGCACAGCGCACGCACCAGACGTGTGCTGCGGAGCCGCCATGATATTTCGCGCAGCGGCTCATTAGCTTGGTGGGGGCGGAAGGCCTGTCCGCCCCCCCCCCCACCCCCCGATGACATAGAGGGGGCGGGCGCTCCATCCCCAGTAACGGTATCCTGTGTCACCGCACAGACGCTGACACCATTTTTAAAGGAATTCAGGCCCTTCAATTTCATTTACATTTTTAAAGGTCCCATTGTAACAAAAATTGCACTAAAATTTTAATTAAGCTTTGAGTCCCCTCTTCCACCCCCCCTCCCCCCCCCCCCCCCCACTGAGTCCTCATTTAATAAATTGATATATCCCCCCACTAAAAAAACACATTTTGCTAGTCTGAACTTTCCCCCCAGGACATCAGCACCTTTGACACTCAACCCCTTCCCATCATCCCCACAACCAATAGGAATAGTATTCCTTCTCCCCCCCTGAGAAGTTCACCCCCCCCCCCGAGAAGTTCACGCCTCCCCCCCTCCCCACCAGTGTCAGTCCTCGGATCTCCAAACGGAGATCCGAAGGCACAGGGGTTCCAGCCACTAGCTGGAATATCAGCGTGGGATGTCCATCGCTAACAGATCAGTGTTTATTCATTAATTTTAATGTCATTAGCATATTTATATTAAGGCTCCGCCGCCAAGTGGCAGGGGAGTCATCCTGAGGCCTCGCCGTCGCCAATAAAATGCGGCAGAGCCTTCCCAGTGTCGAGGCCCATGGCGAGCCTCTCCCGAAGGATTTTCCTGGCCCCCCCACCACGATCCCCGACATCGGCGGGCTGGTAAATTTCAGCTCACTGACTTTGGCAGCTGCCACAAACTCCCCTAATCTTGTCAACCCTTCTATCCCCAGCCCCATCCCTTGGCTCAGGTTGAAGCACAAAAATCAAGGGCAACACTCCAACACAGTACTGAGGGAGTGCTGCACTGTCAGAGGTGCCGTCTTTCAGATGAGACATTAAACCGAGGCCCCATCTGCTTGCTCAGGTGGATGTAAAATATCCATGGCACTATTTTGAAGAAGAGCAGGGGAGTTATCCCCAGCATCCTAGCCAATATCTATCACTCAATCAACATCACAAAAACAGATTATCTGGCCATTATCACATTGCTTTTTGTGGGGAGTTTGCTGTGTGCAAATTAGCTGCTGCGTTCCCTACATTACAAAAGTGCCAAAAAATACTTGCGAACATAAGGACATACGAATTAGGAGCAGGAGTAGGCCACTCGGCCCCTCGAGCCTGCTCAGCCATTCAATAAGATTGTGGTTGATCTGATTGTCGCTTCGACTCCACATTCCCGCCAACCCCCGATAACCTTCCACCCCCTTGTTTATCAAGAATCTATCTACCTCTGCCTTAAAAATATTCAAACACTCTGCTTCTACTGCCTTTTGAGGAAGAGAATTCCAAAGACTCACGACCCTCTGAGAGAAAATTGTCTCCTCATCTCCGTCTTAAATAGGTGACCCCTTATTTTTAAACAGTGACCCCTAGTTCTAGATTCTCCGACAAGAGGAAAGATCCTTTCCACATCCACCCTGTCAAGACCCCTCAGGATCATATATGTTTCAGTCAAGTCACCTCTCACTCTTCTAAACTCCAGCCGATACAAGCCTAGCCTGTCCAACCTTTCCTCATAAGACAACCCACCCATTCCAGGTATTAGTCTAATAAACCTTCTCTGAACTGCTTCCAACACACTTACATCCTTCCTTAAATAAGGAGAGCAGAACTGTAAAGTGTTGATTGTAAAGTGCTTAGAGACGTCTGGTGGTCATGAAAGTCGCTATATAAATGCAAGTCTTTTCTTTTGACTGTTTACAGCCTTGGCATTCTATTTGAACACAAAGCTGAGCTATCGACCCCATTTCCTCTGCATCACAAAGACAGCCCACTTCCACCTTTGTAATATTTCCCACCTTCACACCTACCTAAGCCCATCCTGAAATCCTTATCCATGCCCTTGCTCCCAAACTCAATTATTACAATGCTGTCATGGTCAGTCTTTCATTCTCCTCTCGCCATGAACTTCAGTTCTTCCATAACCCTGCTGCCTGTATTCTGTCTCACATCAAGTCCTGTTCCCCCCATCCCTATTTTTGTACACTCCTCCGGCTTCTGTGAGCCTTGAAAATGCACTCCTGCTCTTCCTGGCCCCATGAAGGAAAGTTTTTGATTTATCTTAAGAGGGCTTCTTCTAGGTTAAATTGAATGTCAGGGGCTCCAGTCAGTGGGCTATTAAAATGCCACTGGGGCCATAACAGCAGCACAAGGCCCGCGATCTGAATGCATTCAATTAAAGTGGCAGCGAGCGAGGATTGAGCAGGAACAGGATCAGTAACCCGAGCCATTTTAACTGTCCGTCCCATTCCTGCTGGGTGAGGTGAGTTAAAATTCTCCCTATGAAAATTGGCATCCGGAAGAGCTCAGAACAGTTGAAAATTGAATTTTGTTGTTACTATTTAGTGAAATGGGCATCTCACTATCTGTGCTCATTTAAAAAATCAACCTTTAAAAAGAAATGAACTCATGTTTAAAAAACCTCATAACTTTGTTTAAATTCTAGGTGCTAATAAACTAAGTTGAGAGCTACATAGGAGAATTTTGGGCCATACAAGGTTCACTAGATTGTCCAGTTCTGATGAAAGGTCACAGACCTGAAATGTTAACTCTCTTTCTCCCTCCACAGATGATGCCAGACCTGCTGAGTATTTCCAGCACTTTCTGTTTTTATTTCAGATTTCCAGCATCCGCGGTATTTTGCTTTTATTTCACTTGATTGGTTCCTGGGATGAGAGGGTTTTTTTTTAGAATTAGAATTAGAACATTACAGCGCAGTACAGGCCCTTCGGCCCTCGATGTTGCGCCGACCTGTGAAACCATCTGACCTACACTATTCCATTTTCATCCATATGTCTATCCAATGACCATTTAAATGCCCTTAAAGTTGGCGAGTCTACTACTGTTGCAGGCAGGGCGTTCCACGCCCCTACTACTCTCTGAGTAAAGAAACTACCTCTCACATCTGTCCTATATCTATCACCCCTCAACTTAAAGCTATGTCCCCTCGTGTTTGCCATCACCATCCGAGGAAAAAGACTCTCACTATCCACCCTATCTAACCCTCTGATTATCTTATATGTCTCTATTAAGTCACCTCTCCTCCTCCTTCTCTCCAACGAAAACAACCTCAAGTCCCTCAGCCTTTCCTCGTAAGACCTTCCCTCCATACCAAGCAACATCCTAGTAAATCTCCTCTGCACCCTTTCCAAAGCTTCCACATCCTTCCTATAATGCGGTGACCAGAACTGCACGCAATACTCCAGGTGCGGCCTCACCAGAGTTTTGTACAGCTGCAGCATGACCTCATGGCTCCGAAACTCGATCCCCCTACTAATAAAAGCTAACACACCATATGCCTTCTTAACAGCCCTATTAACCTGGGTAGCAACTTTCAGGGATTTATGTACCTGGACACCAAGATCTCTTTGTTCATCGACACTACCAAGAATCTTCCCATTAGCCCAGTACTCTGCATTCCTGTTACTACTTCCAAAGTGAATCACCTCACACTTTTCCGCATTAAACTCCATTTGCCATCTCTCAGCCCAGCTCTGCAGACTATCTATGTCCCTCTGTACCCTACAACATCCTTTGGCACTATCCACAACTCCACCGACCTTCGTGTCATCTGCAAATTTACTAACGCACCCTTCTACACCCTCTTACAGGTCATTTATAAAAATGACAAACAGCAGTGGCCCCAAAACAGATCCTTGCGGTACACCACTAGTAACTAAACTCCAGGATGAACATTTGCCATCAACCACCACCCTCTGTCTTCTTTCAGCTAGCCAATTTCTGATCCAAAGCTCTAAATCACCTTCAACCCCATACTTCCGTATTTTCTGCAATAGCCTACCGTGGGGAACCTTATCAAACGCCTTACTGAAATCCATATACACCACATCCACTGCTTTACCCTCATCCACCTGTTTGGTCACCTTCTCGAAAGACTCAATAAGGTTTGTGAGGCACGACCTACCCTTCACAAAACCGTGCTGACTATTGCTAATGAACTTATTCTTTTCAAGATGATTATAAATCCTGTCTCTTATAACCTTTTCCAACATTTTACCCACAACCGAAGTAAGGCTCACAGGTCTATAATTACCAGGGCTGTCTCTACTCCCCTTCTTGAACAAGGGGACAACATTTGCTATCCTCCAGTCTTCCGGCACTATTCCTGTCGACAATGACGACATAAAGATCAAGGACAAAGGCTCTGCAATCTCCTCCCTGGCTTCCCAGAGAATCCTAGGATAAATCCCATCTGGCCCAGGGGACTTATCTATTTTCACACTTTCCAAAATTGCTAACACCTCCTCCTTGTGAACCTCAATCCCATCTAGCCTAGTAGTCTGAATCTCAGTATTCTCCTCGACAACATTTTCTTTCTCTACTGTAAATACTGACGAAAAATATTCATTTAACGCTTCCCCTATCTCCTCTGATTCCACACACAACTTCCCACTACTATCCTTGATTGGCCCTAATCTAACTCTAGTCATTCTTTTATTCCTGATATACCTATAGAAAGCCTTAGGGTTTTCCTTGATCCTATCCGCCAATTACTTCTCGTGTCCTCTCCTTGCTCTTCTTAGCTCTCCCTTTAGATCCTTCCTGGCTAGCTTGTAACTCTCAAGCGCCCTAACTGAGCCTTCACGTCTCATCCTAACATAAGCCTCTTCTTCCTCTTGACAAGCGCTTCAACTTCTTGAGTAAACCACGGCTCCCTCGCTCGACAACTTCCTCCCTGCCTGACAGGTACATACTTATCAATGACACGCAGTAGCTACT
This sequence comes from Heterodontus francisci, assembly GCF_036365525.1. Taxonomy (NCBI): domain Eukaryota; kingdom Metazoa; phylum Chordata; class Chondrichthyes; order Heterodontiformes; family Heterodontidae; genus Heterodontus; species Heterodontus francisci. Next base: position 18,561,576 of record NC_090380.1, on the reverse strand, counting down.
CCTTGAATAAGCTCCACATTTCGATCGTGCCCATCCCCTGCAGTTTCCTTCCCCATCCTACGCATCCTAAATCTTGCCTAATCGCATCATAATTTCCTTTCCCCCAGCTATAATTCTTGCCCTGCGGTATATACCTGTCCCTGCCCATCGCTAAGGTAAACCTAACCGAATTGTGATCACTATCACCAAAGTGCTCACCTACATCTAAATCTAACACCTGGCCGGGTTCATTACCCAGTACCAAATCCAATGTGGCATCGCCCCTGGTTGGCCTGTCTACATACTGTGTCAGAAAACCCTCCTGCACACACTGGACAAAAACGGACCCATCTAAAGTACTCGAACTATAGTATTTCCAGTCGATATTTGGAAAGTTAAAGTCCCCCATAACAACTACCCTGTTACTCTCGCTCCTGTCGAGAATCATCTTCGCTATCCTTTCCTCTACATCTCTGGAACTATTCGGAGGTCTATAGAAAACTCCCAACAGGGTGACCTCTCCTCTCCTGTTTCTAACCTCGGCCCAGACTACCTCAGTAGACGAGTCCTCAAACGTCCTTTCTGCCGCCGTAATACTCTTCTTGATTAACAATGCCACACCCCCCCCTCTTTTACCATCTTCTCTGTTCTTACTGAAACATCTAAATCCCGGAACCTGCAACATCCATTCCTGTCCCTGCTCTACCCATGTCTCCGAAATGGCCACAACATCGAGATCCCAGGTACCAACCCATGCTGCAAGCTCACCCACCTTATTCCGGATGCTCCTGGCATTGAAGTAGTTGTCCTATGACGATAGACTGTGTAACTTGGGCCTAATTAATAATAATCAATAATGCAGGTGCAGCAAATAATTAAGAAAGCAAATGGAATTTTGGACTTTATTACTAAGGGGTTGGAGTTTAAAAATAGGGAAGTCTTGCTACAACTGTACAGGGTGTTGGTGAGGCTGCACCTGGAGTAATGTGTACAGTTTTGGTCCCCGTATTTAAAAAAAGATATACTGACATTGGAGGCAGTTCAAAAGAGATTCACTCGGCTGATTCCTGGGATGAAGGGGTTGACTTATCAAGAACAGCTAAACAGGTTAGCCTTTATTCATTAGAGTTTAGAAGAATGAGGGGTGAACTTATTGAAATGTACAAGATTCTGAGGGGGCTTGAGAGGATCGATATTGAGAAGATGTTTCCACTAGTGGGGGAATCTCGAACTAGGGGACACAGTTACAGAATGATGGGACATTCATTTAAAACTGAGATGCGAAGGAATTTCTTCTCCCAGAGAGTAGTAAATGTCTGAAATTCCCTACCTCAGAGAATTGTGGAGGCTAGATCACTGAAAGTATTTGAAGAGGAGGTAGATAGATTTTTGAAATATTGGGGAGTTGAGGGCTATGAGGTGCTGGCTTGAAAGAGGAGTTGAGGTCTGGGGCAGATCAGCCATGAACTTATTGAATGGTGGGGCAGGCTTGAGGGGCCGAATGGCCTACTCCTCCTATTTCTTATGTTCTTATACTCTCTGGAGTTTAGAAGAATGAGTGGTGATCTCTTTGAAACATACAAGTTTCTGAAGGGGCGGGAAGGAAACTGGAGTTGAGACAGAAGATTAACCATGATAGTATTGTAACGGTGCAGGCTTGAGGTCTACTCCTGCTCCCATTTCCTATGTTCTCTCTCTCTCTCTCACTATATATATCAATATAACTATTTAGAGTCAATGAGGTGTTGACTGCTGATGTACAATCGCCTGCTTCCGCCAGAAACTATCACTGTTGATGTCAGGTCAGTTCTGTCACTGCTGGACGTCCCACTCCTCTCAACCCATTCTCTCAATGGAGTGCTCAGACTTGCTGACCACACAGAAACACAAAACTGAACAAGAATAAAAGGGTGTAAAATCAAATTTTAGCTATTTTGATTTCTGAAAGAGATTCATTCTTTTTAAGTACAGCCTTCATTTATAATGCATTTTATAAAATATTACATGCTACTGAGAAATTGTGGCACAAATTTAGTTATTTTCTTTGAACTTTTAAAATTCCTTAACTGAAAATAGTTACCCTTTCTCTCCCCCTGTTCCGCCCCCCACCCCACTCCCCACCCCCACCCCCATTTGTTAGTCCTAGATCCATGAATGAATTGCAGCTATCTCATTACTGTAATGTAGATTGCAGTCTGCTTTGTGTAGGGAGGACTCTAAGCAGACTGCATCAGACGTGCCCTTGTGAAAACACAGATACACCATCTGGCTTGACTTCATGATATTTATTATTGCACAACACCAGAGGGTTTACTGGTTGAAATTACTAGGTCAAAATACTTGTTTTGGCAAAACTATCTGTATTTGAAATAACTTGTGCTGTAAATTGGAGAAAACCTTTCCTCTTTCTCCCTCCCATTGCCTCACTACCACCACTCAACAAAAGTAAACGGAATCTTTTCCTTTCCAGAACCCAGGTTCAGGTTTTTAAAAGTGTTCAGCTCCTACAAATAATCCATACATAAATTATTTAGGTGTATGATATGTTTTTAGATGACTTGTGAAATTAGAACAGCGAGTTTATGAGTGCACAGCATAACTTGGGATAGGTTGAAAACACATTACAGAGCAGTAAGAAGAAATAAGGGAATTTTAAAAGCAACAAAAGATCCAAATGTTTTCACCTGCTTGTCTGAACATATTCTTTCCCTTTCCTACTGCTTAAGCAACTTTACTGAACTTAATCCTACAGTACAACAGTGACTACACTTCAAAAGTACCTCATGGGCTGGGAAGTGCTTTGGGATGTCCTGAGTTTGCGCAAGGTGTTCCATAAATGTAAGTTCTTTTCTTTCTGTTTGAATTCCACTGTTAAATTAACAGGATAAAATTCTGAATTGGAGAGAAGCAAGGCTTCAGTTGAACGGTTTCACCTACATTGAAAAGGCACCCTGCCAATCTTAGCACTCAGGTTCATTGAGCATGTTGCAAACATTGGCTGACTCACTGGCATAGAATTTGGTATTCAGGACTGCAGATATCTGGGTGTGTCGTTTATACTGTGCATTGAATAGGTCCTTTGACCAAGAAACTGTTTAGTAGCGATTCCCATATTTTAATTCAAAAGTTCACTGAATAAACTAAATGGAATCTCAGTAAATCTCAAGATTTCTAAATATTCTTTTTTACGATATTGTTCAGCGGAACTTCTATTTACTCCAGTATCTCTGGATTGGTTTTGTACTCATCAAGGTGAGGGATGTCAGTGCTGTGGAATGGAGTACTTGCACTGAGTCAATATTGTGCACTTCCAGCCCCGGTTTAGCCTTGGTTAAACCCCCTCTACACAGCCCAAAACATGCATTAACCCCACCAAGAGCCACTGCACCAGTGTGACATTTCCATTTCCCATGCCATCTGTCTTTGCAGCCTGTCTGACTGAATCTGCCCATTTGTGCTGAATTGGTTTAATTTTATTCCAAAGCTCCAGAAACTCATTTCATGTAAGTATTTAGCCGAGACCGATGGGATGAAGGTAGTGGAAGGGAATTGTGCTGACTTGTCATACTGCCCAGTTTGTGATTGGAATTTTTTTTACAATTTCAATACCATGCCTTGTTCATTGGAGGCGAAGCTCTAAGTGCCACTGACATCTTTCGTTTCTGATGGTTCACTACTTAAAAGCAAAAGAAAGCTTGGGCGTACTTTTAGTCAGAAATCACTCCGGCAGAAACTTTGTTTAAGTTGACCCTTCCCCTCCCATGCGGACCTGTTTTCTGCGAAGTTGTAACTTTTCAGTATTCACTTAATAGTTCACACTAATGATATCATGCGGTACTGCACAATCTAGCGCTATAGTTTATAATGGAAGATCATTTGATACATTAAAAGTTTCACCCTGTTACCATTTCTAACATGTAATTTGGTAGCCAGTTGAAATAAGAGTTGTCCTGCAGGGACAGACCACTCTGATAACTGAGGTTAATTAAGTTAATAAAAACTGACTGTACTACGACTCACAGGCTTGTGATCCACTGAGTCGCATAGACCTGGAAGGTCCATTGTTTAATACCCAAACTGTGATATGTTGGTTGATTTCAACCAGGGCAGTAGTGGGGAGCTAGGATTAGCTTCTGTGTTCATAGGCGAAAAGGAAAATTGGCTCAAATACTCATTTCAAATCTATTCCCAGTGATCCCAGCTGGGAAATTCTGATAGGGTCAGGTTGGTAAGAATTTCTCATGATTAAATAACCTGCCAATAATTGTCATTCAGGTTTGTGTATTTGAAGAGGTCACACAGATGGGAAAATAATGGGCTACTAGCATCCAGGGAGCAATAATAAGCCACTGATTTCAGGCTGGTAACATGGGTAAACTTTGGAGACAGGGCAAATAAATTGATTTTAATTTTCTATCCACTTACATTCATTCTGTGTTAATTGTTGCGGCGATCTAGTCCCCTCCATCCCTCAGCCCTCCGCCTCATCTCCCTCAGTATTCCCACCCCTTCCCTGACTGCCCATTGGCTTCAGTTCCTCCACCAGTTCTTCCAGACCACTAACCATCTGAATCTTTCCAGTCTCCAGTCCTCCCTTTCTTAATGTTACTATTTCCCCAACCACCACATCCCCCTCCCCTCCGCGCGCCCCCCCGCCCCCCCCCTCACCATCCAACTGATAGGCACAGAGTTCCTTGAGGAAGATTTCTTTGGCAGGTAATTGATGTGAGATCCTGCATCTTCCAGCAGCCAGAACAAGGAGTTTGAACGGGACATTAGTGTGACCAGCTGTCATCCCAGAACAAACACGACAAACTCTCTGAAAGTTTGCAAGTGGGAGGACCTGGTTTAAAAAAGTGTTTTATCTGCAGCTGGCCTTGACAAACTCAGTAAGTTTACTCTCTGGGTGGCACTGATTGTGAGGTCTGTATTTTGGCACCGCATGTAACAAGCAACTTTGGTTTGTTTGGGGAGGTGTGCAAGGAGTTCTCTAATGTTTGCATTTTGTGTTAATGTTGCTAGAATGTGTCCCTAATGTTCCTGGAATAACAATTGATTGGTTGTTGTATTTCCAAAGGAATACAAAAACTGGAAAACTAGTGGATCATTGAGGATTTGACCTTTCTGGCTTCATGTCTGATGTACATTTAGATGAATCAAACTCTTACCTTTCTATGTCATTTCAAGAGTTCGCCAGAAGTTTCTGGGATAAGAACCAATTATTTGCAAACTACTGCTTGTGCTGTTTAGTATTTGCCTATGTCTGTTAGTCATTGGCCCCTTTATAAATAAACTGGATTGGATATTTTAGTCTATGCAGAGTGAGTTCTGAGGTTCACATTTTCTGCTTCGTTGATTGATAGATGTAGAAATCTAGGGAAATTCCAAAGTGCTGTATTGCTACAACCAGGATGCAATTGACGACGGAGTTTTTGTTGCAGCACCTGAGCAATTTATTTTGTCTTTTTGTTTTGGTCTTCCCTTTTTCCCTCCCTGTCAGGCAAACATTCAAATAATTCCGATATCGGAAGCATGCAAAACACAACAACTGAGCGTCTCTTCACCGCCTTGGACAGTGGATTCTTTGTGTTTCAATTTCCCAAGCATCAGAAGCCTCAGTTTGCTACTAACAATTTTAACAGTGCCAGTTCTAATTTATTCTTTCACATTTACGTGGTAAACGTTCCAGTTAATACAGAGTGTAACAGTAGGACTGAGATGTTAAACTTGTTGATAATGGTCCTTATTCTTTCATCAGCCGCAGTCCAGTTGATGAATGCTGTTATATCATTAGTCTATGGGGCAAGGGCTCACAGCAGGTAGCACATCCAATCAGACCATATCCACAGAGTGATAGAGCCCAGCAATTCACATTCTAGATCTCCCCTTTATCAGAGTTGGCCTCAACTGTGCTGGGTAGTGGTATATACAGCAGGATGTAGAAGCACTTGGCATCGCAATATGATTCTGTGCCGATTGTTTACTGAAACGGATAAATGATCTCTTAAGAACCTCTTCAGAACCTCTCGACACGCATGAATGAATGAGTGCCTTTTAACATGAGCTAAACTCTCTTTTATATGTATAGACTCGTGGTAATATCAATAAATAAAAGCAAAATGCTGCGGGTGCTGGAAATCTGAAACAGAAACAGAAAATGCTGGAAATACTCCGCAGGTCTGGCAGCATCTGTGGGGAGAGAAGCAGAGTTAACGTTTCAGTTCTGGTGAAAGGTCACTGACCTGAAACGTTAACACTGCTTCTCTCTCCACAGATGCTGCCAGACCTGCTGAGTATTTCCAGCACTTTCTGGTGGTATAAATAAATATTTGATGACTCCATTAATGTGTTCAGATTGATATATTTGCATTTATTAGGCAGCAGAGTAACCTCTGGTATCTGGGATTGCTGCAGCTTAGGTATGAAGGTTTAACACTGCTGTGCTATATTCCTGTCTGCGCTGTTACTACACCAGTGCTAACTTGTCTAAAGGATGCATTATGTGCAGAACCTTTACTACCTTTTAAAGTTTGCCAGTTCTATTATTAGGAACATGTTCTGTTGCTTATAAAATCATTTTTTATCATTCCATTGTGTTCATTTTGTCTCTTCCCATTTGATAGAATTATTTTTGGGTTGGTTAAGTTTTAATCTGTGAAAAGCTCTACCATAGTTTTTAAAGGATGTCGCTAATCGATTTTTCTTTCCAAAGAATAATCAACTTTTAACATTATTTCTGTTCTTTTTGAAGTGAATCTTTTCTTTGTTTAACACAGAGTGCTGGTGACTTCAGTAAGGAGATGGGTTTAAAAGAGTTTGAACTGTCAAAGCAAGGAGAAAGCTTCATGTATTAATTCAATCACTGATGTGTAGTAGGTTTAGTGAGTGTGGGTGCAGTCATCCTGCTGGTGGGATTGTTAGAATATTGATCGACAAATCGGAACAGGAGCCTTAAATGTACCATGTGAGGGTCTGGTTTTTGAATGCTCACAGTGGAAGGTGGGAGCCTTCACTGCTCATATTGGAAATCACTGGGCTCCAGGCCATAATTTCCCATTTATAAAAATTACTGGATAGAATTTGTCAGGTGGCTAAGCCAATAGTCTGTCAATTTGCACAATCGGCTGTGTGGAGTCATGGAAACTACAGACCGATTGTGTCTCTGCTAGCTCTTCAACTCATTGTCTACTCTAATCAGATTTCCTTTTACAATCATCCTCATCAAATACTTCTCCAATTCCCTTTTAAATTCTGTTAGTTCGAGTCCTTGCCTCAATGTCCTCTTGTAGTAAAGCATTCCATGTTATAATAACTTCCTGTGTGCAAAACATTTCTTTTAATTTCCCCTTTCATTCTGCCGCTGATAATCATCCTTAGTCTATGGGCCCCTGTTACTTACTTGCCAACCACTGCAAACTTTTATTGTTAACCATCTCAACACCCCTCATCGTTTAAAAATCCTGTTAGATTCCTCTTTCTCCTTCTTGGTTCCAGCTTCTTCTCATAACTTTAACATTTCATTCCCAGCATTATCCTAGTGAATTTTTACAATATCCTACCAGTGGATCTAATATATTTCCCTTACAGGGTGACAACAACAACACACAACATTTCAACTGTGGCCTAACCAATGTCTTTTAGAAATTCAACATCCCCCGATTGCTTTTAAATTGAATGTCCCAGAATCCGATTTTCTCTTTTTTATCACTTTTTCCATTTGCACTTTCACCTTTTGTGTGGTGCATCCTCGATCTCTCGCTCCCTTCTTGTTAAGAATGTTAACATTTAAGACTTACCTCCTTTTTTTTTTAGATACAACTGAGGATGACTTGTTCCTTTCTATAAACTTCTCATAGAGGATCTCCAAACTGAAGTGTCAGTCTTCAGACTTTCTATTCTATTGTGTGTATTCTGCTCTTCATTTCATGGTCCACCACTTCCTCTTCCACTTGATCCTGTCCCTCAGACATGACTGCAGAGAGATCAAATGAGAGATCAAATCTGTTTTCAGAGTAACAACTGTTGGCGTAGAGTCTTGTCCATCGTAGGTGCCCGCCATTTCATAATATGCTCTGCTGGCATGCAAGGCTCACCAGTGTTCTCAGAAAATCAATCCTATGTTTTCAGATGAGTGACCAGTGTAGATATGAAAACATGATTCAGGAGATTTTGTTTTCTGTAAAAACACCATTGTAAGGTATTTTCCTCCAGAATCTGGGATGTGGATGAAAGTAGATAGTGATCAGTATATCTGTGCTATACAGTTAGTATTTTTGCATAATACGTAACACATTAGTGTGAAGCCAGAGACAACAATAACAAGTACTACTACCACATAAAATAGACCTATTGATCACTGGGACTGCAGAAACATTTGAAGAAATTGTGCATACATTTTCCACAGCCTACTGGATGCACCAACAACCCTAAATTAGCACGTGATGCTTAAATATCAATCTTGGTTCCAGATTTCCAGGTAAAGACACTGGGAAAGAGTTCCACAGGCAGGAGTGTTGTGCGAAGCTTGAATTTTGACTGTCTGAATTTTTTTTTCAGCGAGGTACCATATTGAGATGCAGTTAAAGAAGCTCATGCATTATCTAAGTGTCAGCAAGTCCTGTGCCACTCCAGGTCATAATCTTGCTATGGTTAGTCAGCTCAGCCTCATCCCTTTAATATTGGAGGAAGCAGACTGCCTTCATCTGTCTGCTAGACAGTGTGGCTTTGAACTGTAATAAGTCTATGACTGTATTCAACACCCAAAATACTACTGGATGCTGGAAATCTAAAGCAAAAACAGAAAAGTGGTGAAAAGTGACAAGTCAGTGTTTCAGGAACAAACCTGAAATATCATTCTCTGTACAAATGCTGTGCCTGATTTGCTGAATGTTTACAGCATTTCTTGTTGTTGCATTTACATTTCAACCTGTAGTATTGGTGCACAGTGATATTGCTTTGAGTTAATGCAGTTAAATATAAATCTAAAAAAGAAATCTTTAAATCTTGCAGTGACAATGTGGCCTTTATCTAGAGAGGGGCAATGTCAGAACCTGACATTGGAAGGAAACAAAATGAAACTTCCTGGAAGACGGAGTCTCACTCTGCTTCAGTTAGTTAGTACCTTTGTGTCAAAACTAGACTCTCATGTTCAGCATCCGTGCAAAACCGTTTTAGCTTTCACCAACAGTAAAATCGTGGAGTGCGAATCAAGAGTAACAAATGGGTTATCACCAGAAGCAGTACAGCGGGAAAGAAGGAGACTGAGTGAGACCAGCAGTGTTTAAAAAGAGCAGCGAAAGCGGGAAAGAAGGAGACTGAGTGAGACCAGCAGTGTTTAAAAAGAGCAGCGAAAGCGGGAAAGAAGGAGACTGAGTGAGACCAGTGGTGTTTAAAAAGAGCAGCGACAGCAGGAAAGAAGGAGACTGAGTGAGACCAGCGGTGTTTAAAAAGAGCAGCGACAGTGGGAAAGAAGGAGACTGAGTGAGACCAGCGGTGTTTAAAAAGAGCTTCTTTAAAAAGGCAAACAGTGACATCAGAGGAGAGCTGCAAGGTGATTGGTTGGTGAGCAGCAGCTGTTAGAAGACCTTAAAAAAAGGGAAAAGTTATTTTTTTTGTTGGAAAAAAATCTCTGGTGATAAGGTGAGTAATACTAAAGTGTTTTTTTTTTAAGGACTTTGGATTGAAGTGGGTAGAACAAGGCCCCTAGTGTAATTAGTATTTTTTAATTCAGGGAGTAACTAATTAACCTAAGGGTAAGTCATGGCAGGAGAGCTCAGACCCGTGATATGCTCCTCCTGCGCTATGTGGGAAATCAGGGACGCTTCCAGTGTCCCTGATGACCATGTGTGCAGGAAGTGTATCCAACTGCAGCTACTGGCTACCCGCATTACGGAGCTGAAGTTGCGGGTGGATTCACTGTGGAGCATCCGCGATGCTGAGGAAGTTGTGGATAGCACGTTTAGTGAGGTGGTCACACCGCAGGTAATGGCTGCACAGGCAGAAAAGAGATGGGTGACCACCAGTCGGACTAGTAGGCGTAGGCAGGTAGTGCAGGAGTCCCCTGTGGCCATCCCCTCTCAAACAGATATACCGCTTTGGATACTGTTGGGGGGGGATGACCTCCCAGGGGAAAGCAGCAACAGCCAAGTTCGTGGCACCACGGAGGGCTCTGCTGCACAACAGGGGAGGAAGAGGGTTGGAAGAGCTATAGTGATAGGGGATTCTATTGTAAGGGGTGCAGATAGTCGTTTCTGTGGCCACAAACGAGACTCCTGGATGGTATGTTGCCTCCCTGGTGCTACGGTCAAGGATGTCTCGGAGCGGCTGCAGGACATTCTGAAAGGGGAGGGTGAGCAGCCAGAGGTCGTGGTCCATATTGGTACAAACAACATAGGCAGGAAGAGAGATGAGGTCCTGCAAAGTGAATATAGGGAGTTAGGCAGGAGGTTAAAAAGCAGGACCTCTAGGGTTGTAATCTTAGGATTACTCCCTGTGCCACGTGCTATTGAAGGTAGGAATAGGAGGATTAGACAAATGAATGCATGGCTGAAGAGCTGGTGTAGGCGGGAGGGCTTCAGCTACTTGGATCATTGGGATCTCTTCTGGTGCAGAGGTGACCTGTACAAGAAGGACGGGTTGCATCTAAACTGGAGGGGACCAATATCCTTGCGGGGAGGTTTGCTTGTACTACTCGGGAGGGTTTAAACTTGTCTTGCAGGGGGGTAAGACCCAAAGTAGTCGTCTCTCAGATGAGATAGTTGAGGCAAATGTAGAGGTTAAAGCAAACAGGTCCAGTAGGCAGGCCGGGCAGGGGCAGGACAGGGAGCATGGAAGGTCTGGTAGGCTAAACTGCATTTGCTTTAATGCAAGAAGCCTTACAGATAAGGCAGATAAACTCAGAGCATGGATCAGTACATGGGATTGTGATATTATTGCTATTACGGAAACGTGGTTGAGGGATGAGCAGGACTGGCAGCTCAATGTTCCGGCCTGACAGAGGTGGAGGTAAGAGAGGAAGAGGAGTTGCACTATTGATTAGGGAGGACATCAAGGCAGTACTTAGAGAGGATATCCCGGGGGGAATGTCCAGCGAGGCCATATGGGTAGAACTTAGAAATAAGAAAGGGGTGATCAATTTGATGGGATTATACTATAGGCCCCCCAATAGTCAGAGGGAAGTGGAGGAGCATACATGTAGGGAAATCACAGATAGGTGTAGGAATTACAGGGTTGTAATAGTAGATGATTTTAACTTCCCTAATATTGACTGGGACTGCCTTAGTGCTAAGGGATCAGATGGGGAAGAATTTGTAAATGTGTCCAGGATAGTTTTCTGAAGCAGTGTGTGGATGGCCCTACTAGAGAAGGGGCTACACTCGACCTCCTCTTAGGAAATGAGGATGGGTTGGTGGTTGATGTGTCAGTGGGGGAGCACTTTGGGACCAGTGACCATAACTCTATTAGCTTCAAGATAGTTATGGAAAAGGATAGGACTGGTCCTCAGGTTGAAGTCCTAAATTGGGGGAAGGCTAATTTCAATTACATCAGACAGGAACTCTCAATAGTTGAATGGGAGAGGCTGTTTACAGGTAAAGGGACATCTGGCAAGTGGGAGGCTTTTAAAAGTGAGATAGGAAGAGTTCAGGGCCGGCATGTTTCTGTTAGATGGAAGGGCAAGGCTGGCAAGTTTAGGGAACCTTGGTTGACGAGGGATATTGAGGGTCTGGTCAGGACAAAGAAGGAGGCATATGTCAGGTATAGGCAGCTGGGATCGAGCAAGTCCCGCGAGGAGTATAGGGGATGTAGAAATACACTTAAGAAGGAAATTAGGAGGGCGAAAAAGGGCCATGAGATTTCCCTGGCAGATAAGATAAAGGAGAATCCTAAAAGATTCTATAAGTATATTAAGAGTAAAAGGGTAGCTAGGGAGAGAGTAGGTCCCCTTAAGGATCAGTGTGGCAATCTATGTGTGGAGGCGCGGGAAATGGGCAAGGTCTTAAATGAATATTTCTCGTCCGTATTTACCGTGGAGAAGGTCATGGAAGCGAGTGAGTTCAAGGGAGGGAACAGTGATATCCTGGAGCATATCAACATTACAAAGGAGGAGGTGTTGGAGGTTTTGAAGCGCATTAAGGTGGATAAATCCCCAGGGCCTGTCCAGGTGTTTCCTAGGATGCTATGGGAAGCAAGGGAGGAGATTGCTGGGGCCCTGGCAGAGATTTTTGTATCATCATTAGCCACAGGTGAGGTACTGGAAGACTGGAGGATAGCTAATGTTGTGCCTTTATTTAAGAAGGGCAGCAGGGATAAGCCAGGGAATTACAGGTCGGTGAGCCTTACATCAGTGGTGGGAAAGTTATTGGAAGGGATCCTGAGAGACAGGATTTATATGCATTTGGAAAGGCAAGGTCTGATTCGGGATAGTCAGCATAGCTTTGTGCGTGGGAAATCATGTCTCACGAATTTGATTGAGTTTTTCGAGGAGGTGACCAAGAGGATTGACAAGGGCAGGGCAATGGACGTTGTCTACATGGACTTTAGCAAGGCCTTTGACAAGGTCCCACATGGTAGGCTGGTCCAGAAGGTTCGAACACATGGGATCCAGGATGAGCTAGCAAATTGGATTCAAAATTGGCTTGGTGATAGGAGGCAGAGGGTGGTAGTGGAGGGTTGTTTTTCAGATTGGAGGCCGGTGACCAGTGGTGTGCCGCAGGGATCGCTGTTGGGCCCTCTGTTGTTTGTCATATATATTAATGACTTGGATGTGAATGTAAGGGGCATGATTAGTAAGTTTGCATTTGACACCAAAATTGGTGGTATAGTGGACAGTTCAGAATGTTGTCTAAGGTTACAACAGGATAAACTGGGAAAGTGGGCAAGGGAGTGGCAAATGGAATTTAATGCAGACAAGTGTGAAGTGATGCATTTTGGGATGTTAAACCAGGGCAGGACATATACAGTGAATGGCGGGGCCCTGGGGAGTGTTGTTGAGCAGAGAGACCTTGGGGTGCAAGTACATAGTTCCCTCAAAGTGGCAACACAGGTAGACAGGGTGGTGAAGAAGGCTTATGGCATGCTTGCCTTCATTGGCCAAGGCATTGAGTACAAGATTTGGGAGGTCATGTTACAGTTGTACATAATGTTGGTTAGGCCGCATTTGGAGTACTGTGTGCAGTTCTGGTGGCCGCACTACAGGAAAGATGTGATTAAGCTAGAGAGGGTGCAGAAAAGATTCACAAGGATGTTGCCTGGTTTGGAGGGCTTGAGTTATAAAGAGAGATTGGATAGGCTGGGTCTGTTTTCCCTGGAGCAAAGGAGGCTGAGAGGGGACATGATTGAGGTATATAAAATTATGAGAGGCATAGATAGGGTAGATAGCCAGAGTCTGTTTCCCATGGTAGGGGTGACTAAAACTAGAGGGCATAGATTTAAGGTGAGAGGGAGGAGGTTTAAAGGGGATCAAAGGGGTTCATTTTTCACACAAAGAATAGTGGGTATCTGGAATGAGCTGCCTGAGGAGGTGGTGGAGGCAGGAACAGTAGCAACATTTAAGAGGCATCTGGACAGGTACTTGAATGAGCAAGACATAGAGGGATATGGAATTAATGCAGGCAGGTGGGATTAGTATAGATAGGCATTATGGTCGGCATGGACGCGGTGGGCCGAAGGGCCTGTTTCTATGCGACCCTATGACTTGTAGACACATTGGCCCAGATTTTGCTGTAGCAGGGCATCTCACAACATCTACCACTAGTTAGACTTGTTTGTGCATGTGTAGGTATTTAGTTTTTTTATGTCGTAAGTTGCTGAAAATGTGACCTGGTATCATTGCAAATGAGGGAAATAGTGCATCTGAACCTGAGTGAACAGGGCAAGCAACAGTGCATCTCCTTAACTGATCAGATTGAAGGATTAGAGAAATAATCAGTGGAAGGATTGAGAAAGAAAGTGAATTAGAGTGAATGAATTCAACATCAAATCAGTTACCAAAAGAGAACCAGAGAGGGAAAGAAAGATTGAGACACAAAAATAGACAAAGGAAATGTAAAAAAATTCAAATCTTTCTTCAGATTTGGCATCTTAAAATCTCCAACAATTTATACCTGAAGGAATGAGGATCTGTGTCAGAGGTTGATTGGCAATAATTAATAATTATCGTACTGTTAAAAGGGTATTTACGCTTGTAATGACAAGACATAATTTTCTGTGGCAAGTTTAGTTCATATCTACCATGCAGAGACAGCAACTTTACATCTTTCAATGCATTTCAATGGTGAGGCCAACAGTAAAATGAGGTTTTATGAAGCTAATGGTGGACTGGCATATCTCAGACAGAATCTTTTGGATATTAGCGTTTAACTACACGTCTGTCCCTTGCCCAAAGTAGTTTTACCATTTACGCATAAAGAAAGGCGAGTGTCATTAGCCTCGCTATTATTTTCACAGAAAATTATGGCCCAATATATATCTGATGTACTCACTGGGTGAATCTAGAGTTTGTTTAGGTTTTTGACACATTTCTTTTTGACTGATAGAACATAGAACAGTACAGCACAGTACAGGCCCTTCGGCCCACGATGTTGTGCCGAACCTTTAACCTACTCTAAGATCAAACTACCTACATACCCTTCAGTCTACTATCATCCATGTACCTATCCAAGAGTCGCTTAAATGCCCCTAATGTATCTGCTTCTACTACCACCGCTGGCAGTGCATTCCACGCACCCACCACTCTCTGTGTAAAGAACCTACCTCTGACATCTCCCTGAAACCTTCCTCCAATCACCTTAAAATTATGCCCCCTGGTGAAAGTCTCTGGCTATCCACTCTATCTATGCCTCTCATCATCTTGTACCCCTCTATCAAGTCACCTCTCATCCTTCTTCGTTCCAATGAGAAAAGCCCTAGCACCCTCAACCTTTCTTCGTAGGACATGCCCTCCAGTCCAGGCAGCATCCTGGTAAATCTCCTCTGCACCCTCTCTAAAGCTTCCACATCCTTCCTATAATGAGGCGACCAGAACTGAACACAATATTCCAAGTGTGCTCTAACCAGGGCCTTATAGAGCTGCAGCATAACCTCGCGACTCTTAAACTCAATCCGTCTGTTAATGAAAGCCAACACACCATACGCCTTCTTAACAACCCTATCAACTTGGGTGGCAACTTTGAGCGATCTATGGACATGGACCCCAAGATCCCTCTGTTCCTCCACACTACCAAGAATCCTGTCTTTAAGCCTGTATTCCGCATTCAAATTCGACCTTCCAAAATGAATCACTTCACACTTTTCCAGGTTGAACTCCATCTGCCACTTCTCAGCCCAGCTCTGCATCCTGTCAATGTCCCGTTGCAACCAACAACAGCCTTCCACACTATCCACAACTCCAGCAACCTTCGTGTCATCAGCAAACTTGCTAACCCAGCCTTCCACTTCCTCATCCAAGTCATTTATAAAAATCACAAAAAGCAGAGGTCCCAGAACAGATCCCTGCGGAATACCACTGGTCACCGAGCTCCAGGCTGAATACTTGCCATCTACTACCCTCTGTCTTCTATGGGCCAGCCAATTTTGTATCCAGACAGCCAACTTTCCCTGTATCCCATGCCTCCTTACTTTCTGAATGAGCCTACCATGGGGTACCTTATCAAACGCCTTGCTAAAATCCATATACACCACATCCACTGCTCTTCCTTCATCCATGTGTTTTGTCACATCTTCAAAGAATTCAATAAGACTTGTGAGGCATGACCTGTCCCTCACAAAGCCATGCTGACTGTCTCTAATCAAACCATGCTTTTCCAAATAATCATAAATCCTGTCTCTCAGAATCCTCTCCAATAATTTGCCCACTACCGACGTAAGACTGACTGGTCTATAATTCCCAGGGTTATCCCTATTCCCTTTCTTGAACAAGGGAATAACATTTGCCACTCTCCAATCATCTGGTACTACTCCAGTGGACAGTGGGGACGCAAAGATCATCGCCAAAGGCGCAGCAATCTCTTCCCTCTTCCCTGAAGGACCTACTTTTGTAATGTTGCACAATAAGGCATTTTGTACAGTTTCACCACAATGGGTGCCTGGCTATTAATGTTACATGTTCCGATCCACAGCATCTTAACTGCGGGTGTCTTATTGCACATGTAATCATCACCTCACCACAGTAGTCACAGGTAAAGACCGAGGCAGAAATAGTGACACTTGGCTCCTGTGGCCACATAGTAATCAGGCCAGAAGAGGTGAGCAGAAAAAACATACCAGAAATAGCCAGATTCACCAACTCTAACTTGGCATCACGAGGCATTGGCATAGAGGTTGCCCATATTCAGTGCCAGTTTAAATCCTCTAAACCCGTATAGCTGGAGGGAGCCTGGAATGAAATGGCACAAATAAATGCACATGCTGGTGGTTGCACAGTAGATTTAATGATGTAAGATAAACCCAGAAGATTGCACTCAACCACCAACCAACAACAAACTGAGAGAAAGAAAGGCTGACAACAGTAGGCTGTTGGCCTACTCAAGTGGGAAACTTTGGAAGAGCTTCAAAAGGCTCTGATTCGCTGTAGAGTGTGTATTTTTCATCGCAGGTGGTATTGGCCAACCAGTAATGTTTTAATCCAACTCGTCACAGTGGAAGATGGCAGGTGTTACTTTTCATTTCATACAGCATTACCTTAGCAAGAAATGAACGAGTGGAACTTACTGTTGATGTGGTGATCCTGGACCATCTGTAGTTTTGTCAGTAACAGTGCAGCACACCACACTGCAAAACCAGCCAAGCAACCACAAACCACAGCACGACCATAGCAGGCACCAACTCATAAACTGAGGTACCTGCACCCACAGGTGGTACTAGGACATGCCACGCTTGGGAGGATGTGTTAACTCTACTGCTCAAGGGCAAATTCAAGAGACTGCTTATGGGTGTGATAGAATTGAATCCTATTGGCCAAGTACATTGTATTGCAGATCAAAGATTGGGAAGTGTAGCTGACAATGTCTTGGAGATCCATAGTATGACTCTAGACCACTATGGAGAAATTACATCCAATGTGTTAAAATTTATTGACATAAATCTTGGATAGTCGTAGAGAGATACAGCCCCAAAACAGGCCCTTCGGCCCACCAAGTCTGTGCCAACCATCAACCACCCATTTATACTAATCCCACATTACTCCCATTCTTCCCTCTCACATCCCCACCTTCCTTCAATTCTCCTACCACCTACCTACACTAGGGACAATTTTTTTACAATGGCCAATTAACCTATCAACCCACAAGTCTTTGGCTGTGGGAGGAAACCGGAGCACCCGGAGGAAACCCACACAGTCACAGAGAGAACTTGCAAACTCCACACAGGCAGTACCCAGAACCGAACCTGGGTCCCTGGAGCTGTGAGGCTGCGCCACTGTGCCACCCGATAGCAACCCCTTAATTTCCTGATATTCATGGGCAATGGGTAAGTCTCCCTGCCAGCAATACAAACTCAGAAAGTTACCCCTACAGTGTTCCATTGAGCATGACAATTTGTCAAAGGTATCTATAAACTAGCAGATCTCCCTTGGCATTACTCATGCAAGTCATACAAAGCCCTGTTTGCTATCCCATGAAAGGTACAGTGGATTATTCTGCTGCTAAAGTGGAGCTATGTCTCTTTAAGGCTGCAAAATCTAATTGTTGGTAAGCAAACGCAGCCTCAGGTCAATAGGAAATTGGTGAGGGAGCTGTGAATCACCAACCAGAGTTTAAGTACTCTTCAGGTTAGTACCAAGATGAAATGGGGCTGCCTTTTCTTCTCTTTTTCAGTGTGATAACTCCGCTTATTTTTAAGGCATGATTTACAGACTCTGACTGCTGCGCTGACAAGGTATTTTTCAGTTGGGGACTTTCATTGCATGTTCAAAATTATTGACTTTCATTTTTAGGAAGATTGTTAAACATAATTTGCATTTGTGTCAACCAACTACTAGAAATTTGCTGAGAACAAATTTGACTAGAATGAAACATGACAAAGCAATGTGACATGCCTGGCAGAATGACCACTGACTAGCACTGTGTTATGTCACCAGTAGTTCTCTTGTGGCATTGCTTTGCCTTTTCATTAATTGGTAGTTGTTGCTGGTTTCTTGTTTTTCATCTTTAGTTTTTTAAATTTCCTGATTATTCCTGCTTGTTCCTTATTCCCTACTTGCTCACTTGTGATTTTCTGTGGTTTCATTGAGATGAATTTTGGTGTAAGTGTGACACAAAAACAAATTCGCATCTAGACAGAACAAAGGTCAAGGTGTGGCAGACAGACATGTGTTGGATGTACTGTGGCATATGCATTGTCTGTATTCTAGGGGGATATTTCATGACCCAACAATTCTCACTTCAATCACATTTATTTACCTTCGATTTCACCAAAACTGAACTGATGTCATGGGCCCAGCTTTCAAGCCTTTCTGCACACCTTGTTTAAGACAGCTGCTCCCATTCCTGCCTGTTTTTGCAGATACCAAACTTGTATGTTTCAGGTAGAAATATGCTCTACCTAAAGCTTCTTGGCAAGTATCCTGAGGTGACTTGATGGATCTGCTTTCCAGAGAGAAAATCGTAAAGCGTTGCTTGAATTTCAATGTTTTAGTTGCTTGTGAGTTTCCATAACCAGTTTTGAAATATTGCTCTGTTTGAAGCTGTTCTGGGGTCCTAATAACTGGGGTGTTTATCCTCACAAAATCACAGAATTGGTACAGCACAAAAGGAGGCCATTCGGCCCATCATTTCTACACCGGCTCTCTGAAGAAGCAATTTACTGAGTGCAGCACCCGTCTTCTCCTTGTAGCTCTGCACATTCTTCCTTTTCAGATAACAATCCAATTCCGTCTTGAATGCCTCAACTGAACCTGCCTCCACCACACTCTCAGGCAGTGCATTCCAGATCTGAACCACTCACTGCGTGAAAAAGTTGTTCCTCATGTCGCTATTGCTTCTTTTGCCAAGTACGTTAAATCTGTGCCCTCTTATTCACGATCCCTCCACCAATGGGAAAAGTTTCTTTCTATCTACTCTGTCCAGACCCCTCATGATTTTGAATACCTCTATCAAATCACCTTTCAACTTTCTCCTCCAAAGAAAATAGTCTCAACTTTTCCAATCTGTTCACATAACTGAAGTTCCTCATCCCTGGAACCATTCTCGTGAATCTTTTCTGTACTCTCTCCAACGCCCTCACGTCTTTCCTAAAGTGTGGTGCCCAGAATTGGACACAATACTCCAGCTGAGGCCAAGCTAGTGTCTTATACAAGTTCAACATAACTTCCTTGCTCTTGTACTTTATGCCTCTATTAATAAAGCCCAGGATACTGTATTCTTCATTAACAACTCTCTCAACCTGTCCTGCTACCTTCAAAGATTTATGAACATATACACCCAGGTTCCTCTGCTCCTACACCTTCTTTAGAATTGCACCCTTTATTCTATATTGTCTCTCTGTGTTCTTCCTGCCAAAATGAATCACTTCACTATTCTCTGCATTAAATTTCATCTGCCACTTTTCTGGCCATTCCACCAACCTGTCTATGGCCTTTTGAAGTTCTACACTATCCTCCTCACAGTTCACAATGCTTCCAAGTTTTGTATCATCCCCAAATTTTGAAATTGTGCCCTGTACACCAAGGTCTAGTCATCAATATACATCCGAACACTGATCCCTGGGGACCTCCACTACAAACCTTCCACCAATCCGAAAAACATCCATTAACCACTAAACTCTCTTTCCTGTCACTCAGCCAATTTCGTATCCATGCTGCTACTGTCCCTTTTATTCCATCAGCTATAACTTTGCTCACGATACATTGTGTGGCACTACATCAAATGCTTTTTGAAAGTCCATGTACACCACAGCAACAGTATTGCCCTCATCAACCATCTCTGTTACCACTTCAAAAAACTTCAGCATGTTAGTTAAACACAATTTGTCCTTCACAAATCTGTGCTGGCTTTCCCTAATTAACCCGCATTTGCCGAAGTGACTATTAATTTTGTCCCAAATTATCATTTCTAGAAGCTTCCCCACCACCGAGGTTAAACTGACTGGCCTGTAGTTGCTGGGCTTATCTTTACATTCTATTTTCAACAAAGATGTAACAGTTGCAATTCTCCAGTCTTCTTGCACCACCCCTGAGTCTGAGGAAGACTGGAAAATTATGACCAGTGCTTCTGCAATTTCCACTCTCACTTCCCTCAATATCTTAGATGCATCTCATCTGATCCTGGTGCCTTATCAACTTTAAGTTCAGACAGCCTATCCAAAACATCCTCATCAATTTTAAGCCCTTCAAGTGTCTGAATTACCTCCTCTTTCACCATGACCTGTGTAGTATCTTCTTCCTCTGTAAATTCAGATGCAAAGTATTCATTTAATACTTCAGCTATGCCTCCTACCTCCATGCGTAAATTCCCTTTTTGGTCCCTAATCAGTCCCACTCCTCCTTTTACCAACCTTTTACTATTAAAATGCCCATAGAAGACATTTGGATTCCCTTTTATATTAACTATCAGTGTCATTGCATACTCTCTCTTTGCTTCTCTTATTTGATTTTTCACTTCCCCTCTGAATGTTTTATATTCAGCCTGCTTCTCGGCCGTATTATCCACCTGACATCTGTCATAAGCACACTTTTTCATCTTCATCTTAATCTCTATCACTTTCGTCATCCAGGGAGCTCTGGATTTTTTTTGCCCAACATTCCCCTTCGTGGAAATGTACCTTGGCTGTGCCCGACTCTCTCGTTTACAGGCAGCCGATTGTTCTGTTACCATTTTACCTGCCAACCTTTGATTCCAATTTATCTGTCCCAGCTCCATTCTTACCCCATTGAAGTTGGCTTACCCCAGTTCATTATTCTTACTCTGGATTATTCCTTGTCCTTTTCCATAGTTAGCCTAAACCTTATGCTACAATGATCACTATCCCCTATATGTTACCTTACTGACTTTAGATCCGCTTGGTCCACCTCATTGCCAAGAACCAGGTCTAGCAAAGTCTTCTTTCTCATTGGACTAGAAACATACTGCTGTAGAAAATTCTCCTGAACACACCCTAGAAACTCTTGCCCCTCTCTGCCCTTTACACTACTCCTATCCTAGTCTACATTCGGATAATTAAAGCCCCCCATTATAACTGCTTTATAATTCTTGCACCTCTCTGTAAATTCCTAAAGCTTGTAGGGCCAGGAAAGGGTGTTTTAGTGGCATATTGGTAGTCGGGCAGTCAGATTTTGGAGCACAACCCAGATTAGGCAGTGTTCAGTTCCTTTCTGGCACCATCAGAAGTCCCGTCACTATTGGAGGACAGCCCATAATACACCTTCCCACAAACAGAACAGCAATTACAGTGCAGTACACTTTATATGATAGAAATAGGTCACACAATATATTACATTGAGCATGAACATAAAACCCTATTATGAAATAGTCAATATAAAAGAGGGAGTGAAATGGTTACACGGCATGGTGAAATACTTGACTTGATTACAAGCACACTGAACTACTGGCCAAAGACATTGCTTAGCTCTTGTCTAGCTGGAAATTTAATGACCCTATTTAGCACAGAGATCTGTGCATGCCTCAATACACATGCGTGCAGAGATCTCGATAACTATTAATATACTGACAAAGGAGTGAATTTTCCCAGCCCCAAGGAGCGGGTTTGGGGAGGGGGGGCGGTTGCAGAGAAAATAGTGGAAACCTTGTCGGAACAGCTCCGCGACATGGTCCCGCTTCTGAGCAAGATTCCCAGGGGCGGGCTGCCATGGAGGTGGGTAGGCAATCAAGATAATTAAGGCCTCAAATAAGGGTCATTTTCTGAGAGTGATACGAGCTTGTTGAGGTTGCACAGGCCCCCCTGTGGTGTTGGGAGCCCGGCAACACTTCGGAGGCGGTGTTTCCTGAGAGGTTGGAGGCTGCTGCAAATGCGAATACCAGAGAGATGCACGGCGTAAAGGGGTGCAATTGTGACTGAAAGCATTCTTGTGGAAGGGTTCCTCCTCCACACTGAGGACACTCACAGTTCTGGGCCTTGTTTTATATTACTCCCATTGGACCTTTTCATGAATGCCTTCATTTTGAAGTGCTCCTTAGGTCTCCCTCTTCCTCAGCAATGCCCACCTCTCCCACTGGGACTGCTGGCCAGCCATTCCTTCAGGCCTCCTCCCATGGCCCTGCTCCGTATGACATCCTTATTTGGACTGAGAAGTGGAGGGGGCCAATTAAATTTGGAAATATATCGCCGTTTCTTCACTGTCGCTGGCTCAAACTCCTGGAACTTGCTCCCTCACAGCACTGTGGATGTACCTACACCATATGGACTGCAGCAGTTCAAGAAGGCCCTTCTCACCACCACCTTCTCGAGGACAATTCGGGATTAGGAATGAAGAGTGGCCTTGCCAGTGATGCCCACATCCCATGAACAAATAGAAATTAAAAAGTAGGCCACCTCCTGTAAACCTACGCCAGCGTGTACGCTGCCGAGAACCAGGGGCTTGGCACCCTGACGTTGGGTTCCTGATACCAGCGGAAAAATTCAGCCCCAAGAATCCGAGCTTTCTGAATGGGTAAAGGACAATGAAGTCCAGTGGACCCCTTGAATGTTTTGTAAACCAAGTTTGATAGCACACTGGATGCATTGTCAAACCAAAACCATGTGGAACTAGTTTCTCCAGAGTGTTCCCGTCTGCCAGAGGTAGCTCGAGCACTGGCTCATGAATTTACGCTGCAAGCTCAGTGTTGGTGTAAAGTGGGGACTGTTTCACATCAACACTAAACTTGCAGTGTAAACATGCAGTAGCTTTGCACAGGCCTTACACTGTAACATCTTGGGTAATAAAAACAAGAAATGCTGGAACCACTCAGCAGGTCTGGCAGCATCTGTGGAAAGAGAAGCAGAGTTAACGTTTCGGGTCAGTGACCCTTCTTCGGAACTAACATCTTGGGGGTCAGTTTCAAAGTGAATGGAAAAGAAATCAGCCGGGTCCATAATGGGCCACTGCTCCACATCTGCCAGTTTGCCACTCCCGGCAAAGTTGAACATGGACCACCCCTTGCTGTGTCCTCCCCACCAGTACATTGCCCATTTTTGCTCCCTGAAGTCAGAGGGTTGTTGAGCAAACCTGGTGCACAAACAGGTCCAGCATTGCCAGATCTAGCTTGTATAGACCGTGTACTAATGTGCCTCGATCTTCCACAGGATTATCCTGGAGGATAAGGATCATCTAATATCTGCTTTTCCTCATGACCGAACACCTCCTCATATTCCTTTCCTTCATCCTTACTTCAAATGTAAAGAGCTTGTGCACTCCCTTATCTCCGAGCTTGCCGTTGCCTCCTCTACTCTACCTGCAACAGCCCTGCCATTCTGAAATTTCTCTCCCATCATCCCACTGCCAAGAAAATCTTTTCCATGAAACCCACCTGCTGCTTAATTAATTTCCTCACCATGTAACTCCTGCCTCTCAACTATTCCTTTTGGCCTATGCTAGCTGGTATTATTAATGGATCTCTTTCCTCAAACACCTTCCTTTCCCTTTTAAAACTGCCATCATTCACTTTCAAAGAAAGTGCTGTGACTTCATTCAGTCCTGCCTAAGTACCGCCCAATCCCTATCCTCCCTTTCCTCTCTAATGTCCTTGAATGTGTAGTTGCCCACCAACCCCCCTCAACCCCCATGCCAAGCTCCATGCTCATTGCTCCTTAAATTCCCTGTTCAAATTCATGCAGTGTGCTTTCCTACTAACGCCGAAACTGGCTAAGGACATGAATATCATCCTCTGTGGCTGTTGCATCATCCCTCTGTTTCCTCCTTCACATTTCCATAGCATTTGATACAGCTGCCCATGCTATTCTCCTCTTACTGCTGTCCTTCATGGTGCAGTTATATGCAGCCCTTGCATGATTCCTGCGAATGTGAACAGCCAGCGTGCCCCAGCAATACCTTTTCTTGTTGCCCCTCTGCAGCCCCTCCATGCATCTACTCTAGGTGCCATCTTCTTCCTCTTGCTTCTGCTTGGTGACATCTCCTGCACGCGCAGAGTCAGCGCTTCAATCTCTTCACTCAACTACCTCCATGCTGTCAGACTGCCTATGTGATACCAAGGTACAAGTGGCTCAAAACTTATTCCAACTAAACATTGGGAAGACTGAAGCCATTGTCTTTGTGGCCCATGCATTGAACTTCCCTTAATATTGGTTTCATCCCTAACTCCCTGGCTAAGTCAGACCGTGTAAAACTGTGACATCCTGCACAACTGAGAACTCCATAATCATGCCCATTAACAAGACTGCCATCTTGCACCTCCTTAACAGTGCCTACTTTGCTGCTGAAATTTAGATGAATGCTTCTGTCACCTCCAGACTCCATTTCTCTGATGTTCTGCTGTCAATATCCACTCACCATTGACTCACAACTTCTGTAAAGTTCATATCCTGCCCCAACTAGGCTCTGCTCTCCTATAACCCTGTTCCCACTGACCTGTACTGTCCTGCTGTCACTGAAGCACTCAATTTAAAGTCTTTGTGCTCATCTACAAATCTTTCTGTGGCCTCACTCTATCTCAACTATGCAGTTTCAGCCAACTTTGCATCAGTCTTCTGATTATATCCCTCCCTGTGCCCCACTCTCCTGAATATCCTCTCCAACCCCCTCTCCCTATGCTCCACCATTGGTGATGAGTATTCACCCTAACTGTCTGGAGCTCTGTCTAAAACATGCCCCCCCGCCCCCCACTCGGCCCTCCCACCTTTCTCTCCTGCTTTAAAAACCTGATCAAAACCCAACTTTTTGACCTAGCCTTCAGCTTCCCCTCCTAAATTATGTGTCACCATTAATTCCTTCTAACCATATTTTTCTAAAATGCTTTGGGGTGTTTACTATATTAAAGTCGCTATTTAAAGATGGGCTGTTGCTCCCACAGTCTAGCAATGCCTTAAAGAAACAGGCCAAGTCGACATTGACGTCACAGAGCCTCTCTAGACTAATAGTGAGCAATGTCACAGGACATCTACAAAGCAAAAATTCACATTGTTTCTGTAACTGTGCATCAAAATCTGAAATTGTTCCAATAGCTATTTACAGAGAGCTGAATTTCTGCCTATAGAATCATGCAGCACAGAAGGAGGCCATTCGGTCCATCGTGCCTGTGCCACCTCCCCCAGTTAGACCCATTTCCCTGCTATTTCCCCATAATTAAAATTTTTCCCTTTCAAGGGTATATCAAATTATCTTTTGAAAGTTCTTTTTAAATTTGCTACCATCACCCTTTCAGGCAGTGCATTCCACTGTGTTAAAAAAGTCCTTCTCATCCTCCCCCTCCCAATTACCTTTAATCTGCGTCCTCCAGTTACTCCAGTCCTCCATCCTGCTACTGTAAACAGTTTTGCCCTATCTACTCTATCAAAACACGTCACAATTTTGAACACCTCTTTTAAATCTCCCCATAACCTTCTCTGCTCTAAGTAGAACAATCCAGCTTCTCCAGTCTCTCCACGTAACTGAATTCCCTCATCCCTGGTGCCATTCGAGTAAATCTCTTCTGCACACTCTCCAAATCCATGCTGTTGACGTTGTGAGCTCATTAGGCAACACTCAGCTCTGGTTGAAAATAGTGAAAAGCAAATTTTTAATATCCAACACAAAACTCTTTATAAGTTTGTTGCTATCATTTCTGTTCCACATTTATTGTTAGTTCAGAGGTGTGAGCTGCTCATAAAACAGTGATGTGCGAGAGTCCATTTAGCTACTTGTTGACTATATTTTGTATCATTTCTGTTAGAGTGTCATGGAATGATACAGCACAGCAGCAGGCCATTCAGCCCATTGTGCTTGTTCTGGCTTTGGCAGAATGCTGGTCTTTCCCTTTTAGAAGTTACTATTGAATCTACTTCCACCACCCTCAGGCAATGCATTCCAGATCATCATGACTTGGTGTGTAAAAGAAATTCACCTCATGTTGCCTCCAGTTCTTTTATCAATCACCTTAAATCTGTATCCTCTGGTTACCGACCCTTCTGCTACGCCTTCACCTTCTTTAGTATATCAAAACCATTCATTATTTTGAACACCTATGAAATCTCCTCTTAACCTTCTCTGAATTAAAGAAAACCATGCCAGCTTCTCCAGTCTCTCCACATAACTGAGGTTCCTCATCCCTGGTACCATTCTCAAAAATATCTTCTGTACCTTCACCAAGGATACAATGGGAAAGGAGGGAATGTTGAAACGACTGCAACAAAAGAGCTGGGATAGAACACTGTAAAATTAGAAGGCTTAGTTAGTTATAGTAACTGTGGACAGCGAGGCCATATTATTACAATAATTCATGTTTAGCTGGAAGTGTGTACAACAGAGTTGGATTACATAGCGACCAAGTGGGAAGTGAAAGCCAATGGTTACGGTAACTGGATGCACGAGCTTGTAACCATTAATCAGTCAGCTCAAACAACCACAGTAGCTGCATAAAGTGAAAGCTGGGAAACTTACAGTAAATAGTGGCTTATTTACTGTAAATGTGTAAAAACTATATTTAACAGTTGCAGTAACAGGTGGAACTAATAAGATACTATGTATAGCAAGAACTGTAAGAGTAACTCAGTGGGAAATAATTTGATATAGTCAGTACCATCAGTGGAATGAGGAGGTGTGCGCCAATGGATAAGACCACATTTATTACCAATCCCTAGTTTCCTTGAGAAGGTAGTTATCGTCCTCTTAATCTGCAGCAGTTTTATAAAATGCAGTGGCTTGCCAAGCCACTTTGGAGGGCAGTTAAACAATCAACCACAACGGTGTGAGACTGGAGTCACATATAGGCAGGACTAAGTAGCTTTCCCGAAAGGAAATACAGTTATCAAAGAGACTTATTGATGAAAATGGGGCATGAACTAAACATAGACAACATTCTTAGAAGTAATCACTAGAAATGACAGCTATGACAGCAGGTTCCACAGATGCACTAAATGACTATCAATTGCAGGAAGATCCTGTTACAAGTTGAAAGGACCCTATACGAAGGAACTCCCAGGACTGTCAAGTTTACAACATTTACAAAGGTGTTAATGGTCATCAGTGAAAACAGGGAGGGCCCATTGGATTGGAAAGAAGCCATAGTAATAGCCATTTTCAAAAGAAATGATACAACATACCTCAATAAGTACAGAACCATTAATTTTTTTTGATAACTGAAATAATACTGGAACAGATTAGGTCATCGGCTATCCCTTGATTCAAGGATGACTGACTCACGGTTGTGGTTTTCTGCCACGGGTCTTCACATGACAAAGCAGGCCAGTTTTTGACCTGTAGATCTTTGGGCACATGAGGCAGGTCATCCCACGAGGTAGTGGGATCTGGAGTGCAGGATTTGCTTCCTTTTCTGTTGCTCTGCCTCATCATTAAAGGTGTTGGGATTCGAAATGTGATGCAGTTTGGTGGACAAGTTGTCACCTTCCAGGAGAGTTTCAGAGTGTCTTTGAAGCTTTTACTTTGTCCTCCCCTGGAACGTTGGTCATTTGAGAGTTGTGAGAACAGGACCTGGTGGGGGAGACAATTTGCAGCCATTTACGGTGTCCAGTTCATCTGAGTTTTTTTTGCAGGAGTTTTGCCTGATTGCTTGTGGAGCTGGCTTCAAGGACACTAGCATTTGTTTGATGGTCCTCTAATTGAATCCGGAGAATGAAGCGGAGGTATTGCTGATGGAATTTCTCTAGCGCTCTTATGTGTCGCTGATACGCTGTCCAACTCTCAATGCAGCACAGGAGTGTGGCGACAACAACTGCTGTGTTCACTAAGACTTTTGTTGATTTGCAGAGGTCTTTGTTGTCAAACACTCACTGCTGTAGTTTGTAGAAGGCTGAACTGGCGCAGCTGATGTGGTATTGGTTCTTGTCACTGGTGGTCTTTTGAGAGGTAACTGCCAAGGTATGAGAAGTGCTCGCCTTCAACATATATCGGAGGTGGAAGTTTTGCCTGACTAGGTGTGGAGTGATTATGGGTTTTGTTTTGGCAACATTCATGGACCAGCCAAGTTTCTTAGATACAGAATTGAAGAGATCAGGAGTGGCTTGCAAATCTGGTGCAGAGTGGGCAATGACACTGCAGTCATCCACAAATTGTAGCTCGTGTATGTCTATAGTGGTCAGTTTAGTTTTGGTATGGAGGAAACCGATGTTAAAGAGCTTTCTATTGAGAGTTGTGAGAACAGGACCTGGCGGGGGAGACAATTTTCAGCCACGTGGACACAGTGGCTAGTCCATCGGAGTTGATTTTGCAGAGGTTTTGCCTGCATGCTTGTGGAGTTGACTTCAAGAAGGACACCAGAGGGCTGCTGATCTTTGATGAGGTGAATAGTCACTGTTAGGTATATTACACATAGCATGGGGACTATCACATAGCCTTGCTTGACCCCAATCCAGATTTTGAAGGGGTCTGGCAGATTAGATATACTAATGAGGATTATCTATATAAATAGAAACCAGTAGATAGATGGCAGCCAGCCTGATTTAAGAAAGGGAAAATTATGCCTCAACAACCTTTTCGGGAAGTGACACCTGAAGTAGATGCTGTGAACCCCCATACTGTTGTGTACCTGGATTTTCACAAAATTGTCAATAGTGTCTAAGTGCAAATCTCCTAACATGAGCTTGAGTCACTGGGGATGCTAGGTACAGCTTGGGAGTGGGTAAGTTTTAGAGAGGAAATAGACGTTTTAGTTAGGGAAGTGATGTTAGCTGGGAGATGTGCTGAGTAGGAACCTCCCAGGGACTGGTGTTGAGTCACCAGTCTCTGATCTACCCAAATGGTCTGGATTCACAAATTCAATGCAAAATGGCATTGGTATCTTGGTATACTAAATTGAGGGTGGGGGCTGTTGAGTCTAATGAAGCACCCACAGAGCTGCAGAAAGATGCAAATAAAATTTGACATGGCTGGAAGTTTGTTTGCAAAATTCAATAGAGTGTAAAATGTAATACATTGGAAAAAAAGAGGGGGGCATAGTTGGTGAATGGTGTCAGATTAGATAGTGGTGAGGATGAGAGATCCAGAAGTGATAACAGATTCTATAATAATCACAGCCAATGTTCACCATTATTTGAGTGGCCATAGCTGAGGCTATGGTCAGCAGCAGGGCTCAGACCATTGAAGATGACGGTATCCTCATACCTAATCCTCCTCCTCACATCCCATCTTCTCCTCAGCTTACAATTGCTTCTGATTTACAAGTTGCAAATGGTCCAAGAATGTACCTCCTGCTTCCCCACCCCTCCCCTCCCCACAACCCTATCCTTGTGCCTTTTCACTTTCATATACCGAGGAACTGCTACCTGGTCAGGAAGTGGTGGAATTGCAACAGAAGGAAAAGCAAAATGACAGCAAAGGTGAACACATACCAGCACTCGCTCTCACACTCAAAGCCACCAGCATTTAGTTTTCCCAATATAGAGGGGACTGCATTGTGAGCAGTGAATACAGTATACTAAATTGAAAGTTTATGTAAATTGCTGTTCCACTTCAGTGTTTAGAACCTTGGACAGTGAAAAGAGAGGAGGTAAAAAGGCAGGTGCTGCATCACCTGCACTTGAATGAAGTGCCACTGTGGGACTTACACCAGCCATGCTACAACTAATGGGATAACACTGTGTAGGAACACTTTGGCAGGCAAAGGCACAAGGTTGATCAGTTAACATTTATTTGGAAAAAAAATCTATAATTTTTTATTATCCTTTCATAGGATATGAGCATAACTGGTCAGGCCAGCATTTGTTGCCCATCCCTAATTGCCCTTGGGAAGGTGATGAGCAGCTGCCTTGAACTGCTGCAGTCCATCTGTGTAGGTACACCCACAGTGCTGTTAGGAAGGGATCTTGCTGCATTTGGACAGGGACTGCTTCAGTCTCTGAACATTATGCAATCGTCAGTGAACATCCCCACTTCTGACCTTATGATGGAGGGTAGGTTCCTCCAGATCAGTCCAGGCAGAAGTGTTGTTTCAACATGCCAATGGTCTGCTTCATCACATTTTGTGTTGCAGCATGGCTTTCATTGTATGCATGATGCCCACGTGTGCATAGGTTGTGCACTGGAGTCATTAGCCATGTCGCCACACTTTGGTTTGTTATGGTGGCTCAAATGCAGATGGCACAGCAGACTCTCAGATTGAAGGCATTGTCACCTACACAGCCACTGATAATGTGGTCCTCACCCTGCTCTGATGTTGCAGTTGTGGTTAGAACGGCTGGCATATTTCAGTGAGGACGTCCTTATTGAAGCATTAACGTTTCACACACGGTTGCTCAGAGGTTGAGGTAGGAGACATGCTCCCTGAAGACTCTGGGTGAATGTGGCCTCATTCTGAGAGCCTTTCTTCCGCTTTCAACAACTTACCCTGCTCTGCATGCCTTCTGCTCCTTCTCCTAGTCATGCTATATTCCTAGGGGAATACCTATTACAACACTCATGGCTGGAGGCAACTGGTTAGTGCAGAAGCCTCGAGGTCAGGACCAAGTTCTTCAGTACCTGCTACCCAATTCCTGTAGACAACTGAAGAAAATACAGAACACTTCTACAATCGTAGCAACAGCCAGTAGAAACGCATCAGCAACTAACCTAAAAGTCATTGATGATCCCTTTAAATAGCACTAATGAAGGTGATTCTTCCAAATGCTGAATAGGTGTTCAACAGTATGAGATTAAAGAGAGCTTAGCTGAAGCTCCAAAATGGCAGCGCTGGTGTTAAACCAGCACCGTACTGATTGGCATCATGATCTGCCTATTCTGCTTACTTCTGGTGGATGCTCACTGCATGTGCGCTAACCCTCTCACCAATATGGCATCCAGCGTATCTTGCACCATAAGTGTGTGCATATGTGCTGCTGTTGCCGTTTGACCTCTAAGATCACTGATAGCGTCCATATAAACAGGCACTATGTATTTAAATATTGCGCCAAAAGTGTGGAGTGCTGCTTTCATCTCAAAAACTGAAGGAACTCAGTGGTTTTCTTCCATCTTTAGTCCAACTTTGACCTTTCCGCACCCATAGTGCATGTCTGAGCAGCCACGTCCTGTATCAACGGACAGATAGATCTCCTGTGGAAAAAGCAACTTGAAATCTTTTATCATCCCCAGGTTTGGGATTTGGTTTCCTTTCTGTAATTTATCCTCTTCGGCCACCTCATAAGATGCCTCTGTAACCAGAAGGATGGCCACAGTCTTACGTTGAATCTGCTCTGTTGTCAGCTACTAGGACCTGCTCAGGCTCGACTCTTCTCCCTTAACCTTCACTCTAGTAGTCAATGGAAAATGATGTGGTGGTGCCACCCAAATTAATGACAAATGCAGGTGTGAGTGCATTTTATCAGTTGCAAGAGAAAGTTTTTGCTTAAAGCATAAAGAGATAGTTGAAACTGGCTGATTCTACCAGCATAGATTTAGGAAGGTCTACAGACATATGTAGCCCGAAATATTTAAAAACTTTTCTAAAAAATGAATACAAACATATAAAAAGCACACAAATTCAGTTACAAAAAATGCTCCTCTAAAACACGGATATGACTTTTTGTGGTTGTAATTGATAATAAAGCCACTGTTAGCTAATTTTAACAGACTATCTCCACCAAACTTGGATTCAGCAGAATTTGCACTTTCCAATGTTTAAACTGAAGGTCTGGGTTTGTGTTTCATCCTACATACAGGCTAGCAAGTTGTTAATCCTAAACTTTGGTCACTGCTGCTGTTTGACATAATCAGCAGTCAATTCACTGTTCATGTTGTGGTCTGCTCTACATTGGGGAGACCAAGTGCAGATTGGGTGAGTGCTACACGGAACACTTCTGTTCAGTCCACAAGTGTGACCCCCGACCTTCTGGTCACCTGTCCTTTTAATTCTCCACCTTGTTCTCAGCCTCCTACAGTGTTTCAGTGAAGCTCAAAACAAGCTTGAGGAACAACACCTCATCTTTCGATTAGGCACTTTATAGCCTTCCCGACTCAACAATGAATTCAACAATTTCAGACTGTAATATCTGCTCCTATTTTGTTTCCTCCTTCTTTGCAGGTTTCAGTTTTACTCTAGTTTTGTTTTTACTTTTGGACAGCAGCTGTTCAACATTCTGCCATTCACACCTCCTCTCGACGCATCTTTTGTTTCTTTACTTGTCCCATTACCACTCCCTTTGGCCTTGCACAACTAACCCTTTTATCATTTAATTTCTGTTGTCTTCCACCCAATCATAGACCTTCCCTTTTGTTCTTTTTCCCACCCTCCTTTCACCTGCTTGAATCTTATTACATTTTCTAATATTTTTCAAGTTCGAATGAAAGGTCATCAACCTGAAACGTTAACTCTCTCCACAGATGCTGCCAGATCTGAGTATTTCCAACAATTTGTTTTTATTTCAGATTTCTACCATCCGCAGTATTTTGCTTCTGCAGCAGTCAACTAGATTTCTGTTCAAAATCGTTTTAGAACTTTTTTCCTCTCCTAATCTTAAATGTCACAAGTAAAATATTATATTGGGCTGCACAAGCACCTTGTTTCATAAAAGAGAAAGCTGATTTGGTAGAGATGTAACTAAGCAACAGCAGCAATAAAGTACATGTTCAACATGGTGATCTGAAAAAAGTAGCCTCCAAAAAAAAAAATCAGATTCTGTTGTGAATGACAGTAAGACTGCAAACACTGCAGTGTAATTCTTTACAGCTCCACAGCAGTATGTTCTCAACAGCAACTGCACTGTACACGCATATATCGAGATAAAATGTTTTTGATGGTATGCATCATTCAAGTCAAATCCTGCCCAACCTACAACTTGAGAACAAAGTAGATTGGGGGGTGGGGGGGGGGTTGCATATAGTCATCAGATCAAAAGCTGGAGCAACTGCAGAACCCATTTACTGGCTTAACACATTCAACTGAGCACAACACCTTAAGTCCATCTCATGTCAATGGACAGTCTGTGAAAAGCCAAGCCTGCAAAAAGGTTGAGCACAAAACTACAATCATCTTAGCTCCACCCATGAAAAACTAGCAGCCTTGTGAGGGCATCAAAAGTGCTGCTACTCTTTAAATGAAAACAACTTATTGATGACAGGATTACAATAACAGCAATTCTACCAGCATTCAGCAATTTAGCTCCTTTTAATTTGCCTTCATTGAAGAAACTATGCCAGCCTGCACAATTTTGGCCTCAAGTTTTTTTCCTTTCAGCAATAAAACAAAATTTTATTTGCCAGTTGGTGGTACCCTGAAGAGTACCAGCCACCACACTAGGTACCCTATCACAATTGTCTAGATTCAGATGTATGGATGGTGATGAATGTCAAAAATATGTTCCTGCAAATAACATTTCCTGCAAATAACATTTCTTTCAAACAATATTAACTCATATTTTACTGCCGTTCCTAATAAAAATCACTGTGGAGACATAGACAATTCAATTAACAGCCTATTATTTACCAACATGAGTTTATTGAAAGTTTCGAAGTTGTGCAGCAGTTGTGTATAACTGAATGTGTTACAACTGTTTCAGAACATGCACCAGAACATAAGCAACACTATTACTGTTAATGTGAAATCCATAGCAGAAATCAGAGCTTCTAACAGAAGTTTTCAGGTCTGGAGTGCTTAATTGTCAAACCACACTCTTTGTTGGTGTTACCAATACTGTACTACTGGTGAGTACAATTTTGTTGTAGGTATTCAACAGCTAGCTAGAAGCAGCAAATATACCCAAGCTGGATGAATCCATTGGTCCTGGATCCTACAGCAATCTAACCAGACCATTACAGTATAGATTTGACAGACCAATGGGCTACTGAACCAACAGCTAAGGTCTATGAAGCAATGAGAATCAATTCCACTGGAACCCAAAGATTCTCATCTCTCAGTACTTCCTCTGACCGAGAGACCACTTTCTATCAGTGCATCTAATGTGTAGCATCTGCCGTTGCTTAGCTTTGATAGATACAAGAAATGGGACCAGTGGACCACTTACTTTCTATTACCACCAGTCATGTACCATTAACTTACAAAAAAAAATCTTCCAGCCCTGCCATGTCTTAGGACAGCATAATTGTTCATGAATGCCATTTCTGTTCAACAGCATAAAAAATGTCCAAATGCAATTGGATCAGTGAAACAGCAAGATTTCAATCTGTACAACCTAATAGTTACAGCTCTATATTACACAATACTTACACTACGTACACAATATACATTAGATGAACAACCTTTTGGATTGCCCTATATCTTTAGAGTCACATCTAACTTGAAAAAAATCTACATCTCTCCACCTCCTGGAAAAGCAGTGTAAACAAAGCAAACATCAATTTAAGGTCCAAGGTGACAGTTCTATAGTTCAAGTTAAATACTGTTCAGCTTTGCCTTCATATTCCCGTTTTGTCTTCATAACTCATTTATAAATCAAAGTGGTCTTTAGCAGTTTAAAGGAGGGCACGGACCTGTCAGACCCTCCAGTCAGTATCTGATTGCCTTTGATCCACTTCTTCCTCAACCTTGTCAGGAAGCAGTCATAGTGGTGCACACATACATAGACACGCATGCACACACAGACATAGGCGTGCTGAATGAAATAAAACTGTGCACGCATTTTCACAGCATGAGCAATGATCGGTAACCAGCACTCAGATCTGCATGGCTGCTTTTCTTCTTTTGTGCATACAACCACTCTCTTTGAGAGAACAAGGTTTCTTTCCACACCCTCAAAGCAAACTCCTTTAGCCAAAGACGACTGTCTTAACACTGAAGAGAGTTTCTTTCTGAATTTATACAACTCTAGTTCCCATAACCAATTTGGAATTGTTGGTGTGCGATGAAATATTACATGATGATTGATATGACAGTTTATTTCTCTTCTCTGCAAAGCCTGATGACCCCAATGGATTGTACAGCCGGGATTTTAAGCTGATGATCCCCCGTTAGGTGGTGTGGGTTGAGTAGTTTGTCCTGATTGAGACACTGGTGGGGAACAGCCAGTTGTCTGGAGCTGTGCCTGGAACTGTGCTAACTGCTCAGGGCTAGCTAGAGTCTTCAGTAGGTTGTTTTCCTGTTCCAACTGAGAGTTTCTCTCTACCAGTTCTTTGATCTGTTCCTTAAGGACCTCTACCTCCTCTCTCACTGCATACATCAAGTGACTCTTCACCAGATCCTGCAAAACAATGAACCACATTAAAGATACTCACATCTCACAACACTGAACCACATCTTAAAAAACTTTTTTGTTAATTTAAACAAAAGCACAGTTTATTAAAGTATTCCGCTGGCCCTTTCCTCTTCATCAGATATTTTGTTCAGATTTTGTTAAATTAATATAACCCCACTGTATAAAAGCCATCTCTGTGGGGTACCACAGATCTTATGTTTTTTCCATTCGTACTGGACCCTCCATGAAAGGCAGCAAAGTTAATTCTCTCTTGCTTTGTGCACCTTCACTTTGCATAATTCAGCAACAAAAAAATATCTTACCAATTGAACAGTTACTGTTGCATAAAGTGAAGGAGAGACAGGTGAACTTAGGAGGCGCAAGTCTGTTCTACACTTTTGTTATTTAAAAGTGGGTGCAGTCTGATTCCAGGTTTGACCTTGGATTCCAAAATAGTCATGACACTGGAATGAGTGCCATCTGTATAGGAAAATATTGGTAGTACATTCTACATCCCTCATTTAACCACTGTTGTTAATGAATTCAAATTTCTCAATCATTAATTGTAATGGTTTTAAGTCAATCTCTGATATGATGCAATGTGATATACCTGCCTAAATGAAAGCCTGAATGTGAAGAGACTTTAAAGCTTTATAAGTTTACCACCTATACTCTTTGGCAACCTGCAATTCGTGCAAAGTACTTTGAAACAAATCTCTGTAGAGTACCTTATACACTGTGCTAGCCCTGAACTTGAATCTTTTGGTTTCTCTATTTCCCCTCATGCCCTCTCCAAGCTCAACCAAGATGCATCTCCTGCTCCCTCAACCTTATTTCCACAAAACTGGTGGCCACCCAATTTCCTTTCCTGACCCAAGCTAATGTTAACTGTCCCCTTCCTTGGGTCAGTTCCCCCTCCACTACAAATCTGCTACTATTACTCCCTTCACAAAACCCACCCTTGATCACTACTATCCTTGCAAACTACTGCCCCATTCCAACCTGCCTTCCCTCTCAAGTCCTTCAGCGTGTTGACACCTCTCAAATCTGTGCCAATCTTTCCTGCAACTTTGTGTCTGAACCCATCCAGTCAGGTTGGGGCCCCACCAGTGAAACAGCTCTCATCAAAGCCACAAATTACATCCTATGTGACTATGGTGACTGTAAACTTCTCAACCTGTCTGTAGCCTTTGACACAGCTGACCTCCAACACCTCTCAATCGTCATCCAGGTGAGTGGGACTGCACTCAGCTGGTTCCTTTTCTTATCTATCTAATCGTAGCCACAGAATCATCCACAATGGCTTCTCTTCCTGCTCCTGCACTGATAATTCTGCAGTGCTCCAGGGATCTATCCTCAGTCCCCTCCCATTTCTTATCCACATGCTGCCTGTTGGTGACAGGTTCCATATATATGCTGTTGACATTGGAGCTCTACCTCACCAGCACCTCACTCGATGCCTCCCCTGCCTCTGATCTGTCACACTGCTTGGCCAAGATCCATTATTGGATGAGCAGAAATTTCCGCCAATTCAGTCCCTGCCACAATCTCTGTCCTTTAGCCACCAACTCCATCCCATTCCCTGGCAATCTGAGGCTGAACCAGACCGTTCACAACCGAAGATGAGCTTCCGAATCCATATTCTCTCCATCACCAAGACCCCCTATTTCTACCTCTATCACCCATCACTTAGTGCCTCAGCTCACCTGCTGCTGAAACCTACCTCTAGACCTGACTACTCCAAATCGCCCCTGGCTGGTCTCCCACATTTCACACTTGGTAAACTGTAGCTCATCCAAAATTATGCTCAGTTTCTAACTCGCACACCCATCACCCCTCTACTTAGCAGACTTACACTGGCTCCCGATTCAGAAATGTCTCAATTTTAATATTCTCATTCTTGTTTTCAAATCCCTCATGGCTTCGTCCCCTCTGTGTCTTTGTAACCTCTTCTAGCCCCATAACCCTCTGGGATCCCTATGCTCCTCCAATTTTAGCTTTGTGCTGGATTGTTATCACTCCAGCAGCTAGGTTCTGGAATTAGAACCATAGAAAAATTACGGCACAGAAGGAGGCCAATCAGCCCATCATGTATGGGCCAGCCAAAAAATTTAGCCACCCAATCTAATCTCCCCTTCCAGCACCTGGTCCGTAGCCTTGCAGGTTACAGCACTTCAGGTGAATGTCCAGGTACCATTTAAATGAGTTGAGGGTTTCTGCCTCTACCACCATTCCTGGCAGTGAATTCCAGAAACCCACCACCCTCTGGGTGAAAAAGTTTTTCCTTCTGTCCTCTCCAATCCTTCAACCAATCACCTTGAATCTGTGCCCCCTGGTAATTAACTTCTCTGCCAGGGGAAACAGGTCCTTCCTGTCTACTCTGTCTAGGCCCCGCAAAATGTTGTACACCTCAATTAAGTCACCCCTCAGCCTCCTCTGTTTTAAGGAAAACAACCCTAGCTTATCCAATCTTTCCTCATAGATGCAACTTTCAAGCTCTGGCAACATTCTTGTAAATCTCCTCTGTACCATTGTTTTTTTTTTTAATACAGTTCCAGCATTACATCCCTGCTTTTGTATTCTATGCCTCGGCCAATAAAGGAAAGCATTCCATATGCCTTTTTCACCATTCTATCTACCTGTCCTGCCACCTTCAGGGACCTGTGGACGTGCACTTCAAGGTGTCTCACTTCTTCTACCCCTCTCAATATCCTCCCGTTTATTGTGTATTCCCTCGCTTTGTTTGCCCTCCCCAAATGCATTACCTCACACTTCTCCGGATTGAATTCCCTTTGCTACTTTTCTGCCCACTCAACCAAACCATTGATAGCATTCTGGAGTGTACAGCTATCCTCTTCATTAATTACATGACCAATCTTTGTGTTATCAGCAAATTTCCCAATTATGCCTCCCACATTTAAGTCCAATTCATTAATATATATCACATATATAAAGCAAGGGTCCCAACACTGAGCCCTGGAAACCGCTTTCCATTTGGAAAAACATCTGTTGACTAATACCCTTTGTTTCCTGTCACTGAGCCAATTTTGGATCCACCTTGCCACATTCCCCTGTATCCCATGGGTTTTCATTTTACTGACCAGTCTGCCATGCGGGTCCTTGTCAAATGCCTTACTAAACTCCATGTAGACATTATCCACTGCACTACCCTCATCAATTTTCCTTGTTACTTCCTCAAAAAACTCAATCAAGTTAGTAAGACATGACCTTCCCTTAACAAATCCATGCTGACTATCCCTGATTAATCTGTGCCTTTCTAAGTGGCAGTTTATCCTGTCCAGCAGAATAGATTCTAATAATTTACCCACCACTGAGGTCAGACTGAACAGCCTATAATTATTTGGCCTAACCCTCGCACCCTTTTCAAACAATGGTATAACGTTCGCAGACCTCCAATCCACTGGCACTTCCCCCGTATCCACTGAGGATTTGAAGATGATCCTCAGCGCACCCGCTATTTCCTTCCTGGCTTCCTTTAACAACCTGGGATGCAATCCATCCGACCCTGACGATTTATCCACTTTCAAGGATGTCAGAGATCCTCCAGTACTTAATCTCCCATTAAGCTTATCGTATCTAAATATTTCACACTCCTCTTTAACTACAATGTCTACATCATCCCTCTTCTTTGTGAAGGCAGAAACAAAAAACTCATTAAGAACCCTACCCACATCTTCTGCATTATGCACAGGTTTCCTTGTACATCTCTGATAGGCCCTTCCCTTTCCTTAGTTATCCTCTTACTCTTAATGTACTAAGAAAACATCTTCGGGTTTTCCTTGATTTTACCTGCCAATAATTTTTCATGTCCTCTCTTTGCTTTTCTGGTTTCCTTTTTTACTTCACCCCTGAAGTTTCTATACTCCTCTAGGCTTTCTAAAGTATTAAGTTTTATGTGATTGTGGAATTCCCTCCCTAAACCTCTACTACCACTCTCTCCTACTTTAAGAAATTGCTTCAAACCGACCTCTTTAATCAAGATTTAGTCATCTTCTAATATCTCACGAGGCACAGTGTAAAATTTTGTTTGCTATCACTCCTGTTGAGTACCTAGGGTGCGTTGCACTATGTTAAAAATACAAGTTATTGTTGGAGAAACACTCGGTTATTCACTTTACTGGTCAACCAGCGTTAAACGCTCCAGAAACAAAGCAATACGATTTTCATGTGAGCATTACCATAATTTTAAAGACACTAGAAGCCTGAGACCCACAGCTCCCAGTCATTGCCTTTCAATTCCTGTAATGTGATGTCAAATGTGCGAACTACCTGTTTCCCCCTCAGCAGGGCGATGCTGCCTGATTGCCACTGCTGACCATGGTCAGTGAGACAGGCTGGAAACTGCTTCCTATTTCACTCTGTACACTCGCTCCCTCCAATGCTGACCATGGTCAGTGAGACAGGCTGGAAACTGCTTCCTATTTCACTCTGTACACTCGCTCCCTCCAATGCTGACCATGGTCAGTGAGACAGGCTGGAAACTGCTTCCTATTTCACTCTGTACACTCGCTCCCTCCACTGCTGACCATGGTCAGTGAGACAGGCTGGAAACTGCTTCCTATTTCACTCTGTACACTCGCTCCCTCCACTGCTGACCATGGTCAGTGAGACAGGCTGGAAACTGCTTCCTATTTCACTCTGTACACTCGCTCCCTCCAATGCTGACCATGGTCAGTGAGATAGGCTGGAAACTGCTTCCTATTTCACTCTGTACACTCGCTCCCTCCACTGCTGACCATGGTCAGTGAGACAGGCTGGAAACTGCTTCCTATTTCACTCTGTACACTCGCTCCCTCCACTGCTGACCATGGTCAGTGAGACAGGCTGGAAACTGCTTCCTATTTCACTCTGTACACTCGCTCCTCCACTGCTGACCATGGTCAGTGAGACAGGCTGGAAACTGCTTCCTATTTCACTCTGTACACTCGCTCCCTCCACTGCTGACCATGGTCAGTGAGACAGGCTGGAAACTGCTTCCTATTTCACTCTGTACACTCGCTCCCTCCAATGCTGACCATGGTCAGTGAGACAGGCTGGAAACTGCTTCCTATTTCACTCTGTACACTCGCTCCCTCCACTGCTGACCATGGTCAGTGAGACAGGCTGGAAACTGCTTCCTATTTCACTCTGTACACTCGCTCCTCCACTGCTGACCATGGTCAGTGAGACAGGCTGGAAACTGCTTCCTATTTCACTCTGTACACTCGCTCCTCCACTGCTGACCATGGTCAGTGAGACAGGCTGGAAACTGCTTCCTATTTCACTCTGTACACTCGCTCCTCCACTGCTGACCATGGTCAGTGAGACAGGCTGGAAACTGCTTCCTATTTCACTCTGTACACTCGCTCCCTCCACTGCTGACCATGGTCAGTGAGACAGGCTGGAAACTGCTTCCTATTTCACTCTGTACACTCGCTCCTCCACTGCTGACCATGGTCAGTGAGACAGGCTGGAAACTGCTTCCTATTTCACTCTGTACACTCGCTCCCTCCAATGCTGATCATGGTCAGTGAGACAGGCTGGAAACTGCTTCCTATTTCACTCTGTACACTCGCTCCCTCCAATGCTGATCATGGTCAGTGAGACAGGCTGGAAACTGCTTCCTATTTCACTCTGTACACTCGCTCCCTCCACTGCTGACCATGGTCAGTGAGACAGGCTGGAAACTGCTTCCTATTTCACTCTGTACACTCGCTCCCTCCAATGCTGATCATGGTCAGTGAGACAGGCTGGAAACTGCTTCCTATTTCACTCTGTACACTCGCTCCCTCCACTGCTGACCATGGTCAGTGAGACAGGCTGGAAACTGCTTCCTATTTCACTCTGTACACTCGCTCCCTCCAATGCTGATCATGGTCAGTGAGACAGGCTGGAAACTGCTTCCTATTTCACTCTGTACACTCGCTCCCTCCAATGCTGATCATGGTCAGTGAGACAGGCTGGAAACTGCTTCCTATTTCACTCTGTACACTCGCTCCCTCCACTGCTGACCATGGTCAGTGAGACAGGCTGGAAACTGCTTCCTATTTCACTCTGTACACTCGCTCCCTCCACTGCTGACCATGGTCAGTGAGACAGTCTGGAAACTGCTTCCTATTTCACTCTGTACACTCGCTCCCTCCACTGCTGACCATGGTCAGTGAGACAGGCTGGAAACTGCTTCCTATTTCACTCTGTACACTCGCTCCCTCCACTGCTGACCATGGTCAGTGAGACAGGCTGGAAACTGCTTCCTATTTCACTCTGTACACTCGCTCCCTCCACTGCTGACCATGGTCAGTGAGACAGGCTGGAAACTGCTTCCTATTTCACTCTGTACACTCGCTCCCTCCAATGCTGACCATGGTCAGTGAGACAGGCTAGAAACTGCTTCCTATTTCACTCTGTACACTCGCTCCCTCCACTGCTGACCATGGTCAGTGAGACAGGCTGGAAACTGCTTCCTATTTCACTCTGTACACTCGCTCCCTCCAATGCTGATCATGGTCAGTGAGACAGGCTGGAAACTGCTTCCTATTTCACTCTGTACACTCGCTCCCTCCACTGCTGACCATGGTCAGTGAGACAGGCTGGAAACTGCTTCCTATTTCACTCTGTACACTCGCTCCCTCCAATGCTGATCATGGTCAGTGAGACAGGCTGGAAACTGCTTCCTATTTCACTCTGTACACTCGCTCCCTCCAATGCTGATCATGGTCAGTGAGACAGGCTGGAAACTGCTTCCTATTTCACTCTGTACACTCGCTCCCTCCACTGCTGACCATGGTCAGTGAGACAGGCTGGAAACTGCTTCCTATTTCACTCTGTACACTCGCTCCCTCCACTGCTGACCATGGTCAGTGAGACAGTCTGGAAACTGCTTCCTATTTCACTCTGTACACTCGCTCCCTCCACTGCTGACCATGGTCAGTGAGACAGGCTGGAAACTGCTTCCTATTTCACTCTGTACACTCGCTCCCTCCACTGCTGACCATGGTCAGTGAGACAGGCTGGAAACTGCTTCCTATTTCACTCTGTACACTCGCTCCCTCCAATGCTGATCATGGTCAGTGAGACAGGCTGGAAACTGCTTCCTATTTCACTCTGTACACTCGCTCCCTCCACTGCTGACCATGGTCAGTGAGACAGGCTGGAAACTGCTTCCTATTTCACTCTGTACACTCGCTCCCTCCAATGCTGATCATGGTCAGTGAGACAGGCTGGAAACTGCTTCCTATTTCACTCTGTACACTCGCTCCCTCCACTGCTGACCATGGTCAGTGAGACAGGCTGGAAACTGCTTCCTATTTCACTCTGTACACTCGCTCCCTCCACTGCTGACCATGGTCAGTGAGACAGGCTGGAAACTGCTTCCTATTTCACTCTGTACACTCGCTCCCTCCACTGCTGACCATGGTCAGTGAGACAGGCTGGAAACTGCTTCCTATTTCACTCTGTACACTCGCTCCCTCCAATGCTGACCATGGTCAGTGAGACAGGCTGGAAACTGCTTCCTATTTCACTCTGTACACTCGCTCCCTCCACTGCTGACCATGGTCAGTGAGACAGGCTGGAAACTGCTTCCTATTTCACTCTGTACACTCGCTCCCTCCACTGCTGACCATGGTCAGTGAGACAGGCTGGAAACTGCTTCCTATTTCACTCTGTACACTCGCTCCCTCCACTGCTGACCATGGTCAGTGAGACAGGCTGGAAACTGCTTCCTATTTCACTCTGTACACTCGCTCCCTC
Organism: Heterodontus francisci; assembly: GCF_036365525.1. Classification (NCBI taxonomy): domain Eukaryota; kingdom Metazoa; phylum Chordata; class Chondrichthyes; order Heterodontiformes; family Heterodontidae; genus Heterodontus; species Heterodontus francisci. The sequence goes on along the minus strand of NC_090380.1, from coordinate 18,518,649 downwards.
CAATGCTGATCATGGTCAGTGAGACAGGCTGGAAACTGCTTCCTATTTCACTCTGTACACTCGCTCCCTCCAATGCTGACCATGGACAGTGAGACAGGCTGGAAACTGCTTCCTATTTCACTCTGTTCACTCGCCCCCGCCCTGCCCTAACAACTGCTGACGTCACCTAAACCGCAGGCCGCGCCACGTCACCGGCAGCCAACCAATCGGTGCCCGAGTTATTTATAGCCCACGGTTTAAGGTTCTGAGCTCCCCTGGCAACAGCCGGAAGATGCTGCGAAGCCGCTGCCGAGAGCAGCCGCAGCGGAGCGGAGCCCGGGCAGACGGGCACCGCGGCTGCAGCTCCCACACCCGAGTGCCAAACAACTGCATCACCACAGGAGGGGTGGGGGCCACAGTGAGTCCACCGGGGGGGCCACGGTGAGTCCACCGGGTGGGCACGGGGGGGGGGGGGGGCACGGAGAGTCCACCGGGGGGGGAGGTGGGCACGGAGAGTCCACCGGGGGGGGGAGGTGGGCACGGAGAGTCCACCGGGGGGGGGAGGTGGGCACGGAGAGTCCACCGGGGGGGGGAGGTGGGCACGGAGAGTCCACCGGGGGGGGGAGGTGGGCACGGAGAGTCCACCGGGGGGGGGAGGTGGGCACGGAGAGTCCACCGGGGGGGGGAGGTGGGCACGGAGAGTCCACCGGGGGGGAGGTGGGCACGGAGAGTCCACCGGGGGGGGGGGGGGGGGGGAGAGGAGGTGGGCACGGAGAGTCCACCGGGGGGGGAGGTGGGCACGGAGAGTCCACCGGGGGGGAGGTGGGCACGGAGAGTCCACCGGGGGGGGGGGGGGGGGGGGGAGAGGAGGTGGGCACGGAGAGTCCACCGGGGGGGGAGGTGGGCACGGAGAGTCCACCGGGGGGGGAGGTGGGCACGGAGAGTCCACGGGGGGAGGGGGAGGGGGGTGTGGGCAGGGGGCACGGAGATGCTATACACTGAGCACATGGCGGGGGAGCGGGGTGTACATTGAGCACTTGGCGGGGGGGGCAGGGGCACGGTGTACATTGAGCACTTGGCGGGGGGCAGGGGCACGGTGTACATTGAGCACTTGGCGGGGGGCAGGGGCACGGTGTGCATTGAGCACTTGGCTTGGGGCAGGTTGTACACAGTACTTGGCGGGTGAGAGGGGTGTACATTGAGCACGGCGGGGAGCAGGGGCTGGGTGTACATTGAGCACTTGACCGTGGGGGGCAGGGGCACGGTGTACATTGAGCACTTGATGGGGGGGCAGGGGCATGGTGTACATTGAGCACTTGGCGGGGGGCAGGGGCACGGTGTACATTGAGCACTTGGCGGGGGGCAGGGGCACGGTGTACATTGAGCACTTGGCGGGGGAGCGGGGGCAGGGTGTACATTGAGCACTGGGGGAGGGGGGTCTGGGTGTACATTGAGCACTGGGGGAGGGGGGTCTGGGTGTACATTGAGCATTGGGGGCTGAGGTCCATGTATTAAGTCTTAAAGTGACAGGTTGGACTTTAATCAATCTGCGCACACACCTGTTCTTAAATGGGAAAGGCGAGTATTCAGCCTGCACCCAAGAGATAATAGACACAGGAAGTCTCCTTACAGCAGGCTTGAATTAAAATCCAACACATACATTTTACTTGAAAAGGCTATGATTCAGCCCAAACATATAGAAAATATTACCATGTAAGGCTCAGACACCCTCCCTTCTCGTACAGCAAGAATATAGAAGGCCTCAAAACAATTCCTCACCTCAGCTCTATCCTGACAGCCATAAACAGATAGACTCCCCCAGAGATATGGGAAGGGTTTACTGCACAACACATCTCTCTGATCAACAATATTCAAGCCAAAAAATAGCTGGTCAGTCTATATCCTATGCCATAAGCAACTACATCAGCGTTAACATAAATGAACTGCCTACTTTGGGGCTAGCACTGCAAAAAGGTTTATTGTGAGAGATGAGTGCAAGGTATTGCACAAGCAAGAAAAACAACATTCAATCTATTAGTGTCCCAGCAGCATGACCATTGCATCAAATAAGATTAAGTTACTTCAAATTACAGACACAAAAATGTATCTTTGTTTTTCATAAGTGGATAAGGATTCACAGCAGTGGGCTAGTGACTAGGTCAGGACGTAGAAGTCTGATGCACACGAAAAGGTGTCCCAGATTCACCTTGAGCATCCATGCAATGATTTCCCAGTGTATGAACAATAAGTAACTGCCCCTCTACAGAGGGCGAGCACTGGAATACTAGCACACACTGTACAGTGGATGTCCAAGCTGCATTGTTACACCTGTGATTTCTCAATCATTTTTCTTTCCAGTCCTGCTTCCTTGGCAAGATCCCACATAAGTGCCTCCCCTCTCTTTCCTCCTCCCCTTCAACCCCCAAGAGGCTTTTGAAATCCTCTGAATTGGTTTCTCCTCCCTGATATTACAGCACGATCAATATCCTTTTTCTTCATCACCATTCTCTACACAAATACTTGACTCGACTTACCATGGCTTGCTCGATTTTGTTGTCTATGGCTACCACACTGGCACCAGAAGAACTGTAAAGAAACAAACAAAAACAAGATTAAAGCAACAATCCTGATTGAAAATGAAAAAAGCGAATGGAAGGCAAATCAAGCAGTCCCTCCTGCCAAGATCCAATGTACACTTGTAACCCGATAATAGCCTTGTTTTTGTGTTAACTGATGCATTTTATTTACCCCCGGGCGCAGCAAACAGCGAGCAGCTTGCAGGCGATGCAACATGCAGCATATTTTGCTGCAATATTATTTACATTTTACTCAATGTTTGCATTTTGGTCAATGTGTAGGATTGAGGCTTAAACAAAAAAGCCATATCTTCACTTTTTGCTGACTGTAGGGTAGATGCCCCCGCTGTAATGCGGCAAAATAACAAGGCTGAGACACGACGCCAGCCATTTTTCCCTGCATTGATCTCCACCAATATTTCCATAGGCACACATCGAGCAGGAGCTCCGGGATCCATACACACTTGAAAATTCATTTCCAAATATGTATGATCCCCACAAAGAGCCGTAGATTTAGAAGAAGCTGTCACCGCTTTTAGCACCGTAGACTGTTGTAATGCAAGTGGCATTTGCTATACTGTATATGTCTACCTCAAATCCAGAAACATAACCGACCTTAACACTGCAAAAAATACAACAACCGACATTTACCTACTGTCTAATTTTACGGAGGCGTTTTCTGTTCCAAGCAAAGATGAGAGGAATGAAATCGAGAAATTTCTCAGCTGGTAAACCCCAAGCTCCATCGCCAGTGACTTATAATATTCAGCATTCATGCTATTCCAAAGGAAAATTAATTGAGAAACGGAGCTTTGCTGCCTTTAACTACCCGTTCGTCGCAAAGGGAGCGATAAGGGTGACGGTTAGAGATTGGGATTTTGACTGAAATTGCATGTAAACGGGGAAAGCCACCTCCACGGCTCCACAAAGAAACCCTCTGATGGTAACTAACAGCTCCTTGCCGCTGCTTCTCTTCACAAAACCCTCCAGCACCCTCATCAACATAATACATGCAAAGATCGGCACCAAGTGCACCGCAATAGGCTCAGCTGATCCTTATTAGCATAATATATACAAACTGAAAGCCACAGTCGCCGAAACTCAGAAGGTCTCATTTTCATAATTTCCACGCATAAATTATAGATTCAGGAACGCCCACCAATGCAATGTCCAAGCTCAGGTAGGGCACAGGTTGTATTTACGTTAAAGACACCGCCTTCTTCATTTGTCAGAACGCATTTCCATATACTTATATGACGTGGCATTTACGTACATATTTCTCTCACAAGCCCAGCAGATAATCGCTTTCTAAAGACAAACAACCATGGCAGGAATATTTGTTCACAGTGTTATTTTTTTATATCCTATTTACTAGAGCTGTATTTATTCTAACAGACTGAATCTATTTCTGAGAGCCATAAAGTGAGGAATGGTGAACTTCTCAGTCCTTTGAGAATATTTTAATTTGCTCACTTAATATTTTGATTGATTTCACAGATCTAGGTTGAGGGGAAATGCTGACAGGTTAGGCGAATTTCTGGTAACAGCAAGCCTGTGTGGAAATAAGAAACAAACTCCTGCAAAAATTGATGCATTTTGTGGAGTTAGATTTTCATTTTACACAAAGAATATTGAAATAAATGGCAAGGTATGCAAGAATAGGCAATTCAACCCATGGTCTATTTTGCCATTTCACCAGCTCTGTTTAACCTCAACTCCCTAACTAGTTCCAACTTCATTATGTTTTGCTGTTCTGAATTTCCCTACCATAGTGAAGAGTCATTCCCCTACCTAACTTGTCAAGTCCCCTTTATTATTGTAAACAATGAAACTAGATCATTCTTAAATCTTATCTTCAGGGCATTTAACATACAAGTTTACCAAGTCTCTCCATGTAACTAAGACCTATCATTACCACCATCCAGCATGTGAGTGGACTTTTCCAAGACCAATACATCCAGCCAAAAGGTATGCCCGAGACTTCCATGATAAGTCAGATCACTATATAACAATCAGCACTTACATAACTTGCATTTATAGAGCAACTTTAATGTAGTTAAGCGTCCCAAGGCACTTCACAGAAGCGTTCTCAAACGAAACTTGACAGCCACCTACATAAGGAGATATAAGGATAGGTGACCAAAAGTTTGGTCAGAGATAGGTTTTAATGAGTGTCTTAAAAGGGGAAAGGTAGCTGAAAGCACAGCCACTAATGGTGGTGCAATGAAAGTTGGGGATGCACAAGAGGCCAGAATTGGAGGAGCGCAGAGGTATTATGCTTTAACAAAATATAAATGTCCCAAGGAGCTGAGATGGGTGACTGTATTAGAGGAGCCACAAGGTGAAAAAAGGCATGGCTCAACAGACAGGTCACACAGTCCTCAATATATAATGAGTACATTTGCTTGCAATTAAAACCATTAACCATAAAGTATGGAAATTGGACCTAAAGGAATCCACTTCACCAAAAATAAAATCTGTAATGGACCATTTCAAAAAATAACCTGAGCCCTGGCTTAAGATGATCGGGTTTTCTACTGGAAACTTGATTTGTCATATAGCCAACCTCCACTTTTTGCCAAACAGAAAAATAAACTGCGGGATCATTACAAGTCTATGGCTATACACACGACTCAAATACGACTTGTGTACCTATCTTAACATGGGAGATTCTCAATATGCTATGGCCTTAGTGCATATTTTCTGTATATTATTGGGTTTAACATTAATCGCTGCCAAATTCAATCACCAGTCCCTATAGTATAGACATACTGCCACCTACAGTTCAGCTTTGGAAATAATAGGCACCAAATGTTACATAACTGGCGCTACCAGAACAAATGACCATTAAATCTGAAAACACTGGTGAAGGCTATTAACAGTCTAATTCTCTGCAACCCATGTCTCACCGTGCATAGTTACAATGACACACAGTGATGGAATCCAGTTTCAGAATTTCAGATCTGAAGGAATGAATGGTCTTTACACTCCCAGCAGGGAGAAAGGCAGAAATCAACTCTCTTTGTGTATTCACAACAGCCTGCATTTATATAGTGTTTTTAATGTAACAAAACATTCCAAGGCACTTAAGAGCGTTATCAACGAAAACATTTTTGACACTAAGCCACAGGAGGAGATATCAGGACAGATGATCAAAAATTTGGTCAAAGAGGTAGATTTTAAGGAGCATCTTAAAGGAAGAGAGGTAGGGAATTCCGAGCTGAGGGTCTAGGTAGCTGAAAGCAAGGCCGCCAATGGTGGTGTGATTAAAGTCAGGGATGTGAATTCACATATCTGCAAGAGCAGTTCATTAATTTAGAAAATGGAAACCAAAGCAGATGGCACTGGCAGAGAATGTAGTAAGTGCTGGGAATTTGGTTACAAATCTGTAATCGGCTTACACTTGAAATTCATTCTCGAGACCTCAGCGTTTCTGGCAAGGTATTGCCCATCCCTAGTTGCCTTAAGGAGGTAGTGGTGAGATTTCTTCTTGAACCACTGCAGTACACAAGGGGAAGATGCTCCCACAATGCTGTTAGGTAGGGAGTTTCAGGATTTTGACCAAACGACAAAGTTGTTCTTCATCATGGTTTGATGCAACTGAGTGGCTTGCTACTGAGAGGGCTGCTAAGAGTTGACATTTGGCCAGATTGAGTCAGGATGACAGGTATCCTTCCCATTAATGAACCAGTTAAGTTTTTATGACAATCTGACTGCTTCATGGACACTTTTACTGATATTTTAAATTTCCAACTTTTTAAAAAAACTGAATTGAAATTCTTACCTGCCATTTTGCTAGCCACATTAGCATCATAGAGTTTTACAGCACAGAAACAGGCCCTTCGGCCCAACGCGCCTGCACTAACCATCAAGCACCCATCCTAACTAATCCCATTTCCCCGCACTTGGCCCGTAGCCTTGTATATTATGGCGTTTCAAGTGTTCAGCTAAATACTTCTTGAATGTCGTGAGTGTTCCTGCCTCTACCACTTCTTCAGGCAGTGTGTTCCAGATTCCAACCACCCTCTGGGTGAAAATAATTCTCAACTCCCCTCTAAACCTTTTGCCTCTTACCTTAAATCTATTCCTTGTAGTTACTGACCTCTCCGCGAAGGGAAAAAGTTTCTTCTTATCTATCCTATCACTGGCCCTCATAAATTTGTATACCTCAATCAGGTCCCCCCTCAGCCCTCTCCTCTCCAAGGAAAACAACCGCAGCCTATCCAGTCTGCCTTCATAACTGAAATGCTCCAGCCCAGGCAACATCCTGGTGAATCTCCTCTGCATCCTCTCCATTGCAATCACATCCTTCCTATAGTGTGGTGACCAGAACTGTACATTCTCTGGATTAATACTAGCTTAGTAACAACCATTGCACTGCTGTACCACCATTTAGATTAATCAAATCAATCGGAATGTATGACATTTGGAATTGTCATTTTGTGCTTTTTGTGACTTCAGATAGAAAATAATCATTGGATTCGTTTCCAATACAAAAAACTGCACATTCAACTTTCTACCAGTCCATAAGCACAGCTATACCATTCAGCCCCAGGAAGAGACTGGAAATTATTACATTACTGCAAACAAACGTTGGGTAATAATTCCAGAAATGTATGGATTTTTCCATCAAATGTTGTTGCTATTGTTAAATTTTGGATTAAAATGAAACAGATATGCATGATTTAAACAAAAATACAAATACTGAAGATCTGAAACAAAAGCAGAAAATGGACAGCCCATTTGTCAGTATCGGAGAAAAAGATGGATGAATAGCAATCACATTGGTGCAGCTAGAGCTTTCCGTCTTTATTCAAGCTACGAGAGACTGGCATCTACACTGGCAGACAGACATTCAAAATGACATCCGACTGCTTTCGAAAGGACTTGCCCATGAAGTTGCATTTTTTAAAAATTAATTCATGGGATGTTGGCGTCGCTGGCTAGGCCAGCATTTATTGCTCATCACCACTTGAGAAAGTGGTGGTGAGCTGTCTTCTTTAACCGCTGCAGTCCTTGGGGTGTAGGTACACCCACAGTGCTGTTAGGAAGGGAGTTCCAGAATTTTGACCCAGCGAGTGAAGGAACGGTGATATAGTTCCAAGTCGGAATGGTGTGTGGCTTGGAGGGGAACTTGCAGGTGGTGGTATTCCCCTGCATCTGCTGCCCTTGCCCTTCTAGGTGGTAGAGGTCGTGGGTTTGGAAGGTGCTGTCAAAGGAGTCTTGGTGAGTTGCTGCAGTGCATCTTGTAGATGGTTAGACACTGTTGCCACTGTGCGTCGGTGAATGGGGTACCAAACAAGCGGGTTGCTTTGTCCTGGATGGTGTCGAATTGTTCACAATCTATATAAATGATTTGGATGTGGGGACCAAATGTAATATTTCCAAACTTGCTGATGACACAAAACTAGGTGGGAATGTAAGTTGTGAGGAGGATGCAAGGAGGCTTCAAGCGGATTTGGACAGACTAAGTGAATGGGCAAGAACATGGCAGATGGACTATGTGAATAGGTGTGAGTGATCCACTTTGGTAGAAAAAACAGAAAGACAGAGTATTTCTTAAATGGTGAGAGATTGAGAAGTGTTGATGTCCAAAGGGACCTGGGTACCCTTGTTCATGAGTCATTAAAAGCTAGTATACAGGTGCAGCAAGCAATTTGGAAGGCAAATAGTATGCTGGCCTTCACTGCAAGGGGATTTGAGCATCGGAGTAAAGATGTATTGCTTCAATTGTATAAAGCATTGGTGAGACCGCACCTGGAGTATTGTGTAGAGTTTTGGTCTCCTTATCTAAGGAAGGATATACTTGACATCGAGGGAGTGCAAAAGAGGTTCTCCAGACTAATCTCTAGGATAGTGGGATTGTCTTACGAGTAGAGATTGGGGAAACTAGGCCTCTATTCTCTAGAGTTTCGAAGAATGAGAGGTGATCTCATTGAAACTTACAAAATTCTTACAGGGCATGACAGGGTGGTTGTAGATAGGATGTTTCCCCTGGCTGGTGAGTCTAGAGCCGGGGACATGGTCTCAGAATAAGGGGTAGGCCATTTAAGACTGATATAAGGAGGAATTTCTTTATTCAGAGGATGGTGAAACGGTGAATCTTTGGAATTCTCTACCCCAGAGGGCTGTGGAAGCTCAATCATTGAGCATGTTCAAGACAGAAGTCGACAGATTTCTGGATACTAATGACATCAAGGGAAATGGGGATATAACGGGAAAGTGGCATTGAGGTAGATGTTTAGCCATGATCTAATAGAATGGCAGAGCAGGCCTGATGGGCTGAATGGTCTACTCTTGCTCCTATGTTCCTTATGAGATGATCAATTTTGACAGCTTGGCAGTCAAAGTGCGTCAGTGAGGACATGGGTGACGGGCAAGTGGGAATTGGTGCAGAGTAGAAATGGGCAGTTTTGATGAGCTGAAGTTTATAGAGGGTGGGGAAATGGGAGCTTGGCCAGGAGATCACAGAGTAAATCTGGTCTGGCTGTGGCAGAAGCATGGATGAAGGGTTTCAGCTGCAGATGGGCTGAACTAGGGCAGAAATGGATGATGCTATAAAGGTGAACTAGGTAGGCTTAATGAAGAAGTGGATGTGTGAGTCGAAGCACAACTTGGGGTTAATCAGAACAGTTGAGGTTGCTAACAGTTTTGTCCAGCCTGAGGTAATAGCTGGCGAAGGGGACAAAGTTGATGGTTTAAGAAAATGGCCTGAGTCTTCCCCCTGCTTATGATGTATAATGTGTTGGGCATGTCGCCTTCATCAGAACTGAAACAAAAAGATAAGGAAGCATTTTACTAAGGTTCAAAAAAGACAGCATAGAGGGAGAAAGAAAAGAATGCTCCAATGACAGATAGGAAATTGAGTAACCTACAAGCCGGTGAATAGAAAACAGTTCCATGATAGAAACGATCATTTCAGTAATGCAATGGAAAGACAGTTTGAAAAAACAAAAGATTGTTGCATCAAGAAGGGAGAGGCCCATTCAAATGAAATCGGAGAAAACAGAAAACTGTTAATGCAGCAGGTCTGAGATGGAAGCTGAAAAAGCTGGTAAAACAGTGTGAAGAGGAGGAGGAAGGCCAATATCAAGGGTACAGGAGCCTCCCATCCCACCCCTGCCAGCACTGTGTTCTGACAAAACATCAACTTGCTTCCCCTTCCCCTCGAGATTGACAGATGCACCTCACATTGCCAGCACCCTCCTGTTGGACGGTTAACTTAGGTTAGAAAGTACTAACGTCAGTGTTCAGGCGAAGGGGCTGCAGCATATCCAAGAAAAATGGTAAGATACTTTTACTGAAGCTTGTCCCAAGTCTGGTTGTAAAAGTGTAGGTCAAAGTGGAAATAGGAGAGGACTCCACAGCAATCTACAAAGAAGGAACACTACTACTGTCTTTAATGTACTAAAATATCACATCCCAAGGTGGAGGCAGCATTAAACAATATTTGACACCAAGTCACATGAACTTTTAAGACACATAACCAAAAGCTCGGTCAAAGGGATAGGTTTAAGGAGCGTTCAAGAGGAGGAGAGAGGGGTAAAGAGCCAGGGCGGTCTAGGGAGGAAATTTCAGAGCTTAGGTGGAGCGATTAAAATCAGGGATGCTCAAGAGGCCAGAATTAGATAAGCACAGCGTGTTGTGGGCCAGGAGGAGATTGCAGAGATATGGAGGGGCCAGGCTGTGGAGGGATTTGAAAACAAAGATGAGAATTTTAAAATTGAGGCATTGCTTAAACAGAAGTCAATGTAGGTCAGCAAGAACAGGGTGAGAGGTAAACAGGACTTGGAGCGAGTTCAGACACAGGCAGTAAGAGTTTAGGATGACTTCAAGTTTACAGAGGGTAGAACATGGGAGGTCGGCCAGGAGTGCAATAGTCAAATCTAGAAGTAATAAAAGCGTGGATGTGGGTTTCAGCAGATAAGCTTAGACGGGGCAGAGTTGGATGATATTATGGAGATGGAAATAGGCGGTCTTAGTGATGGCGTGGATATGTGATCAGAAGTCATCTTGGGGTCAAATATAGGACAGGGATGCAGTCAGTGGCTAGCGAACAGAAGTAGTGGCAGGGACTGAAGACAATGGCTTCAGCCTTCCCAATATTTAGTTGGAGGAAATTTCTGCTCACCCAGTACTGGATGTCAGACAAGCAGTTTAACAATTCAGAGACAGTGGAGGGGCTGAAAGAGGTGGTGATGAGGAACAGCTGGATGCCATCAGAATACATGTCAAAACTGAATGTTGAGGGGCAGCATGTAGATGAGAAATAAGAGGACAAAGATAGATCCCTGGGGGACACCAGAGGTAACAGGACAGGAGTGGGGAGAGAAGCCATTGCAGTAATGGATTAGAGTGAATACATGCCAATTGCTGTCTCACATGCAATGAATGTGTGCAACCTTGGGCAATGGCATTAGAGGAAATAAATGGACAGACATTGTACAGGAAGGTGGCAGGGAAAGGACTGCTGGAAATAGGTATGATGGCACAATGAACAGGAAAACAAATGATATGATGTGTTTTGACAGTGGAAAATGCTGTTCCTGGCAGGAACAATGGAAGACAATCTGGTGATTCCAGAGGCTGGTGAGGTTGGTGGGGTAGGGGGTGGGGTTGTGGATGGCGCTGAGAAAAGACCTAGGAAATGGGGCAAGTAGAGTCAAGGAATCTAACAACCAGTGTAATAGGGAAATCTTGCTCGAGGGAAAAGGTCTTTCAGAACCTTGGGCATGGAAATTGGGAGTCATCAATACAAATGAACCGGAGATACTGAGAAAGGGAGGGAGGTGGGAAAAGGTATAATTAGGGTCACTGTGGGAATCTTTAGGCTTGAATAAATATTTGTAGAAATTGATAAAGAGAAATCCAGGAAGAAAAGGAAAGGATCAGAGATTGACGAGATAAAGGTGAAGGATGGGTGGAAATTGGAAGCATAGTTAATGAAGTGCTCAAGATCAGAACCACAGAAGAAAACAGCACCAACACAGTCATCAATGTAACAGAGGAAGAGATCAGGGAGGGGCCAGAGTAAGATTGGAACAACTGGAGCAAAACTGGTCGACACATTCTGCGAAAGGACAGACAAAGCTGGGATCTATGCAGAATCCCATAGTCACATCTTTAATCTGGAAGAAGTGAGTAGAATTAAAATAGAAGTTACTTGAAGTGAGACAAGCTAAACTAGGTGAAAGATGGGGACTGGTTAGGCAGCTGTTGAAGGATAAAGTAGAGGTCTAGGAAACTATTTGGTGATTCAGGAAGGAACATGGACTGTATACCCATGTTGAAAAGGAGACAGTGGAGGCCACAGAATCTGAAATTGTTAAAGGAGTCTCAGACGTAGGTGGGTAGAGACTGGACAAGGGGAAAAAAGAATCAAGATGATAGGAAACAATTTCAGTGTGAGAAAAGACAACTAAAACAATTGGTATTCCGTGACAGTGCAGTCTGTGTACCTTAGTAGAAGGTAGAAATGGACAGACCCCAGGCTTGGGAATAATAATGTTTGATGTTGGGGAAAGAGAGAAGTAATTGTTCCAGAACAGATGAACTCAGTAACAGCATGGAAACGCTGACTTGATGTTAAGAAGTGGGGTCACAGTCTACAGGTAGACAGCTGTAGTCAGACAGTTTGCATTCACAGCCACTGCCAGGTAGAGGTGATATGTGTCAGAATGGAGAGCTACAAGTGCTTCGGAAGATAGATTGGAGTCGGTGAGGGGAATGCAGAAACTGAGACAGCCAATATCATGACAGAAGTTTTCAATGAAAAGATAGAGTACACAAGAGGCAAAAGAGGAGAGTTCCAGATGTGTTGCCCCTCTCCCTCTTCCTTATTGCAACCTTACTAAAATGCTAGTTTAGGTTCAATTCTAATTAACTGAAACCAAACTTTTCTTTTTTACAGATGCTGACTGACCTGCTGTATTTTTTCTGTTTTTATTTAAAGGGTGTTAACCATTGAGAAGTTAAAGATTTGCAAATGGTATTGAGCAACTCAATAGTGGCTTTATAAGATCCATACATTTGCAAATGCTTCCAGTGAATAAATGCTTTGCAAGAGTAAATAACCATCTTCATTGGCATTAAACAGTTACTGGAAATGTCACTGCAAGATGAGATGATAACAGCTCCTTGTCTGTTGGTGTTAAATTGTTTAAAAAAAAAGTTAAGATAGGAAGGGGTCTATATTCAGTGCGCACGTGCACACACACACACAAAAAAAAATCTATAAGTATTGCTTACCAGACAGCTCACAGAATAATTCGCCCTGTTAATACAAAGCTAATTTTACACTAAAGCACATTTCGTTTGGATTCTGGTAGACCAGTGCTCATGAGCAGCTCCCAGAGTTAGCACTATTAATTTTCGGCCCTCTTCCCAGCATGAGAATTGTAGACCCACAAAAGACTGGAGCAGTTTTCTGTAAGTGCCTACACCATTGGTGCTTAGTTTACTCAGTTTACATTTCAGGGCAGATTTGGCAACAGAACTAGTTATTGCAATGTTGGATTTTCATCATTCTGGTGGTAGACCTCCCCTGATCTATACAGGGAAGATCTATACAATCCAGCAATGTCAAATACTGTTTTAAGTACTTAGTCTGGAACTAAAATGGTGGACACAACACAAGCTCCTTTGCCATGAGAAGCAGTTGGTGAAACTACCTCATGCGACTGCACCACCTACTTCATGCTGAAGGGGTTATTTATTGAATGCTAACTTTTGTTGACAGCTCCAATTTCAAGGCAAATGAGTGGTCTCTACGTTACTGCTCAGCTGTTAAGGTTTAATGAGGGAACTCTACTATGCTGCTCTGGTAGTTCTCCATCCTGCCTGGAGGTACCTATGTGGCCAATCACTTTGCCTGGTCCCAGGAAGCCAACTGCTTGATTTTCCCATAAAGCCGAACCATGCAGTTTTTTTACCCTCTGCACTGGGTAAGGTCCACAATCAAATGAAAGTTGCAATTGGGATTTTCAAACAACTGGATGTGCATTACAGGAGGTAATGCTGGACTCTGGTACTGAGATATTCTGATAACACTGATATCAGCCGCAGGAGTTTAAGGTAAATAAGGGCAAGGTATTCCATGGAAAGAGAGAGAAAAATGAAGCAGAAATTACCCTTGTCCACCCACAGACTCCTCTTGGATGATCCAAGTGGGATTGTAAAGACCTGGTGTTACGTTGTAACAATACATTTCTCAAAGTTGCACAGTTTGATGGAGGTTTTGTTTTTAAAAAGCACAAAGTATACATTTATATAAAAAGTACGGCCAGTTTTCAAACAGCATAAGCCAGTACTTATCAGTCAAACCACTGAGACACAGTGACTGAGTTTGAAAAGACAAGTGACAACTATTAACTAAGCAGCAGCATAATCTGTCACTTGTTTCTCTGGTTGAGGGGATGAAAGTTGGACAGCGAGCCCAGCTTTTGGCTCCGTTCATTGTGATTGAGCATTTCCGCGCGTCCTTTTTAAAACTGCTGATGGCCAAGGAGGGGCTTCAAACATTCAGCTCCAAATTAAATAGGTTTTGCATCCTTTCACCTCTAGAATATGTGCTTGGTTAAGTTTAGTTTGGACTGAAAGTCACCTCTCGACCGGGTGTGAGAATCCTGCTCAAAATGAATTTATGCAGAACCAAGCTCCCAGTTGGAACAGCTCCACAGGTGGGGGAAATAAAGCTAACCACAATTTGGCACTAAATTAGTAATCTTACTCAGAGAGGTTAGGAGAAGGGCTGGAATGGGAAATGGCAAAACAAATCATAGTGGTTGCTATGGTTCAGCTTTTCGAAAAGTTCTGTTTTACTGTCCAACAGTTTCACAGAGCTTCCTGCAGGAGAACCTGGTCCCTCAACACAGAAGCTTTGCACTGGTTCAGCAGTTATTGTGTGATCTCTCCGCTACATTAAAAACTAAACCAACTCCTTACTGCATTATACAACTCGCATTTATATAGCAGAGTTAGAGAGATTGAGAGAGGTGACTGAGATCTTCATTGTAAAACTGGACTTTAAGCAAGCTTTTAAAGCAGAAAAAAGAATAAGAGGGGAAGAGGGGTTTAGTGAGGTAATTCCAGACAGTAGGGCTGACGTAGCTGCAGATTCGGTTACCAATGCTGGGTGGGATACACAGAGGCCAGAGTCAGAAAGAAGGACGTGGGAATGGATGTAAGATTGGAGGTGGTTATGGAGGCACAGTGAGGCAAGGTCATGAGGAATTTGGAAAAGGAGAATGAAAATTTTGAATTAAATGTATTGAGGAACAAAGACATTGCACGTAGGTCGATGGAGAGGAACGAGGAACAAACGGTAAATATGCAGGTGGCTGTATTCTGGACAAATTAGAATATATGGAGATGGAGGATAGAAGGCTAGCATGGAGAAGAGTGTTTAGTCAATGGCAATTAGCAAACACAACCAAAGGCATGCAAACTAAAATTAGAAGTTAGATTAATAAATAGCTAAAGCACAACTGTAAATAACCTTTATCACAAGTGTTAGGGTTACCCTCACATTCTATTGACATAGAACTTGGGAAACAAATTTTTGCTGGTTGAAGAGTGTAACAAGCACTCCTCCAGAAATATCTTTCAGCTTGAGATTTTCCCTTGTGCTGCTACACTAGTGGACCTGCAGTTTATTGCCAGATTTAAATTCAATCTCTCTACCAAGCGGATTTCCACATGAACCTTAATGCCATTGTTTACACTGGTTGCACTGAAAGCTAATTTTTGAGGTTGTTTATCAGACAAAGCTCATACAATGTCATTACAAATATTTAATACAAAAGAGCAAATTCAAAAGACAATGACTTGAAAAGGTTGAATTAAATTAATCTTTTGCAATACAAAAATACCTGGAGCAATAAAAGATAATTGCTGGAAGACAGATGTCACACGTTGCTGACATTGATCACCTTGAGGATGATACAAGTTCACCAAAATATAAAAGGGGAGGGGAGGGGAAGAGGCAAAATTATGTATTTTTTCCTCAAACAAGCTTCCAAGACATGGGATGGGATTTAATGTGGTCCCACCTACTGGCTGGAAAGTTGGGTACGAGCCCGCCTCCGCCAGCCCTGGAAGCCAATGCAATTTTGCGTGGCTCTAGAAATTGGTTGCATGAAGTCGTGGCTGTCGCCCTCTGAGGCATGATGGTCCCCCCACAAGAGCTGCCGCCCAATCAGACGGCTGGTAACCCATCAGTCCCAGCAGCACCATCGGGAGCAGTGGCCACTGCTGGAATTGCACCCGGCCCTGGACCCAGTTAGCAATGTGCATCCAGTGTTCAGTACAGTGGAGTCGGCTTGCTGGGGCCAATCAGGCAGGCCTCGGCGAAAGCGGGGCTGTGGGCGGGGCCTCCATGGGGCACAGGGTGCATGAGTAGAAGCGACCCCTCCCCTGTCGCCCGAGCCCACAGTCAGGCCATCAGAGTATACCTGGCGGTCTCAACACATGATGTGGGCAACCCCGCTGCTGATAAAATACCAACGGTGGCAGGAAGAAGCCCTTAAGTAGCCATTAATCACCAGCCTGTTCCTGGGGGGGGGGGGGGGGGGGGGGTGGGTGGGTGGCGTAGTAAAATTCCAGCCATGGGCTGGGCACAATTTAACTGAAGTAAAATCCTGATGCTCTGGAACAATCAACTAGATTGGAAAATTATGAGCAGCAGCTCTCAGATTTCTGAGGCTTGCTGTTAAGGACAGATGGAGTATTATCCCTCAGGTAAGTGGCTCTAGTTTAAACTAGTGTAAACCTTAACACAAAAAATATAGTGCATTCAAAAAGTGATAAGCAGCATTTCTTTACTTTTACTCAATCTCTTTTTTTCTAATGTAACAAGAATATTTGGTAATACAGGATTCACCTTATCTATGACTGAATAATCCTCCCTGCTAAAACTGTACTGCATAATTCATATACTGGGGTTCTCAATCAAAATTCCTTCAGCCCCTTTGTTCTCTGCTTATTCCACTGAATAGTTGCCACTTGATATCGGGCTGTCTCACCTGATTTTCCACCTAACCAATTGAGACAGCTCGGTATTCAGTGATAGCTTTATGTTTAGTAATGTAATGATTCAGTGACTGATCAGAATAAAACAAATTTAAAAGCTGTCATCCAGTTAAGACATAAAAGCATAAGGTTTTCATTGTACTGTAAAATATCCCATACACTTAACTATTTCAAATGTTGAGAGTGGGGGTTGTTTAGTATACTATAATGAACCACCATTGTTAACTCCACCTTGGGATACAACTATAATTCTAATTCACACTTTCTGATGGGAATTAACTGTGTGAAGGAGGGGCACAGGAAGATATTGGGACATGTCATGACCATCCACACTGATATGTTCCAAAAAAAATTCAAGTGCAAAATTAGGTTCCGGGGGAAAGTAAGGCCAATGTTTTCTGCTACTTTGCTCTTTATAGGGTATAATGCAACACAAATGGAAAACAGGCATGTAGTACTAAAATAGTTTTCGCTAACATTCCCACAAGGTGCAATTCTGAAGCCGGTGCCGGAACAGAGAGATCTGATGGGATAAGTGCACAAATCATTGAAAGTAGTAAGGCAGGTTGAAAAAGTGGTTAAAAAGGCATATGGCATTCTGGGCTTTATAAACAGAGGCAGAGAATACAAAGCAAGGAAGTTATAAACATTTATAAAATACTGGTTTGGCCTCAACTGGAGAATTTTGTCCAATTCAGGGCACCACATTTTAGGGAGGATGTGAAAGCTTTAGAGAGGGTGCAGAAGAGTAGACAGGGAGAAATTGTTCCCACTGACGGAACGGTCGAGAATCAGAGGACACAGATATATGGCGAACGGCCAAAGGAACGGTGACATGAGGAAAAATTTTTTTTTTTTTTTACACTGAGAGTGGTTAGGATCTGGAATGTATTGCCTGAATGTGTGGTCAAGGAAGATTCAATCGTGGCTTTCAAAAGGAAATTGGTAAGCACCTGAAAAGAAAACAAATGCAGGGCTACAGGGAAAGTGCAGGGGAGTGGGACTAGCTGAGTTGCTCGCAGAGAGCCGGCACAGACACCAGTCTGAATGACCTCCTGCTATGCTGTAATCACTCTACAATTCCTTAAAAAAAAACCCAGGTGACTCAAGGTCATTAAAAAAGTCATTTGGGAGACAATGTAACAGATCTTAGATCCTGTTTATTCCTGGAAGCCGACAATAAGCTATTTTACAAGCCAATTAAATAATTGGACTAAAGAGTACTAAAGCAGGAGCCTTAAAAGTATAGTCATCAGCCTTCCTAAAGCGCTTACTTCCTTTACCCTGATCCCATGCCCTTTTTAATGCCCAATATTTAGCCTGAATGAATGGCTAATTTTACAAAATTCTTAGCTCACTGAGCAATACATAAAGCTGTACAGTTTTTGTACAGTGCTGTGATTCCACTATCATCCTGCATTAGGGCACTATTCATTCCCAGAACTATCGAGTAATATTAGCAATTTCATAACATTTAATAGCTTTTGTTTAAAAAATGTTTTAACTTGATTACTGAGAATTCCATACCCACTATTCTGTTCAGATGTAGTGCCACACTGTTGGAATTCAAGAAGTTTCATAACATGTGGATTCACACCAGCTACATTGCTGATAATAATGCATCCACTGTTGCAATCACAAATTAATTCAGTAGATAGATCCAAGAGAAGGCAACTATTGGCCCACTGCAACTCATCCCTCCACAAAGAACCTGCAGCTGTATTAAACAATTACAGGCTATTTGCCTCCACAATCCTACCCAGCACATAATTATCACTTCTTGTGATAACACTTCCCAAAATGTTGTTTCAAATCAATTTATTAGATTAGATTTTTCAGAGAACTGTAGGTGTTCCTTAAAACCATGGTATACTTCTTTTGAAGTTGCTGGTTGTCAAAATCCTTTCACCAATCTGCAGCATTGGGAATTCAGACTGATTTTTACATCATGAAGTAATGTTGTGCTGAATGGAGAGTAACAGTGAAAGGCTTTGAACTACACCACCATGCCAGTATGGAGACAAGATGTGAGACACGGAAAAAATGGCAACATCAGGGAGATCAACAGGAGGACCCCCTCCTCCCGCTCCAACGTGGCTGTGAAGTTTGTGGTAGACGATGTTGAGGCCTGCAGAGTTATCAATGCTCCCATCTATCATGAACTTATACTCCCTTTTTTGTTGGAAGTCATCATTTACAAGGGACGTACACTACTATTATAATGAATACTTACTTAGTCTTCACATGTGTAATATGTTGATCATGTATCCAAATGATAATCTCTTAGCACACTGACCATTAGACTGTATTTAATCATAATAGATTCCACCCAACCCCGTCAGTATTTTGATTCAAGTTTTATGATATCAAAACTGTTATTTTAACCCACATCCTACACCTAAGATTTTGAAACAGTTCTTCCATTTTCTTTCAATGCCATTCTCACTCCCTTTCTTAATCAGACAGACCGATATCCACTCAAGCCAGTTAATAAGAAACACATGCAGAAAGCAAACAGAAATACAACAGAATGAGAAATGACTGAGGTGCCAATAGCATTACTCTAGGAAACTCCTTACAATGTGCACAAGTGACATTTCCAGGGTTCCAACTGGATGGAAACTGGTGCTTCTTCTATAATTTATTCTTAAACATTTCCAATCACAGAATTGCCTGCACATTAGTAAAGTTCCTTCTTATAAGGTATTGATGAACAAAGCTGTTGCAATTTGGGTCCTTCCACGCGAGTTTTTACTCTTTTTATTCACTTCAAGGGATATAGGTGTTGCTGGCAAGGCCAGCATTTATTGCCCATCCCTAATTGCCTTTGAGAAGGTGGTGGTGAGCTGTGCTACGACCAAGGCAGGAGGAGTACACGGTCTTTCTCTAGTGCCACTTCACCACAGGTCACAACATATATTTAAATGTTTACCCAGTTACCGATACGGCCAATTATATACTCTTATTTTTATTTCAGAATAAAATCCACCAACCAGGTTTCTTTAATAAACAAAAGTATCAAATTATAAAACAAAACTTAGTCAATAAAGATGCAAGGCTTTAACACACAGTTTGAAATAGGTCAGTAAATATATATATTCCCTTCTAAATACCCAACACACACACTGGTTAAAGAAAAAATAAAGATGCTTTGGCCAAAGTACTTGTTGATTCTTG
This sequence comes from Heterodontus francisci, assembly GCF_036365525.1. Taxonomy (NCBI): domain Eukaryota; kingdom Metazoa; phylum Chordata; class Chondrichthyes; order Heterodontiformes; family Heterodontidae; genus Heterodontus; species Heterodontus francisci. The sequence continues at coordinate 18,498,889 of NC_090380.1, read as the reverse complement.
AAAAAGGATAAGATGTGTTATGTTCCACATGGCCTATAATCTGGCATCCGAGTACACATAGATGGGTCACTGGGATCTTTTCAGAAGCATTTCGTTAGAGAACGTCGAGAGGAAGTCTTCCGAAAGCTTCTCAGGAGAAATGCGGGCTCAGGCGTTACAGCTATCACACACTTATTACACACAGGATTTTTTGCAGCGTTTCTCGGAGGCGGAGAAAAGACGAGCTGGATTTTTCTTTCAGCGGGCTACAAACTCAACTGACTCAAAACAGTATTCAAAAATGAAACTCACTCTTGAGCACCATAAATCTTGACAAATCACTTCCCTTGTAAACAACTCCCATAGTCAGAAGGCAACTGTTGTTTACTTAGCTGAAGACATGTGACCTCCAGTAAATGTTAAACAAAGTCCTTCCAGTGACCCTTTAAAAACACATCCATGGAATCCCTTCAGTCTCAAATGAATCCATCTCAACAATTCTAAAACACAAGTCCTCAAACAATATTAAAAAATGGAAGCACTTTCATAACAGCTGCAGTCCATCCGGTGTGGGTACACCCACAATGCTGTTGTGCAGGGAGTTCCAGGATTTTGACCCAGTGACAGTGAAGGAACGGCGACATATTTCCAAGTCGAGATGGGGGGTGTGTGACTTGGAGGGGAACTTGCAGGTGGTGGTGTTCCCATGCATCAGCTGTCCTTGTCCTTCTAGGTGGAAGAGGTTGCAGGTTTGGAAGGTGCTGTCGAAGGAGGTGTGATGAGTTGCTGCAGTGCATTTTGTAGAAGGTACACACTGCTGCCACTGTGCATCGATGGCGGAGGGAGTGAATGTTTAAGGTGGTGGACGGGGTGAAAATCAAGCGTGCTGCTTTGTCCTGGATGGTGTTGAGCTTCTTGAGTGTTGTTGGAGCTGCACTCATCCAGGCAAGTGCAGAGTATTCCATCACACTCCTGACTTGTGCCTTGTGGATTGGCTTTGGCGAGTCAGAAGATGGGTTACTCGCTGTAGAATTCCCAGTCTCTGACCTGCTCTTGCAGCCACAGTGTTTATGTGGTGGCTCCAGTTCAGTTTCTGGTCAATGGTGACCCCCAGGCTGTTGACAGTGGGAGATTAAGCGATAGTAATGCCATTCAATGCCATGGGGAGATGGCTAGATTCTCTTTTATTAGAGTTCATCATTCCCTGGCACTTAAGTGGCAAGTAACATTTAGGCCACAAAGCAACCCAAACCTGAATGTTGTCCCAGTCTTGCTGCATATTGACACGGACTGCTTCAGTATCTGGGGAGTTGTGAATGTACGATGTTCAGTACCAATCATCAGTGAACATCCACACTTCTGACGTTATGATGGAGGGAAGGTCATTGATGAAGCAGCTGAAGATGGTTGGGCCCAACTCACTAGCCTGAGGAACTCCTGCAGCCATGTCCTGGAGCTGAGATGATTGGAAGCCAACAACCACAACCATCTTCCTTTGTGCTAGGGATGACTCCAACCAGTGGAGAGTTTTCTCCTCGATTCCTATTGACTTCAGTTTGGCTAGGGCTTCTTGAAGCCACACTCAGTCAAATGCTGCCTTAATATCTAAGGCAATCACTCTCACTCATCTCGAGTCCATGTTTGGACCAAGGCTGTAATGAGGTCAAGAGCCGAGTGGCCCTGGCAGAACCCAAACTGAACATCGATGAGCAGGTTACTACTGTTTAAGTGGCGCTTGCTAGCACCATTGACGACACCTTTCATCACTTTGCTGATGATTGAGAGTAGCTTGATGGGGTGGTAATTGGTCAGATTGGATTTGTCCTGCTTTTTGTGGATAGGACATGCCTGGGCAATTTGGAATCTGGAATGCACTGTCTGAGTGTGTGGTGGAGGCAGGTTCAATTGAAGCATTCAAAAGGGAATTAGACTCTTCTATGAAAAGGAAGAATGTACAGGGTTATAGGGAGAAGGCAAGGCATTGCCACCAGGTGAAATGCTCATTAGAAGAGCCGGTGCAGACACGATGGGCCGAATGGCCTCCTTCTGTGCTGTATCAATTCTGTGATTTTCCACATTGTTAGGTAGATGCCAGTGTTGTAGTGATACCACAATAGCTTGGCGAGGGGCACGGCTAGTTCTGCAGCACAATTCATCAGAACTACAGCCAGGATGTTGTCAGGACCCATAGCCTTTGCAGTATTCAGTGCCTTCAGCCATTTCCGATATCATGTGGAGTGAATCGGATTGGCTGAAGACTGGCATCTGTGATGCTGGGGACCTCAGGCGGAGAATGAGATGGATCATCCACTTAGCATTTCTGGCTGAAGATGGTTGCGAATGTTAATGAAAGGGCTTTCATTAGCAGAGCAAATTTCCTATAAACCAAAACCTGCAACCTTTATATGAGTGGGAAAACATGTTTCAGGATGAAGGATCCTGTGGTTATGTTTCACCAGATACCCGGGATGCCCATCATCTCCTGTCTACTCGAAGGCAATAAAGACCACACTGTCAGTCTATGTCGTTTAGGTTAAAACTAAACTTTTTTTTAGTAATTATAGGGCAGCCAAAAGACAGACAAAGATTCTCATGCTGCAAAAACTGATGGATTTAATTTGTTCACAAGAGTTAACATATTTCAAGGGCTTATTTCTTGCACAGTACGATAATGTGAGAGTGTTCACTGAAAATGGTCTTTAATAAACTTGCTTATGCAATGGCTGTATGTGGTTGAGGTGATGCTTTTGCCTGATGCATGGAGTCTAGTTGTTAATTTAGATACAACTAAAACTGAACTAAATACACTGAATAATGTTTGCAGCAAATATCCCAGACGAAAATGGCTTTCAAATCAGAGCTATCAATCATGTTCAAATGCATAAACTTAGCGCAGCATGTAAATAGAAATGGATGAAAAACAAAATGTTGCAGATGCTGGAAATCTAAAACAAAAAAAGTGCTGGAAATACTCTACATGTCAAGTAGCATTTGCACAGGAGACAGCTGGTGTTTCAGGTCTAAAACTTTCCCTCAGAACCAAAGGATATTACAGGTAAACAGCATTTAGGAAGAAACAGAACAAGGGAAATGGGGGAAAAGCACACAGTTACAAACACTACAGACAGGCAAGCTGCTCAGGTGGCAATCAGGAAATGGTTACAGGACAGAAGTGATGCACACAGGAGACATGAAAGAAATCAAAAGAGAAAAGACATTTACAAGACGAGAGCATGTGAAGAGCTAAAGAGGGAATGGTAAGCAGAGTGGTAAGTGTGAAAAGCTGGCTAAGTGGCCCAAGAATCTGGTGGAAGAAAAAAAGTCAAGGGTTCAGACCACCCTGCCAGCATTGTTCCAACTGAGAAAGGAGTGCGAGCTGGGAGACCCCAACCCAACCAGCACCAACCTGTTAGCCACCCCATTCTTGGAAAGAGCTGGAGTGAAAATGGAAACTATAGTTAAGGTCTGAAGTCGTTAAAGACAATATTAAGTCCACTGGGTTGCAAAATGCCCAGCAAAAAGATGAGATGCTGTTTCTTAAGCTTCATTGAAACAGTGCAGTGGGTCAAAGACAGGGAGCTCAGAGTGGGTATGGAATGCAGAATCTTTAGTTCTCTTGTCTTGTGCACATCTTTTGTTTCCTCTTATTATGCTTCTTTTATCTGTGTATATTACATCTGCCTTTTAATCACTTCCTGATCCCCACCGTAGCATTTTATAGGCCAGTCTATGTCTGCAAGCGTGTGTTCACAACCAACCCCATCTTCCCTAGATTCGTTCCTTCTTAAATACTGTTTATCTTTAATATCTTTCATTTCTGAGGGAAGGTTTGATACCTGAAATGCCAACTGCTTTCCCTGTATACCTGTCATGTAAAAAGAAAAATATGATGCAGAAATGTTTCTAGATTTAATCCCTAAGCTTTGGAATTCCCCCTCTGTTCTAATATCTCTGTGGCTTGGTGCCAAATTTTGTTTGACAATGCTCAAGTGAAGCACTTCGGGTCATTTTACTCTGTCAACTTTGCTATATAAATTCATGTTGTTGTTAATCCACCATGAAAACTGCACTTTATTGATACAAGTATTAACCACTCTTCATATTGTTATGAAAGTACTTCCATTTTTTAATATTTTGTGAGGACTCGTGATTTAAAATTGTGGAAATGGATTCTTTTGGAGGACTGAAGTGATTATAGAGATGCTGGACTTTGTTTTTAAAAAAAAAATCACAAAGGACTTTGAGACTAGGTTTAGAAACACACTTATGGAAGTCACATGCCTTCAGCTAGGTAAACAGCAGGAGCCTTGATTGACTATGGGGGAGTTGTTTACACAGAAGTGACATGTCAAGATTTATGGTTGGTTTCGTTTTGTATATTGTTTTGAGTTAGTTGGAGGTCAGCCTGCAAAAAAAAAAGACACCAGTTCATTCTTTCTCCACTTCTCTGAGAAACCCTGAGAATCCAGTGTGATAGCTGAAACCCCCGATGCCGCATTTCTCCTGGAAAGCCTGCAATACTAATCCGCGATGTTGCTTGAACAGAACTGCTCCAAAAGATCCCAGTGATAGCTGTCTACGCGTATTTGGGGCACCAAAACAAAAGGACAACTGATATTATTCCATATCCTCTCCTTTTTCTTCAACAATTAACAGGTATTTGGCCAAAGTTTTTTTATTGTCTTTTTTTTGTAAAGAGATCACTGCAAAGAAAACTTTTATTTTTTCTATAACCGGGGTGTGCGCGCGCGTTGGGCTAATTTAGAAGGGAATTTTCATATTTCAGTCTGTGTGTTAATGCTTTGCATCTTTATTGAATATGTCTTGTTTTATAATAAATTTGTTGTTTATTAAAGAAACCTGGTTGGTGGATTTTATTCTGAAACTAAAATAGATATAAGTACATCATTGGCTGTATCAGTAACAGGGTAAACATTTAAATATATGTTGCGACCCGTGGAGGAGCGGAACTAGAGAAAGACAGTGCACTCCTCCTGCCTCGGTAGTAACAATATTTACTCCTCTGTTGGGGGCAGGGAGAGAAAGAAGGTTCTATTTCGTGATTCATTTACCTATCAGTAGTCCTATGCAACACGCTAATCACAATTTATTTTGAACAAAATGTTAGAACAGATGATCCTGTTTGCAACAAATCTCCCACGCCCAGCTATAATGCCTAAATTTGAACTAACGGACAGTGCAACATAACTATGGAAATATTGCATTCATATAAAAATGACCCACTTACAATGATCAAATTATCTTTGCGATCCTGGAACTTCCCCATTGCACAACCAGAATGTGATTTTTCTGGTCTAATACAACAGATTTGTGAAGTTTCACCTTTAACAGGCACAGTGATATTGGTGCCTTGATCGGTATCTCCTCTGCCAGTTTAGTTTGCAGTATTCAGAAATGGGGGAAGGTAGCATCTTCAGGGACAACAAAAGTGAGTGGTAAATATTTGCATTTAATACAATCAATCTACATTGTACAAATATCTACATACAAAGAAAATGTTGTGTTGCTAAACAGTGTTTGTTATTTGTGGGTTTGATTAGTCAGCTTGGCTCAGTTGGTGGCACTCTTACTTCCGAAATACTTTGCTTGTTCAAATCCCATTCCCGGACTTGAGCACACAATCTAGGCTGACATCTCAGTGCAGTACTGAGGGAGTGCTCTTCTTTGGTGTGATGTTCAGTCATTGCCCCATCTGCCTATTCAAGTGATGTGAAAGATGTTGGGCCATAGTTCTAGTACATAGATCTTCAGCACTACAGACAGGATATTGCCAGGGTCCACAACTTTTGCTGTGTACTTAGTTGTTTCTTGATGTAACTCAACAGTGTAATGCGCTTAGCGGCTATGACAGGTTCCAGCTCTTCAAAGTGAGATTGAAACCAGTCTGCATTCTGCTTCTCACGTTTGCCATAGGTGGTCATTGTTCAGCCATAGATGGCATCTCTGATGTGGGCCCACTTGGTCTCTGCATCCCCTGTAGAAATGTTTTAAAGGGCTTTTTCAAGTGAATTTAGAAACTTATGTAACAGCTGTGGATACGAAATTCTATTAGTGTTGATGCGCGGGCAGCCCTTCTGCTTGGAGTGATGTAACTTCTTTGGTTTGAGTCTAACTTTGCTGCACACCAGGGAGTGGTCGGTGTCGCAGTCCGCACTGTGGAAGCTGTGTGAGATTTGGACACTCTTTATAGAGGCTCGCCTTGTGATGATGAGGTCCAGCTGATGCCAACGACGTGATCTTGGGTGCCTCCATGAAACCTGGTGACAGGGTTTAGTATGAAAGAACGAGTTGGTGATGCAGAGGTTGTGATAGGTATACAACGCCAGCAGTCTCTGCCCATTCTCATTCATCCTTCCAATGCCATAGCACCCAAGGCAGGAGGGCCATGAGTCATGGTCGGCCCCAGCCCTGGCATTAAAGTCCCCCAGCAGGAACAAATGTTCGGTATTGGGAATGCTACTAATGATATTATGCAGTTCTTCGTAGAACTGGTCTTTAACTTCAGGTGGGGAGCAGAGTGGTGGAGCATTGATGCTGAGTAGGCGCACTGGACCAGAGGTGGTGAGCAGTCAGATGGACAGTATGCATTCCGAGCCATCTGAGGGTGGCTCTATCATGCTGAGCAAAGAGTCTCTGATGGCGAAGCCCACTCCATGCTGTCTTGGTTCTTCAGGATCCCTACCCTGCCAGAAGGTGGTGTAGTCTTGCTCTCTTAGAGATCCGCTGGCAGGGAGGCGTGTCTCCTGAAGTGCTGCAATGTCCACATCGAGTCTACTGAGCTCGTTGTTGATGGTGGTCTTCCGAGAATCGTTGATTTGTGCAAGGTCTTCCGACAGGCTTCTTTCCTTTTTTTGTCGTGCTGTTTGGTGCGGTGTTCTCGTACCCACACTGTTTGGGATCTTCTTCCTGCTGCTCTCACATGTGTTCAAGTCTTCAGAAGAAGGAATTTTCCTCCACACAAGATCAGATGGCAGGTTGTTCAACCTTGCCCATCTAAGAGCAAAGACCAAAGTACAGAAGGTCCTCATCAGGGAACTCCTCTTTGCTGACGATGCTGCATTAACATCCTACACAGAGGAGACTCATCGACAGGATTGCGGCTGCCTGCAACGAATTTGACCTAACCATCAGCCTCAAGAAAACGAACATCATGGGACAGGATGTCAGAAATGCTCCATCCATCAATATCGGCGACCACACTCTGGAAGTGGTTCAAGAGTTCACCTACCTAGGCTCAACTATCACCAGTAACCTGTCTCTAGATGCAGAAATCAACAAGCACATGGGAAAGGCTTCCAACTGCTATGTCCAGACTGGCCAAGAGAGTGTGGGAAATTGGCACACTGACATGGAACACAAAAGTCCGAGTGTATCAAGCCTGTGTCCTCAGTACCTGGCTCTACGGCAGCAAGGCCTGGACAACGTATGTCAGCCAAGAGCGATGTCTCAATTCATTCCATCTTCGCTGCCTCCGGAGAATCCTTGGCATCAGGTGGCAGGACCGTATCTCCAATGCAGAAGTCCTTGAGGCGGCCAACATCCCTAGCATATACACCCTACTGAGCCAGCTTGAGATGGCTTGGCCATGTGAGCCGCATGGAAGATGGCAAGATCCCCCAAGGGCACATTATACAGCGAGCTTGTCACTGGTATCAGACCCACCGGTCGTCCATGTCACCGCTTTAAGGACGTCTGCAAATGCGACATGAAGTCCTGTGACATTGATCACAAGTCGTGGGAGTCAGTTGCCAGTGATTGCCAGAGCTGGCGGACAGCCATAAAGGCGGGACTAAAGAGTGGCGCGTCGAAGAGACTTAGCTGTTGGCAGGAAAAAAGACAGAAGTGCAAGGAGAGATCCAACTGTTTAACAGCCCCGACAACCAATTTTATCTGCAGCGCCTGCGGAAGAGTCACTCCAGAATTGGCCTTTATAGCCACTCCAGGCGCTGCTTCACAAACCACTTACCACCTCTAGGCACTTACCCATTGTCTCTCGAGACAAGGAGGTCAAAGAAGATGATGATGATGTAACTCAGTAGTTAGAGATAAGTATTTCGCACAATGGTCTCATCCTTTATTTCCACTACTGGACCCTCACTTATTATGTGTATATTTCACACACAAACAATTCATTGAAGCCGTGAAGTTAACAAGACAGAAATGAGGCTATTTAGCCCATCGTGTTTGTGTGAGTTCTTTGTCTAAGTAATCCACTGTCACTCTCTTCCCCCTGTATCCTCCTCTGATTTTCCATAGCTATGTTGCACTCAATGGATTAAGTTCAAATTTATGCATTACAGCTGGAAAGGATGGGAGATTTGTTGTAAACAGGGTCATTTCTAACATTTTATTGAATGTAAATTGTGACTGAAGTGCTGATTGGCAAGTAAATCAAACAAGTAGAAAGTAAATGAGGTAGAGACCATTCTACTTTTTACTAAATGTTGCAATGGTATCTGCTCAACTACTTCTCATGGCAAAGCATTTCACAGAACCATAAACGTTCACCGTACAGTAGAAGCCATTCCTTCTGCCATGTGGGAGTTTATGACTTGGGAAGAAAGCAAACTCAGATATTCAAAAATTGTTCCATATTGCTCAGATTTATATGTGGTGTGTTTTCTAATATTCTTCTAGTCTTTGGTACAGGTGAAGACGCATATCTAGAATTATAGAAGCTAATGAACAATTGGCCAATTCACTAGATAATAAGGAAAGCCATTTGTCTCATCTTACTTCAATCGCCCAGAAAGACTTTACACTCCATCCCCCCATTTAACTCTAACTGATTCTGGGTTATGACTTTATCTCTGAGGACATGCCATGTATTTATTATTGGGTGCAAAGAAGAACTTGTTGATTGCAATGTAAAATTTACCTTTGACAAGTTTGAACCTGTATCCCTTTATCATACCCCCACAATTTAAAGTAACAGTTAGGAATAATATTTTCCATACCATTACAAGATCACTTCTTCAGTTTTTCTTCAAAACTTAAGTCCATTAAACTCAGGATCAACCACATGGTTCATATTTGCAGCAAACAACGGAGACATTCAAACACTAGAGGCAGAGCAACAAGAATCGGACACAATGCTTACTATGATTTGACGAGAACATTTTAATTTTGGAAATCTAAGTACACCATATTGTAGCATTTTCAAGTGCGTTTGGGTTGTCACTTCTTCAAAGTAGTTAAGCAGGTTGATCAAGCAAGGACCGCCCTTTCAGAATCCACATGCACTGTTAAATTACTGTTGTACAAATAATTCTTCAACTAGCCACGGCTTCTTTGACAGCACCTCCCAAACCAGTGCCCTCTACCGTCTAGAAGGCCTAGGGCAGCAGATGCATGGAAACACCACTACCTTCAAGCTCCCCTCCAAGTCACACTATCCCAATTGGGGCACATATCACAGTCCCTTCATCGTCGTGGGGTCAAAATCCTGGAAGTCCCCACCAAACCATCATTGTGCGAGTACCTTCACCCACACAGACTGCAATGGTTCAGAAAGGCGGCACACCACCATCTTCTCAAGACCAACTAGTACTGGAAAATAAATGCCAGCCTTGACAGTGACATGCTGAAAATGATTTTTTTTTTGATAGAGCAATTTATGTTGGCTTCATAGATAATTGGGATTGTTGTGGGGTTAGGGAGGAATTAAGATGGGTTCGAAAGGATAGGTTTCTGCAGAATAGGATAGAATCTGAAAAAGTAACTATGAACAAAATAGAAGGAATTGAGACTGGATATCTGAACTATGAAACAGAATGGTTTGCTAATCATAGCAAATAATCACTTTCGCTTTTCAGTATATTTGAACCATTTTTTCACAAAGGATTGAGAGAGTTACATTTAAGAGCTGTGCTCCAAAGAACAGTACATTCACTTTTTTAAAAAAAGGCATTAAGGTGGCTAAAATGACTTTCTCTAAATACTGTAAATATGAAATTTGTTAGCTCGTCTCAGTAATCCATAAACATTCACACCTGCTGTTTTGGGAGGTTCCTGGTTTTGTGAGCTGACCAGAGGTTGTTTGACAGAACTTTCTCTCAGCTTGCCAACACAGATAAGAGACACACACAGGCAGTCAGATGTAAACAAAAATCTGCAAGGGCAAACTTTCAGTAGGATCTGAAGAAGAATGCAGTAAGATAGTTAAGTTATTTTGTTTTTACCAAGCAATGCACTGATGAGGAAAATGTGTCTGATTATTAACAGTTGCTCAGTATGTTCATGGGCTGTGAAATAAAACAGCTCAAATGATTTTTTTTATCTGGCCACACCTTATCAGGTGTTGTCCACCTTCCAAAAGATTAGAGGATGAGCAAAAGGCACAAATATCTGGTTCAAATCATGGGGGCAGGGGTACTATTATATATCCCAAGGGTGGGACAACATAAGAGGATATTTGCAAATCTGTGCCAGCATGTTAGGATTGTAGGATCGACTACACTAGCAACTGACGCCACTGAAATTGAGAACGTGTCTAAGGTAAACTTACAATCCAAGACTAGACATTGTAATGAGGCAACAAAAATAAAGCTAACATAATTCTAGGATATATATCTGGAACAGTGACTATGACAAGGTTATGTAAGTCCCAACTTGGGAGTACAGTATGCACTTCTGGCACCAAGCCACAATGAGGAACGTCCAAAAATCAGATAGGTATAAAGAATTACAATAGATTTCACAAATAGAAGATCTATTATTCCTATGCAAATAAAATGCTAGATTACTAACTTATAGACAGTGTACACCATAAGCTTGAATATAAAAATTTAACAAGCAAGGCCCCACATGAAGATTGGTTCAGACTCCAAATTAGTTATCTCAGATATTGTAGATGCAGTAGATTTTGTTCAGTATAATTTAAACACAAGTTTACTAGCTTCCACTCCTCCCCACCCCCATTCTATCCATCACAACCTCTCATTGTGCCAGCTACACTTGCCCCATTTTATCATTGAGTAAACAAAGGAAATTCTATAAACATGTCCAAGCACATAAAAAGTGCACTAATGTTGCTGCCCTACCGAAAGCCATTTGAGCAGTGATCTGGGAATAATGCATAGGTCTCCGATACCTGTGCCCCAGTGCCTCAAGCAAACATGGGGCCCCAGTAAATCTCCGCATAATGCAGAAAAATTACAGATGAAGGTTGGACCAGTTTCACAGAAGTGCAGTATATTGTGATATCATTTGCTTTATTAATACAGTCTACAACTATGTTACGGGCCAATTTCTTTACACAGTTTCATTTTAATGCATTGGGGACGTGGGAGGAGCATTATGACGGGGCTGTGGAGGGACCCCAAATGCAGTTGGTGCCCAGGGCCTCAAATATTCTTAATGTGGCTCAGACTGAGTTTCTGTGATGAGCCAGGAAGTTTGCAGAAAGAAACTGAGGTGATAAAGTACCTTCCTGTGGGGGAGGAACCTGAAGGAGGAAAAAATATTCCTTTAACTAACAGAGAACAAATCAAGCGACAGCATTCCAGCATGCCATTTAGTGGCTGATGAGAGTAGGGAGCTTCTTATACTGTCAGTTTTGGAATGACATCCAGGGAACCTCAAATTGGGCAAAGAAAAACTACTACAAATTGGGGGAGGGGAGAAAGAGAGAAGAGGGAAGAACTTTGAGATGGTGTGTTTTGGGAGTTGCCACTTTAAGACATGATTAACCATAGGCTAAGTAACTCCTACATTATATCAAAAGAAAATAATGCACAAGACTTTCTTTATGCTTACAAGTGTGACATTTACGCCCTTTTATGTGAATCAGTTCAAAAATACCCAATTCATGAAATTCCTAGGAATTTGCTGAACTGGCTGCCTAAAGACTAAATAAACTATATTGTACTGAAACAAGTTATTGTAGTCAGATTATTTTTCCCCCAAGGTAACATTACACAAAACAGAAATATCAAAAGCAAATTGGTGTATACGGGTGTATCAGCTACATGCAGGCACTGCTTATGCAATTAGTCAAATATTTTCCCGAAAAACAGTGTACTTTATGATAAAGATAGATTTCAAGTTCACATCTTATTATGTACAGTCTGTTGTCCTTGTAAATACATCTTATCTCTGTAAGCGCACACACACACACACAGACACACACTTTGTCACGCATGGACAAAGTACACTATGCTGAACATTCAGGCTTAATGATTTGTGAAAATAATGCTTGTGACCTTTTCTATTCGGAGACAGTCACGCACAAAAACACACAGATCATACTTAGACCTGATCTGTTGCTACTGCAAATTCCCTGATCTCTGTACAAAAGGATACAGACATTTTATGAAATCCAAAGGGAAACTAGAGAGCATCCAAACTTAGAGAAAGTGCAACTGAATGCATGGATTGCAATGATGCACTTCCTTTTGACAAGACCAGTATGGCAGCTGTATGAGATAACCAACCTGATATCTCAACAAATCATCCTTAATTGGGAGGAAGTGTCACAGTACCATTTTGTTCTGAAAATATGTTGAGTATGTGCAAAACTCAACAGCAAGAATCATGCATTTTTATTGCATGTTTAACATAGTAAAACATCCCAAGGCACTTCACAGGAGTGTTATCAAACAAAATTTGACACCAAGCCACATAAGGAGATATTAGGACAGGTGACCAAAGGTTTGATCAAAGAGGTAGATTTTAAGAAGCGTCTTAAAGGAGGAGAGCATGGTGGAGGGGTTTAGGGAAGGAATTCCAGAGTCTAGGCCCTGGGCACTTGCAGCATGGCCAACAGTGGGGCGGCACAGTGGCGCAGTGGTTAGCACCGCAGCCTCACAGCTCCAGCGACCCGGGTTCAATTCTGGGTACTGCCTGTGTGGAGTTTGCAAGTTCTCCCTGTGTCTGCGTGGGTTTCCTCCGGGTACTCCGGTTTCCTCCCACATGCCAAAGACTTGCAGGTTGATAGGTAAAGTGGCCATTATAAATTGCCCCTAGTATAGGTAGGTGGTAGGGAAATATAGGGACAGGTGGGGATGTGGTAGGAATATGGAATTAATGTAGGATTAGTACAAATGGGTGGTTGATGGTCGGCACAGACTCGGTGGGCCGAAGGGCCTGTTTCAGTGCTGTATCTCTAAATAAATAAAAAAAAAATTAGAATCAGAGATATGCGAGAGGCCAGAATTGGAGAAATGCAAAGAGTTGTAGGGCTGGAGGAGATTTCAGAGATCGGGAGGGGTTAGACCATGGAGGGATTTGAAAACGAGGTCGAAAACTTTAGTATCAAGGTGCTGTTGGACTGGGAGCCAATGTAAGTTAGTGTGCATAGGGGTGGTGGCTGAGTGGGTCTTAGTGCATCAGCATCCAGGAAGTAGAGTTTTAGATGAGATCAAGTATACTGAGAGTGGAAGATGGGAGATTGACCAGGAGAGCATAGCAATTGTCAACTCTAGAGGTAAGAAAGGCATGGATGAAGCTTTTAAGCAGATGAGCTGAGGCAAGAATGGAGATGGGCGACATTATGGATGTGGAAGTAGGCAGTCATGGTGATGGAGCTGATAGGTAGTCGGAAGCTCATCTCAGGGTCAAGCAGGATGTCATGGTTGTGAATAGTCTGGTTCAGCCATAGACAGTGACTAGGGAGAGGAATGGAGACAGTGGCTTGGGAACAGAGCTTATGGCGGGGACCAAAAATAATGGCTTCTGTCTTCCCAATATTTAGTTGGAGGAAATTTCTGCTCATCCAGGATTGGTTGTCAGATGGCAGAAATGGAATGTCTGTAGATGCGTGCATTTCTGTGATTGGGTTGAAGAATATTATGATCACACTATAGGCAGTTTTATTCTGCATCCAACCACACTATATCTGAGCTGGAAGCACTTGGTGCCAATACTGAATGCCAAGATGTTCCATTATCCCGCACGAATATCCTTCATCTTAATGTGCAACAAAAACTCACCAATTAGAATACACTGCTTGTGGCTCATTTTCAAACAAGAGATGCCAGTTACATAGAAGGTAGCCTGTGCATTTTTAAAAAGTATATTGTATTGCTTTCATTGCAAATCATACAGGGAAAAGAATTAAACTAAACTCTTGCAGACAATGGATTGCCAGACGAGTATTGATCTACTACTGTTGTTACAGGCTCTGTTCCACTGTTTTGGCATTCACATATCACCATTATAGTACGACTCGAATAATGATTACATATGATAAACATCCACATTCAGAAAACCAAGTATCATTTTAAAATTCAGGATATAGATTGCAAAAACATGAACAAAACAACATAATGTGGTCATTTTGACAAATCAAAAATTTATACAGGAAAGATGAAAGCAGTGGCATATCAAAACTTGGTGGTAAAATTTAGGATCAGAACAATCCACGAGGGTGGATTCAGAGTACTTGCCCACAGTGAAAGATTCCATAGTGCAGCCTATTACAGTTATCCACAAGCACGAACCTTTTGGAAAACTAAAATCTTAGCAAAAGCAATGTTAAAATGAGGATGTCATGGTGCCCGAGTGGAGGAGATAGCTGGCAGTCAAAATATGAAGTGCTTCATTGGAATGTGTCTGCCAACAGTAAACCACCACCTTGCATTTATAAGCACCTTTAACTTGGCAAAATGTCCCAATGTGTTTCACAGGAGTGAAAGAAGATAAAAACAGACAACCAGCCAATAAAAAGATACATTAGGACAGTGACTACTACTTGATCAAAGAGACAGGTTTTTAAAAAGCGCCTTTAAAGATTGGAAGCAGTAGCAAGGAAAGAGAGTTTGTGGAGGGGGCTAAATACAATGGCTGCAGCCTTCCCAATGTTTAATTGGGGGAAATTTCTCTTCATCCAGAATTGGATGCCGGACGAGCAGTCTAGCAATGCAGAGGCAATGGGAGGATCTGGAAGTGGTGAAGGTGAGGTCGACCTAGGTGTCATTAACATACATGTGGAATCTGATGTAATGCTTTCAGATAATGATGCCGAGGGCAGCATGTCACTGAGAAATAGGAGGGGCCAAGGGCTAGATCCTTGGGAGACTCCAGAAGTAACAGTGTCACAGCAAGAAGAGAAGCCATTGCAGGAGACTCTTTGGCTATGATTCGATAGGTAAGAATGGAACCAGACTAGGGCAGTCCTACTTAGGTGGACAATGGAGGAGAGATGTTGAAGGATGACGGCGTGATCAACAGTATCAAAGGCTGCAGACAGGTTGAGAAGAATGAGGAGGAATAGTTTACCATAGCCTCAGTCACACAGGATGTCAATTGCGATTTTGATTTGATTGACAAAAATGTCTCATCAGTGGCAGTGTGCAAATTGAGATTAGTTTGTGTTTTCACTGGCATGGATTTGGAATGCCTCAGCTCATTTGAACATACTGCATTGTGAACGTTGGATTTTAGCCTATTTCCAGCACAATCCAGACTATTCTGATAAATATTTGAGGCATGAAAGCAGGCAGAAAATCTGTACTAACGTATTTTAATATGTTGAGACACAGGTATAATAAAGATAATTTGTAAATCTTGGTTTTTGTTCTGCATGTACACTAAGCTTTCACAAGATATTCTTGCTGGCTTGTTTGGGACTGACAGCTTTTTCCTGTTATAAAAACTTCTTTTCATGCCTATTCATTAAACAGCAAGAAAGCAAACTCGGTTCGCCATTTTTCTTTTACAGAAACTGGGGAGTCGTTCATCATCAGCTAGCTCCAGACTAAGTTACTAAACTTTAAGCAGTCAAGTACAACCTGGCTCAAAATTGAACCACTGGATAGCTCTTTTATGCTCTTTTTCATTAACATTTTTGACTAACACAATTGCATCAGCAGCACTTTCCAACATAAATATTGGAGGGGGTTTCACTTGGTGCCTCTGGTCAAAAGCATCACTGGTCGCAAATTAAAATCTCAGCAGTAGTCAATGGCTCCCATTAGTTGCATGTGGTTTGGGGCCCACCATTTTGGCTTTGCTCATGTGCAGCTGCCCTACTGTTTAAAGGGCTGTTAATCATTCACAAATGAAAGTACTGCCCCCAACAGCGAAGAGATTTTTTAACAGCAGCAAGATTAGGGGAAGTCCAAAGGTACCAAAATATTGCACAGGTTGGTAGAATTCAGGCTCATATTCGTAATCACATTTCAGTCAGATCAGTCCAGTGTGAGGGTGGGGATTCTAGCCCAGGAGTGTGCTTTAGGTGAGAAGAGTTTAGTTGTTACCTATTGAGTCCAGATTTTGCATGGGGATTTTTAGAAATCCCTAAAATTGTATGAAGAACAGAGAATATCTGCCTTTTCTCCTTTTCCCACACTTACTCTTGTGTCTCATAATGTGAAGGTGCTGGGTTACAAGGCTTTAAATTAATTTTAAGTGGCAAAGCAAACTGCAGAACTTAAGCCATGGTCCCAAGCCTTCCCAGCTCTGTCCCATTCTGGCCGTGGCAAAAGAAAGCAACCCCAAGGAAAGTGGAAAAACATCTCAGCAGCAAATCATCTCAAACCAAGCAGATACACCTCTCATCAGCCTTTGGCAGAAAGCCAAACAGCCTCCATGCCCCTTCTCTTGGCATAATGATGTGTGGAAATTAACAAAAAGGGGAAAATGCCAATTTACCTTTGCTCTGCTGTAAAAACTGCCTCCTCGACATATTTTAAACATCTAAAGCCTGAAACAGACAGCACTACATGACTTATTTTGCTAATCAACATGACCTACACAGCAAACTGAACTGCCCGGAGGCAACCACCTAACGTCAATGTCAGAATCTTGAAGCAGCATGAGGACTTTATCCATCTCGGTGCTTTTAGAAGACAGATTCACTATTGTATTTTTATATCTACATTAAGCTGACTTTTTTTCCATGATACCAAACCGCATTCCACAAATTAGGGTTGGGTCACATTGCCATAATTTTCAAACTTCAATTCGCAGCACTGGGTTCCTCTGTGTCACTTACTTGTTTTAAAGTGTTAATCAATATTCCGCATTTCATGTGTTACATAGGTGAACAAAATTCTGCACTGCTATCTATATTTATTTTGCCATCTATTTGCATCTGTAACTAACATCTTCTAAACATTTAGAAAAATAGGGAACAAAACAGAAAAATGAAATAAAGGTTTGCACAGAAAAAGGCCGCTCATGGTTAAAGACAACTTTCATTGTTAACTGAACTAATTACATCACATGGCTTTTTATTTGACTAGTCTGGTTCCTCACAAAGGGAATCATTTTGGAATTTGTGCCTATGTCAGGTTGAAATACAAATATTTTGAGATTGGTGTTTGGAACTTTGCTGTGGGATTGGATTTTAGCTCAAATGACTTGTGGAAAAAAGAAGCAGGTTGTTTTGTTGACAGCTAGTTTCCCTGAAACTGAATTTGACAGCACAAAAGTCATGCCCCTCCTACTCTATCAGAATGGCAAAGGAGGAGTTGTCAACAAGCCTTTGTAGCTTGTTCTGCATGCCTAACATCTTAACCCTTTAGGGGTATGTTAGACAGCTGAGCAGAGCTGCAAGATCTTCAGCTGATAGGACTGTTATGGGCTAGGGATCTAGCCATAAATTGGTCAATCAATTGGTGGAGAAATATTATAGAACATAGAAACAGTGGGCTGAATTTTACTAGTCCTCTGCCATCAGGGATCGTGTCGGAGTAGGGGTGGGGGGCCCGGAAAAAGGAAAGACCCGCCACCATCCCCGCTGCCGAGAAGGCCCTGCCGCATTTAACCAGCGGCAGCAGGGCCTTCATTTCAATATGCTAATAAAGGTTGATGCGTGCAAATAAACTTACCTGGTGCCGACGGCTGTCCCAAGCCGATACTCTGGCATTGGCTGGAACTCTCACGCCTTTGGATGTCCACACAGACAAAGGGAGAGGGAAGTAATTATATTGTTTGATCATGGGGGGGGAGGGGGTTTGAAAGAAGGGCTTTGATGTTCAATTTACTGTTTTTATTGAAATTTAACGTGCTGGTCTCTTTAAAATTTCACATCAGCTGTCGGGGCTTGAAGCCCTTTAAAAATGGCACCGCCGTCTGTGCGGTGGTGCCAGACGCCATTCCCAAGACTGAGCTGCCACCCTCGATGTAGCGGGGGGGGGGGGGGGTCTGGCTGTTCCGCCCCCTCCATTTAAATGAGCCCCCGCGCAAAACATCACGTCAGTGGATTCCCCCGAGCAATTTGCAGCGCACTCAAAATTCAGCCCCCTGCAACAAGCAGACCATGTTTAATGCAATTAAAAATTGCAAATATACTCTAGTTTAAATATTAACAGGGGTGAATTACTCTAAATAATACCAAAGGTACAGCCAAAGTACATACCGAGTTTATTGCCACCTTCAGGAGGAATGAAGTGACAAAAGATTCTAAAAGGTACATGCATACACTGATTGCTTCAGCACTGGCCAAACAGAGGGATTCTGATGCAGATAACAATTCACCGAGTATGCCCTGTCTCCTGTTGTCTGGTTTACTAATGGGGGAGAAATATTTGTAACGGAGCCAGGAAAACATGGTAGAATCTACTCCCATAATTTGAATCAAGTGGTTTTAAATTAATAATCCAACCTTTTCCCCTTTAAAGTTCAATTTGCCTTCTTATTTGCATTGCTAAATTCAAGCAGGAGTAACTGTACATCCATTCACGAAAGTTATGGGGGGAAGCATGCCTATGAATGACCAGCTTCTCTGTTCTGGTGGCTATATACTTCAAGATGGTCATTTTATTTCTGGGGGGTGAGTGCTGGGTGAAGGGGGAAAGAAAGAAAGAATGAACCTTTGGCCAATTTATTCCCTATGATCACTGCATAAGTAACTGATTCAGATAGCTTAATTCTCTTACTTCGTAGTAGACTTTAAACCCATCTCTCTCATTCTTTCTGCCCCACCCCTAACACCCGTCACCCCTTCCTGAAACTTGCCTTTCAGCATTTGGGCACAATGTCATCAGAACCTGAGAACTGGTGGATGTTTGGATATTTGTAGTTTGCACCATCAGAAACATTTAACAAAAACTAACGTCAAACTCGATTAATGTGAATACTTTTTGCAATCTCAGTAGACACTTCAAAAGGACTAGAGCAGCTTCTGACAATCTCAGTGTCAAGTTTCCTAACAAAATCACGTACTTTTATTTCTTCAACTTGTGTACTGAATATTTCCTCTATATGCAAAGGGAAGAAAAGAGTGAAGCAATTATATTCACACGTATCCCAATTATATTTGTAAAGGAGAATGTTAATTTGCTTAGAGTGTGCAAATTTTGTAGTATCAGTTAAGTGTCTCTAATCAACTAAGAATCTGAAGTGAGCTTCAAAATCCATCCCGGATGCATCACCATGACTGTTTAATTCCACCTTCAGGACTTTACTTGTCTTCCTCCTGTCCACCCACCACTGAAATCCTCCTCATCCACACTTTCACCTTAAGGCTTGCCTTCTCCAAGATTTTCCTTGCCAACCTCCTAAGCTCCATTCAACATTAACTTCAACTCAACCAGAACTGGATCAGAGAAGGCAACTGTTCTGGCCCACAAACCTATCACCCCGATCCTTATCAACCTTCATTGACTCCTTCCCCAGTGCAAAATGCTCATCATAGTCTTAAAATTGATCCACAAGTGCTAATGACAAGAATGTACAAAATCCTTGGTTTTGAAGAAGCACAAAATATAAAACCAATGAGGCAATGTTGGGTCACTGACCCGAAACATTAACTCTGCTTCTCTTTCCACAGATGCTGCCAGACCTGCTGAGTGAATCCAGCATTTCTTGTTTTTGTTTCAGATTTCCAGCATCCGCAGTATTTTGCTTTTATTATTAAGGCAATGTTGAACTTGTGCAAGAACTTAGGCTGTAGTTGCTTACAGATTTGGGTCCTTCATTATAGAGAGGGTACGAAAGCAATGAAAAAGGTGCCACAAAAGTTCACTAGAATGTAATTGCCAGGAAAAAGAAAAAAAGGCAGACTTGCATTTATATAGCATCTTTCACAACCACCAGATGTCCCAAAGCTCTCTACAGAAGTATTTTTTGAATTGTAGTCACAGATGTAGGAAACACGGCAGCCAGTTTGCACACAGTAAACTCCCACAAACAGCAATGTGATAATGACCACATAATCTGTTTTTGTGATGTTGACTGAGGGATAAATATTGGCCAAGACACCAGGAATAACTCCCTGCTCTTTTTCAAAATAGTGCCATGGGACCTGACGGGGCCTCAGTTTAACTTCTCATCTCAAACCTCAGTACTGCACTGGAGTAACAGCTGACGTTCTGCAGTGCGACTTGAACCCACAACCTTGCGACTCAGATCCTAGTATTTTCCCACCTGAGCCACGGCTGACACAGGAAGGCAAAAAGGCAAGGTTAGAAAGAAATTAATTCTCATAGTGGGTGGTTAGAATGTGGAATTCTCTGCCACAAACCACTATTAAAGCAGAGCCTATGAATTCTTATCAAAGGTAATTAGATAGCAGTGTGAAAAGAAAAGTATTAAAAGGTGTATGGAGCGAGGAGAGTAGCTGGTGTAATATGGTGGGCTAAAAGGCCTGTTTTTGTTCTGTAACATTCTACGATTCTTCAATTCTACGTCTCAGCACACCGTGTTCTTTGAAATCTCTGCTCGCCCAACCCTCCTCTATCAATTAATAGCATGGCTATCAGCTATCACACTCTTGCAGTCTGGAACTCCCTAAACTTTGCGACCATTCTCCCCATCTTCAAAAGTCTCCTCAAAAACTTCAGTCACCTTGTTTAATTTCTCTCCTACTCGCTGCTGAGCATCTATCACTTTCCCTATAAAGTGCCACAGGACTCGTCTTATTTGAAATGTACAAAATATGCAGTCGTGGTTGTTGAACTTGCCTTTAAGTATTTTACAGAGGAGAAAATTTGGAAAAAGCTCATGTGTGTTTTAGCAGGGATTTCAGAAGTAAAGCTAATACCCAGCTAGTTGTTGTTACCATTTACCTATGGACTCTGCAAGAGTATTTAATGTACAAGACAGTCAAATTAAGTTAGGACAGATTCAGATGCATTGCATAACAAGCAGGGTGGGTAGACTTGAAAAGCAGGAACTGAATAAAAAATTCCGGAGCCCAGAAGCAATGCTCATTATCAAACCAATGTCCGTAAAATAACAGAGAAAAGTACACAGACGAAGCTGCACATATATGAACAGGCTTGCACAGTGGGAGGGTGAAGGCTGTAAGGTTATGACTTCAGGTACTCTGTAAAAGGTGAAATGAAAATTAGTCACAAAAGGATACGGGCATGCTGCTGCACATAGGCAACTCACTACTGACCTTCATATTAATTGTTTACTGATATTATATTTGTTCAAATATGCTACATACTTAAACAAATTTAACTGCCTGTACTTGGAATATAGGAACCATGTCTGGTCCAAAACAACGACCAGCACTGATCAATGTTTTAGGCTACACATGCCTTGACTGCAACACGCTTGCAATGGGGCAACTGAGAGCCAGAAGAAGCTGATTATTCTTTACATATACTGCAACTGGAATGCACGGTGACATCCATTTAGTTTACAGTAAATCCAATGCACGTAAATGTCTTGCAACCAGAAACATAAGTTGTAAGGTACAAATATAAAATGTCCCCTTATGAGAAGCTCATATCAATTGTTAAGTTATTTTGTGACAAAGTACTGGAACAAAACAAGGAGCTTTTTTTAAAAACACAGAAGGAAACTGACAAACCAACTCCAGTTTTCCCCATTTTATAACAGCCAAGTTCCCTTAGAATCGCTTGTAACACACTGGACTAGCAATTAATGACAGAGGGCACTGCAAGCATTCTTGAAAGAAGAGGAGCTTCCACTTCCACTCAGGAAAACATTTAACAATTAACGAATACAATGTGCTGACATTCACTAACCGACTGTAGTGGAGTAATGCATTTCCAGAAATACTGGCATTGTACAGAACAAATGTCAAAGATAGGTTAAAGGCAAATTACAATGTCGAGTAGTAAAACACTTCAAATTACCAAGATATGAAATCTACATTAAAATATTACAACTTTTGATCTACGTGCTGATTCATCTAAAAGGAATTGCACTGAGATCGTTCAAAGTTTATTCTTTTTTTAATAAAATGTATTTGTATTTTTAGGCAGGTTTTAAAGACAGTATTTCAGAAATACCTCTTCAAATGTTGCTCCAACTCCCAAAATAGCACTTTGATGGCCATTCTGTCTCGGCCCCGAGCACGAAGAACTGTATTTTTCATTGATAAACTCTTACGTTGCATGCTCCAAACGACAAATCAACACACCACACTCCAATGGACCTAATTCTGAGAGACAAGTCATCACATTCTCTAAGGTACAGCACTGTGCATTTCACAAAATGACCAGAAAACAAATGCAGGTTGTAATGTCCAGAACACACATGCACATTGCAAGGCCTGCGGGTTTTCACTGTACAGATGACTCATTTGCTTCTTACACGCAAGATTGTTCCACACTCTTTCCCAGCTGAATACTAGCTGAAAAGAGAAAGCCAGGCAGCGACGTCACTGGACTTGGATCACCTGACACACTGTTACATAAACCATCACCAGAGATTAGAATCTTTATGAAGAGTGATTATACAACCCAGTGAGCACAGACCCACTAACCAAGACATAGTGAGTCCTGTAAGTCAAGGTGATTTTTGATGTGAATGAAATTTATTCATATTTCTGTACAACAACAAAAAAACACCATCAGCTCAGGTACATTTTCTGTTAACAGTGCTTGCTCAAGAGCACCCAGTAAATTACTGCAAAGAGAGAGAGATTATTTTTCAAATGTACGATGCATTGTGCCAGAAACGTAGGATGTGGTTCAGTCATGATCCTTTCTCACCAGTGATCTCAACATACAACATACATTTTTATAGCACCTTTAATGTAGTAAAATGCCCCAAGGAGCTTTACTGGATTGTCAAACAAAATTTGACACCGAGCCACATAAGGAGTTATTAGACCAGGTGACTAAAAGCTTGGTCAGAGGTAGGTTTTAAACAGCAGCTGAAAGGAGGAGAGAGGAGGGTGATGGGGAGCGAATTCCAGAGCTTAGGGCCTCGGCAGCTGAGGGCACTGCTGCCAATGGTGGAAGGATGAAAACTGGAGATACACAAGAGACCAGATTTGAAGGAGTGAGGAAATCTGAGTTATGGGGCTAGAGTTAGGGAGGGACGAGGCCATGGAACGATTTGAAAACTGGGATGAATTTCTTTTTTTTAAAAATCGAGGTGCCAATGTAGGTCAGTGAGCACAGGGGTGATGAGTGAGCGGAAGTTGGTGAGAGTCAGGATATGGACAGCAAATGTTTGGACAAAGGGTGCAGGGTGAGGTGCTGCCCCATGGGGAAGTTTGGGGGGGATGGGGGGGGGGGGGAAGAGAAGATCCACTTCCAATTTTGCCATGTCTGGTCCTAAAGGTTCCACCTCACGTATCCCTCTCCAAGCGTTAGCCCAGTCAAATTAATGTTGGAAGTTATTGATTTTATACAAACACAGGAAAGAGATGGGAGTGGAGAGGAGAAAATTCAAGTCCAATTCTGTCTATGCACATGTTTCCCAGCACATCACTGGACACTGAAGCAGGAATCCCAGCTGATATCCCCTCTCTACACTCGGGAAATTGGGACCAATGATAATTCTCCCACTGCCAGTCAAGTTAACAGCCTAGATTAAATGTGAACTGCCCGAGTCTTTATGACTTAGCAGTATGCCACTCAATATATTTATCTACTTAACTACTTAAGGTCAGCATGGAAAACAAAATCTAATGGAGTGTCAATCAACTTGCCATTTATTTATTCTAGTTCACTGGTAAAGCCTTGTAAGGACTGCCTTTTGAGGAGGGGAGGAAAGCAACAGATAACCCAAAGCTCGAGAAAAAGATAATCATTAGTTCATGGTGTAAAAACAATCTAAATACAAAACTATCAGAATCTGTTCACACCGAGTTCTAAACGAACATTTGGGAGTTAACTGGAAATCTGAATAATTTGGCAAAGTGAGTCACTGTGTAAAATAACTACTTCCAGCCACTAACTGTAAAAGGCCCCCACAGTGCACAGCATTGCTTTCTTACCTGACAAATTCTAAGAATTCAGCACCAGGCTGTGCTTTCCTCCTTTGTCCCAAACCATCCAGGGACTTATGTAAAGTGACAGATTGCAGAGAGACAACTTACAACTGCCTATACAATAGGATGTCAAATCGGTCAGTCAAAAACTATAGAGAACAGCAGGAAAGATAGGAGATATCAGACATTAATTATTCCAAATTTAATCCACAGATAATCAGATTTTAAAATTTATCTCAATGGCATAGTTTTGTTTTGCCATCCTTGTCCCTGCCAAAAAACAGATCCAGCTTTTAAAATGTTACTGGACTAAGGAAAAGATTTGCATTTGACAAGACTAGTGAAACCCGTGAAACAAGACACTATCCATTCATACAACGTGGTTTAATGTGAGAGGTTAAAACAAATACTATATGAGCTTGTTACCATTATTAGTTGTACTTCAGTCCAGAAATACAATCCACAGCAACCAAATTCTCTAAGGGTACCCGATCAAGCCATTAAAACTAGCCTTGCACTACCTAATCTGGAGCAGTATGCGGATTTTGTGTAGCCACTGCAGGGAAAATCTACCATCCAGCAGACCTCCAACATATTGTACTGCATTTATTAAAATTAGTCATTTTGAGCGTCGAATTTACTTTCAAAAGCAATATTTCTGCCAACACAAGAGTTGTTATTCTGGTTGAAGTGTTGACCAAGTAATAAATTCAAGGTAATGCTGCGTGCACAGCCACCCTCTATTACGCACCAATTACTTCAAAGGAACTAAATTTGAGTTATAAATTCATATTAAGCACAATGACCATGGTGCTTAGTGACAGAGCAGGTTGCTGTACCAACATGTTGTGCCACAGAGCAATGAGGCTCGAGTCTGTACACAATGTTTTCAATTTTGTCTGGCCATTTCAGAGAGAGGTGCAGAAGGAAGGGAAAGATGATTATCAACCCAGACCATTCTTGCACAGCACTACCAGAGCCTCGGAGCGGGTTCACCTACCCAGCATTTTATCCAGGACTGCTCAATATTTGGAGGGTAGCAGTTTTTGGGGCGGGGGGGGGGGGGGGGGGTGACGAAAGCTTCAAAAAGCAGAAACAAATTACAAAAAAGTGCAACATGATTGTACTCTTGTTGACACTGCCCAGTTGATCATGTGGAAAATTAACAACTTGAGATCAGACATGTTCTGTCGAACTTCCTCCCTATAGAACATTATTTTTTCTTATTCATTCATGGGATGTGGGCGTCGCTGGCCAGGCCAGCATTTATTGCCCATCCGTAATTGCCCTCGAGAAGGTGGTGGTGAGCTGCCTTCTTGAACCGCTGCAGTCCTCGTGAGGTAGGTATACCCACAGTGCTTTAGGAAGGGAGTTCCAGGATTTTGACCTAGCGACAGTGAAGGAACGGCAATATAGTTCCAAGTCAGGATGGTATGTGACTTGGAGGAAAACATACAGGTGGTCATGTTCCCATGCATCTGCTGCTCTTGTCCTTCGAGGTGGTAGAGGTCACGGGTTTGGAAGGTGCTGTCTAAGGAACCTTGGTGTGTTGCTGCAGTGCATCTTGTTGATGGTACACACTGCTGCCACTGTGCATTGGTGGTGGAGGGAGTGAATGTTAGTGGATGGTGTGCCAATCAAGCGGGCTGCTTTGTCCTGGATGGTGTCGAGCTTCTTGAGTGTTGTTGGAGCTGCACCCATCCAGGCATGTGGAGAGTATTCCATCACACTCCTGACTTGTGCCTTGTAGATGGTGGACAGGCTTTGGGGAGTCAGGAGTTGAGTTACTCGCTGCAGGATTCCCAGCCTCTGACCTGTTCTTGTAGCCACGGTATTTATATGGCTGCTCCAGTTCAGTTTCTGGTCAATGGTAGCCCCTAGGATGTTGATAGTGGGGGATTCAGCGATGGTAATGCCATTGAATGTCAAGGGGAGATGGTTAGATTCTCTTGTTGGAGATGGTCATTGCCTGGCACTTGTGTTGCGCAAATGTTACTTGCCACTTAGCAGCCCAAGCCTGGTTATTGTTCAGATCTTGCTGCATTTTTACCCGGACTGCTTCAGTATCTGAGGAGATGCGAATGGTGCTGAACATTGTGCAATCATCAGCGAACATCCCCACTTCTGACCTTATGATTGAAGGAAGGTCATTGATGAAGCAGCTGAAGATGGTTGGGCCTAGGACACCACCCTGAGCAACTCCTGCAGTGATGTCCTGGAGTTCAGATGATTGACATCCAACAACCACAGCCATCTTCCTTTGCACTAGGTATGACTCCAACCAGCAGAGGGTTTTCCCCGATTCCCATTGACCTCATTTTTGCTAGGGCTCCTTGATGCCATACTCGGTCAAATACTGCCTTGATGTCAAGGGCAGTCACTCTCACCTCACCTCTTGAGTTCAGCTCTTTTGTCCATGTTTGAACCAAGGCTGTAATGAAGTCAGGAGCTGAGTGGCCCTGTCGGAACCCAAACTGAGTGTCACTGAGCAGGTTGTTGCTAAGCAAGTGCCGCTTGATGGCACTGTTGATGACACCTTCCATCACTTTACTGATGATTGAGAGTAGACTGATGGGGCGGTAGTTGGCCAGGTTGGACTTCTCCTGCTTTTTGTGTACAGGACAATCTGGGCAATTTTCCACATTGCCGGGTAGATGCCAGTGTCATAGCTATACTACAACAGCTTGGCTAGGGGTGCAGCAAGTTCTGGAGCACAGGTCTTCAGTACTATTGCCGGAATATTGTCAGGACCCATAGCCTTTGCCGTATCCAGTGCCTTCAGTCGTTTCTTGATATCATGCGGAGTGAATCGAACTGGCTGAAGTCTGGCATCTGTAATGCTGGGGACTTCAAGAGGGGGCCGAGATGGATCATCAACTCGGCACTTCTGGCTGAAGATTGTTGCAAATGCTTCTGCCTTATCTTTCGCACTGATGTGCTGAGCTCCCTCATCATTGAGGATGGGGATGTTTGTGGAGCCACCTCCTCCAGTTAGTTGTTTAATTGTCCACCACCATTCACAACTGGATGTGGCAGGACTGCAGAGCTTAGATCTGATCCGTTGGTTATGGGATCGTTTAGCTCTGTCTATCGCATGCTGCTTATGCAGTTTGGCATGCAAGTAGTCCTGGGTTGTAGCTTCATCAGGTTGACACCTCATTTTGAGGTACGCCTGGTGCTGCTCCTGGCATGCCCTCCTGCACTCTTCATTGAACCAGGGTTGGTCTCCTGGCTTGATGGTAATGGTAGAGCGGAGGATATGCCGGGCCATGAGGTTACAGATTGTGATTGAGTACAATTCTGCTGCTGCTGATGGCCCACAGTGCCTCATGGATGCCCAGTTTTGTATTGCTAGATCTGTTCGAAATCTATCCCATTTAACACGGTGATAGTGCCACACAGCACAATGGATGGTATCCTCAATGTGAAGGCGGGACGTCGTCTCCACAAGGACTGTGCGGTGGTCAGTCCTACCAATACAATCATGGACAGAAGCATCTACGGCAGGCAGATTGGTGAGGACAAGGTCAAGTATGTTTTTCCCTCGTGTCGACCCAGTCTGGCAGCTATGTCCTTTAGTACTCAGCCAGCTCGGTCAGCAGAGGTGCTATTGAGCCACTCTTGGTGATGGACATTGAAGTCCCCCACCCAGAGTACATTTTGTGCCCTTGCCACACTCAGTGCTTCCTCCAAGTGGTGTTCAACATGGAGGAGTACTGACTCATCAGCTGAGGGAGGGCAGTCGGTCGTAATCAGTAGGAGGTTACCTTGCCCATGTTTGACCTGATGCCATGAGACTTCATGGGGTCTGGAGTCGATGTTGAGAACTCCCAAGGCAACTCCCTCCCTACTGTAGACCACTGTGCTGCCACCTCTGCTGGGTCTGTCCTGCCGGTGGGGCAGGACATACCCAGGGATAGTGATTGCAGTGTCTGGGACATTGTCTGTAAGGTACGATTCTTTGAGTATGACTAGGTCAGGCTGTTGCTCGACTAGTCTGTGGGACAGCTCTCCCAACTTTGCACAAGCCTCCAGATGTTAGTAAGGAGAACATTGCAGGGTCGACAGGGCTGGGTTTGCCGTTGTCGTTTCCGGTGCCTAGGTCGATGCCGGGTGGTCCGTCTGGTTTCATTCCGTTTTTATTGACTTCATAGCGGTTAGGTACAACCGAGTGGCTTGCTAGGCCATTTCAGAGGGCATGTAAGAGTTAACCACATTGCTGTGGGTCTGGAGTCACATGTGGGCCAGACCAGGTAGGGACAGCAGATTTCCTTCCCTAAAGGACATTAGTGAACCAAATGGGTTTTTACAACAAACGACAATAGTTTTATGGCCATCATTAGACTAGCTTTTAATTCCAGATTTTTATTAATTAAATTCAAATTCCACCTTCTGCTGTGGTGGGATTCGAATCCATATCCCCAGAGAAATACCCTGGGTCTCTGGGTTATTAGTCCAGTGATAATACCATTATGCCACCGCCTCCCCTCCAGGGGCATTAATAGAAAACTGGTGCAGCACTTACCATTCATATCCTCAATGAATCTCTGCACAAAATATACATAAAATCCAATATCTTGGCCTCTTTGTGCTCAGAAACTGGCAATTCTGATGCACTAAAAATGAAATTTGTACTTTGGGTCATTTGCACCACTTCCACAATTTCAAGCCTCATTCCATAAAATTTTAAGGCTCTGACTTAAATACCTAAATAACTATTGTCTGTTAACATCAGACCTGTCATTTCTAGATGCATCCTAGGATGTGGAGCATAGAGCCTTAGCTGGCTTGAAGTTATACCGCAGCTAGATCTGTCAAATCACAATAGCTAACTAAAGCAGAAATGGCAACATCTTGTAAAAATAAACTAAGTATGTAATAAGGAAAAATATTAAAAGGGACACAACAAATGAGATTACAGCAAGCACCTGCCAAATGGCCTCTTTCTCTCTTTAATAGAACAACTTGCATTTATATAGTACCTACAATGTAATAAAATACCCCAAGGTGCTTCACAGGTGCATTAACAAAATTTGACACCAAGTCACATAAGGAGATATTAAATATGATTAGTACAGGCGACCTAATACTTAGTCAAAGAGGTTGGTTTTAAGGAATATCTTGAAAGAGGAGAGACTGAGAGGTTTATGCAATGATTTACTCTGGTACAGAATTTAGGAAACCTGGGGGTTATTTCTGTTCCAAAAGCTCTGCATAATCACCAACAGGTGCATACATCTCCCTATATAAAACAATTCAATTCAGTATAATTGAAGGGAATGGCAGGTTGGTGTGAATCCTTTGCCATAACAGAGAGTCCATAACTGAAATGCTAATCTAGCTCTCGCCATTACAGATGCTCCCAAATCTGCAACTTCAACTGCCCAGAAGGACAAGAGCAGCAGGAACATGGGGTGAAAGGTTATTGGGGTAGGCAGGAATGTGGAATTTAGGGTACAATCAGATCAGCCATGATGTTGTTGAATGGCGGAGCAGGCTCGAAAGGCCAAGTGGCCTACCCCTGCTCCTAATTCGTATGTTTGTACATAACATAGGAACACCGCCACCTCCAAACCCCCCTCCAAGTCTCACACTACCCTGACTTGGAACCATATTGCCATTCCTTCATCGTCGCCTTGTCAAAATCCTGGAACTCCTCACCTAAAGCCGAGTGTACCTTCACCACAGGTACTGCAGCGGTTGAAGACCAAGGTTCACCACGACCTTCTCAAGAGCAATTAGAGATGGGCAATAACTGCTAGCCTTGCCAGAGACACCTATATCATAAATGATTTTCCTCTGCAGTTCATTCACTTGTATAATTATATCCTATATTCTAATTCTAATAATAATTCTAATTCTAATAAGGGCATTTAAGTGGTCATTGGATAGACATATGGATGAAAATGGAATAGTGTAGGTCAGATGGTTTCACAGGTCGGCGCAACATCGAGGGCCGAAGGGCCTGTACTGCGCTGTAATGTTCTAATTCTAATATTAAATTTAAAGCAAAGCTCCAATACGGAGATCAGGATTCAAGCCTCAATCAGATCCCTATATTTGTTTGGGTATCTTATCCACTTTCCCTCAGTTGCCACTGGTGCCTGCATTTTCCATCATCAGAACTAAAATACTAGCGTTGCTATAAACTTAACAACCAAAACAGAAAAAACAAACTAATTCAAAGTCCCTTAGAATGCAAGAGGAATCCTTATCCTCCCCAGCAGCACCCTTGCCGACAGCACAACCTTACTGGGTCAGTTTCTGTAGGAAAGAAAGTGTCCACCCAGCTTTCTGGTCTGTGACGTTACATATTGTCTGTCAACAGTGCCATTCAGCTGCGCAGAAATGAAGTTAAAATGAAGATTACATTGAATGAAGCAGCATTTGGAGTCACCTGACGTGAAGTTAGATGGGGAGAAGAATTTGGAAGAGTAAATACTTTGAATATAAAGGTGCTCCTTCTCTCATATCTCTTACCAGAGGTTTTCTCAGCTGTGCCCTCAATACCCACCATAGGATTCAGAAAATACATCCGATTAAATTCAATATCCACCAACTCCGACCAGCTAGCATGGTCGTGGCTGAGGACTGATCTTTCTCAGTGCTAGTAGGGTTATCAACTCTGATTGAACATATTTCTGGAGGTTTGATTATGTAACAGATAATTATTTGCAAATACTACTGTAGTTACCTTCTAAAGGCTTAGTCCATGTCTCCGTTATAAAGACGTCTGCAAACGCGACATGAAATCGTGTGACATTGATCACAAGTCGTGGGAGTCAGTTGCCAGCATTCGCCAGAGCTGGCGGGCAGCCATAAAGACAGGGCTAAACAGAATTGGCCTTTATAGCCACTCCAGGCGCTGCTTCACAAACCACTGACCACCTCCAGGCGCATATCCATTGTCTCTCGAGATAAGGAGGCCCAAAAGAAAAGAAAAGAAAGAAGTCCTGTAATGAAGTGTCTTTGCTTGGGGTTTTGCGTTAGGCCTAGCCAATTTTTTCCCTGAAAGAGCCACGTGTTTTTTGTTGGTTGTTTTCCTGCACTTTTATTTCTTGATTCGGCTAAACTTTAGCAGACCTCACTGCGCAAGAAGTACTGTGTCACATGTACCGCCATGAAGTACTTTTCACCCAGGTTGCCAGCAACTGTGCCTGGGAGATCACTCTTCCATTCTGGGAAGGGATGGCAACCCAAAGTGTATATCTTGTACAAAATTGAGAGTTAAAAGGTTGAACATATCTTCTCAAGCTTGTTTATGGACTGACTGAGCTGAGAATCTCTCCTTTGGCAGTGCAGAATGATTTTTTTTAAATAAGTGTTTTTCTGGGGAAACACAAAGTATCCCTCCACTGGCAAATGTGCACCTGGTTTTGACCTTGGGGCAGCAAACCAACTGTTTGTATGAACCAGCCCAAGTGCTAACTGGCCAGAACACATTTAGCAGTTAGTTTGGTCACAAACAGGTTGGTGTATGCAATGTATAAACTGAGTCTCTTTCGCACAGGTCTCTGGATTAAAGAAGTGCAGCTAGGTTTAAGACATGTAGGAGTTTGGCAATACAGTATTTACAGCACGGAGGTAGGCTGGGGACTGCTGTATTTGCATGATAAACTACAAAGGCGTTCTCATTTCTAATTCCAAGTTTGTTTCGTTTGTGGGCAGGACCTATAGGAGCTGAAGATTCTCTCCTAATTGGAGGAAGAGACTTGATCTGGTTTTACATTGCAGCCTAAGCCTCAGCACAGCGAGCCAATGAGCAACTCTCGCACATTTGTTTTTAACATGCGGCTGGTTTTTTTACTCTATGTGTGCAGTAATGACATCAAGCACAATGATGTCCCGATTAGCTCCAATAAAATCAGTGGCACAGGCAGACCTAGTGAAAAGGGGTCTTCCTCACCACTGATCTAAACAAATCTGACAGGTCTGTATCAAGGTAGCTACCAGCTGTGCAAGACCCACAATGCAGAAGCCAGTGGCCAAAAAGCAAAATAATGGCTAAAAGGTGAGCAGTACTTTTTGCAGTACAGCAATAGGAACATCACCTGATGACCTGTGGCTGATTGAGGTGCTAGAGACTCGGACCTTCAGCCTGAGCAACAAAGGGAGATGGGCAATCAGACAATGGACCTTGAGAAACTCTAAAGCCAGGCTGTCTCCCTGCTCCACGTACCAGTGTTTAAGCTCAGATGGGAAGAAAGCCTTTTTGCTGCTGTGGGAAACTGCTGGTTGGAGCATAAGCCATGCAGAGAGAAAATGAGGAGCAACAAAAGTGGGAGGGGGAAAAAAGGAAGGAAAACATGGAGATGAAACAAGAAACTGGTTCTGCAATCCATCTTCTGGTTTAATTATAAATTTAATCTTACATTTGGCTAATGTTGGCAGCTGAAAGACTCACAGACAAGAGTAGGAATGGTTTGGACAGAGAGAGCAAGGGAGGAGGGGGAGGGTGAAGGAAAAACATTGAAAGGAACAGTGAGGTGGGAAAAGAAAGGACAGTTGCAGACACAGGATGTCTTGAAAATTTGTCAGCCTCTTTCTTGGGTAGCAATCCTGGCTGCCAGTAGTGATCCTGAGAGTTTAGGACTCAATTGTGCAAGATGTCGAGTATATCGTTATTAGGAATTCACAGCCTTTGCCTTTTCATGTTTACAAGCTTCATGTTTCATTACCATACAGAAGTGCCATACATCCAGCCAATACACTCTGACAGGTTTTTAAATCAGTTGCTCCAACATGCATTCTTTCACAAAAATATAAGACTGCCTTGGCTCCAACTCACATTTACTCATGGGCAGACTTCTAAACTTCACTTCAACCCTTTCCTTGCTTGCCAACAGTTCCTTCTAAGGTGTCCTTTACATTTCCCCAATTCTGATTCTTTCTTGCCAAGTTTTCTTTCTCTCACCTGTCACTCTCAATAGTTGTTCTTTTTCTCAGCTGTCTGGCCCAGGCATTTCTTCATCCACTCTCAACAGCATGAGCAGCAGTGTTCCTGCTGATTAGATGAACTTTGTTATTGCCGTTACCTATTTATGCTCTCCCCATATTGTTAGTCAGTGATTCCTAGGATTTTGGGGTCATTAATATGGCCAGTCTTTGGGAGAGAGGATTTTAGGATTGCAAATCCTAACTGCTTCCAGTTAATGGCAAAAAAGTTGAGAGAGTCACAATTCCTAGTTACACCTCATTTCAAACGAGTATTTCTTTCTTGTTGCACCATTGGAGACTTAATACCTTTCATAGGTTACATGTGACTTTTTTTCATATGTTCAGAACCGCTGATGTGTGCAGTAAGCTTATTAATCAAATTAACTAAAGACTTAATTATCAAATGGCCAAATGCTGTGTTTTAAGAGGCTGGGACAGGTGGTTTATGATGGCAAGGGATCCTGCCCATCCTTAAAACTGTACTGAAGCATGGAGGTGGTGCTGTGCCTGGTAGAGGTGTCACCACTGGCTTGGCCCCAGGCAGGCAGTGGGAGTTCAAAAACCCTGTGCCATAGCTGAGGCAATGTCAGTCATGCTCCATGATTATTATCAATAGCAGCATTGGACAATGCAGATCCTTCATTTGTTTACGCTGAAATCCTTTAGTACTTAAAAGAGCTGGGAAATGTAGAGACAGCACCTACATCATTACAGCAGCTAGGGGTTATTTTTCTCCCAGTTAGGACATCAAAGAACACTACAGGTGCACCATCGAGGTCACATCTTTTCACTCAGTATTGATTTCATAGTTAAAACAAGAGTTCACAGCTGATAACAGTGCATGAATTAATTTGCAACAATTAGATGCACTTAAATCATGCAACTGCATATTAATTGTGTTTATAGTATATCCTATGCTGACAAAGGTGTCAATTACGTGAACATCTGATTCAAGATACCGTAGTGGAGTGTGCAGAAAGTTTATTAACCAAATAAACTAAAGACCTAGTTGTCAAATGGCCAAATAATGTGTACATAAATTGGCACAATATAAATATTTCATCTTTAAAAAAGTTGAGGCAAAAATATTTCCTGAAATTAATCAGAATGCACCTTTATTTTAGAATTCAGTGTGTTCAGCAAAGAAGTCTGCAACAAAGAAGCCAACGACAACAAAATCATTGAAAGAGGCAAGTTACACACATCATGTCTGGGAAGTGAAAAATATACAATTGGTGCACTAAATCATGAAAAGGAGCTAAAACAACTAAGAGAGGCTGTTGCAGGAAACAACAGATGTTGGTGTCAAATGGAACTTTGAATTATAGATCATGGTTACAAAACTGCAAATGGGTGTGAGTGGGTTTAATATTTTAAATTTGAAGTGGAACTGCTGGGTCAAGTGTTCAAAATACAACTGGGCCAGCTCCACATAATCTGCCTCCTCAAATACTGTAACAAATCTACTAGGTATTTTGCTCACATTTAATGATTAAACTGAAATAACGACAGGGCAGAGGTTGGAGGAGGGGATATGGGAAAGGTGGGGGGGGGGGGTCTGGAGGAGGGGGGCAGGGTTCTGTACAATCGAGGGAGGGAGGGAATTTACGCTATTTTTTCAGTCATCATGATGTTCAAAAGGCAGCACCACTATGAAAATGATCCAAAACTGGCATTTGTACACTCCACTCTGGATTAAAAATATACATAAACACAAAAATAAAGTATTTCAGATCAGGTCTGAGATCTGATCTAGCCTGCAAAGCACAATGTAACCAGTTGGAAATTCTATTGTGTCAGACTATAATACACCTAGTATGCCTAGTGTCACTCACCAACTCAAGAGAGAGTTGACACCATGGTGTCCACATATAAATTACTCAACAATTTTCAAGTTGCTGGCCTACATTTTTACTCCTGGTTGAAACATTGTTCCTTTTCAGTAGAGAGACTACTTTTCCATTCAAAATTACTCAATTCAAAATGTTGAAGCTCTAGATTCTTGCTTCAATATGCTATTTACATTGCATAATTCAATTACTTCTTTAGTACAAATAGTCAAGAGCAGATTGAATTAGGTGGAATAGCAGAGAAGTACAGCTGGAGCCAATGCCAGCAAAGGGAAAAGCAAAACACTGTAGATGCTGGAAATCTGAAATAAAAACAGAAAATGCTGCTAATACTATTTCAAACATGGGCTGTTGTCTCAAGAATGATCCTGGCAGTTTCTGGAGTGCATAAAACAAGGTGCTGAGAGACAAGTCACAGATTCCCAACAGCTGGAGGCTAAACAATTTCCAAAGGCTGCATTTGAAGAGTCGATGAAGTTCTGAAAAGCAGTGGAATTAGTCAGTTTCCTGAAATGTTTGATAGCGGGATTCCCAGCTACACAAGTTGTACACAATTGCAGCCCAGGAAAAATGTACAATTCTACCCATAGCCAAAGCTTGCTCAGTCTGCATTTAACAGAATACCAGGGAGATGCTTGTAGGCAGTGGTTTAACGAAGCCTGGAGCAAGCCATGGGCTTTTTCTACAGCCAGTCAGGCACAGCTGCAACATTCCAGCACAAAGCAGGCCACAGTTCAGCAGAATATTGAACTGTGATTGCAGCAAATAACCCGAACGTTTTGCCGAGTTCACCACTCGAGCATCAACTGTGGTGCACCACAAGATCTTAATAAAGCTGGTCATGAGACTTTTGGACAGCAGCAAGCATTCTATTGAGGACTTCATCTTGCTGTTACAAATAAATCATCTGTTGACCCACTCTTTCTATGATCTCAGTGGATAAAGGCACCACTTACTTTGTCACAGGCACATTCAGGGAGATGATAGGTTTGAGGTCTGGTTTCAGCCAGCTGGGCTGCAGTGTGTGCTAATACAACTGGTCTCCAAACCATCTCTTTCTTGAAAGACACACTGTATTAATGTCAGGTGAGGATTTTGTCAGACAGCGGATTGACTAAAGGGTAAGAGAGACCCTGGTGCAGGAACACTCCAGCTACTGACTCTGCCTGGGTTCATACAAGAAGAATGGCCAGTTGAGTAACTACAGGAGATTTTCTGTCCCCTGTGGAAACATAGGCCAGCATAAAGAGGGGGGAGAAATCAAGTCACCTGCATTTCAAAAAAAAAAATTTCAACAAAACAGGATGAAACTGCATAAATCTTCTTTTCCTTCTTTGGCCTCCTTATCTCGAGAGACAATGGATAAGCGCCTGGAGGTGGTCAGTGGTTTGTGAAGCAGCGCCTGGAGTGGCTATAAAGGCCAATTCTAGAGTGACAGGCTCTTCCACAGGTGCTGCAGAGAAATTTGTTTGTCGGGGCTGTTACACAGTTGGCTCTCCCCTTGCGCCTCTGTCTTTTTTCCTGCCAACTACTAAGTCTCTTCGACTCGCCACACTTTAGCCCCGTCTTTATGGCTGCCCGCCAGCTCTGGTGAACGCTGGCAACTGACTCCCACAACTTATGATCAATGTCACAGGATTTCATGTCGCATTTGCAGACGTCTTTAAAGCGGAGACATGGACGGCCGGTGGGTCTGATACCAGTGGCGAGCTCGCTGTACAATGTGTCTTTGGGGATCCTGCCATCTTCCATGCGGCTCACATGGCCAAGCCATCTCAAGCGCCGCTGACTCAGTAGTGTGTATAAGCTGGGGATGTTGGCCGCCTCGAGGACTTCTGTGTTGGAGATATGGTCCTGCCACCTGATGCCAAGTATTCTCCTGAGGCAGCGAAGATGGAATGAATTGAGACGTCGCTCTTGGCTGACATACGTTGTCCAGGCCTCGCTGCCATAGAGCAAGGTTCTGAGGACACAGGCCTGATACATTCGGACTTTTGTGTTCCGTGTCAGTGCGCCATTTTCCCACACTCTCTTGGCCAGTCTGGACATAGCAGTGGAAGCCTTTCCCATGCGCTTGTTGATTTCTGCATCTAGAGACAGGTTACTGGTGATAGTTGAGCCTAGGTAGGTGAACTCTTGAACCACTTCCAGAGCGTGGTTGCCAATATTGATGGATGGAGCATTTCTGATGTCCTGCCCCATGATGTTCATTTTCTTGAGGCTGACGGTTAGGCAAAATTCATTGCAGGCAGCCGCAAACCTGTCGATGAGACTCTGCAGGCACTCTTCAGTGTGAGATGTTAAAGCAGGATTGTCAGCAAAGAGGAGTTCCCTGATGAGGACTTTCCGTACTTTGGACTTCGCTCTTAGATGGGCAAGGTTGAACAACCTGCCCCCTGATCTTGTGTGGAGGAAAATTCCTTCGTCAGAGGACTTGAACGCATGTGAAAGCAGCAGGGAGAAGAAAATCCCAAAAATACATGTTAGTTAATCCAATAAAAATGTACCCTAGAAATACCAACTTGCATTTATAAAGTGCCTTTAAAATGTCCCAATGTGCTTCAGAAATATAATCAGACAAAACAGGCTGAGCGAGATGTGATCTGCAGTTCATCCAAATTACAGGGCTACGGTTTGAAGGAAACATTGGGGATGCTGTATTCTATGGAAAAATTTGACAACACAACAATCAACATGCTGTGTCATGTCACTGCCTTCCAGTCTCCTGCAATTTTCTCTCCATTTGGAAAAGTGTAGGAGAGAAGCATTTTGCCTTTGATATCCCTTTTCAGATGGAATTTTACTTTTCACTTACAAGTCTGTATGTTATCCTGCTTTTGAGGTCCTATATTTGAATAAATTTTCACAACAGAAACATGAGATGGTCCATGTTTATCTCTTTCCTTTTTGCTCTTCCTCTAGATTCGTAGTAGGAAGATTACAACCATTTTCATTTTCTTGAGCTTCAGACTCAAATTGGTACTGTTCTATTTTGCTGGTTTCCATCCAACAGATTTTGAAGTTTCTTCTGCATCCTGCTGTACAATATTTTTCTGCAGCTTACTTGTATACACACTTGATATTTGACTGTTTAATTTATTTACTAACTACAGCCTGAGACCTTCCAGAACATGCATAGAATTGTTTGGCAGAATATGCTGAACTTGTTGGAAGACTAATTAAGCTATCTTGTGAATCATCTTATTTTCATTCTTTATCTGGGTTGTCCCTATACTTTTCTTTTAAACATTAAAGATTATATTAAATTATGGAAATTACAATTTCTCATTTCCTAAACTCCACTGGAACATAATTTACAGCAGATTTTGAAATTGAGCACATTGACAACAAAACTCAGCATATGGGCCCCAACAAAAATGAGAAACTGGGGCCGCCAAATTACGCTTGACAGGCCTGACTAAATCAGTGCCCAGCTCAGTCTCCAATACCACTGCCAGTTACGAGTTATGTGCATATCATCTGGAGTTATACTGTGGTCTGGCAGGTTACTTGATGTGGGTTTCTGTAGGATGGTTGAAGCTGGGCAATTTGGGCACCATGTGTGTAAACCATAGACATAAGTGTGAATCCTAGTCTAATAAAATATGCATTTTAATTTGGCAGACCAGCCATGGCAATGCTGCGATTAGTCAGAGGACATGCTGTACTATGTCATGTAATGTACAACATAATCAAGCCACTGCTTTAGGGTAATTGAATAACTGAAATTGCATTTTTATTGCACAGTATTGAAGTGATAGTGGTATTTTATGAGCCTAAATTATGCCCATATTTGTGGGGAAATTCTAAGTCAGTGGCCTTGATTCTTGTAAATTACAGTATGAACGCACAATGCATTTTAAGAATTTCCTAGCCCAGTTCTGGGGAAGCCAGTTGTGGCCTCCTGCTCACATTCCAATTAAAACACCAAATTGCTGCATTCTTGACCATGATACAGCAGCTAATTTAAGTTTTTTTTTTTAAGTATGTGCTTAGCGGACTTTTTCTATCAGGCAGGATCATGACAACATAACCTTTGTGGTTGGAGGCTGGATTGTGAATTGAATTGGATTGGACTGGATTGAAAACCAGACCAGCAAGGAAGAGGAAAAGGCCACCAGCACTTGGGGTTGGACAAAACAGCAGAAAGGAGGGCACTAATTCACAGGGAAAGGTTGCACATAAACTGGCATTGGAAAAACTAATACTGTATACATATAGCAAGTGCATGCTATAAGCAAGTGAGAGCTAAAATAAATGGGCAGTGGAGAGGGGGGGTGGAGAGGGTTTATCTTTAACACTGCACTCACACATGTATTGGGATTGTGAATTCACTTTTCCTACATCTTAGAGTTGTAACGGCACAAAGGGAGGTCATTGGGCTCATTGAGTCCATGCTGGCTCTCTGCAGAGCAATCCAATCAATCCCATTCCCCAGCTCTATCCCCATAGCCCTGTAAGTTTATTTCCCTCAAGTGTCCATCTTTTGACTGCTCATATGATACAGTTCCCCTCCAAGCCACACGCCATCCCGACTTGGAACTATATCGCCATTCCTTCACTGTCGCTGGGTCAAAATCCTGGAACTTCCTTCCTAACAGGATGGTGTGTGTACCTACACTCCAAGGACTACAGCGGTTCAAGAAGGCAGCTCACCACCTTCTCAAGACCAACAGGGATGGCCAATAAATGCAGGCCTAGCCAGCAATGCCCACATCCCACAAATGAAAAAATCTATGATTAGAATATACCTATGCTGCATTTAGGGCAGGTGGGGGGGGGGGACTCTATGCCAAGATTTAGCCATCCCGACATAATAGGGTATTCTGAAGCTGGAATTTTAATTTATTAAAGGCAAGAATTTCATAATACCATAAAAGAGACAATTAAGTGCAATCACTATCGGAATCTGAACTCAAGGAATGAAATCAAGCGCAATCAAGCAAAGTGTAAAATGAGTACTTGCAGTTTATGAATGTACTCCATCAAACTGTAGCTCATCAACATTGTGATGTTCCAATTAAAGTGATCCAATTTTCAAAACCTCTTTTTATATATTAAAAGGTTAAGCTATGTATGTCTATGATGCACTAAGCAGAGCTTAACAACTTCCAAAGGGTTACAAATACTGGTGGACTTGGGACAGAGGTACAGTTAACACAAATTATTCACAAACAAGTTAAAAAATTATCATTTGTTGATCTTTACCAGACAAATTTGACTCCAAGCTTCAAAAAAAACCCTAAATCACTGTTACATCAGTTGACTTGATACTGTTGATCATGGCTGATAAAGGATTTTAAAGGAAGTGGCTGCAGAGATAGTGGAGGCATTGGTCAAAATATTCCAGATCTCACTGGAGGGTCCCAGTGGATTGGAAAACCGTTAATGTGATGCCCCTGTTCAAGAAGGGAGATGACAAAAAGCAGGAAACTATAGGCCAGTTAGCCTAACATCGGTCATTGGGAGAATGCTAGAGTTCATTATTAA
The DNA here is from genome assembly GCF_036365525.1 of Heterodontus francisci. NCBI lineage: Eukaryota > Metazoa > Chordata > Chondrichthyes > Heterodontiformes > Heterodontidae > Heterodontus > Heterodontus francisci. The sequence continues at coordinate 18,458,524 of NC_090380.1, read as the reverse complement.
GGAAAAAACAGCAGGACATTTAGAAAAGCTTAATGCAATCAAACAAGAGTCAACATGGTTTTGTGAAAGGGAAATCATGTTTGACAAATTTGCCAGAGTTCTTTGAGGATATAACAAGCAGAGTTGATAAAGGGGAACCGGTAGATGTAGTGTATTTAGATTTCCAGAAGGAGTTTGATAAGGCGCCACATAAGATTATTGCACAAGGTAGGAGCTCACGGTATTGGGGGTAATGTATTAGCATGGATTGAGGATTGGTTAACTCACAGAAGACAGAGAGTCGGGATTAATGGGTCTTTTTCAGGTTGGAAAGATGTAACCAGTGGAGTTCCACAAGGATCAGTCCTAGGGTTTACTATCTATATTAATGATCTGAAGGAGGGGCAGAGTGCAATATATCCAAATTTGCTGACAATACAAAAATAGGTGGGAGGGCATGTTGTGATGAGGACATAAGGAATCTGCAAGGGGATATAGATAGTTTGAGTGAGTGGGCAAATGGAATTTAATGTAGGAAAGTGTGAGGTCATGCACTGGTAGGAAGAGTCAAAAGACAGACTATTATTTAAATGGAGAGAGACTTCAAAAAAGTGCAGAGGGATCTGGGTGTTCTGGTGCATGAAACACAAAAAGTTAGCATGCAGATGCAGCAAGTAATTAAGGAGGCAAATGGAATTTTGGTCTTTATTGCTAAGGGGTTGGAGTTTAAAAATAGGGAAGTCTTGCTACAACTATACAGGGTGTTGGTGAGGCTGCACCTGGAGTAATGTGTACAGTTTTGGTCCCTGTATTTAAGAAAAGATATACTGGCATTGGAGGCAGTTCAAAAGAGATTCACTCAGCTGATTCCTGGGATGAAGGGGTTGACTTATCAAGAACAGCTAAACAGGTTAGCCTTTATTCATTAGAGTTTAGAAGAATGAGGGGTGAACCTATTGAAATGTACAAGATTCTGAGGGGGCTTGAGAGGATAGACACTGAGAAGATGTTTCCACTAGTGGGTGAATCTTGAACTAGGGGACACAGTTACAGAATGATGGGACATTCATTTAAAACTGAGATGTGAAGGAATTATTTCTCTCAGAGAGTAGTAAATGTCTGGAATTCTCTACCCCAGAGAGTGGTGGAGGCTGAATCACTAAGTATTTACAGAGGAGGTAGACAGATTTTTGAAATATCGGGGAGTTGAGGGCTATGGGGAGCTGGCATGAAAGAGGAGTTGAGGTCTGGGGCGGTTCAGCAATCATCTTATTGAATGGCGGGGCAGGCTTGAGGGGCCGAATGGCCTACTCCTGCTCCTACTTCTTATGTTCTATCCCAACTCGAGATTTTATCTCCTGAAATCTACTGCTTGCAAAGACATGAGTAATCCATAGAACTGGTAGTAGAGAAATATGTCCTTTTAAAAATTTGAAAATGCAAAGACTAAGCAATCTATCACTTCCATATTGTCCCTTCTCATGGCTTTGTAATTATAAATCCAGAAGTTAAGCAGAGTTTGGCTACAGGAAACAATGCAAAGAAATGAATCAATTAGTGCAAGGGGACAAGGAACTCCATCAGAATTAAAGGAAAAAGACGAGCAATGAGCACGATGCAAAAAGAAACTAAGGGAGTAGTTTTCACACAGGCACAGAATATGCAAATATGATCCAAAGGCTGACAGTAACATTACGCAACAATTAGCATGTAGTGAAACAGAACTGGAACCGTTGACAAATGTACAGAATGGATGAAGGACTTCAGTTACATGAAGAGGCTAGAAAAGCTGGAATTGTTTTCCTTAGAGCAGAGAAACTTTCCGGGGGTGGTTGTACTTAATAGAGGTGTTCAAAATTATGAGGATTTTGATACAATAAAGAGGAACTATTTCCACTGACAGATGGGTCAGTAACTAGAAGAGACCGATTTAAAATAATTGGCAAAAGAATCCGAGGGGAGGAATTTAAAAAAAAATATGTTATGATCCTTCAAACTGATGAAAGCAGATTCAGTAGCTATTTTCATATATACTTGAAAAGTAAAAAAAAAATTTCCATCTCTCACCTTGATAGCCATTGGATGTATGAAGATAGCCATGACAATGCTGACATATGCAAAGCTGCATGAGTTATTGAAAAGAGAATATAGGAGGTTTAAAAATATAAATGAAGCAATTGTAATAGCATGCAATAGAAGACATAGGACCAAACATCATAAATGCTTTTTACTGGAAACAATGTTACATACACTTGGACAGTACAGTGGCGCAGTGGTTAGCACCACAGCCTCACAGCTCCAGGGACCCGGGTTCGATTCTGGGTACTACTTGTGCGGAGTTTGCAAATTCCCCCTGTCACCGCGTGGGTTTTCGCCGGGTGTTCCGGTTTCCTCCCACAGCCAAAGACTTGCAGGTTGATAGGTAAATTGGTCATTATAAATTGCCCCTAGTATAGGTAGGTGGTAGGGGAATTGAAGGAAGGTGGGGATGGGGTAGGAATATGGGATTACTGTAGGATTAGTATAAATGGGTGGTTGATGGTTGGCACAGACTCGGTGGGCCGAAGGGCCTGTTTCAGTGCTGTATCTCTAAATAAATAAAAATAAATAAATACTTTGTAGTCATGGAGGCAATTGAATCAATGTCTTTGCTGGAATATTTCAGAATTATAGGTTTTTGAATTTTCAGTAAAGAATGCTCTTCCAAATCAACTGAAAATTCCAGTAGAAAGTACAAGCATGGAGGATGTTCTAAAGATTCAGAAAGTACAATCTTCCAACTAATGATATGACCATTAATGGAGTTCTCTCAGAATGAAACACGAAGGAACAGTCTCACTACAAAAATAACAGAATTAACCAGAACTATGGTAAAGTAATCTCAATTACCAGTCACAAAACCAAGGAGCAATCCAAGTCAGCAAGAGAAATCAATCGGATTGCAACAGAAAGCAAGACTCCAAATCAATAATGCACACCACAGCTACATAACTCCCAAATGTATAAGGTTGGAGACTATATCAGAATCAGAGCCAACAAGTTCAATTAAGCAACAGTAATCAGGATGTGATGTGGCAAATGGAAGAATAAAAAAGTTGCCGACACATTACAACAAAACCAAAACACTCATATTGCCAGACCACAGAGCAGGGTCAATGCTTGTGACAAGATCCTCCCTGTACACACAGAGCCCAAACAGCAATGCATGAACAAACCCAGATGGCCCAGCTCAAGCAGAGTGGCCTGCTGAGCTGAGAGATTATCAAGAATTAAGGACAAGAGATTTCAGCAACAGGCGATAATGGCCAGATAAGCAACATGCATTACTATTCTTAGAAATGATCCACATCTTTGAACAAGCAATCAAACTGAGAATAGCCATTCAGGTCCAATTATATTTCCAACAGAAGAGGCCCAATTACAACAAAAATCAGGAAGCCATGCATTAGGAAACAAAGCTGGTCCACCTTTAAATTCAGCTCTTCTCTCAGACAGGATTACCATTTTTTACCATTTAGTACCATTTGCGACTCCTCAGGTAACGAAACAGTCTGTGCCAGCATGCAGCAAGGCCTCAACAACATTCAGGCTTGGGGTGAAGAGTGGCAAACAACATCCGTGCCACACAAGTGCCGGGCAATGATCATCTCCAACAAGGGAGAATCTAACCAACTCCCCGTGACATTCAACAACATTACCACTGCTGAATCCCAAACATCAACATCCTGGGGGTTATCATTGACCAGAAACTTAACAGGACCAGCCATATAAACACCGTAGCTTTAAAAACAGGGCAGAGGCTGAGAATTCTGTGTTGAGTAACTCACCTCCAGGCTCCCTAAAGCCGACCACAAGTCAGGAGTGTAATGGAATACTCCCCATCGCCTGGATGACTGCAATTCCATCAACAATCAAGAAGCTCGACGCTATCCAGAACAAAGCAGCCTACTTGACCGGGAGGTGAAGGCGGGGGAGGTGGAGGCGGGGGAGGTGGAGGCGGGGGAGGTGGAGGCGGGGGAGGTGGAGGCGGGGGAGGTGGAGGCGGGGGCGGTGGAGGCGGGGGCGGTGGAGGCGGGGGCGGTGGAGGCGGGGGCGGTGGAGGCGGGGGCGGTGGAGGCGGGGGCGGTGGAGGCGGGGGCGGTGGAGGCGGGGGCGGTGGAGGCGGGGGCGGTGGAGGCAGGGGCGGTGGAGGCGGGGGCGGTGGGGGCGGGGGAGGCGGGGGCGGTGGAGGCGGGGGGGAAGGGGCAAGGCGCGGGGGGGGAAGGGGCAAGGCGCGGGGGGGGAAGGGGCAAGGCGCGGGGGGGGAAGGGGCAAGGCGCGGGGGGGGAAGGGGCAAGGCGCGGGGGGGGAAGGGGCAAGGCGCGGGGGGGGGAAGGGGCAAGGCGCGGGGGGGGAAGGGGCAAGGCGCGGGGGGGGAAGGGGCAAGGCGCGGGGGGGGAAGGGGCAAGGCGCGGGGGGGGAAGGGGCAAGGCGCGGGGGGGGAAGGGGCAAGGCGCGGGGGGGGAAGGGGCAAGGCGCGGGGGGGGAAGGGGCAAGGCGCGGGGGGGGAAGGGGCAAGGCGCGGGGGGGGAAGGGGCAAGGCGCGGGGGGGAAGGGGCAAGGCGCGGGGGGGAAGGGGCAAGGCGCGGGGGGGAAGGGGCAAGGCGCGGGGGGGAAGGGGAGGGGCAAGGCGCGGAAGGGAGGGGGAGGGGCAAGGCGCGGGAGGGAGGGGGAGGGGCAAGGCGCGGGAGGGAGGGGGAGGGGCAAGGCGCGGGAGGGAGGGGGAGGGGCAAGGCGCGGGAGGGAGGGGGAGGGGCAAGGCGCGGGAGGGAGGGGGAGGGGCAAGGCGCGGGAGGGAGGGGGAGGGGCAAGGCGCGGGAGGGAGGGGGAGGGGCAAGGCGCGGGAGGGAGGGGGAGGGGCAAGGCGCGGGAGGGAGGGGGAGGGGCAAGGCGCGGGAGGGAGGGGGAGGGGCAAGGCGCGGGAGGGAGGGGGAGGGGCAAGGCGCGGGAGGGAGGGGGAGGGGCAAGGCGCGGGAGGGAGGGGGAGGGGCAAGGCGCGGGAGGGAGGGGGAGGGGCAAGGCGCGGGAGGGAGGGGGAGGGGCAAGGCGCGGGAGGGAGGGGGAGGGGCAAGGCGCGGGAGGGAGGGGGAGGGGCAAGGCGCGGGAGGGAGGGGGAGGGGCAAGGCGCGGGAGGGAGGGGGAGGGGCAAGGCGCGGGAGGGAGGGGGAGGGGCAAGGCGCGGGAGGGAGGGGGAGGGGCAAGGCGCGGGAGGGAGGGGGAGGGGCAAGGCGCGGGAGGGAGGGGGAGGGGCAAGGCGCGGGAGGGAGGGGGAGGGGCAAGGCGCGGGAGGGAGGGGGAGGGGCAAGGCGCGGGAGGGAGGGGGAGGGGCAAGGCGCGGGAGGGAGGGGGAGGGGCAAGGCGCGGGAGGGAGGGGGAGGGGCAAGGCGCGGGAGGGAGGGGGAGGGGCAAGGCGCGGGAGGGAGGGGGAGGGGCAAGGCGCGGGAGGGAGGGGGAGGGGCAAGGCGCGGGAGGGAGGGGGAGGGGCAAGGCGCGGGAGGGAGGGGGAGGGGCAAGGCGCGGGAGGGAGGGCAGGGGCAAGGCGCGGGAGGGAGGGGGAGGGGCAAGGCGCGGGAGGGAGGGGGAGGGGCAAGGCGCGGGAGGGAGGGGGAGGGGCAAGGCGCGGGAGGGAGGGGAGGGGCAAGGCGCGGGAGGGAGGGGGAGGGGCAAGGCGCGGGAGGGAGGGGGAGGGGCAAGGCGCGGGAGGGAGGGGGAGGGGCAAGGCGCGGGAGGGAGGGGGAGGGGCAAGGCGCGGGAGGGAGGGGGAGGGGCAAGGCGCGGGAGGGAGGGGGAGGGGCAAGGCGCGGGAGGGAGGGGGAGGGGCAAGGCGCGGGAGGGAGGGGGAGGGGCAAGGCGCGGGAGGGAGGGGGAGGGGCAAGGCGCGGGAGGGAGGGGGAGGGGCAAGGCGCGGGAGGGAGGGGGAGGGGCAAGGCGCGGGAGGGAGGGGGAGGGGCAAGGCGCGGGAGGGAGGGGGAGGGGCAAGGCGCGGGAGGGAGGGGGAGGGGCAAGGCGCGGGAGGGAGGGGCAAGGCGCGGGAGGGAGGGGGGAGGGGCAAGGCGCGGGAGAGAGGGGGGAGGGGCAAGGCGCGGGAGAGAGGGGGGAGGGGCAAGGCGCGGGAGAGAGGGGGGAGGGGCAAGGCGCGGGAGAGAGGGGGGAGGGGCAAGGCGCGGGAGAGAGGGGGAGGGGCAAGGCGCGGGAGGGAGGGGGGAGGGGCAAGCCGCGGGAGGGAGGGGGAGGGGCAAGGCGCGGGAGGGAGGGGGGAGGGGCAAGGCGCGGGAGGGAGGGGGGAGGGGCAAGGCGAGAGAGATAGAAGGGGAAGGCGAGAAAGAGAGGGACATACACACGGAGAGGGGGGGACGGGGGGAGGGCCACGGAGAGAGGGGGACGGGGGGAGGGCCACGGAGAGAGGGGGACGGGGGAGGCGGGCCACAGAGAGAGGGGGATGGGGGGAGGGCCACGGAGAGAGGGGGACGGGGTGGGGTGGGGGGCCACGGAGAGAGGGGGACGGTGGGACGGCCACAGAGAGAGAGGGGGACGGGGGGGGGGGGGGGGCACTGAAAGGGGGAGAGGGACACACCGAGAGGGGGAGAGGGACACAGAGACGGCAGGGTGGGGGGGAAGGTGAGAGAGTGAGTGTGGGGAAGGAAGTGGGGGTGGGGAAGAGATTGCAGGGAAGAGAGAGAGAGAGAGAGAGAGAGAGAGACCAAGCAGTGCGAAGTGAGTTATGTAAACATTCGTTTGGTAACGCTCCTGTGAAGTGTGTTGTTATATTTCACAGTTAAAAGCTCCGTAGAAGTGTAAGAAGTTGCTGCCGTTGGATTTTAAAGGAAATTTGATTTAAATCATAGATTAAGCTTAGGAACCATATTCTCGATACACCGTGTCCCTGAATTGAGTTCACTTGACTTGCAAGCAATTTATTTGGAGGATTAAAACTTGCAAATGAAAATTTGCTTGTGAGCTCATTATCTTTATCGAGATCACCAATCCCACTAGCTAGTAATAGCCTGAAACTTTTATGCCTACTTTTATACTTTGTCAAAATGCATACAACACTGGCCCCCCTCTAAGTTAATGCAGTTATTGAAGTATGGGCTTTTACATTCAACATCTCATCCAACATACAAACAATCCAGTAACAATTTCCTGAAGCAGAGCAGCTTCAAAAAGAGACCCTGCCACAGCCCATAAACAATTAACCCAAAATTTGTTAAGTCGCTTATTGGAGAATATATAGGATGTCAAAAATGTTCTTCTATCACCTCAGATGACAGAAAAGTGACATTCCCAGGCCACTTGCAGGCAGGCTAAACCTGTCCAAACTTATCTATTGTTGATGAAATAATTCATGGAAACAAAAAACACCTAAGTTAGTATCTGGCACAAACAATTTATACAGGACACAGATAGAGTGGGCTGCTTTAAAGAGAGTTTGTAGTTCTTGCAGTTTCTCAACAAATGCGCTCACAATATTCGCATTTAAAATACCCCTTTTCCTTCAAAGGTACCTTTAACTTGACTAATTCGCAACCAAAGCTCTCTCAGGCTCTGAACACAGACTGCCGGACTCCAAGCAGCCATTCTTTTTTTTTTGTGCAATGAAACACTTAAGAGTCCATCATAGAACATAGAAAAATAGAAGGAATAGGCCATTCGCCCCTTCAAACCTGCACCGCCATTCAATACGATCATGGCTGACCATCCAAACTCAGTACCCTGTTCCCGCTTTCTCCCCGTATCCCTTGATTCCCTTAGCTCTAAGAACTATATCTAACTCTTTCTTAAATATATTTAATGATTTGGCCTCAACTGCTTTCTGTGGTAGAGAATTCCACAAGTTCACCATTCGCTGGGTGAAGAAATCCCTCCTCATCTCAGTCCTAAATGGCCTACCCCTTATCCTTAGACTGTGACCCTGGTCCTGGACTCCACCGCCATCAGGAACATCCTTCCTGCATCTAGTCTGTCTCGTCCTATTAGAATTTTGTAGGTTTCTATGAGATCCCCTCTCATTCTTCTAAACTCTAGTGAATACAAGCCTAATCGACTCAATCTCTCCTCATATGTCAGTCCTGCCATCCCAGGAATCAATCTGGTGAACCTTCGCTGCACTCCCTCCGTAGCAAGAACATCCTTCCTCAGATGAGACCAAAACTGCACACAATCCTCCAGATGTGGTCTCATCAAGGCCTTGTATAATTGCAGCAAGACATCCTTGCTACTGTACTCGAATCCTCTCGCTATGAAGGCCAACATACCATTTGCCTTCTTAACTGCCTGCTGTACCTGCATGCTCACTTTCAGCGACTGGTACACGAGGACACCCAGGTCTCACTGCACCTCCCCCTTTCTCAATCTATTGCCGTTCAGATAATAATCTGCCTTTCTATTTTTGCCAAAGTGCATAATCTCACATTTATCCACATTATACTGCATCTGCCATGTATTTGACTACTCACTTAACCCGTCCAAATCACACTGGAGCTTCTCCCATACATTAAGAGTTAGCACAACTTTAAAAGCATATACAGGTATACAGGTCTCAAGGAAAACTCTATTCTCATGATAAACATCTTAAAATTATATTATCCAAATTAATGAGCCATCATTTCCTTGCACAAACACTACAAATTCAAAATAACTGGCCAATTTCACTCTCCAGTTTGCCTTTTTAACTATGAAACTCCCCGTTGCTATCCCCCTCTCTAACAAGTATACCATTTTGGATACTGTTGGGGGGGATGGCCTATCAGGGAAAAACAGCAGCAGCCAGAGCAGTGGCACCATGGCTGGCACTGTTGTTCAGCAGGGAGGGACAAAGCGCAGAAGAGCAATAGTTATAGGTGACTCTATAGTCAGGGGCACAGATAGGCGCTTCTGTGGACGTGAAAGAGACTCCAGGATGGTATGCTGCCTCCCTGGTGCCAGGGTCAAGGATGTCTCTGAAGGGGGAGGGTGAACAGCCAGAGGTTGTGGTACACATCGGTACCAACGACATAGGCAGGAAGAGTGATGAGGTCCTGCAGGGGGAGTTTAGGGAGTTAGGTAGAAAGTTAAAAGACAGGACCTCTAGGGTTGCAATCTCGGGATTACTCCCTATGCCACGTGCCAGTGAGGCTAGAAATAGGAAGATAGTGCAGCTAAACACGTGGCTGAACAGCTGGTGTAGAAGGGAGGGTTTCAGATATCTGGACCATTGGGATCTCTTCAGGGACAGATGGGACCTGTACAAGAAGGACGGGTTGCATCTAAACTGGAGGAGCACAAATATCCTGGCTGTGAGGTTTGCTAGCATCACTCGGGAGGGTTTAAACTAGTGTTGCAGGGGGGTGGGAACCAGAGCAGTAGGTCAGCAAGTGAAATAAATGAGGGGGAACTAGTAAATAAGGCCAGTAAGACTAAGAGGAAGAGCAGGCAGGGAGATGTTGCAGAGCACAGCAGGACTGGTGGTCTGAAGGGCATTTGTTTCAATGCGAGAAGTATAACAGGTAAGGCAGATGAACTTAGAGCTTGGATCAGTACTTGGAACTATGAGGTTGTTGCTATTACAGAGACTTGATTGAGGGAAGGACAGGATTGGCAGCTAAATGTTCCAGGATTTAGAAGCTTCAGGCGGGATAGAGGGGGATGTAAAAGGGGTGGGGGAGTTGCATTACTGGTTAAGGAGAATATCACAGCTGTACTGTGGGAGGACACCTCGGAGGGGTCATGCAGTGAGGCAATATGGGTGGAGCTCAGGAATAGGAAAGGTGCAGTCACGATGTTGGGGGTTTACTACAGGCCTCCCAACAGCCAGCGGGAGGTAGAGGAGCAGATATGCAGACAGATTTTGGAAAGACGTAAAGGTAACAGGGTTGTAGTGGGGTTGATTTTAACTTCCCCTATATTGACTGGGACTCACTTAGTGCTAGGGGCTTGGATGGGGCAGAATTTGTAAGGAGCATCCAGGAGGGCTTCTTGAAACAATACGTAGATAGTCCAACTAGGGATGGGGCCGTACTGGACCTGGTATTGGGGAATGAGCCCAGCCAGGTGGTCGAAGTTTCAGTAGGGAAGCATTTCGGGAACAGTGATCATAATTCCATAAGTTTTAAGGTACTTGTGGATAAGGATAAGAGTAGTCCTCGGGTGAAGGTGCTAAATTGGGGGAAGGCTAATTATAACAATATAAGGCAGGAACTGAAGAATTCAGATTGGGGGCAGCTGTTTGAGGGTAAATCAACATCTGACATGTGGGAGTCTTTCAAACGTCAGTTGATTAGAATCCAGGACCAGCATGTTCCTGTGAGGAAGAAGGACACGTTTGGCAAGTTTCGGGAACCTTGGATAACGCGGGATTATTGTGAGCCTCATCAAAAAGAAAAAGGAAGCATTCGTAAGGGGTGGAAGGCTAGGAACAGATGAATCCCTTGAGGAATATAAAGACAGTAGGAAGGAACTTAAGCAAGGAGTCAGGAGGGCTAAAAGGGGTTATGAGAAGTCATTGGCAAACAGGATTAAGGAAAATCCCAAGGCTTTTTATACGTATATAAAGAGCAAGAGGGTACCAGGGAAAGGGTTGGCCCACTCAAGGACAGAGATGGGAATCTATGTGTGGAACCAGAGGAAATGGGCGAGGTACTAAATGAGTACTTTGCATCAGTATTCACCAAGGAGAAGGACTTGGTGGATGATGAGCCTAGGGAAGGGAGTGTAGATGGTCTCGGTCATGTCGTTATCAAAAAGGATGTGGTATTGGGCGTCTTGCAAAGCATTAAGGTAGATAAGTCCCCAGGGCCTGATGGGATCTACCCCAGAATACTGAGTGAGGCAAGGGAAGAAATTGCTGGGGCCTTGACAGAAATCTTTGCATCCTCATTGGCTACAGGTGAGGTTCCAGAGGACTGGAGAATAGCCAATGTTGTTCCTTTGTTTAAGAAGGGTAGCAAGGATAATCCAGGAAATTATAGGCCGGTGAGCCTTACGTCAGTGGTAGGGAAATTATTAGACAGGATTCTTCGGGACAGGATTTACTCCCACTTGGAAGCAAACGAACTTATTAGCGAGAGGCAGCATTGTTTTGTGAAGGGGAGGTCATGTCTCACTAACTTGATTGAGTTTTTTGAGGAAGTGACAAAGATGATTGATGAAGGAAGGGCTGTGGATGTTATCTATATGGACTTCAGTAAAGCCTTTCACAAGATCCCTCATGGCAGACTGGTACAAAAGGTGAAGTCACATGGGATCAGAGGGGAGCTGGCAAGATGGATACAGAACTGGCTCGGTCATAGAAGACAGAGAGTAGCAGTGGCAGGGTGCTTTTCTGAATGGAGGGATGTGACTAGAGGTGTTCCGCAGGGATCAGTGCTGGGACCTTTGCTGTTTGTAGTATATATAAATGATTTGGAGGAAAATGTAGCTGGTCTGATTAGTAAGTTTGCGGACGACACAAAGGTTGGTGGAGTTGCGGACAGTGATGAGGATTGTCAGAGGATACAGCAGGATATAGATCGGTTGGAAACTTGGGCGGAGAAATGGCAGATGGAGTTTAATCCGGACAAATGTGAGGTAATGCATTTTGGAAGGTCTAATGCAGGTGGGAAGTATACAGTAAATGGCAGAACCCTTAGGAGTATTGACAGGCAGAGAGATCTGGGCGTACAGGTCCACAGGTCACTGAAAGTGGCAACGCAGGTGGATAAGGTAGTCAAGGCGGCATACGGCATGCTTGCCTTCATCAGTCAGGGCATAGAGTATAAAAATTGGCAAGTCATGCTGCAGCTGTACAGAACTTTAGTTAGGCCACACTTAGAATATTGCGTGCAATTCTGGTCGCCACACTACCAGAAGGATGTGGAGGCTTTGGAGAGGGTACAGAAGAGGTTTACCAGGATGTTGCCTAGTCTGGAGGGCATTAGCTATGAGGAAAGGTTGGATAAACTCGGATTGTTTTCACTGGAACGACGGAGGTGGAGGGGCGACATGATAGAGGTTTACAAAGTTATAAGCGGCATGGACAAAGTGGATAGTCAGAAGCTTTTTCCCAGGGTGGAAGAGTCAGTTACTAGGGGACATAGATTTAAGGTGAGAGGGGCAAAGTTTAGAGGGGATGTGCGAGGCAAGTTCTTTACACAGAGGGTGGTGAGTGCCTGGAACTTGTTGTCGGGGGAGCTGGTGGAAGCAGGTACCATAGAGACGTTTAAGAGGCATCTTGACAAATACATGAATAGGATGGGAATAGAGGGATACGGACCCCGGAAGTGCAGAAGATTTTAGTTTAGGCAGGCATCAAGATCGGCGCATGCTTGGAGGGCCGAATGGCCTGTTCCTGTGCTGTTCTTTGTTCTATAACATGTGGCAGTTCCTTTGCTGACATATTTATACTGTGGGGTGGACTTGGGAACTAGTGCGTTCAAATTTCTTCTCGTCTGGAGACAACCATGTTGCATTTGCAAATGTCATTCTGTGTTCAAACCTTGCCCAATATACAAGAAAGGTTTGTACAATCCAGCAATGGCTGACACAAATTCCTGATCTGTATGTTTGGACTGAAAGGTCAGCCAAACAGCTTCTGTTTCAGATCTGTCTCCTTTGCCTGTGGAAACCGAATGATTTGATCAAAACATCCACTTGAAGACAAGCTAATTCATACAACCAAAAGTACATCTCCTTCACGACAAGCCTATTCTTCAGGCCATCAAACATTTACTTCTTTCACCAATTCCACACAAATATCTGAGCAGATGCCAGTTCTTCACTTCTTGTACAACTGGTTCCATCTGAAACAGATCCCTCCGCAAGATGTGATCACCTCTCCATCATCTGAGTGAGACACACAAAACAAGGGAGCTTAGAGGCTCCTTCTTTTAAGACTTCTCTGAGCACAATATGTTCACTGTTAATTTCACTTCTCGGAAAAGCCAAGGAGAGTTTCAGCACTCTCGACAGGAATTCCTACAGAAAACAGCACAATGGCAAGCTGCTTAGTCATGGAAGCTTTTTAGGTTTAAGTGTTTTGTAGGCTCTAGATGCATTTGGAACTGTTACAGCACTGCTACAACTGCAGAAAGGCAGGATGATTCATAGAATAATACAACACAGAAGGAGGCCACTCATTTCATCATGCCTGTGCCAGCTCTTTGAAAGACCTATCCAAGTAGTCTCATTCCCCAGCTTTTTTCTTGCAGCCCTACAAATTTTTCCCCTTCAAATATTTATCCAATTCCCTTTTGAAAGTTATCAATTTCTGCTTCCATTACCCCTTCAGGCAATGCACTTATCATTGTAACTCACTGCGTTAAAAAAAATTCTCATCTCCTCTCTGGCTCTTTTGCCAATTATCCTAAATTCGTGTCCTTATGCCACTGGAAACAGTTCCTTTTTATTTCTTATTCGGCCTCCTTGTTTCGAGAGACATCGGGTAAGCGCCTGGAGGTGGTCAGCACCTGGAGTGGCTATAAAGGCCAATTCTGGAGTGACAGACTCTTCCACAGGTGCTGCAGATAAAATTGGTTTTCGGGGCTGTTACACAGTTGGCTCTCCCCTTGCGCTTCTGTCTTTTTTCCTACCAACTGCTAAGTCTCTTCATTTACTCTTATCAAAACCATTCAAGATTTTGAACACCTCTATTAAATCTTCTCAACCCTTTTTGCTCTAAAGAGAGCAATCCCACCTTCTCACTCTCTTTACATAACAGAACTTCTGCAAGCCTGGTACCATTCTAGTAAATCTCTTTTGCAAAGCATTTTTAACAGCCTTTCAACTGGCCCTGCCACCTTCAAAATACACCCCAGGTCTTTGTTCCTACATCTCCTTTAAAGTTGCACCATTTAGTTAATATTGCCTATTCTCATTCTTCCTTACAATATGAAATCACTTCAGTCTTGTGTGTTTCGCTGCATCTGCCACGTCTCTGTCCATTTCATAAGGCTATGTCCTCGAATTTTGTCACTTCCCACCTCACAGTTTACATTTCCAAATTTTGAGTCATTTGCAACCTTTGAACTTATGCCCTGCACACCTAAGTCCAGGTCATTAATACTGATCAAAAAAGAGCAGTGGTCACAACACCAAACCCTGGAGACCACCACTGCACACTGCCGTCCAGTCTGAAAAACAACCATTCACCACTACCCTCTGCTTTTTTATCTCTTAGCCAAATTCATATCCAGACTGACACTGCTCCTTAAATCCTATGGGCTTCAATTTTGCTAACAAGTCCATTCTATGATACTTTATCAAATGCCTTTTGAGAGTCCATATACACATCAACCACACTATCAACCCCTCTGATACTTCATCAAAGAACTCAATCAAGTTAATCAAACACAGTTGCGAAGAAGGGTCACTGACCCGAAACGTTAACTCTGCTTCTCTTTCCACAGATGCTGCCAGACCTGCTGAGTGGTTCCAGCATTTCTTGTTTTTAATCAAATACAATTTGCCTTTTAAAAATAAATGTGCTGGCTGTAATTTATGAACCCACATTTTTCAAGTGAGAATTAATTTTGCCTTGGATTACTGTCTCCAAGTTTCCCCACCACTGACATTAGACTGACTGGTCTGTAGTTGCCAGGTTTATCCCTCTCCCCGAACTAACTCCAAGAAATGCTTTGTGATGTTGCAAAATGGCAAGGTACATGATATTTTTTTTAAAATCAGCCATTATCACTTGAAAGTTATCAACCATTATGCATAAACTAGATCTTAAATTCTAAAGTACTTCCCTATCTGCTGGAAAAAGCAATGTTTAGCTAACCATTAAATTGGAAGGCGCTTTAAATCACATTGTGTATTGACATAGTGTTTTGTTGCCTTTTTTAAAAAGTAGCAGCATATAGACACTGAAAAAAGTTTAAAAACAGAAAACAGGCAGATTGAGAGAGCAAGGTCTTGTATAAAACATACTACAAGGGTTTAACTTTGATAACATAGAACAATGTAACAGCAGATTACGGATTTATAATTCACTATATGTACATTTCAACAGGATTATAATTTTATCTGGTGAGATACAAAGCAAAACATCTTTGCCTGAATTTGCACTGCACATTCCTGCTGTAACAGCTCATGTAAAAATGAAAAGATGGAATTTTTGAGTAGACTGCAGAGAATAGCCTTAAATTCTCGTCCTGTTCACCATGCGTGTAACACAGATAGTGTAGAACATGAAAAACTCTGCACTTCATCTGTCTGGGTCCATATACTCATTTGCTCACCCAAATGTTTACCTAATTCCCACACTGTCTGCTTCCCTGAACAGCCCATTCCACATGTTCATAGGAACGGGAGTAGGCCACTTAGCCCCTCGAGCCTGTTCCACCATTCAATGAGATTATGGCTGATCTGTGCCCTAACTCAATATACCTGCCTTTGGCTTGTATCCCATAATACCTGTGGTTAGCAAAAAAAAAAACAACCTCAGTTTCAAAATTAATAATTGATCTAGTATCAATTGCTGTTTGCGAAAGAGTTCCAAAATTCTACCCCCTTGGCGTGTAGTAAAGGCCTGCTACCCGACCCAGACGGGACCCAACGACATGTGTTGGGTTCGGGTCGGGTTGCACTTCCAGGTCCAGCATTTGGGCTTGGGTCGGATTGGGCCGGACACGCTCTATCACAGGTAAGTGGCTCCACTGTTAATTAAATTTTTGGACTAGAAAGGTGGTTCTGTTATTTTAAGCTTGTGCAGATTGGCAAGACAGTGAAAAATGGAAGGTAAGTGGTGGGGTCAGGCGCGGGAAAAAAAATGTAAGGACTCGGGCCGGGTCGGGTCAGATGTGGTTCTGTCGGGCTTGGGTTGGGTTTTTTTTTGCAGACCCGAGCAGGCCTTTCGCGTGTAGACGTGTTCCTTAACTTCACTCCTGAAAGGTCTACCTCTAATTTTTAAGATTTTGCCCCCTGGTCCTATATTCCTCAACCAGTGGCAATAGTTTCTCTGTATCAACATTATCTGTTCCCCTTAATATCTTAAACTTCGATCAAATCATTGGGTAACCTTCTAAATTTCAGGGAATACCACCATAATTTGTGTAATCTCTCACTGTAGTTTAACTGAGTCCATGTATCAGTCTGGTAAATCTAAGCTGCACTCATTCCAAGGCCAATATAACCGCTCAAGGTGTGGTGCCCAGAACCACACTCAGTGCTCCAGGTGTGGTCTAGCCAGGGCTTTGTACAGCTGTAGCAAAACTTCTCTTCCTTGCATTGTAGTCTTCTAGATATAAAGGCCAGCATTCCATTCAAACAAAAACTGAGAAACTCAGGATTGAACCAGTCACCTTCAGATCTTCAGTTTAATGCTCTCTCAACTGAGCTATTTTGATCCATCAACACCCTCTGCATCTATCAGCTACCTTTAAACTGTCTGTGCACCTTTTGAGTGTCAGCCTTAGTTCGATGGTGGCACTCTCACCTCTCGAGTCAGAAGGTTGCCGTTTCAAATAGAAAGAACATACCAGCAAGTTTACAATTAGCCATCATACAAAAGACTACACTTGTTTCAATCCCATATAGATTTATACTGCTGCAACATATCTGAACAGGACTGATTTACAGCAGTACCTCAGTGACTGAGCTCAATTCCAAATGATAGTGTACTGTGTAATTAAATTCCATGCCACTTCAAGATTGTTTGCACATCTTGTTGTACAACAGGATATGAGGAGATTTGCAATAATAGAGAACCAATTTTAGTCTAACCACAGACAGCATTAAAGACTGAATGTTTTTCCAAACATGTTCAGATTTTTTTTAAATTTATGTTTCAATTTACTAATGAAGCAAAATACAGGTTTCATCACTCAATAGAGCAGCATATTAGTGCAGCAACACATTGGCCAACAATGCAGAGAGATGGAGTCGGCAGCACTGTTGGCCAGAAAGTGTGATTGGCTACCTGGTGTTAAAGTCATGGAGAAAATGGAAAAGAAAACTGAAATGGTGAAAAGTGATGGGATGGGAGAGGTAAATACAAAAACAAACTTCTCAGTTTTCCCCCTTTTGGCTCATTGCACACAATACCATTAGAATGATTCTACTTGTGGGCAGTACAAAAAACTTGTTTTTTTTTAATAAACAGGTTTTTGCAATTTAAAATATATATGAAACAAAAAGGATCAGTTTTGTTCAATGTCAGGAATACATCATGAAGAGTTAAAATGAGAGGGATAATAATCAAGATTAAATCCTTCTTTCCTCACATGATGGGAGTAGGACTCATGGCCAGTATTCTAATCTGCCTACATGAATGCCAGATGAGTAGAAACAGCTTACATTTATATAGCATTTTTTCACAATCTCAGGATGTTCAAAAGCACTTTGCAGCCAATGAAGTACTACTGAAGTAAGTCACTGCTGTAATGCAAGGAGCTTTGCAGCCAATTTGCGCATAGCAAGCTTTCGCAACAATGAAATAAATGATGATATCTTCTGTTTTAGCAATGTTGGTTGAGAGATAAATATTGCTCAGGACACCAAGGAGTACTCCCCTGTTTGAAGTGGAATCTTTTATGTCCACCTCAGGGAAGCAAACAAGGCCTTGGTTTAATGTCTCATCTTAAAGTCAGCACCTCTTCAGTACTGTACAAAAGTGCCTGCCTCGATTATGTGCTCAAGTCTCAGGAGTGGGGCTTGAAACCCACACTCAGAAGTGAGTGTGCTGCCATTCTGCCAAGATTGACACCTACAATTAATTCTTTGCAGGGTGCTCGTGTATGCAAGGTGCCCCAGCTTGGAAAAATGCTCCACATCTATTTTGTACAACCAGCAGGCTTCCTAAATTTGTTGATTTAGGGAGCAATATTAGTCTTATTTATGGAAACCAGACAAAGAACAGAGACAAGTGTTCAACTCCCAGACTGCTGGCCAGTCAAGATGTTTGTGATGATTTATTCATCCAGACATAACTGTTTGAACAAATGAGTTGTCTCAGCTCATAAGACATGTTATTTCGATTGGCAAATTTCAAAGCTTTTTATCAACCTCCCAATTATCTGTGTCCTTGGTGGGTCAGTTTATTGGTTGTAAAACAAACTATTTTATTGCTGAAGACAGTATGTTACACCACCTCCCTACGTACAGTCACACAAACGGAATACTGAGCTTTCAAAATGTTGCCACATTCATGTTAACTCACATGGTTTAATTAAAAACAATTTAGGAAACCAAACTTTCTATGGAAAGATAATTCAGAAAGATTTTTAATTAAGCACTTCATGGGCAGCACAGTACTTGCAAATATATACAGTTTGCTCACCAAGCACCACAAAAACTTTATTTAAAAAATAGAAAATGAGTAGCAGGGTGCAATTAAAGTCTTAATATGGAAGGTGGTAGGCCACCTTTTAGTGTCTTTTATTACTGTCTAAACTGCATGCAATGTGATCAGATTATTCATTATGAAATCTGGTTCTTACAACTTTTTTTTTTACAACAGTGCAAACTATTAACAGAATATTTCTGCCATCATATTCCTCAATTAAGGCTTACACAAAGGTGTAATAATCCTATTAACAAAAGCAGAAACATGCAACATATGAATTTGTAATGGGCTAACTGGATTGCAATTAGTAGCCTTTTTTATAAGCTACTAAATGAAGCCAGGTTTCTGGTTAACTGCAGACTGAAGTATAATTTGAAATGTGTCGTTGAGTTTCACGTTCTAGTAAAGCAATCAAAGTAGTAATGTGGCAAATATTTCGATAGCAATGACTACTTTCAACCTTGATTCATATGATGAATCTATTAACCCAATGTACAAAGCTGTTGGTTTGGTACAAGAGAACTACAAAGGAAAACAAGGAAATAACTGCCTGTTCACCCTCAAGATTTCTACTAGTACAAATAAAACTCTGCTCTCTGTACAAGGCTCCTGAGTTAGGGACAGTTCAACAGTTCATCTACCTACGTATATAATTTAAAAGTCTTGCATCTATCAAGCACCTGCAACCTCCCAGCGGTCTGAATGTGTAATCTCAATAGTGGCACATTTGAGGTGCATCAACTGAGGTCACAGAGCAAAAAGCCATGATTAATAAGTTAACAGGCAGGTTATTTGAGCCAAATCTGACTAAGCGCAAAGAAATTATAAATCACAAAACGTACCGATGAATGATTTTCTGTGCATATGGTTTATAACTCTAGAATATTTCTAGAACATTCTATAATTCAAAGGAAGTAACTGTCTTTTCAAATCAAAAATATTAATATCTATCGCTGTTTCAGTAAAGAGCATCCCATAACCGAATTAATTTTGTACTGCTTTAGGACAACACACATCTGAGTTTGACAATTCCACACCGATCAGCTAGTACCTTTCTTAAAACACACTCCAACGGGTGGAGCTCTTTGTCCTTCCCCTTTATTTTCACATCTTACTCCACCAGTTCTAAGGGGAGATATATCCAGCGGCCAAATGTTGCAGCATCACTGTCTCTCACAAAGTGAGGCTGGTTTGCACCGATTCAGCCAAAGATTCAGCCTTGCCTGGTACCGCATCACAATAATTTATGCCAAGCCTCAGGGGAGTGAATATATGCCATTTTATACTGTACATACCTGTATTTCATACAGTTCATATCTATTCCACTACAGGTGGAACTTGTAGGTGAGTTTGTCAAGTTGGTTTGCTAGTAGATGCCATGGCTGACAACGGATGAACTTCCAGAAATCACTTGGCTCCAAATGAAGTAGAATTCACCATGGAATTGTCTACCAGCCCACCACCTCCAAATGTATACCCATTCTTCACTCCCAGAGGCAACTATTCATGCTGGAGTATATTTCAGCAGATAGTGCGGGTATGTGGTCAGAAGCTCATCTATCACCAAGACTGCCTATTTCCACCTCCGTAACATTACCTCAGCTCATCTGCTGCTGAAACCCTCACCCATACCTTTGTTACCTCTAGATTTGACCTGTTCCAACACACCACCGGCTGGCCTCCCACATTTGACCCTTTGTAAACTTGAGGTCATCGAAAACTCTGCTGCCCATGTCTTAACGCGCACCAAGTTCTGTTCACCCATCACCCCTATGTTCACTGATCTACCCTGTCTCGCAGTGAATCAACACCTCGATTTTAAAATTCTCATTCTTGTTTTCAAATCCATCCATGGCCTAACCCCTCCCTTCCACTGTAATCTCCTCCAGCCCCACAACCCTCCAAGTTATCTGCACTCCTCTAATGCTGGCCTCTTGAGCATGCCCAATTTTAAATGCTCCAATTATAGTTGTGCCTTCAGTTGCCAAGGCCCTAAGCTCTGGAATTCCCTCACTAACTTTTCTGCCTCTCTACCACTCTTTCCTCTTTTCAGGCACTCCTTAAAATTGTGCTTTATAATGCTCCTGTGAAGTGCTTTTATATCCTTTCATGGGAATGTGAGGGTTGCTGGCAAGGCCAACATTTTTGCCCACCCCTAATTGCCCTTGAGGAGGTTGTGGTGAGCCACCTCCTTGAACTGCTGCAGTCCATGTGATATAGGTACATCCACAGTACTCTTGGGATGTTATATTACATTAAAGGCACTATATACACGTGCACGTTGTTGTCGATGGGGGGTGCTGACCTCTACTGAACTCCAGGAGCATTAGAGCCAAGCCAAAATAGAATGGAAACCCCAAACTCGCATGAAATAAAAATGAATTTCCTTCATTGAAGTCACCATAAATTCTGCCAACCATTTCCCCACTTGGCAACCATTACTGTTCTTTTCCAGTAAAGATCACTGCAAAGATTCAAAGTCTTGGAAAGAATAGTTAAGGGAGAAATCTGCTATCAACTGGTAAAATGCAAGTTCAATACGGATAACAGGAAGTACTTAACAATGATTAATATTTGGAATGGCCTTCCAGGTAGGCATTGGAAGCAACAGTTTAGGAAATATTCACAGGCAGTTGGGTGCTATGATGCAGAGAGCATGAGCTACAAAGAGAGGATCGTAGGTTTCCACATAAGGAATAACGAGAATGGCTTCCTACACTTATGTTTACTTTTGGGGGAAAACAGAATTTTTGGCCATTTAAATAAATTATTAGCCACTCTGTCAGCTCATGGAAGCACACCTTTGACTTCCAACCATTAGTAATGCTGCTTACACCTATTTTTGACACCAGAACTCAGTGCAAAACACAAAAAAAGCAGAATTTAAGATTTTGCAAAGCCTGGCTGCACAACATCTGCCTGCACAACACGTCGGACTGCCTTCTGAACCCGTTTCATCGTAAAGTGAACCTACCTCAGGAATAGGTTTCATGCCAATTCAGAGAAGGTGCAATGCACTAATGCTACCAATGCACAACCCACTGCAGTGAATATGCAGGCAATGCCCAACAAAATTTATGGCATTCCAGCTATCTGACAGAGTATGGTAAAGGGAAAGGCTCCATAATCCAACACCATAGATTTAATATACTGCACCCAAATTAAACACCAATGCCAAATATGTCAACATACTTGAACAAAAACAGTCACCAGAGAGGCCAAACTGTAGTCTACTCCTCTTGATGAAAACGATCTGATAATTCACTTTTAAACACCAAATTCCTATTTGACTAAGTATTTATATTAATTCATTCCAATTATTGGAGAATTCATTTGTTTAGGAACAAAGAACATAGACTAATATTGCATCCTACAGAAAGTGTTGCAAAATCCAGTAATGGAATCTAACAGGATTACAAAACCTCTTACACAAACATTAAAAGAATCAATGCTGCAGCACAAATCACAAAGTTCAAGGTTTGATATGGTTCCTCATGAAGCAATTCATGCCTTACTGCATCAAAAATAACCAGGCTGTAGCATAACTAATCAGTTTGACATTTATTGAGTTTGATCTAATCCCAAATTTCTACATTCTACACAAAGCCCATGGTCTGTTTTTTTTTTAAGGATATGTGTTTCTACTTTTTGCAAGTTATTTTGCTGCAATCTTGTAGATGAACCCCATACCACTCATTGTTTCCTAGACAAGGTGGCAAGCAGACTATGGTCCACAATTTGCCAGAGTGGAGCAACCCACAGCGTGCCCAGTTAGATTTTTTTCTTCACCCTTCAGCTCGAAATTATTTTGCACCGTAAACAGTTGGAAGTATGAGCTGATAACAGGGCATCTGGGATCTTGGTGAACAAATGGGCAAGCAGCTTACCTCCTTAAAATGAGATTAAGGGGAAAGAAAGGAACAACAGAGAAGGAAATAGGGTGATGGAGCCAAATTAGATGCAGAAAGTGAAATAAAGAGGAAAAGACTGAATTGAGGTAGAAAAGAAACAAAGGAAAGAAAAAATGTAAAATTTAAAAAGCTCCGCTAATAATTTATAAACTGCATGAACAAGACTCCACAGTTTTATTTGTTCCCTTTCTGGGCCAGAGCAGTTGAGCAGCATTGTAGGAACATAAATCTAATTATCAAAAGGGTCCTTGCGTCATTCAGCCCCACCTTTGAGGCGAGTTTAATTTGTTTCAACAGTGCAAATGCAACAATTTTTCACACTTACAAGGAGGTTGATGTTGAGCTCCTGTTTGTGCAAGTTCAACAATGGAGTAGTGCAAATCATCCAGCACCAGGTGGCGATTTGTAGCTCATGACCCATCTCTTCCGCGCCACAAATTGTTGTGTTACGTATGAACGGATAACAGCGAGCGCCATGAAATTCTGGGCTATTGTGTTCCCTGAGCTCTGTCAGTGGCTCAGAACGTGTTAGGAAATGTGCCATTGGGGTCCACTGTAATTCATCTCATTTCTACCCTATTCTTCCCTGCATTAAGTGTATTCCCATACATCCCATACCGCAGAATTTGGGAGCTTACTCTATGGGAAATTGTGCTGTGTCACAAGATTTTCTCCTTCCATTTCTTTCGTTGCCCATTTCCTTGATTCACAATATAACACTACCCCACAACATCAACAATTGTACTGCTACGGCCAACTACAATATGAAGAAACTATAGTCGAGTGGGGCTAAGAATAATTGTTTTGGTGTTCTTGCTTGAGTTAGGACCAGTTCAGCCCATTAATGGTAATTTGAGCACTAAACAGAGTTAAATTTCAGTCTGTTTTACCTCTTATTTGATACTATAAAATTACTTCACTAAGTTTCATTTTCAGATAAATGTAATTTTGAAAGTGTCTAACCATAGTTTTAGCAATCGTAAGAATACCTTTGGTAAGGATATCAAATTAGAAAGGTGTGTGCAGCCCTATACATGTATATCCAGCTTGGAATTCACAGTGCTCTGAAAAGAGAGCAGGGAAAGTTCAAATTAATACACATTGTTCTTTGAAATGACTCCTGATTTAAGTCCAGGTCCTGCATGCACACAAGACACATACTCAGTGGACGGGAGGAGAAACATGTTTGAGAGTTGCTGCATTCTGTTCTCGCTTAACTATTTCCAGAGCACCAGCAAACATTGAGACTAAAGTGGATGGAGAGGAGTACATGATATGAGGAATCTAAAGCAGGAAGGGATTGACAAAAATCAATTTAAAGATGGGAAACAAAGAGAATACATTTGCTGAGAGAGTCTGGACAGCATTTTACTCAGCAGCTTTACAGCACTGAATACAAACCAACATTTCTACAGCATCTTGTTGCAATATTTATCAAATATGGAGGTCCAAAATTATATTTCTAGTTGTTGTGCAACACTACAATCAGCGATGGCTCAGTTGGTAGCACTCTCGTCTCTGAATTACAAGGTTCCAGGTTCAAGTCCCACTCCAGGATTTGAGCACAAAAATCAAGGCCAACATTCCAGTGCAATACTGAGTGAGTGCTGCACTGTCAGAGGTGCTCTCTTTCAGATGAGACGTTAAACCGAGGCCCCACCCACCTGCTCAGATAGATGTAAAAGATCCCAGGGCACTATTTCAAAGAGGAGCAGGGGCATCATCTCCAGTGTCCTGACCAATATTTATCCCTTAACCAACATCACAAAAACAGATTATGTAGTCATTACCACATTGCTGTTTGTGGGAGCTTGCTGTGCCCAAATTGACTGCTGCATTTCCTATATTACAACAGTGATTACACTTCAAAAGTACTTCATTGGCTGAAAAGTGCTTTGAGATGTCTGGTGGTCATGAAAAGCACGATATAATTGTAAGTCTTTCTTTACAAGCATCTCGTAAAACGACTTAATGCTACCAGTCAGCCTAGTCCCGCAGAAAGCAAAGACCTCCACAAACCATGAATAATCTTTAAAACTGATATCACTAAACCCACATAATCCCTTGGTGAAAATATTTGCACCACAACTATGCTTTGCAGACTATTTGTTAAAGCTGCTTGTGAGATATTGAAGACTAATAAAAACATTTACCAAATTGCTTCTGATCCAATAGGTGCATATGTCTTGAATTTAAGTATGGAAGATTAATTTGGATTATATGAATGAAATGAGAATAGAGGATATCGAATAGGAAAAGGTCACTTTGCCCATCAAGCCTACCTTTTCCACAGCCCGTTCAGAACCTTGTCTATCATAAGACTCCATTAGCTGATGGAGGTGACCAATCACAAACAAAATGCCCAACATGGCAAAAAACACGAGAACGCCAATGCAATCTTACAAAAATTCCAAAAGATGAACATGACAGACATTAATTCTGGTCAGTAGCTTTCCACAGAAAGGAACTACTGTACCATATATTAATACAGAAGTTTATATTTATCCTTATAATCTTCTCCATTCTTGATTTAACTGTCACTAAAGACCTGGGAGGGGATGCATTCTCTTGGCAGATACAACTCTTTGCCAAAGCCCCTTACATGATAATTATGCTGTTGGCGACCAGTAAGCAGCACCAAATTTGAATGTCTAGATTATCTCGGTAGATGGCAAGTGCAGGCTGCCCGGTGCAGGTACGTCCACTTCCGTTCTGATGCCAAATATGTGTAGCTGTGCTCAGCTCCTTTTTTTTGGTAATAGATGAAAGGTTTATTAATTTTTACAGTTGGTTTATACCGATAGGTAACAAAACCTTTATAGAAAATAACCAATTATAGCATTATTTATCCCCATTTTATTGAAATATAAGTTGTCTCCAATGCCCTGCCAATGCTGTGCTGCAAATGCAGTTACAAAGCACAAAATGATAGGTCAATAGATCAGTGTTCCATTTTTGCATAGCATCATCCAAAGGCTGCTGAAGGCAGGTGACAAAACTCAAGACTTGGGAAGACAGCTGCTGGAAATGCTTATTTGGCAGTCAAGGATGAGAAAATATGAGGGCTTATTGTCTACCATGATTGGGTTGCAGAGAGGCAAGCAGCTGCTGAAGCTCTATACATTTAGTTGGTGGAACCACAGTGCGTATGCACATTCTGGTCAGAAGAATGGCAGTAATGCATTCACACATTTTCCAAGAGTTCTACTGCTCACCATGCCCCTTCTGAGATGCTCATATTATCTGTGCTACACAGAGTATATTCAAAGCTCCAGCTGTCAGTCATATACAGACCAAATATTTACTATTCTCAGGTGGGTCTAAGAGGTCTCTTTAGGGCCAAGGTGGCTCAAACATGAAAATTTAGAATTAAGTCAATTGTTGTGGTTGGCAATGTTGAAAGCAGGTGGGCTTGCAGGACTCGAGAGCGCTATTATCGACTGAACAGCCAGCCTAGCTGACAAATGGACATGGAGGAGGCAGACCGCTCACTAGGCTTTGATGAGGAAATGCACAATGACATGAGGGGGGGGGGGGGGGGGGGGAAAGAGAGGCTTGCATGCTTCTATGCTATCGGCTATGCTGGGAGGGGTATAACTCTCTGGGTAGGGCGACCCAAGCACGACAGATTGAAAAGTAGAAGCCAGGCTAAAGGTAGTCCACTGGTGTCCTGGCAGGTGGTTGTGAGCCACATTAATGTCCACATAAAAATATCTTTTATTAGAGACGAGTTTGTTACAGACTTTCAAATAATCAACCTTGGACAGCCATAATCTGCTGAACGCAAGGCAGGACGATCCTCCAATGGAGTTAAATATCTAGCTCTAAACAGACAGAGGTGGGTTGCCTCATCTACCACTAGGCACAGAAGATTAACTCTCACCAGAGCCCGAGGCTCTTAGCATTCAGCACTAGACAACCCAAACTCAAACTATAACGCAATAATCTCTTGGAATAAATTTACATTAAATTTAAATGCAAGCCTGCTGACATTTGATGCAGGACAGGGTTGATCAAGACAATTTATAGATTTCTGCTTGGGTAGATTAAACAGGTGTTTTCTAGGCAAAAGGCTACGACTGGCTGGGAGCTTGTGGAGGAAGTGTGGCTCCCGGGGCCGAGCCGAAAAGGCAAGGGAACTCTGCGTCGGCCTTTTCACAGCTCTCCAGCTCGATCCTCCGTCATTCCGGAGGCAAAATTTCTGGTGCCAGGATCTCGCCTTGAAGAGCTGCCAGTCAATGAGACGGCCAGCAGCTCAGCAGTATCGGCAGCGCCGCCAGTAGCAGTAGCCACTGACAGTACTACAGAGGCCTTGGAACCAGGCCCAGCACTGGAACCCCAGGCAAAGTCTGGCGGGGTTGCCAGTGAGGGGAGGTGGACGTGAAGCCCGGGGTAGGGGGGTCCATAGAGGTGGAGACTTTCCCAGCAGGCCTCCTCCATGGGCCACAGATTGCCCATGGAGGAGGGACCCTCCCCCCACCCCCAAGCCCACAGGGAGTGTGACTCGTTTTACAAGGTGCCCTCTCCAGGTGGCAGTGGCACCCTCCCACCGCTGGTTAGATCCCAGCAGTGGGAAGAGGCCCTTAAGTGGCAATTAATAGGCCACTTAAGGGCCTCAATTGGCCTCTGGGCAGGAAGGCTGTCATTGGTCTATCCCACCCCCAGCAAAATCGCTTGGCGAAGGGCCCTCCGCCTCCTGCCCTGATTCTCCCCCAGCCTCCGACCCCACCTCGAGGGGCTCATAAAATCCAGCCCACTGTCTCATGTGAACAAGCCTGACATTGGAGCTGTGGAACAGGACTGGAAACATAACTGGAAGAGCTTCAGGTAGGACTCGATAGGCCGGATGGCCTCCTTCTGTGTCATAAATGATTATGATGCATAAAGAGAGGGAAGCACATAAAGTGTGCTCAGGGACATGTGCAATCTCCAGCTTCAATTTCAAATAAAAATCTTCATAGAAACTTTCATATCCAGACTGCTCATTTAGAAGTAATTACTGAGCCACAAGACAATCCCGAGCACCAGAAGAACAAGTTGGAAGAAAAACTGGAGAAACTTGAGCTTTCGACCTGAAAAGCAGGCAACTAGAAAGGGACTTCCGACATTCGTGGAATGGGCGGATATGTGGCAGATGAAGTTCAATGTGAAGTGATACATTTTGGTAGGAAGAACAAGGAGACACAATATAAAATAAAAGGCACAGTGGCGCAGTGGTTAGCACCGCAGCCTCACAGCTCCAGTGACCCGGGTTCAATTCTGGGTACTGCCTGTGTGGAGTTTGCAAGTTCTCCGTGTCTGCGTGGGTTTTCTCCGGGTGCTCCGGTTTCCTCCCACAAGCCAAAAGACTTGCAGGTTGGTAGGTAAATTGGCCATTATAAATTGCCGCTAGTATAGGTAGGTGGTAGGGAAATATAGGGACAGGTGGGGATGTGGTAGGAATATGGGATTAGTGTAGAATTAGTATAAATGGGTGGTTGATGGTCGGCACAGACTCAGTGGGCCGAAGGGCCTGTTTCAGTGCTGTATCTCTAAACTAAACTAAAGAGGGTGCACTAGCAGAGGGACCTGGGTGCATACGTGCATAAGTCATTGAAGATGGCAGGACAGGTTGAGAGCGTGGTGAATAAAGCAATCAGTATGCTGGGCTTTATTAATAGGGGCATAGAGTAAAAAAGCAAGGAGGTTATGTTGAATAAAAGCAAAATACTGCGGATGCTGGAAATCTGAAATAAAAACAACAAATGCTGGAAATACTCAGCAGTTCTTGCAGCACCTGCTGCCACAGATGCTGCCAGACCTGCCGAGGTTATGTTGAACTTTTATAATGCACTAGATTGACCTCAGCTGGAGTATTGCGCCCAGTTCTGGGCACCGCACTCTAGGAAAGATGTAAAGGCATTAGAAAGGGTGTAGAAAAGATTCACGAGAATGGTTCCAGGGATTAGAAACTTCAGTTATGAAGATAGACTGGAGCAGGTAGGACTGTTTCCCTTGGAGAAGAGAGGCCGAGAGGAGATTTGATAGAGGATTTCAAAATCATGAGGGGTCTGGACAGAGTTGATAGAGAGAAATTTCAACTCGTGAAAGGATGGAGAATGAGAGGGCACAGATTTAAAGTAATTGGTAAAAGAAGCAAAAAAGTGACATAAGGAAAAAGTTTTTCATGCAGCAAGTGGTTAAGGTTTGGAATGCACTGCCTGAGAATGCATTGGAGGCAGATTCAAAAGGGAATTAGACTGTTATCTGAAAAGGAGGTGCAGGGTTACAGGGAGAAGGCGGGGGAGTGGCACTCGGTGAATTGCTCATTCGGAGAGCCGGTGCAGACACAATGGACTGAATGGTGTCCTTCTGTGCTGTAACAATTCTGTGAATAAACAATGATAAACAATGTTGAATTCCAGAACAGCACTTCAACCTAACCATTAGTAAAGGATAAGGGATGCAGTTTCAAACTGGCTAAAAGGCAGATTTAAGATAATCAGCAAGTTCTTCACAAAGTGCCCAATAAATGGAACAAACGTCCAGCTAGTCTAGTGGATGCAAAAACACCTTGAAATTATTTAACGTCCAGATACTGCAGATTTGTTCTTGACAGAAGAGCGAAAATGGACAAAATGGCCTTACTCATCTGTATCTATCTTATCAAAAATGTCCAGCAACATTTGAAAGCCATGCGCAAGCCACCTCTAAACCTGACCCTCCTCGATTGAGTAAAAGCTCTTCAAATTTCTAGGACCAGCCTTGCACATTATTGGTGTGAAATGAAAAGTGCACAAATTGCAGTTCCAGTTTCAGAACTTAGATCACCTGCAGCATATCAGAAGTAGTCTCACATTGAATTAAAGAGTAATATTGTGGTTATAGTGACCCATTCTTTCTAAGTTTCCCACTTAGTTGCAGGCTAGTTGGAATTGTATGCATGGACTTTAAGACTTCACACTGTTTGCTAACTTACACCGCTTCACAAATGGTGAATACTGGTTACATTATTAACTTTAAATCCTAGATTCAACCATATTACCTTTCTCTGAAGTCTCCCCAATGAAAGTTCCTTTTGAAGGAAAATTGCACAAACAACACATGACAGTTTCAAATGCTTCTGAAAAATCCAAGCAATTATATCTACAGGATAGCTTTCATCCATTTATTTGGTTCTAAATGCAACCTCACCGGTAATTTATTGCTGATTAAAATAACCTGATTTGAGCTCCCCAAAGGTCTGTAGGTAAACAAAATCACCACCTGTGTGTAATCATACAGACCAGGAAGGTTCAATCCCCAGACTATACCAAGTTAACTGACCTCACCAGCAGGATTTCAAGTGGAGAGGTCATAGAAAAAAAAGGGATTCCGGGTACAATTTATCAAGAAATACAAAAAGCAATGAGTTGGTGACAAGTTTATACAAGATATTTGGTAGACTATAGCGGTAACATTGTGTACAGGAAAAGTGCAACTTGCATTCAGTAGGAAAATACTAGGGATAAGAGGATTATCAGTACGATGACAGGCTTTAAAAGAAAAACCTGGCTGTGTTTACTGTAGTGGGAAAGGTCAAGAGAAATACAATAGGTGTTTTTAAAATTTGAAACAGGTTTCAGGATAAAGAGTGAATAATTTCCACTGATCAGTGAATCAGTAACAAATGAGCATAAACACAGGATTAGTGCCAGAGACACAAAAAAGGTCAGAAACATTTCTCTTCATATAAAAGATTATTAGGATATGCAATGCTTTATCATAAGTGGCTAGAGACGCCAAATCAACTGCAATATTTAAAATGGAATTGGACCAACACTGGAAATGGGACTGGAGTAAATAGATCTGGTGACGAAGCTACCAATGGCACAATTGGACAAATGACCTCCTCCTTTACTAATATTTCTATGATTCAGCACAAGTAGTTAGCAAAGGGAACTTTAAAAAAAAACTATACATTCCTTCTTCTGATCTCTATCCAAAGGATAGTGCTACAAATGCTGAACTGGTGGATGTTAGGTAAAGGCAGCATTGGGCTCAGCTCTGATACAAGCCCAGCAATCAAGTAGCCTGTGAGAACTCACCACCTAACTCACATGAATAGCAGCCATTGGATAAGGAGCCCAAGAGTTGCTGGCTTCCACCATACAGGAAATGAGTAAGCAGCCTCCAGCAGAGAAGGGAAGGAAGAAGTGGCAAAGATTGGAATTTTATTTAAATAACATGTTTTGTCTTTAAATATGGACCCTTTGAGATGTAAACCATGCTTATTGCATAACCTTGTTCATACCTGCCCTACATTAACTGAACACTCAGTGACTAGTCAATCATCACACTTTTATTTACAGACACCAATTCAATGGTGTCCATTTATGTTTCCTGATCTAATGTGTGCCATCTTGTGTTTAAGGATTCAAACTTATCTGTTGTTCCTTCGTCCATCTGCTTAATTTGGCTTGATCGTTATGAATACTATCACAGCTTGCTGTCATCAGCAAATGTTACAGCACTCTTAGAAGCTTCCTCCAACATCATCTATAAATAGCAGCAAGGACTTTTGCTCTAGAATCAAATGGCCATGCACCCTTTCACTTCCCTCCTCTTATTTCCCAGCCCCCACCCACTGACAATGCCTTTTCCATTCTATTACTCAGGCAATTTTCAAAATGCTGGGCTATATGTCATACATTTCACAAGCCTTAATCTTCTCTGCAAACCACACATGTGCCTTCTGAAAATCCAAGTAAGTTAATTTATATCTATTGGAAACCTTTATTTATTTGGATCCCTCCTCAATGAATTCCAGCAGCCTTGTGAGGCATGACCCATTAGATCTGAAACTCCTTACAGCCTCGGCGCAGTTTGGATGTAGAATAATGGTGTCTTACTGGCATACATCCAACTATAATAGATAGTTACTGTTTAATTTGTTCTTGCCATAGGATTCTTCCAGATACTTACTTTTCAGTTGTGTCTGTGATCAATGGTGCCTACATAACTTAATGTACTAGAAAACCACTGCACTAAAACTTTGCAGTTTAATGGAGCCTTTAATTTTTTTTTAAACTGGAAAATTACTATTTTAGGTGACTGGGCAGATTTTGAAAAAAGTGCATTTTACTTATTCACTAAGGTCTCACTCGGACTGCCTCAAACACAGGTAAAATGTACATAAACCTTGCGTAATTTGGTTACAATGGGCACATAAAATACTATCAAACTAGCCCAACAGGCTTAAGTATTCAAACCAAGGGACAGATCTTTGCCTAATTCAGATCAAACAAAAGGAAATTTGAAAATAAAATCGCTAAAACAGCAGAATGTAAGATTGTACACTAATTTTTAAACAGAATAAACTTAGTACCACACTGTGCAACACATTTACCCAGTAAGCTATCTGTGGGAGGAAGAAGGAGGCACTCAATAATTGTGCTTAATAATCATGTTGCTGAATAGCTGCAGCTTGTGAAATTCCTCTATTAAAGATTTTTATGCAGAGGCCCAAAGTTGCTGGGTGCATGAAATTACTTGCTGATGCGGGCCACACCGAGTGCCCTTCAAAAGCCACAGACCCTTAATATTTTAAAACAACAGCTGTAAAACTGTGAGGCACAGTGAGAGGGGGGGGGGGGGGGGGGAACATTCATAATGATAATTTTTGAAACAAGGGAAACAAAAATTCAAAGTTTAAGTTGGAATATCCACAGAGTTAAAATTTTGAAGGTCTTTTTCTTGTATGCCATTCCTAGCAAATGGAGAAACTTTTAACTACTTTATGCAATACAATGGTAAACGGCACGCAAAACTACTGATAATGAAGCTCAATTATGCAGAACACTGCACAGGCAGCCGTTGCCATGGGGAACAATCTCTGCAACTCTTGGTCAGAGGGCTTAGTTTAGCTGTTGCTGACATCAGGCCGCTCCCATTCACAAGCTCAAGTCTGAAACAGTGGAAATTGTAGAGGTATGGACTGGCAAATGGGAGGCTAAATTGACCTAATTCCAATAAAATTTGAGAATCACAGATTTGAATGGTAAAAAAACATTTCCACACATGAATGGAGAACATAGCAGTACTTTTTTAAATTTTAACTATTGGCATGAAATTGATTAAATATACTGAATATCAGACATTCAAGACTAGATACGTAGAGATGAACAGTACTTTCTGCAATTCATATCAAAATTTAGCTTGAAGGTAAAAAGGTTATTAAAACTTTATATTCCCACCCATCTCCTTTAAATCACATTATTCTTCCATACTAAGAAGTTTTCAACTGAAATCAGTCAACAATCTTCTGTAAATGTTTATTTTTTTCCCCATTATGCACCATTCTCTGCTAATAGAGCTGGCTGACAGGCAATCTGTTCTTTGGGTCTCCATTAAGCCATTCACATTTTATCCATGAGAATGTGAATGAAAGAAGCCTCAGGAACTGCTGCCAATTTTTTCTCTCCTCTCTCTGAAGGCAGTGCCTAGTCAGTCAGATAGCTAAGGGAAATCCACACTAACATTTCATTGCAGATGCAAGTTGGTTTGAGATACTGTACCATCTTCAAAACAGAAGTTTGCAGCAGGGCACTTCTCTTTTCCCCTCCAAAACTATTGAAGCGCTACTTTAGACAGGATATAAAATAAATTAGAAGCTCTGACCTGTACGTAGATTCTTTAATGTTAGCATCGGCTAAAGGCCTGCAGTGCAAAGACTTCACGACTGATAGGTTAATTTAGGGTTCCAGAAATAAAATAAATGTTATGGTCACCTTGAACCAGCTTTTAAGGTGAACTCTATGACTCTATATTTAAATCATAAAGTCATATGGTAACTTAGCAATTATGGTACTGGGTTAGCATCCCAGTCATGAGTTGAAGTCCCAATACAAGTTATGAAAGTAAATTCAATAAATCTGGCTAATTTGTGGGCTAACACCAAATAAAGTGACCATAAAAGCTGACATTGTCAGAAAAAACAACTGGTTCACTAATATCCATCAAGGAAAGGAAACTGTCAGCTCCATCTAGTCTAGCTACAGAAGAATCTAGTCCCAGGCAATGAGACTGAATCAATGCCCCTGGGGCATCTCAAGATGGTCCATAAATGCACTGCCTACAACTCAAGAACAAATCAGTAACTAAGAAGGAATGACAGAAAAGAAAGCCTTAGAAACTCCCATCTCCTTTGGCCAATGGATATTTATTGTCGCTCCCATTATGCAACACTAAAAAAAGCAATGTCCAGAATCAGAAATAACTATTATTGCAATATTAACCCCAAACTATTCAAATTACAACTTTATACATTAAAATAAAATATGAACACATTACTGTTGTCCTCGATTGTCCATAATAACCTGCATCGTGGTGGAAAAACATGACTTTTCTCCCGCTAAATCCAGAAAAGCCCATTCTCTGACAATCACAACAACAAACATCATCAACAACTTGCATTTATATAGTGCCTTTAACGTGGTAAAATATCTCGAGGCACTTCATAGACCTCAGAGGGCTAGAGTAAGTTAAAGAGATAGGGAAGGACGAGGTCCTGGAGGAATTTGAAAACGTATGAGATTTTAAAATCAAGTCTTTGTCGAATGCTTGGAACCTACTTCTAAACAAGATTCCACTGTTACCCAACGAGAAACAGTAAGAGAAGGAAAAAACACTGAAAATTGATGTAACTGCAAGCGACAAAAAAATAAACAATAGCACCTCCAATTTGGGCTGGTGTACTGGAGGGACGATTGGGCCAGTTCAGAAAAAAGCTGAATAGCTTTTTGAAAAAAATCAAGTGAAATGCTTAGAAAACTAATCAAGAAAAGTAAGTTATCTCTGAAGTTTATGGGCTATGTCCCTCATTAGCTGGTTCAAAGACTGAGGCAAGAAGCACATACAAATGAAACTGGATATCAGAAGCTCTCCACTGCTGTAGTTGATACTTGCCATAGATCAAACTTATGCTTATCACTCCTTTGTGAGACTATACAAATATGTGGTTAAGAGCAGAACTGCAATGACAAGCAAGCATAAATGCACCCTGCAAAGACAATACATCAGTTCTGGGATCAAAGGCGTAGTGCCTGTGGAGTCAACAATAACTTACATTTATATAATGCATTTAACAAAGCAAAACACCTCAAGGTGCTTAACAAAAGCAATAACAAAAACATTGATATTTTGACAGAGTCGCAAAAGGAAAAATCAGGATAGATGACCAAAAGCTTGATCAAAGAGGTAGGTTTTAAAGAGCATTGTTAAAGAGGAAAGAGGCACAGGGGCTTAGGGAGGGGATTCCAAAGTTTAGAGCTAAGGCAAGCCGGAGGCACGGCAGCCAATGATGGAGCGATTAAAATTAGGGATACAAAGACCCCAGAATTGGAGTGCAGAGATCTCAAAGGTTTGTAGGGCTGGAGGTGTCAACGCAGAATACTGTAGGCAAACCAGGCACCGCTGTCCATCCTCACAGTGGAGCCACTCTTCATGCTGCCGTCACAACATGACCGGGTGATGACAATTCACCTCTACAACCCCTATGTTCCTGTGATGGATGTACTCACCTTCCCCACCAAGTACGTCGAGGTGGCTGGCAGCAGCACTGATGTCAAAGACCCATTTGGGATTTGGAGCAGCAAGTGGCAGGTCAAGGTGGCCTTGAAGGTCGATGCCAACGGAGCCATCATCCATCCTCCCTCCAGCTTCACTATCGGGGGAAGTCGAGGCTTCTTGGTCTATGCAGGGCAGCCCAGAGTTTGTTGCACCTGTGGCAAATCTGGTCATGTGGCAGCTAACTGCAGCACAGTCGTCTGCAAGAACTGCAAGAAGGAAGGCCATCAGACCAAGGACTGTAAGCAGAGTAAGTGCTGCAACCTGTGTGGTGAGGCAGGCCACCTCTACAAATCCTGCCCCAAACGCTGCCTCAGTTATGCTCAGGCAGCAAGGTCCAAGGAAAGGCCGGGAGAAGGAACGATGAATGCATCTGGTGCTGGGAAGGTGACAAGAAACCCTCTCCGCAGCGAGGAAAGTCTACCTGAGAAGAAGAAAGGGGAGGCAGCTGCAACCAGTGACCCAACACCTACTCTGTGCCCGGAAACCCCTCCTCTACAAGATGGTTTGCCCTCCTCCTTCTGGAATGTGTGTTTGCAAAGCAGGTGTGGAAAGAAATGCAGTGGTTTTTGTCGCGGTTCATCCCAAGCAGCTCTGTAACACAGGCGTCTGTGCTCTACGAGATAAACATCAACTGCTGCTGGAGGACCATCAATTCGGTGAAAGACACTCTTTGGTCTGCTGGTCTTCCAGTGCAAAGAGTTGTCCATGACCGAGTGTTGCAGACAGGCACAGTCCAGGGTCCAGGACTTTGTGCCGAGGGACGCACTAAAGCTTGGGGCAGATGCGGCAAAGGCTCAATGGGGAAAGACCACTGTGTAAGGCCCCCCCACCAAGGTGAACTGAGGGGCTGGATCCATGGAAAACCCCTCGGGCTGTATCCAGAAAATATGGGTCTGCTGCAAAATGTACATGGCATGTAAAATGAAATCGAAGGGTTGTGAAACAACTCACTCCTGTATTGAAGGAAACTGATCTCCTTTGAACTCTTTGTATTGTCGACTTGGTGCTGTTTTGAACTGTTTTGTAATTTTTTTTTTTACAGATTTATATGAATAAAGTATATTTTGGAAAAAAAGCAGAATACTGTAGGAAGTCAGGCAGAAGTATTATTCTAAGGCTATTTTGTTGCCTATTTTCTTTGAACCAAAACAATAGTGAACGTCTGACAAGTACCCCTTTTTACAAGAAGAGCACGACTAAAACAATTGGCTCACAACAAAATGCATGCAGATTTAGCCTTCAAGCTTCATAGAGATGGACCAGTTCCTTTCTCCCAGAGATACTGCACACAAAAGTGCAAAGTATACACTCAAGCGGGCCTGTTCAATATATTCTTTAATCAAACTATTTCCAGAAGGGCCTTATTTTGAGGACAGTTATTTATTTGTAGCAAACTGCAATCCTGCGATTTGAAAAGAATTAAGATCTTCCAGTTGTTTGACACAGTAAAATTCAGTAAATACTTCACTAATCCCAAAAGCATCTCAAATGTAAAAGCAAGTCTGTCAAATAGTTAGGAATGCAGGGCTACATAAAATGGGAGACTCATGTTAAAGAATATTCACTTGCCCACTACACTAAGTTACAGTAGAATTTAGCGCATATTTTAGGCGAGATTAATCAAAAATTCTGTTTATTTCATCACAAAATTACCATATTTTAAGCGGCAACTTCTTCCAGTTCGAATGAAAGGTCATTGTCTTGAAATGTTAACTCTTTCTCCACAGATGCTGCCTGACCTAAGTGCATCCAGCACTTTGCTTTTAATTCAGATTTCCAACACCTGCAGTATTTTGCTTATCTTTTAAATAGATTCACTAAAATGACTCAAATGGGCGGCACAGTGGTTAGCACCGCAGCCTCGCTGCTCCAGCGACCCGGGTTTGGTTCTGGGTACTGCCTGTGCGAAGTTTGCAAGTTCTCCCTGTGACCGCGTGTGTTTCCGTCGGTTTCCTCCCACAGCCAAAGACTTGCAGGTTGATAGGTAAATTGACCATTGTAAATTGCCCCTAGTGTAGGTAGATGGTAGGAGAATGGTGGGGATGTGGTAGGGAACATGGGATTAATGTAGGATTAGTATAAATGGGTGGTTGTTGATTGGCAGAGACTCAGTAGACCGAAGGGCCTGTTTCAGTGCTGTATCGCTCTATGACTCTATGACTAATCTTCGCATTCTCATACCGGGAAAATCTCCAATGATAAAAGGATTTAACAAATTTAAATCACAAACCCAGTAAAAGACTAAAGTTAGTTTGGATAAAAGGACCCATGTTTTTACAATGCAAATTGGACACAGAAAATAAAAACTCTGCGTTAAATTGTTTACCCTGACTCCAGGCCCAGTTACAGAGCTTTCCAATTACCCTCAAATTTAAAAGTCAGACTAATACTTCACACTTAATCACCATGAAATTTACCTCCTCAAATGCTCACAATAGATTTTGCCTCATCATCCCAACAACTATGTGGGAGTCTTGTTCTGCTCCTTGCCTAAAGCAACCACTTAGTAGATGCAAACAAAAATTATTTTTATGTTGATGACCTGCACACCTATGTAGTTTCATTACCCACCTTAAAGATAAGGAATTGAATCAGGGCAGATAAAACTCAAGAGTGAGAAAAAGTGGTCATTAAGTTATTAATCTTGATGCTATAATTAATAACACTAAAGACGACAATACTGACCTCCTACCCTTTCGTATTTGTGAATACCATTTTTTTTCCAGTTGCAACCAACCACCTCTTGGCTTGGGAATCACACCTGAATAGCACAGTATCGAAAGGATGACAAAAAGAAAAATGACTAAAGAGGTGCAATTCTCCAAAACCTTGGCTCTACCAGCATGATCAGCAACTTTATTATAGTACACTAAAGCTCATACTTATCAAGGGATGGAAGTATTGTAAGCCCAATGTGATAAGCTTTAGGAAAAAAAAAATCATGTTGAACTCAATTGTTCAAAATCAAGGAGGATAGTGAACTCGAGGTTGATCTACTCTAAGGTCATAGTCATGCCTCTGTAAAAGGTGTTTCCAAGCCGTCCAGTCCTTAATAAGATTGTAATCATAATAGCACCAGCAGCTGATATGTGAAATACAAAAGCTGTCGCAGCTGCACTTTAACCATAATTACGTATCCACAGTTTGCACTACATACCATCACTGAAGCTCCACACAATTCTCTCAAAAGTATAAAAACAGAAAGTGCTGGAAATACTCAGCAGATCTGGCAGCATCTGTGGAGACAGAAACAGAGTTAATGTTTCAGGTCTGTGACCTTTCATCAGAACTTAATTCTGATGATAGGTCACAGACCTGAAAACGTTAACTCTGTTGCTCTCTCCACAGAAGCTACCAGACCTGCTGAGTATTTCCAGCACTTAGTTTTTATTTCGGATTTCCAGCTCAAATGCTCACAATAGATTTTTCCGTAATATTTTGCTTTTATTCTTCCAGATATTGATGTTACCTGGAGCTTTACTTCTTGTATGCATAATTGGCTGCATTCATGCAGACATAGGACATCTATTACAACAAAAACAAGAAATGCTGGATTCACTCAGCAGGTCTGGCAGCATCTGTGGAAAGAGAAGCAGAGTTAACGTTTCGGGTCAGTGACCCTTCTTAGGACATCTATTAACTGACATAGCTCTATAAGGATTAGTGTTATAACTATTGCATTTCAGCATCTTTATCGGTGATTTGAATGAAGGCATTGAGGGAACAGTTCTTAAATTTACTAATGATATAAAGATGTGCGCCAAGAATATAAATGAAATTAATAGCCTGTAGAAATGTGCAGATACCCTTCAATATGGGTAAATGTACTGTGATGTATTGGGTCAGAGTAATTCCAGACATTTGTATACAAAGCAGGGTAATCCAATAGATGTCCTATGTCTGCATGAATGCAGCCAATTATGCATACAAGAAGTAAGGCTCCAGGTAACATCAATATCTGGAAGAATAAAAGCAAAATATTACGGATGCTGGAAATCAGTTGAGCAACAGAGAAGCCTACAGATAGTTGCTGCCAAAAGGGAAGGAGAATAGTGTGTTAGGATGTCGTTAAATATCTAGCATAAAATTAGGAATACAATGAAGTTGCGCCCATCATGTTTGGTTTTGATCCCCTAATGTATCAGAGAATATCAAGGCCCTGGAGAAGGGCCAGAGAAGGCTACCAAAATGACAACTAGTCTTGGGGGGTTCTTATTTGGCAGGATACGTTTAGGGAATTGGGTGCTATTCATTGGGAAAGCACAGACTTCAAGGTGATCAGATTGAGGTTTTGAAAATGACAAAGGCAATGCATTCTGCTTAAAAGGTTATGTTACCTGAACTAGGTAGAGAGGAGAGGACTGAAGGCATCAGTGTAAAACACAAAAACAGAGTTGTTAAATGCAAGCTTCAGTGAGTCCTTGACCTCTGGAATAGATTGCCAAAATGCACACCTTTAAAAGGAAGTTGGATGAATCCCAATGAATTAAGGAAGCGTAGATAGGTGTGGGCTAATTGTAACTGTTGCTGAGTTACTGCAATCTCCTGGAACTAGCTTGATTGCCTTGAGGTTGGAGAGGAATTACCTGGAATATTTTTTCTTAACCGTTTAACTGGCCTACGCTTTCTATGCCTCTCCCGGGGGCAGCGCGAGAGGGGGAGCACGAGAGAAGGAGCAAGTGTGAGACACTGGATGATGGTATGTACATGGATCAGAATTTTTGTCTCTCTTCGGATTCATTTATTTAGCAATTCAAATACAGTGTTAATCATTGTTTGATGAGCTCGGGTTATCATAGTATACACTAGCCTGGGAATAATGGTAGGAAAATTGTTTCCTCCAAGTATACCAAATGATGTCACCTAAAGTTAGGTCTTTTTCACTTTTCAAGCATCAAAAACATGTAAAAGGTAGTATGCCCAGGTTATCATTGGGAGAAAAAAGGTCAAAGTCCTATTAGACATACTGGTGTCAGGACAGACAATGTGATCCATGCAATCATAATATCCTGTGCTTTTCTATTGTCCACACATCTAGAATCATTGCATTGTGATCAGGAGTACATACCAAGAGAGGATGCTTCCAAGGAATGGTAGCAGTTTCTTAAGTGCTGCAGGAGACTGGCTTGTTGAGAATAGAGAAGGAAGACAGAACACTCTCAGGAAGGCCTTACAAATATGCAGATGAGATGTTGCCAATAGATTCAAAGCTAGCAGTTTAGTAAATTAACTACATGTGTTTTCTAAGGTTTACCCACATAATAGATGTTACGATACTGATATTGCTTTGAACTTAACTAGTATTTATATAATGTCTTCAACATAGCAAAATGTTGCAAGGCGCTTCACATGAGCATTATCAAACAAAATTCGACACAGCCACGTTAGGGGATATTAGGGCAGACAATCAAAAACTTGATCAGAGGTAGGTTTTAAGGGGCATCTTAAAGGAAGAGAGAGAGAGAGAAAGAGAGGTAGAGAGGAAATTTCAGAGCTTAGGGCCCAGGCAGTTGAAGGTACGGTCACTAATGGTGCAGCGATCAATATTAGGGATGCCCAGGACATCAGAATTGGAGGAGCGCAGATATTTCGGAATGTTGCAGGGCTTAAGAAGCAGAAATTGGGAGGGCTATGGCCATGGAGAGATGGGAATTTTAAAATTGATGCACTGCTCAACTGGGAGCAAATGTAGGTCAGCGATGCAGGGATGACAGATGAATGGGATGGCGCAAGTTAGGATACAAACAGCAGTGTTTTGAACAATCTCAAGTTTAGAGGGTACAATGTGGGAGACCCACCATTGTGGGAATAGTCACGTCTAGAGGCAACAAAGGCTTAACAACAGGGGACGCAGAGTCAGAAATCGGTGGTTTGAATGATGGAGCCAATATTTGGATGAAGACATATCTTGGGGTTGAATATGACACCGAGGATGCGGATAGTCTGGTTCAGCCTCGTATAGTTTCCAGGGAGAGGGATGGAGTGGGTGGCTAGGGAACAAAATTTGTGACGGGGACCAAAGACAATGGCTTCAGTCTTCCTAGTATTTAATTGGAGTTAGTTTCTGCACATCCAGCACTGGATGTCAGACAACCAGACTGACAATTCAAAGGCCGTGGAAGGGTCGAAAGAAATGGTGGTGAGGTAAAGCTGTGAGCCAGCATGTGTGTGGAAACTGATGTTGTGTTTTTGGATATTGCTGTCAAGGGGAAGCATATAGATGTAAAATAAGAGGGGGCCAAGGTTAGACTTTAGGTTTTCAGAGATAATGGTGCAGAAGCAGTCATTTCAAGTGATTCTCTGGTTATGAGCAGGTAGTGTTACAGGAGGTTTTATTTTTGTATTAAAATGTTAGAATTCTGTGTGTTTTAAAAAACTGAAAAAAGGATTTTCAGTGGATATGGACACCTGCAAATAGCTGAAATTTTTGGATGCTGGTTTTGTATACAAGAATAGGAAAGCAAGCAGTTTCAAGGAAGCCAGCCAGGGGTTTTTGGCCTCCTCAGAGCAACACTTTGAATGACAAGGAAGACACTGTTTCTGGTCATATGATCGGCTCAGGCAGGTTTACTTTCACCTTGGACCCTTTTAAAAACTAGCGAGTTGGACAAAGAGCAGGTATCATAAGCATTTTGTTTGTTTAAAAAAAAACTAGGTTGGCTGTGTGCCTTTGACTGAAAAAAACCTCTCTGAACAATAACTGCAGAGGTTTAGTGTTGGAAAAGTCCAGGCTGCAGGGCAATTTGTATCCAAGCAATCTAATGGTTTTACGACAGTCTTATGACTCCTATTGCTGGAGGCTTTCAGTTCC
The DNA here is from genome assembly GCF_036365525.1 of Heterodontus francisci. NCBI lineage: Eukaryota > Metazoa > Chordata > Chondrichthyes > Heterodontiformes > Heterodontidae > Heterodontus > Heterodontus francisci. The sequence continues at coordinate 18,416,958 of NC_090380.1, read as the reverse complement.
ATTTTGGCAGTGAAAGAAACAACCAGGGGGCTGTAAGCAGCTGAGTTACTGCTGGAAACTGGCCAGGAATTCAGCCCAGAAAACTCACTCTCTCTTGAAAAATAATTCCTGTGTCAAAGAGAAAGAGATCCAAAGAAAAGAGGAATTGCTACACTCTATGGTGTAACATTGCTTTGGAGAAAGCCTGTGTTTTGGGTGTGGCAAAGTTGCTGTTGTCTCCATTCAAGAATTCCTGTCTGAAGAGCGAGTTCTGTAATTGCTGAGTTCTATGGAGAGAGGCTGAGAGGAAGCCTGCACTGTTGAAAGTAGTCTCCAGTCTCTGAAATATCTCTAATTTAAGAGTAAGTCCTGTTGACTTTTGTGTTTTTGGGAAGTTCCTGAACTCTCAAAAGTTTCTGTTAGACTGCTACTTTAAAATTTAAATAGCCCTGTTACTGAAAGATCTGAGAGACGCCGGCTGCAGACTACCTTGAAAGCCTACTCATGATAGACTGTTCATTAATTTCTCCTGGAGACATCAAGTGGGATCTGACTAATCGACTCTGGGATATCTCATCGAGCCAGGAAAATACTACCAGAAGATACAACCCAGTTATTTTATTATCCTGAAGAAACTGTTATAAAGTCAAGCCATCCTTTTCCCCCCCAGTTAACCGTTGGTATTTGAATGTATGTGTGTGCATGAGGGTTCGGAAGATTAGGAAGTGATGATCTTTTCATGCATATAGATTCATCTCATTATCGTTTAAAACTTGGTTTATTAACAAATAGTTAATTTTATTGTTTAAAGAAACCTGGTTTGGCATGTTTTAATTATGGGAAAAAATAAAGTGATTAATTTGGATATTTTCCAGTAGGTGGGAAATTTTACTAATATGCTGTGACCTGTGGAGTAATGGGACTGAATTAACAGTGCATTACTCCCACCTTGGCTGAAACATAAGCATTTTGAAAATTAGACCTGACCTGCCTGGAGACTAGAGAAAAAGACCTCTCACTGCAAAAGAAACATGAATCTCTTGAAAAGAAACCCTGTATTTGAAAAGTGGCAGACTCCTATTGCCTCCCGTCTCTGAAGAATTCCTGCATCCAGTGTGGTTCCTGTTTCCTCCTGTTTTGGGAAATCCTGGAAGCTGAAGAAAGTTTTTACTGTTATACTGCTGCTGTGAGTCCTTAGCAGACCTGTTGCTGCACCCCCGCTGAAAGACCTATGTGACGCCTGCTGTAGCCGAATTGCCTTGAATGCCAACCCATCACAGACTATTCATCAACCTCGCCAGAAGACTTAACGTGGCATCCGACTATTTGACTTTGGTACACCTCACTCAACATGAGAATTTCTTACCAGAACGTGACAAATTGAATTATTTTATTACTCCTTTTATTCATATGAAACAGCTGTAAACCACAATCCTTTTTTTCCCTCGAATGTATGTGTGTGCATGAGATCTAGGGAAATAAGATAAATCTATAAAAATAAAAAGCTCCTTATTAGTAGTTAAGACTTTTTTTTCCTAATAAATACTTAATGTTGTTTAAAGAAACCTGGTTGGTGTGCTTTATTCTGGGGAACAAATAGTGTGTCTAATTGGCTATTCTTCGGTAGATTGCGGGAACAAAATCCAACGCAAACAACATTAATTGAGGGGGGAGTAATAATTGAAAGAAAAATAAAAGTACCAGGTTTCTTGTGTAACAGGGTAGAGTCTACACCTCCAGAATGGCATTAGCAGTGGCTGAAACTTTTCTGGGAGAGGAGAATGTGTCCCTCAGAGACTTGAAAACTCTAATCAAGTTTAAACTAAAGGATTTGGCAGCACAATTGGGGTTAGACAGCACAATTGGGGTTAGAATTGAAATCAGGAGCTAAAAAAGCAGAGATAATTGACGTAATAGCACAACATCTGAAATTGAAAGATGATGATAGTAAGTCAGAGGGTGATGCAGTGGAATTGGCTAAAATTCAGTTACAGTTGAGGCAACTGGAGCTCTCCCCAAGTATGAGGAAAGAGACAGTGAGGCATTTTTCATTTCTTTTGGAAAAATAGCCAAACAAATGAAATGGCCAAAGGAAAGCTGGACTCTGCTTACGCAAAGCAGGTTGGGCAGAGTTCATCAAGTTTATGCCATGCTTTCTGAAGAGGCTTCTGTAGATTGAGATTGCAAAAAAGGCTATTCCTGCTGCTTATGAGTTAGTCCCTGAAGCTTACCGATAGAAGTTTCCAAACCTCCGAAGATTGGCTGGGCAGACTTATGTAGAATTTGAGAGGGTAAAAAAAATTAATTTTGATCATTGATGTCATGCAGGCCCCCGCCTGCCAAAAATGAGGCATATTAATTTCTGCTTGCTGATGGATTGAAAACACCTCTCCTGGCTGGCTCGCCAAAGCCTCGCCTGTCTGCTCCCATCCCTTCCTCACAAGCCTCTGAATCAACGAAAGACACATGAGCCCCAAGAAAGGTCACCTACAGCGAACAAGGTTTAAGAATAATACTGGACCACAACAAAAAGCAAGATCTACCTACAATGAAGGACTCTACAGTGAGCTTGAAGAACCGTAACAACTCTACAGGGCGGCACAGTGGTTAGCACCGCAGCCTCACAGCTCCAGGGACCCGGGTTCGATTCTGGGTACTGCCTGTGCGGAATTTGCAAGTTCTCCCTGTGACAGCGTGGGTTTTCACCGGGTGCTACAGTTTCCTCCCACAGCCAAAGACTTGCAAGTTGATAGGTAAATTGGCCGTTGTAAATTGCCCCTAGTGTAGGTAGGTGGTAAGGAATATGGGATTACTGTAGGGTTAGCATAAATGGGTGGTTGTCGGTCGGCACAGACTCGGTGGGCCGAAGGGCCTGTTTCAGTGCTGTATCTCTAAAAAATAAATAAAATAAATAAAAATATTGCCTCAATCCTTTCCACTTTATTTTTCTTCTGCTCTTTCCTATCTCTATTTGCATGTGAATTGTGTATGTATGCTAGCGTGGGGCGCGGCGTGTGGCTGTGTGGATGAGGGTAGAGCAGTTGATGTAGTCTACATGGACTTCAGTAAGGCTTTTGATAAGGTCCCGCATGGGAGATTGGTTAAGGTGGTAAGAGCCCATGGGATCCAGGACAATTTGGCAAATTGGATCCAAAATTGGCTTAGTGGGAGGAGGCAGAGGGTGATGGTCGAGGGTTGTTTTTGCGAATGGAGGCCTGTGACCAGTGGTGTACCGCAGGTATCGGTGCTGGGACCCTTACTGTTTGCAGTGTACATTAATGATTTAGATGTGACTATAGGAGGTATGATCAGCAAGTTCGCAGATGACACGAAAATTGGTGGTGTCGTAAATAATGAGGAGGAAAGCCTTAGGTTACAGGACGATATAGTTGGGGTGGTAAAATGGGCGGAGCAGTGGCAAATGGAATTTAATCCTGAGAAGCGTGAGGTGATGCATTTTGGGAGGACTAACAAGGCAAGGGAATATACAATGGATGGTAGGACCCTAGGAAGTACAGAGGATCAGAGGGACCTTGGTGTACTTGTCAGATTACTGAAGGCAGCAGCACAGGTAGATAAAGGTGGTTAGGAAGGCATATGGGATACTTGCCTATATTGGCCGAGGCATAGAATATAAGGGAGGTTATGAGGGAGCTGTATAAAACGCTAGTTAGGCCACAGCTGGAGTACTGTGTACAGTTGTGGTCACCACATTATAGGAAGGATGTGATTGCACTGGAGAGGGTGCAGAGGAGCTTCACCAGGATGTCGCCTGGGCTGGAGCATTTCAGCTATGAAGAGAGACTGGATAGGCTGGGGTTGTTTTCCTTGAAGCAGCGAAGGCTGAGGGGGGACCAGATTGAGGTACACAAAATTATGAGGGACATTGATAGGATAGATGGGAAGAAACTTTTTCCCTTAGCGGAGGGGTCAATAACCAGGGGGCATAGATTTAAGGTAAGGAGCAAGAGGTTTAGAGGGAAGTTGAGGAAAAAACCTTTCACCCAGAGGGTGGTTGGAACCTGGAACACACTGCTTGAAGGGGTGTTAGAGGCAGGAATCCTCAACATTTCAGTAGTATTCAGATGAGCACTTGAAATGCCATAGCATACAAGGCTACAGGCCAAATGCGGGAAAATGGGATTAGATTGGATGGGTGCTTGATGGTCGGCACAGATGCGTTGGGCCAAAGGGTCTGTTTTTGGGCTCTATGACTCTAGGAACATCTTAAAGCATCCCAAACCACTACGAAAAGATGGACAGACAAGACAAAGATCCAAACTTAGGGAAAATGTTAGAAGCTATTACTAAAGATGTTATAGCAGGGCATTTAGAAAAATTCAAGGTAATCAGGCAGAGCCAGAGTTTTGTGAAAGGGACATCATGTTTAACCAATTTATTGGAGTTCTTCGGGGGAGTTACATGTGCTGCGGATAAAGGGGAACTGGTGGATGTATTGTTCTTAGATTTCCTGAAGGCATTTGATAAGGTTATTGCAGAAAATAAAAGCTCATGGTGTAGGGGGTAACATATTGGCATGGATAGAAGATTGGTTAGCTAACAGGAAACAGGGTAGGCATAAATGGGTCATTTTCTGATTTGCAAGATGTAACGAGTGGTGTGCCATGGGGATCAGTGCTGGGGCCTCAACTTTTTACAATTTATATAAATGACTTAGATGAAGGGACTGAAGGTATGATTGCTAAATTTGCTGATAAGACAAAGACAGGTAGGGAAGTAACTTGTGAAGAGGATATAAGGTGGCTACAAAGGGATATAGATAGGTTAAGTGAGTGGGCAAAGACCTGGCAAATGGAGCATGATGTGGGAAAGTGGGAAATTGTCCACTTTGGCATAATATCTAAATGGTGAGATACTGCGGAGCTGAGATGCAGAGGGATCTGGGTGTCTTGGTGCATGAATCGCAAAAGGTCAGTATACAGGTACAGCATGTAATTAGGAAATCTGATAGAATGTTATCGTTTATCGTTAGGAGAATTGAATACAAAAGAAGGGAGGTTATGCTTCAGCTATACAGGGCATTGGTGAGACCACATCTGATTACAGTGTATAGTACTGGTCTCCTTATTTAAGGAAGAATGTAAATGCATTGCAGACAGTACAGAGAAGGTTTACTAGACTAATACCTGGAATGGGTAGGCTGTTTTACGAGGAAAGATTGGACAGACTAGGCTTGAGCAGCTGGAATTTAGAAGAGTAAGAGGTGACCTGATTGAAACATACAAGATCCTGAGGGGTCTTGACAGAGTGAATGTGGAAAGGATGTTTCCCCTTATGGGAGAATCTAGAACCAGGGGTCGCTGTTTAAAAATAAGGCGTCGCCCATTTAAGACAGAGATGAGGAGAAATTTTTTTGAGGTCGAGTCTTTGGAATTCTCTTCCTCAAAAGGCAGTGGAAACAGAGTTTTTGAATATTTCTAATGCAGAGTTAGATAGTTTCTTGATAAGCAAGGGGGTGGAAGGTTATTGGGGGTAGATGGAAATGTGGAGTAATCAGTTCAGCTATGAACTTATTGAATGGCGGAGCAGGCTCGAGGGGCCGAGTGGCCTACTCCTGCTCCTAATTCATATGGTCGTATGTAACGTTTCAACCAGGGGATGAAGTATCCATTAAAAGCATGGTTCAGCAGTCCGTATAAAGTGGTCAAAAGAATTGGTAAGGTAAATTATTTGACTGACACCCCAGATCTGCGGAAAAAGAATCAGCTGTGTCATAACAATATGTTAAAGCAGTATTATTGCAGGGAGGATAAACCAGTACAGGTATGTCAGGTAGTAGGGACAGATAAGAATGAAAGGGATAGTGAGGATGAGGCAGAAGAAGACAGAGAAAATTCTCAAACCGTACCTCCTACTATCCTGTTAGCTAATACAGAATGGCTAGGAAAATTGGGCAACCTGCTTTCGTACTTAGATGCAGAACGAGAAGACCTAACAAGGCTACTCACAACATTTAAAAAAGTCTGTAGGGATAGGCCAGGATGTACAACCTTAGCCACACATGATTTGGATGCAGGAGAATCCATTCCTATAAAACATCATCCTCACCGCTTAAGTCCAGACAAACAGGCCCAAGTAAAAGCAGAAATCCAATACATGCTGGAAAACAACTTAATTGAACCTAGTCAAAACAGCTGGAGTTCACCAATAGTACTAGTGCCTAAACTGATGGGTCAACCCGACTTTGCATAGACTACAGAAAATTCATTGCAGTAACGAAGGCAGACCCCTACCCAATTCCTCGCTTGGAAGACTGTATTAACAGAGTGGGCAGTGCCATGTTTCTTACGAAGATAAATTTGTTAAAGGGATACTGTCAAGTTCCTTCAACACCCTGAGCTAAAGAAGTATCAGTTTTCGTCACACCAGACGGTGTTTACCAGTGCCGAGTGATGCCATTCGGGCTAAAAATGCCCCAGAAACTTTTCAGAGACTAATGAATCAAGTGGTAACCAGTATTCCCAACTGTGTAGTGTATCTTGATGATGTGCTAATACACAGTAGTACTTGGAAGGAACACCTAAAAGAGCTAGAAACTCAAAAATTACAAGCAGCTGATTTAGTGGCAAAAAGCGAAGTCGCAAAAGCAACCGTGACCTACCTAGGGCATATAGTGGGCAAGGACAAGTGTTGCCAAGAATGGCAAAAGTACATGCCTTGGTGGGGCTCCCTATCCCTTAGACTAAGCATGAAATCATGAGGTTTTTGGGGATGTGTGGTTTCTACAGAAAGTTTGCACCAAATTGCAGTACTGTAGCTGCTCCACTAACTGATTTGCTACAGAAAAAGAAAACCTAGGTAGTACAGTCAGGTGAATGCCAGACATCTTTTGAAAAGCTGAAGGCAATTTTGACCAATGAACCAGTGTTAGCTGCTCCAAATTTTACTAAGCCCTTCAAGGTAGCGATTGATGAGTGTGACCTGGTGCAGTCCTATTACAAACTGACGAATCAAGCATAGAAAAACCAATAAAGTTTTCAAAAAAGCTTAAATCACCACCAAAAAAAGTATTTTAACGTGGAAAAAGAAACGTTAAGCCTATTGCTATCTCAAACATCTTGAAATTTATGTCTGCCACAACTACAAAGAAACACTGATATACACTGACCATAATACATTAACCTGTGGAAAAATTTAAAACCCAAAATGTTAGAATATTCAGATGGAGTTTATCGTTACAGCCTTATCACTGAAAGATTGTACACATTTCGGGAAAAAAACAATGTTATCGCAGATGCTTTGTCATAAATTTAACTTTGTTGAATTACATGAGTAAAAATGGTACAAAGCAAAATTGTGTTAACTACCAGTAGTGTGAATGAGGGACTTGAGTGTGAAAATATGTTTAAAATGTTTTCAACTTCTGTTTTCTTACATTGTAATAAAACACATTGAAGAATGGCGTTTCATTTCATCAAGGGCAGAGGTGTTTAACAATGTTTTATTTTTGTACTAAAATCTTGGAATTCCATCTGTTTTAAAAAACTGAAAAAAGGATATTCAGTGGACATGGACACCTGCAAATAGCTGAAATTTTTGGATGTTGACTGTGTACAAGAATAGGAAAGCAAGCAGTTTCAAGGAAGCCAGGCAGGTGTTTTTGACTTCCTCAGAGCAACACTTTGAATGAAGGGAGACACTGTGTCTGGTCATGTGATCAGCTCAGGAAGGTTTACTTTCACCTCGGACCCTTTTAAAAACCAGTGAGTTGGACAAAGAGCAGGCATTTTGAAACTTAGACCTGACCTGCCTAGAGACTAAAGACAAAGACCTCTCTCTGTGACACTGTTTTCTTCAGTATTAACTATACCCCACAATTTGGTGCGATTTTGGTGAAATAATTCTTGTAATTTGAAAAAAGCATATGAATAAGCGCAATGCAGGGTGAGGAAGAGGCTTATGTGGAGCATAAACACTGGCATAGACCAGAGTGAATGGCCTGTTTCTGTGTTGTTCTTTTCTTTTGGGCCTCCTTATCTCGAGAGACAATGGATACGCGCCTGGAGGTGGTCAGTGGTTTGTGAAGCAGCGCCTGGAGTGGCTATAAAGGCCAATTCTGGAGTGACAGGCTCTTCCACAGGTGCTGCAGAGAAATTTGTTTGTTGGGGCTGTTGCACAGTTGGCTCTCCCCTTGCGCCTCTGTCTTTTTTCCTGCCAACTACTAAGTCTCTTCGACTCGCCACAATTTAGCCCTGTCTTTATGGCTGCCCGCCATAAGTTCTATGTATTGTCTATGTAAGTTCTATGTGTTGTAAGTTCTATGTAATTCATATTGTGATATCCTGACCATAATTTTAGTGTCCTAGTGCCAGTAATGTTAATTTGATAATTCACAGTTTCAAATGGAACAAATATGAAAAAATCCAGTTATCTGAATATTTTGAATCTAAAAAGGGTGCTTTACATTTAGCTGTTGTGTGCATGACAGTACTGGAAAGGAGATCTAGCCCATGAAAAGTTATACAGTCCACATTGATGTAGGTTTGGAAAGAAACTAATAAAATAATTAATTAGATGCTACCAAGTTGTCAATGGTACATGAGATCTTAGCTGTACCATTAGCTTTGTTGGACTTTTAGACTTTGATTTGAGGCACACTTTAAGGTTTGATTGAGGAAAGGGACATTTGGCCCATCAAGCCCAGTCCTTTCACTTTGGATGGACATCTTTATCAAAATGGAGAGATACAAATGCTTTACATGACTTGAAATTATCTGAATTGAATCTGTTTTTAAAGAGTGACCAATGAGTTTTACTACTACTTGAGAATTGCAATCTTTGTGTGAAATGAAGGTTTTGCTGCCCAGCCCTGTCTTCTCACCACCATCTTTTCCTCCCCTGTACTGTTCCTGGATTCCGACAGCATTTTAAAACGAATGGAGAGGGAATTCAACATTCTGATAACCCCATTTTGGCTGTGTAAGTTGTAATACGTGATATCTTTTTGTCAAGCAATGCCCGTCTGATGTCAATTTCAAAGGGTGGGAGAGGAAAAGGGGAAATTGAAGCAGGGATCTATTGTCTGTTATCAAGTCCGAGGTCAAAATTTCTATCGAGAGCCAGCAGTCTTCTCTTTGATCCAGCTATTGAAATAGAGCATTAATCTGCATGGTGACATTTCAGTTACTCACAGAAAACCCTCCCTTGCTGTTATGAAACAGCCTCTGTGTTTTGTGAAATATATTTTTTTTGATTCATTTTTGAACGATTGAAGAAATGTTAAACTTTGGGGTTTTCAAAGGGGGTCATGTAAAGGCCACTTGACTTTGAAAAACAGTCCCTGGAAATGTTTTTTTAAAAAGGGGCACTGAGAGGTCTTGTGGGGAAAACAAGCCTTTCCAGGAAACCACCTGACTTCCAGCACAATAAACAACAGAGAACTGTGGACACCTGGAGAAATTGTTTACACATAAGTGACAGGTCAAGATTGATGGAGGTCAAAAGGTTGATCTCCTGTTGCTGGTTTCACTTTTGAATTGTTTTGAGTTGGGGTTGAACTGTATAAAAAGGAAGAGAACTTCCAAGGAGATAATAGAATTCCCAAGGAAGGAGAGAAGACCACAACCGAGCTCAGCTTTCTAGCACCCCTCTAAATGACCGAGAAGTTCACTGTGTCAATTCATCTCGTCTCCTGTCTTTGAAGAAAAACCTGCTAAATTAATTCTCAATGCTGCCTGAAAAGAACTGTTTTAAAAGTGAGCCGTCTACATGTATTCGGAGGCCAAACTGAAAGCCAGTTCTGGAACACAACACAACTCATCTGCTGTTTCTTCAAGAATGAGCAGGTAGTCAGCCTGTGTTTTTTTGGTCTGTAATCGAGCTCTAAAAACAAAAATTCCTTTATTTTGCTGGTTAACCGGTGTATGTATGTGTGTCAGTCTGAGGGACTAAGGTAAAAAGGGAACTTTGATATTTCAATTTGTATTTATGCTTTACTTCATTACTGGTTAAGACTTGTTTTATAATAAACTGATAACTTTGTTGTTTATTAAAGAAACCTGGTTGGTATGTTTTATTTTGGGATAAAAATAGTGCCTATGATTGACCGTATTGGTAAATGAGAAAAAATTTTAAATTTATGTTTTGACCAGTGTAGAAGTGGAACTAGAATGAACAGTGCATTCCCCCTGCCTCGGTCGTAACAATGCGTCAAGCATATAATGTAAAGTGTAAAACAAATTAATATTTCACCCAAAGAGCAGACTCCAAAGTTAATGTGAAAGTTCTGCTTTTTTGGCATATCTCAAGTGTTCACTGAACTTTGGTTTGAAACAGACGACTTCTCCCCACCCCACTTCTCTCCTGTGATGACTGTGTCTTGCATATTTCAGAGGTGCCAGTGGTGCTCTGGTAGCTCTCACAAATGACCATTCTTTAAGTATAAGTACGGCATTGAGCATTGGTTAGCTATGCCACTATGGGCGCATTGCCGTTAAATTCAGACCGGTTCTGTTTATTGCCCATAAGGGCAAACTTTCCCATTGGGATCACTGAATAACCACCGGGAGTAAGTAGCTTGTATATTATCCTCCCCTCTTGCTTCCCAACACTTCCCACCTATCTGTTAGCTTGGTTGAGGTTACTATCTCAGCATAGCCCAGGGATCAAAATCCTGAGTTCATGTCAGAGGTAGCTATCTTTCAGACAATCTTTATTTCTCTCCAGTTCCTTACTGTGACCTGACCTTGGCATTTCACAAACTTACTTACTCTCCATTTTAACCAATGCATTCTTGCAACTTCAGGTTTCTTGCATCAGAGACCACCATACCCGAAAACTTTTAGCAAATCAGTTGGGAGGTGATTCCACTATGGGTGTGCAAAAAACTCAGCAACGTGTTTCTTATGGGACTGGCATTTTGACACGTTAAATTATTGGCTGCATCTAGCAAGTAGGAAACCCTTGACTTGACTGCGACAAAGTCAATATGTCTCTCCTCTTCTTTCTCAGCCTGTCTGCAGCCTTTGACACGGTTGACCTCACTATCCTCCTCCAATGACTCTCCACCATCGTCCAGCTGGGTGGGACTGCACTTGCCTGGCTCCATTCTTGCCTATTGTTACGAAATGCGAGGCATTAATAAACGTGTAGAATGCGTGTGTAAAAGGCAAATGAATTTCAATATAGTTAAGTGTGAAGTGATGCATTTTGGTAGGAGGAAGGAGGAGGCCATCTACTCCTTGGAAAATAAGAGACTATATGGTATAGAGGAGCAAAGAGATCTAGGGGTACATATTCACATTTTAAAAGTAGCAGTGCAAGTTAGCGAGACCATAAAAATGCAAACAAAGCACAGGGGCTCATTTCTACAGGAATAAAATTGAAAAGCAGGAAAATGATGTTGAACTTGAACAGAACCTTGGTTAAACCACACAGAGTGCTGTACACAGTTCTGGTCTCCATATTACAAAAACGATACAGAAAGATTGGAGAATATTTACAAAAAAAACTAGAACTGAGAGGTTACAACTATGAAGAACTGATGAACCAGTGCACCATATTTGGAAAGTGTACTCATACATACGAACTAGGAGGAGTAGGCCACTCGGCCCCTCGAGCCTGCTCCACCATTCAATAAGATTATGACTGATCTGATTGTAACCTCAACTCCAAGTTCTCGCCTACCCCTAATAACCTTTCACCCCCTTGCTCATCAAGAATCTGTATACCTCTGCCTTAAAAATATTCAAAAACTTTGCCTTTTGAGGAAGAGACCCTCAGAAAAAAAATTTCTCATGATTGTATATACCGTGATTGGGTTACCTCCACCATAACCCAACTCTCCAGCATTAAGTAGATGTCTTTTGTGTGCCTCTCTCTGAACAAAGTTTCCATAAACACCATGTTTTAAATCACGGGGTGGCAACAATTGTGTTGTCTCCGACTGCATTTGCACATCAGTTATTATTAAAGCAAAGGCTAACAACGAACTGTTTTTTCTTTGGGTTGACTACTAACTTTGCACTGGTTATTTGCTTACTGTTCTAAAACTGACCTGCTGAGTCAATTGGCCTTTTTCGTAGTATTGTACAACATTAAAACGGAGCTGGGGGTCAATTCACCAAATTCATGCTTGGATAGTGACTTCATTGCATGTTCACAACAATGTCACTTCAAATAAATCATGCACACCTGTATACAATATGAATACAGAATACTCAATATTGGTTCTATTCAGCTACAGGCTAGAAACACTCAAGATCTTCAAGGCGAGGTGAGAGTGACTGCCCTTGACATCAAGCAGCATTTGACCGAATATGGCACCAAGGAGCCCCAACAAAACTGGAATCAATGGGAATCAGGGGGGAAACTCTCTCCTGGTTGGAGTCATACCGAACACAAAGGAAGATGATTGTGGTTGTTAGAGCTCAGTCAATCTCAGTCCCCGAACATCACTACAGGAGTTCATAGGAACATAGGAGTAGGCCATTCAGCCCATTGAGCCTGCTCTGCCATTCAATACAATCATAGCTGATCATCCACTTCAATGGCTTTTTCCCATACTATCCCCATATCCCCTTATGTCATTGGTATTTAGAAATCTGTCAATCTCTGCCTTAAACATACTCAATTACAGAGTTTCGAAAGCCCTCTTGGGTAGAGAGTTCCAAAGATTAACAAACCTCTGAGTAAAGAAATTTCTCCTCATCTTGTTCCTTAGTTGCTTCCCCCTTATTTTGAAATTGTGTTCCTGGTTCTAGACTCCCCAACCAGAGGAAACATCTTACGTGCATCTATCCTGTCTATCCCTTTCAGTATTTTGTAGGTTTCAATGAGATCAACTCTCAGTCTTCGGAACTCTAGAGAATACAGGCCTAGTTTCCCCAATCCCTCTTCATAGGACAGTCCTGCCATCCCGGGAACAAGTCTGGTGAACCTTCGTTGCACTCCCTCTATGGCAAAAATATCCTTCCTAAGGTAAGGGGACCAAAACTGCACACAGTACTCCAGGTGCGGTCTAACCAAGGTTCTATACAATTGAAGCAGGACGTCGCTACTCCTGCACTCAAATCCTCTTGCGATAAAGACTAACATAGCCCATTAGCCTTAATTGCTTGCTGCGTCTGCATGTTAGCTTTCAGTGACTTATTGATGAGGACAGCCAGGTCCCTTTGTACATCTACACTTTCTAATCTCTTACCATTTAAGAACTACTCTGCACATCTATTCCTCCTACCAAAGCGGATAACCTCATCTTTTTCCACATGATATTCCATCTGCCATGTTCTTGCCCATTCACTAAGTCTGTCCACATCCCCTTGAAGCCGCTTTGCATCTTCCTCACAACAGACATTCCCACCTAGTTTTGTGTCATCCACGAACTTGGAAATATTACATTTGATCCCCACATCCAAATCATTGATATATATTGTGAATAGCTGGGCCCAAGTACTGATCCTTGCAGTACCTCACTAGTCACAGCCTGCCAACGCGAGAATGACCCGTTTATCCCTACTCTCTCTTTTCTGCCTGTTAACCAATCCTGAACCTATGCCAGTATATTACCTCCTATGCCATGTGCTTTAATTTTGCAAACCAAGCTCCTGTGGGGGACTTTATCAAAAGTCTTCTGAAAATCCAAGTAGACTACGTCCCTTTATCAATTCTGTTAGTGACATCGTCAAAAAACTCCAACAGGTTCGTCAAACATGATTTCCCCTTCGTAAGTCCATGTTGACTATGCCCATTCAGATCACTATTACCCAAGTGTCCATTTATCACATCCTTTAGAATAGATTCTAGCACTTTCCCTACTACTGATGTAAGGTCTGTAGTTCTTTGTTTTATCTCTCTCTCTCTTCTTAAAATATGGAGGTGACATTTGCTACCTTCCAATCTGCAGGAACCGTTCCAGAATCTATAGAATTTTGGAAGATGATCACCATTGCATCCACTACCTCTTTTGCTACCTTTTTCAACACTCTGGGATGTAGAAAATCGGATCCTGGGGACTTAGCAGCCTTAAGCCTCATTAATCTCTCCAATACAACCTTATTAATACTAATTTTCTTCACTTCCTCATTCTCCTTAGACCCTTGGATCTCTAAATCTGGGAGATTTTTGCATCTTCCTCAGTGACAGACGCAAAGTAATCATTTCGCTTTTCTGCCGTTTCGATATTCCCCATTATAAATTCTCCTGACTGTCGGTAATAGACCCACATTTGTCTTAGCCAAACGTTTCCTTTTTAAGTGTCTATAGAAGCTTTCACAGTCCATTTTTGTTTTTTGCTAATTTACATTGATATTCTATTTTCCCTTTATCAGTTTCTTGGTCCTCCTTTACTATATTCTAAAATCCTCCCAATCCTCAGGTTTACTACTATTTCTGGCAACTTTATAGGCCTTTTCTTTTGATCTTATATAATCCTTAACTTCTGTGTTAGCCACGGTTAACTGCCTTTTCTTGTTTAGCCATTCTTGATAAGTCAACCCCTTGATCCCAGGAATCAGCCGAGTGAATCTCTTTTGAACTGCCTCCAATGCCAGTATATCTTTTAAATATGGGGACCAAAACTGTACACAGTACTCCAGGTGCAGCCTCACCTACACCCTGTACAGTTGTAGCAAGACTTTCCTATTTTTAAACTCCAACCCCTGAGCAATAAAGGCCAAAATTCCATTTGCCTTCTTAATTACTTGCTGCAGCTGCATGCTAACTTTTTGTGTTTCATGCACAAGATGACCCAGATTGCTCTGTGCTGCACTTTTTGGAAGTGTCTCTCCATTTAGAGAACAGTCTGCCTTTTGATTCTTCCTATCAAAGTGCATGACCTCACACTTTCCTACATTAAACTCCATCTGTCAAGTTTTTGCCCAATCCCTCAACCTATTGATATCCCCTTGCAGATTCCTTATGTCCTTAACATAACATGCCCTCCCACCTATTTTTGAGAGTAAATTTGGATTATTACACTCCGCACCCCCCCCCCCCCCCCAAATGTCATTAATATAGATAGTAAATAATTGAGGCCCTAGGACTGATCCTTGTGGAACTCCACTAGTTACATTTTTCCAACCTGAAAAAGATCCATTATTCCCGACTCTGTCTTCTGTGAGTTAACCAATCCTCAATCCATGCTAATACATTACCCCCAATACCGTGAGCTCCTACCTTGTGCAATAATCTTATGTGGCGCCTTATCAAACTCCTTCTGGAAATCTAAATACACTACATCTACCGGTTCCCCTTTATCAACTCTGCTTGTTATATCCTCAAAGAACTCTGGCACATTTGTCAAACATGATTTCCCTTTCACAAAACCATGTTGACTCTGCTTGACTGTGTTAAGCTTTTCTAAATGTCCTGCTATTTCTTCCTTAATAATGGACTCTAGCATTTTTCAACAACCGATGTTAGGCTAACTGGTCTATAGTTTCCTGCTTTTTGTCTCCTTTCTTGAACAAGGGCATCACATTAGTGGTTTTCCAATTGGCTGGGACGCTCCCTGAATCCAGAGAGTTCTGGAATATTTCGACCAATGCCTCCACTATCTCTGCAGCCACTTCCTTTACAATCCTTGGATATAGGCAATCAGGCCCTGGCAACTTGTCTGTCTTTTGTCCCATTAGTTTGTCAAATACTTTGTCCTCGTGATAGAAACTGTTACAAGGTCTTTCCTCCCATTAGCTCATTGCTTATCTGATGTCTGTAGGATGTTTATAGCATCCTTCATTGTGAAGACCGCTGCAAAATACTGGTTTAAATTATCTGCCATTTCCCTGTTCCCCATTATCAATTCTCCAGTCGCATCCTCCCAGGGTCCCGCACTCAATTTAGCTTCTCTCTTTCTTTTCATATACCCATAGAAGCTCTTGCTGTTTGTTGTTGTATTTCTTGCCAATTTACTTTCATAATCAATTTTCTCCCCCTTAATTAGCCTATTAGTCAACTGCTGCTGGTTCCTAAAAAAATTCCTAATCCTCTGGCCTACCACTAGTTTTCGCCGCTTTGTATGCCTTAGTTTTGGATTGGATACTGTCCTTGACCGCCTTTGTTAACCACGGGTGGTTCATCCTTCTCAATGAGTCCTCTTTTTGACAGAGTTAAATTTTTGCTGAGCGTTATGAAATATCTGCTTAAATGTCTACCACTGCTCAACCACTGACTTTCCCCTTAGTCTATTTTCCCAGCCCACTTTAGACAACTCTCTTCATACCTGTGTAATTGCCCTTGTTTAAGTTGAGGACACCCGTTTCAGACCAGAGTTGCTCGCCTTCAAACTGAATTTGAAATTCTACCATGTTGTGATTGCTATCCCCTAGAGGATCCTTAACTATGATACCTCTTATTAATCCTACCTCATTACACATTACTAGATCTAAAAGAGCCTGTTCCTGGGTAGGTTCTGCAACATATTGCTCCAAGTAACAATCCCTGACGTACTCTACAAATTAGTCTTCCACATTACGGCTGCCAATCTGATTTGTCCGGTCAATATGCAGGTTAAAATCACCCATCACAATTGTAGCGCCCTTCTTACACGCCTCCATTATTTCCCAATTTATACTTTGTTCTGCAGTAAGGCAACTCTTCGGGGGCCTAAAGACGACTCCCACCCGTGACTGCTTCCCCTTGCTATTCCTTATTTCCACCCAAACTGATTCCACATCACGATCATCATCAATGACCATCTCAAACAAGAGAATATCTAACCATTTCTCCCTATGTTCAATGGCATTACCATCACTGAATCCCCCACTATCAATCTGTGGGTTACCACTGACCAGAAACTGAACTGGACCAGCCACATAAATACTGTGGCTACAAGAGCATGTCAGAGGCTGGGAATCCTGCGGCGAGTAACTCACCTCCTGTCTCCCCAATGCCTGTCTACCATCTACAAGGCATAAGTCAGGTGTGTGATGGATGCAGCTCCAACAACACTCAAGCTGCTTGACACCACCCAGGACAAAGCAACCATTTGATTGGCACCCCATCCACAACATTCACTCGCTCCACCACTGATGCAGTGGCAGCAGTGTGTAACATCTACAAAATGCACTAATGCACCTCTCACCAAGGCTCCTTCGACAGCACCTTCCAAACCCACGCCCTCTACCAGCTAGCAGGATAAGGGAAGCAGATCCATGGGAACACCATCACCTGCAAGTTCCCCTCCAAGCCACACACTATCCTGTCTTGGAGCAATATCGCCATTCCTTCACAGTCGCTGTGTTAAAATCCTGGAATTCCCTTCTTAATAGCACTGTCGGTGTACCTACACCCCAAGGACTGCAGCGGTTGAAGAAGCCAGCTCACCACCACCTTCTCAAGGGCAATAAATGCTGGCCTAGCCAGCAATGCCCACATTGCCCAAACAAATTTTAAAAAAAAATCTAACTTTTGTTTATCCCTTAGTTAAATTTCTCTAGTGCAAGTACAGCAACCCATACACCACCCTTAACCCACATGCAATACATCCTTGTTTCATCCTCCAAGTTGACTCGACATTCGTATTCAAGCATGAATATGGTCGATGGTAACTGCATTAAGGAGATGATGATGGGATCTACAACCAGGCAGTACAAATTCTGAATACTCCTTGAACTTTCAGGTGAATCTTCTACTAATCTCAAAATTCATTCCCGACAGAGCATCTGCTGCCAAGTTGTCTGTCCTGGCTAAATGCAGAGTCAGAAGCATTACCCTATCATTCAGGCATCCAGAAATGTCATGACAGAGGGATCATAAGCAAGTCTCTTCCTGCTTGATGCCACATTACTTTCGCATTGTATGCCCCTCTGTTCACACACACATTGATTTTCACTGCATTTCGGTCCACCTGCCCTGGTCCAAGCATGCTGGACCCGAATGCCCAACTCTGAGTGGGCCAGATTTATTCCCATCAACTGTGGGAGGAGAGCCTTCAGAGACTCCTCCACAGAATATGGCTTTCCTGACCACGTGAGATCCAGGGTCAAAGCTTGGTCAATCCTGCAAGGAGACTACTGGCTGAATTCCTTTGAAACAGTCCCACAGAAACGGTAATTGTTACATCAAGCTGAATATCTGAATAGGAAGGATATGTGGGTCCTCGAGAGGGTGCAGAGATTTACCAGAATGGTTCCAGGGATGGAGAATTTTAGTTACAAGATTAGGTTGGAAAAGCTGGGTTTGATCTCCTTACAACAAACGAGAACGAGGGGAGATTTAATAGAAGTGTGCAAGATTATGACAGGCTTAGATAAGTTAGACATGGAAAAGCTGTTCCCATTAACAAGTGGTACAAGGAACAGGGGGACACAGATTGAAAGTTTTGAGCAAAAGATGCAGGGGGAATATGAGGAAACACTTTAAGGAGCGGGTGGTAACGACCTGGAACACACTGTCCACAATGGTGGTTGAAGTGGAGACGATCAATGACTTGGTTACTACCAAGGCGGGAGGAGTACACTGTCTTTCTCTAGTTCCATTACTCCACTGGTCACAACATACATTTAAATGTTTTACCCAGTTACCAATACGGCCAATTATGTACCTTATCTATATTAGTTTCAGAATAAAAATCCACCAACCAGGTTTCTTTAATAAACAAAACTGCTGATTTATTATAAAACAAGACTTATTCAATAAAGATACAAAGCTTAACATACTCTGAAATATGAAAGTATCAACATCTACCCTTCTAAAATATCCTAACACACCCGTACATACATACACACAGGAAAAATAAAGGAAAAAAAATGAAAGAAACTGGCTTTGCGGAGATCAACTTAAAAAAAATACCTTGGCAAGTTCTGGTCAATTCTTGAAGAAAAAGGATAAGATATGGAATGTTCACATGGCCCTTTGGTCTGACGTCCAGGTAAATGTAGACAGTTGTCACTGGGATCTTTCTAGAGCAGTTCTGCTCAGGAGACGTCGAGGAATAGTCTTGCAGGCCTTTCAGGAGAATTACTGCATCCATGGTTTCAGCTATCACACTGGATTCTCAGAAGATTTTTCAAAGCAGTTGGAAAAGGATGAGTTGGGTGACTTCTCTCTTAGCAGAATATACACCAACTGAACTCCAAACAATATCCAAAAACAAAACTCCTGACAGCCATAAATCCAGACATGTGACTTCTCTTAAGTCCAAACAGTTTCATAGTCCACAAGGCTCGGGCTGTTTACTTAGCTTAAGACATGTGACTTAGTGTTTCTTTTTTAAAACAAAGTCATGAGTGTCCTTCCAGTGACCCTTTAAAAAAAAAGTCCAGGTATCTTCCACAGT
The DNA here is from genome assembly GCF_036365525.1 of Heterodontus francisci. Taxonomy (NCBI): domain Eukaryota; kingdom Metazoa; phylum Chordata; class Chondrichthyes; order Heterodontiformes; family Heterodontidae; genus Heterodontus; species Heterodontus francisci. Next base: position 18,397,742 of record NC_090380.1, on the reverse strand, counting down.
CTTTTAAAAAGTCCTCAAAAAAATAATAATGGAAGCACCTTCATGACAACTTCAACAGGAAGTTGGGTGGCTACCTGAGAGAAATAGACTTGCAGGGCTGCGGGGACCGAGCCAGGGAGTGGGACTGACAGGATAGTTCTCTGGAGAGCCGTCATGGACTCAATGGACCGAATGGCCACCTTCTGTGCCGTAAATGACTATACCTTTCTGCTGGGCTTTTTTTATTCGTTCATGCGATGTGGGTGATGCTGGCTAGGCCAGCATTTATTGCCCATCCTGAATTGCCCTTGAGAAGGTGGTGATGAGCTGTCTTCTTGAACCACTGCAGTCCATGTGGGGTAGGTATACCCACATTGCTGCTCGGAAGGGAGTTCCAGGATTTTGACTATTTCTAGTCCTTTGAGGGTGAGGGTTATATAATGTTCTGAAATGCCACAATCCAATCTGCAAGCAGGTGGCATTCTGGCAATTCAGAATAACATCCTTAAGTATGTTAGCTCTTCTATAGGTTGTAGCTGAGGCTTCTTCGAAGAAGCTGAGCTTCTGAACACCACTGATTTATGTTTCACACTTCTGCAAGGAAACTCCAGACAATGCTCCTGACAAGCCAGCTGACTAGATAGGATACTGCATCTACACACCAATCTTAAATGCACTGTGACTATGGAGGGTACTTTGCAGAAACCCTAAGTGCTATTGAGAAGTCAAACCTCTCTTGCTATGGATAGTTTTGAATCAAGAAACTTGATGGCACTCCTGCTTAGCGATAACAGAAGGCGGCAACTTTCAAGTTTGTGGAGGTTAACCAATAACCTGGTTATACTGACCAAATGTTATTTTTATTCATTTGTGGGATGTGAGCGTTGCTGGCAAGGCCAGCATTTATTGCCCATCCCTAACTGTCCGTGTGGTGGTGGCGAGCCGCCTTACTGAAGCACAGCTTTCCATGTGGTGTAGGTACACCCACAGTGCTGTTAGGAAGGGAGTTCCAGGATTTTAACCCAGCGACAATGAAGTTCCAAGTCAGGGTGGTGAGAGACTTGGAGGGAAACTTGCATGTGGTGTTGTTCCCATGCATCTGCTGCCCTTGTCCTTCTAGGTAGTAGAGGTCATGGGTCTGAAAGGTGCTGTCGAAGCAGGCTTGGCGAGTTGCATCAGTGCATCTTGTAGATGGTAAACACTGCTGTCAGTGGGTGCCGGTGGTGGAAGGAATGAATGTTTAAGGTGGTAGATGGGGTGCCAATCAAGTGGGCTGCTTTGTCTTGGATAGTGTCAAGCTTCTTGAGTGTTGTTGGAGTTGCACTCATTCATGCAAGTGGAGGGTATTCCATCACACTCCTGACTTGTGCCTTGTAGATGGTGGAAAGATTTTGGGGAGTCAGGAGATGAGTTACTCACTGCAGAATTCCCAGCCTCCGACATGCTCTTGTAGCCACAGTACTTATATGACTGGTCCATTAAGTTTCTGGTCAATGATAACCCAAGGATGTTGTTGGTAGGAGATTCAGTGATGGTAATATCGTTGAATGTCAAGAGAAGATGGTTGGAGGCAGCATAACATTTCCTATTGAGAAATAATGCTGACATCTAGCATTGGGTGGAAGCACAGCCCTTTTACAACCTACGAATTATTTTGGAGTATAAGATGATCCATTTGCTATTCTACCTTACACTAGCAAAGTTATGATCAGGTCCTATAACTGACCAGATTGAATTACCCATGAAATCTTAGGCAGATAGAAATGAATGAGCTAACTATCTCTGATAATCCTCAAGACCTGTGCTTCAATAATGCTTCCACATTTCAGTGTAAATTTCTGCAGGAAGACACCTAGTAGCTTTGACTGACCTGCAGGTTGAACATCTCTATGAATCTAAAACCACATTCAAGTAGGTGTCAGTCATGGCTCAGTTGTCGTGTGCTCACCTGAGTCAGAAGGTTGTGGGTTCAAGTTCCACTCCAGAGTCTTGGACACAAAATCTAGGCTGGTAATTCAGTGTCGTATGGAGGGAGTACAGCACTGTCCGATGCGACAATAAACCAAGGTCCTATCTGCAGTCTCAGGTGAACATAAAAGATGGTATGGCACTATTTTGAATAGCAACAGGGGAGCTGGTGTCCTAGCCAAAATGTATCCTTCAACCAACATCACTTTAAAACAGATTATCTGGTCGTCATCGCATTGCTATTTGTGGGACCTTGCTGTGCATAAATTAGCTGTCACATTTCTCACATTACAACAGTGACTGCAATTCAAAAGTACTTCATTGGCTATGAAGCTCTTTGAGATGTCCTGAAGGGCACTAGAAAATGCAAGTCTTTATTTCTATGCAGTTGCTATCATCTTCCTCCTCCTGAAGAGTGACCTCTTCCAAATATCCTGTTGGTTGCTTCCAGTGCATTAATATGGATGTTTCCAAGGGATCTGTGATGTTCTACTATCTGGGGAAAAGGTTTTAACTGCATTCAACAAGAACTTGCATTTGTAAAACACCTATAAATGTAGCAAGAGATTCAAAGGCATTTCACAGCAGCAGTATCTCACAAAAATTGACAGATAATAGGGCAGGTGTCCAAAAGGTAGATTTAAAGAAGCATCTTAAAGGAAGAGAGAAAGATGAACAGGTAGAAAGGTTTAGAGAGGGAACTGCAGACATTAGGCCCTAGCCTGCTGAAGTCAAGACCACCAGTCAAGGGGCAAAGGAAATCAGGGATGCACAACAGGTCAGAATTGGAGGAAAGCAGATATGCTGGATTCACTCAGCAGGTCTGGCAGCATCTGTGGAAAGAGAAGCAGAGTTAACGTTTCGGGTCAGTGACCCTTCTTCGGAAGGCACTGACCCGAAACGTTAACTCTGCTTCTCTTTCCACAGATGCTGCCAGACCTGCTGAGTGAATCCAGCATTTCTTGTTTTTGTTTCAGATTTCCAGCATCCGCAGTATTTTGCTTTTAGGAAAGCAGATATCTTGGATGGTTGTAGGGCTGGAGGATAAGTAGTGGCAAGATCATGGAAGGTTTAAATCGGAATCAACCAGAATACAAGTGGACTATTATTGCACAGCACCTGCACCAGAAATCTGCCAACTACGTGCAGAGAAATTCATCTGTGCCTCAGTGCAAGTGAATAGCTATTGGAATCAAAATCAGTACTGGGGCAAGGGCAGGCAAGTCACAACTGTAGTTTGCCTGTTCTGTAAAGGAATGCTGAGATACCACTGTTTTCCTCAAAACAACCTGGCAGGAAATAATCTACAGATACCTCTGCAAGAGGCCGACCCCTGATCAGAACTGGCCCAGACCTGCATAATGTCTCATGGGTACCCACCCCAAAGGTTACTTACAGAACAAGCCAGATTCATTTGCAGATACTGTGTCCAAAAAGCACATACCAAAAAGTACCAATATCGAATACATATTATTGTGCCCTACCTTCCTTAGGTACAGATTTACATTTGTTTTTAAGTTGTATTTAGACTGGTTCTGTTGGTATATAGTTTAAAAGTTATTCATATATCAACTGGTAGCACTTAAGCTTCTAACATCTTTCTGGGTGTCACCAGAATAATTGTCTTGTGGAGTCTGCCAGAGTGAAGCTCCAAACTGCTGAATCGATAATCCTTTACTTGAAAGGGTGGAGATGCTTTGCCTTTGTCCTGCATAATACTTAGCAACTAAATGCTTTGGACCAACTTGTACCGATGAGTTCTCAATGATGACTAATCAGTGAGTGGTTAGCAACACCCAACTAAAAGGGGCCAGATAAATCAAGCTCAAAAACTTTCAAATCAGAGTGGCTGCGTTCTTGTTTTCTTTTTCCAGTTTTTCAATTATTGCTAACTAATACTATTCTCATCTCCCTTTACAAGTGCACTTTAAGAACTTGAGACAAATGTGACAGCCAAGAATATCATGTTTTAAGGACAAGCATTATATGCATTCTTTGTGAGTGTATTTGGTAGAATACATAGAGCTTTGGCAAAAGTTGATGTTGACATATTCCCGAAACTGTGGGGCCACTAGGTTTATATGGATGCAGGCTGTATAGTGCACGGAGTCTCCTGTCAAATTGACAGACGAGTCTCAGTTGTTATGAGTGCTGCTCACATGACTGCATTGAGAGCCAGATGAGGCAGATGGAAGAGCTGCCTTGCATGCCAGATATTCAGCAGCCAGATCTCTGAGTCTCAAATACATTCAAAATGATCCATCAGACATGTTGCCATCGTGGTCTGTCAGTGACTATGACTTCCCAGGTATTGGGGTTAACATTGCATGATTTCAAGGTGTGTCTTTTGGTGTGCCTTTTATAGCATTTCATCTGCCCAGATCTGGCCTTATCTGGGATGCAGTCCACTGCAGAAAACAGCTTTGAGAGTTCAATAATTAGGCATGTAAACAAACTAACCAAAGACAGTCAGCAAGGATTTGTTAAGGAAAGGTCGTGCGTGAATTTTTTGTTGAGGTAAAAAGGAAGGTCGATGAGTGTAGTGCATTTGATGTAGTCTATATGGATTTTAGCGAGGCTATAAGGGTTCTTATGGCAGACTGGTCACAAAAGTAAAAGTCCATGGGCTCCAAGGCAAAGTGGCAAATTGGATCCAAAATTGGCTCAGAGGCAGGAAGCAAAGTGTAATGGTCAATGGGCACTTTCGTAGCTGGAAACTTTTTCCAGTGGGGTTCCGTGGGGCTCAGTACGAGGTCTCTTGCTTTTTGTGGTATATATTAATGATTTTGGACTTGAATGTAAAGGATGTGATTAAGAAGTTTGCAGACGATACAAAAATTGGCCATGTGGTTGATAGTGAAGAGGAAAACTGTAAACTGCAGGTGGGCGGAACAGTGGCGAACAACATTCAATCTGGAGAAGTGAGGTAATGCATTTGGGAAAGGCCAACAAGGCAAAGGAATACACAATAAATGGTAGGATACTGAGAAGTGTAGAGGAACAGAAGGACTTTGGAGAGCATGCCCACAGACACCTGAAGATGGATGGACAGGTACATAAGGCAGTCAAGAAGGCATATGGGGTACTTGCCTTTATTAGGCAAGGCACAGGATACAAGAGCTGGGAGGTTATGCTGGTACGGTATAAAACGCTGGTTAGGCCACAATTGGAGTACTGCATTCAGTTCTGGTCACTGCATTAAAGGAAAGATGTGATTGCACTGAAAAGGGTACAGACGAGATTTAGGAGGATGCTGCCTAGTCTGGAGAATTTTAGTTATGAGGAAAGATTGTATAGGCTCGGGTTGCTTGCTTTGGAACAGAGGAGGCTGAGGGGAGACCTCATTGAAATATATAAAATTATGAGGGGTCTTGATAGAGCGGATAGGAAGGCACTATTATTCCTCTTGGTTGAGGGGTCCATAACCAGGGCACTGATTTAGGGAAAGAGGTTTAGAGGGGATTCGAGGGGAATTTTTTTTCACCCAAGGAGTACTAGGGATCTGGAAATCTCTGCCTAAAAAGATGATAGAGACAGAAACTCTCATTACATTTAAAAAGCAATGGACCAAGAGCTGGAAAGTGGGATTAGGCTGGGCCAAATGGGCCTCCTTCCATGCTGTAATTTTCTATGATTCTAACAACTTATCACATATCTGATTACAGAATTATAATGATGCTGCATGCCCGAATATAGAATTGTACACTACATAGTGCAGACTCTTACAAAGGACAACAGACCAACTGAGGGGAAACATACACTAAGCTGAACACCTGATGTAATGGTTGCCTGGAGAGCATGTGATACGTCAATGCCTATACAATCTCAGAAATGTACTGAATGTAGCCAAGTCTTTATACTGGGTGGCTGTACTGATTCAATTTGGTTTGTCTTTATTTTATTCACGTGTGTCCTAAAGAGCGCAGCAATTTCTTTTAGATTATATATGCCCTTGGGGCTTGTTGGCATGTGCTGACGATCCCTGAGATTTAAAAAACACTTGAAATGGGAAGCACCGAGGACCACTTGGGAAACAAAATACATTTTAAGCAAGTAGAAGGACAAGCAAATCTAACCCACACGTGAGGAGACAAAGCTTTGTCCCAATTCAACACCAAGTAGTGAAAGAGCAGGAGAAAATTTAGCCTATTTAGCAGAAGAAATGAAACAGCGGCACAGTGGCGCAGTGGTTAGCACCGCAGCCTCACAGCTCCAGGGACCCGGGTTCGATTCCGGGTACTGCCTGTGTGGAGTTTGCAAGTTCTCCCTGTGTCTGCATGGGTTTTCTCCAGGTACTCCGGTTTCCTCCCACAAGCCAAAAGACTTGCAGGTTGATAGGTAAATTGGCCATTATAAATTGTCACTAGTATAGGTAGGCGGTAGGGAAATATAGGGACAGGTGGGGATGTTTGGTAGGAATATGGGATTAGTGTAGGATTAGTATAAATGGGTGGTTGATGTTCGGCACAGACTCGGTGGGCCGAAGGGCCTGTTTCAGTGCTGTATCTCTAATCTAAGCAGAATGATGAAAGCTCTGTGGCTCAGTAGCATGTGGAAGCTGGAGACTGCGTGGGGTCCATCTACCTATGACAACTTGATGCGCGTGCTAAGTAGTTTTACCAGTTAAGCTAGGCTTTCTATCTACTTTGCATGTAGCATGCTTAAATAATGAAGCACACAAATGTTTAAAGTAACATTTGGCCAGCTTTCTAGGTATTAAATTAAAATCCTCTGTACCAATGATAAATATTGAACTAAGTAAACATTAAAACTTGTCCAGCTACTCTAAGAAAAAACATACCAAATGTACAATGCTTTGTTAGTTTTAATTATGGCACAGTATTTCTACTGCAGAGATGAAATTTAGACTCAAGCAGCAACCCATCTTATATTTTCCAATGTGCATTAGTAGGGGGAATCGAGTTTCGGAGCCACGAGGTCATGCTGCAGCTGTACAAAACTCTGGTGAGGCCGCACCTGGAGTATTGCGTGCAGTTCTGGTCACCGCATTATAGGAAGGATGTGGAAGCTTTGGAAAGGGTGCAGAGGAGATTTACTAGGATGTTGCCTGGTATGGAGGGAAGGTCTTACGAGGAAAGGCTGAGGGACTTGAGGTTGTTTTCGTTGGAGAGAAGGAGGAGGAGAGGTGACTTAATAGAGACATATAAGATAATCAGAGGGTTAGATAGGGTGGATAGTGAGAGTCTTTTTCCTCGGATGGTGATGGCAAACACGAGGGGACATAGCTTTAAGTTGAGGGGTGATAGATATAGGACAGATGTCAGAGGTAGTTTCTTTACTCAGAGAGTAGTAGGGGCGTGGAACGCCCTGCCTGCAACAGTAGTAGACTCGCCAACTTTAAGGGCATTTAAGGTGGTCATTGGATAGACATATGGATGAAAATGGAATAGTGTAGGTCAGATGGTTTCACAGGTCGGCGCAACATCGAGGGCCGAAGGGCCTGTACTGCGCTGTAATGTTCTAAAAAATCTGGAGAGTACAGTATTGGTCTCTTTATTTAAGGAAGGAGGTAAATGAATTGGAAACAATTCAGAGGTCTACTAGACTAATACCTGGGAATGGGCGGGTTGTCTTATTAGAAAAGGTTGGACAGGCTAGGCTTGTATCCACTGCAGTTTAAAAGAATAAGAGGTGACGTGATTGAAACATATAAGATCCTGAGGGGTCTCGACAGGGTGGATGTGGAAAGGATGTTTCCTCTTGTGGGAGAATCTAAAACTCGGGACTACTGTTCAAAAATAAGGGGTCGCCCATTTAAGGCAGAGATGAGGAGAAATTTGATCTCAGAGGGTCGTGAGTCTTTGGAATTCTCTTCCTCAAAAGGTGGTGGAAGTAGAGTCTTTGAATATTTTTAAGGCAGAAGTAGATAGATTCTTGATAAGCAAGGGGGTGGATGGTTATCGGGGGTAGGCGGGAATGTGGAGTTGAGGTTACAATCAGCCATGATCTTATTGAATGGCAGAGCAGGCTCAAGGGACCGAGTGGCCTACTCCAGCTCCTAATTCCTATGTTATGTACTCATTTCTACCAAATCACCAGTTGCCTTTACTCCATCAAAATTAAGATATTTACACCTTCTAGATAAGTGGCAGACAATGCACTTGTGTTTATCACAAAATATTTTATCATTTTAACACACCATGTGCCTGCCCACTTTTTTCACGTTTGTGCTTTTGGCTAGGGCTTTCATTATTAAAAAAAAACAAAGAACAAAGAAAATTACAGCACAGGAACAGGCCCTTTGGCCCTCCAAGCCTACGCCGATCCAGATCCTCTATCCTCCTTCCCTCACCCCCTCTCCGACACCCTTCCCCCACCCCCTCCCCCCCACCCCCTCTCCGACCCCTCCCCCACTCCTCTCCGACCCCTTGTCATTTAACACCCTCTCTGCACTAACGCTTTGTCTTTCACCCCACTATTAACACATTCTTTGCCTTTGCCCCATGACCTCCTTGTCAGTTATTTGCTGTAACCCTCTGTCCTATCAACACCTTCTCTTTTGTTCTCTTTTGCCCCACTCCCACTTTATTTGCTTAAAACCTATTAAATTTCTAATCTTTGCCAGTTCTAATGAAAGGTCACTGACCTGAAATGTTAACTTTGCTTCTCTCTCCACAAATGCTGCCCGAGCTGCTGAGTATTTTCTAGCACTTTGTTTTGATTTTAACATTAATTGTGCAAGGTCCAAGATTCCTTTGATTTTTTAAAAATAATCTGTATTTGTATTAGTGCTGCAAAAGAAAAATGGCTAGCCGTCACACTAGCTAAAATTTGGAAACTCCAGGAATTGAGCACACAATCCAAGCCAACACTCCACTGTGTTGCGCCGAGAATGCTACATTGCTGAAGCTGCTATCTTTTGGATCGAACAGTAACTAAAATCGCGTCTGAGGTCTGCCTGTTCAGCTGGATATAGAAGATCCCATGGCATCAAAGACCAGCAGGGAATTTAATTTAATTTGCTGATTGAGATCTCTTGCTGTGCAAAACTTGGCTGCTCTGTTTCCTAGGTAATAGCAACTGCATTGGTTGTGAAACACTGATATCCCCGAGGATATGTTGAGGCACTACGTAAAAGCAAGTCCTTCTCTTTAGACCGAACTACACTACTTCATTCCCAAACAATGGCTACTTCAAAACAAACAGTGCATACAAGAAAAATCACAAGTAAAGGTCTGTACAGACAATATGTGGCAGTTTAACAATTATTTTTTTAAATCTTGCTCAAAGCTATGGCAGGGAACAAATAACCAGACAGAACACACATGCAGAAAAAGCTTATGACAATCACTAAAAACGTAATACTTTAGAAAGTCTAGAGGAGTATAGAAAGTGCAAGGGTGAAGAAAAAAAGGAAACTAGAAAAGCAAAGAGAGGACATGAAAAATTATTGGCAAGTAAAAATCAAGGAAATCTGAAGATGTTTTCTTAGTACATTAAGAGCAAGAGAATAATTAAGGAAAGGGAAGGGCCTATCAGTGATGTACAAGGGAACTTGTGCGTGGATGCAGAAGATGTGGGCAGGGTTATTAATGGATTTTTTGTCTCTGTCTTCACAAAGGAGAGAGATGATGCAGACATTGTAGTTAAAGAGGTGTGTGAAATATTAGATACGATAAGCATAATGAGAGAGGAAGTACAAGAGGGTCTGACATCCTTGAAAGTAGATAATTTGCCAGGGCTAGATGGACTGCATCCCAGGTTGTTAAAAGAAGCCAGGGAGGACATAGCAGATGTGCTGAGGATCATCTTCAAATCCTCACTGGATACGGGTGAGGCGCCAGAGCACTGGAGGTCTGCGAACATTATACCATTGTTTAAAAAGGGTGCGAGGGTTAGGCCAAATAATTATAGGCTGGTCAGTCTGACCTCAGTGGTGGGTAAATTATTAGAATCAATTCTGAGGGACAGGATAAACTGCCACTTAGAAAGGCACAGATTAATCAGGGATAGTCAGTATGGATTTGTTAAGGGAAGGTCATGTCTTTCTTACTGGATTGAGTTTTTTGAGGAAGTAACAAGGAGGACTGATGAGGGAAGTGCAGTGGATGTGGTCGACATGGATTTTAGTAAAACATTTGACAAGGTCCTGCATGGCAGACTGGTCAGCAAAATAAAAGCCCATGGGATACAGGGGAAGGTGGCACGTTGGATCCAAAATTGGCTCAGTGACAGGAAACAAAGTAGTCGACGGATGCTGTTGCGAATGGAAAGCGGTTTCCAATGGCGTTCCACAGGGCTCAGTGTTGGGTCCCTTGCAGTTTGTGGTATATATTAATGATTTGGACTTAAATGTGGGAGACATGATTGGGAAATTTGATGACACAAAAATTGGCCATGCAGTTGCCAGTGAAGAGGATAGCTGTAGATTCCAGAATTATATCAATGGTTTGGTTGAGTGGGTGGAAAGCAGCAAATGGAATTCAATCCAGAAAAGTGTGAGGTAATGCATTTGGGGAGGGCAAACAAAGTGAGGGAATACACAATAAACTGGAGGATATTGAGAGGGATAGAAGTGAGACACCTTGGAGTGCATGCCCACAGGTCCCTGAAGGTGGCAGGACAGGTAGAGTGAAGAAGGCATATGGAATGCTTTCCTTTATTGGCCGAGGTATAGAATACAAAAGCAGGGATGTAATTCTGGAACTGTTTAAAACTCTGGTTAGACCACAGCTGGAGTATTGCGTACACCTGATCACCACATTACAGGAAGGACATAATTTCTCTGGAGAGAGTACAGAGGAGATTTACAAGAATGTTGGTAGGGCTTGAAAGTTGCATCTATGAGGAACGATTGGATAGGCTAGGGTTGTTTTCCTTAGAAGGAGGCTGAGGGGTAACTTAATTGAGTTGCACAAAATTATGGATAGAGTAGACAGGAAGGAGCGGTTTCCCGTAGCGGATAGGTTAATTACCATGGGGCACAGATTTAAGATGACTGGTAGAAGGATTAGAGGGGACATGAGGAAAAAGCTTTTTCACCCAGAGGGTGGTGGGTGTCTGGAATTCACTGCCAGGAACGGTGGTGGAAGCAGAAACCCTCAACTCATTTAAAAGGTACCTGGACACGCACCTGAAGTGCTGTAACCTGCGAGGCTATGGATCAGGTGCTGGAAGGTGGGATTAGATTGGACGGTTTGTTTTTTCGGCTGGCGCTGACACGATGGGCTAAATGGCCTCCTCCTCTGCTGTAACAATTCTGTGATTATTCTCAAAGATGTAGTGTCCCCAAATATAGAACCAGAGAAAAATTACAGCACAGAAGGAGGCCATTTAGCCTATCGTGTCTGTGCTTTTGAGCTGAAGTGTTTTTTTTCCTTATCCAATCCTCTATATCCCTTGACATCCAGGGTTCCCTTGACCTGTTGGTCCTACTCTTCATCTTTACGGGAACATGCTGGACCTGAACCCTCACAATTTCCTTTCTAAATGACTCCCACTGGTCTGATGTCGACTTTCCTAAAAGAAGCTGCTCCCAAGTTCACTCTGGCCAGATCCTGTTTTATCATATTGAAATTTGCCTTCCCCCAATTCATTACTCTTATTTCCGGTCCCTCAATGTCGTTTTCCATAACAACCTTAAATTAAGTTATGGTCACTATCCCCGAAATGCTCCCCCACTGACACCACCACTTGTCCGGCTTCATTCCCTAGGATTAAGTCCAGTACCACTCCTCCTCCAGTAGGACTCTACGTGCTGGCACAAAAAGCTCTCCTGAATGCACGAAGAATTCTGCCCCCTTTAAGCTTTTTGCATTAATACTATCCCCTCTAACATAGGGGAAGTTGAAATCCCTTACTATTATTACTGCACCTCTCTGAGATTTGCCTACATATCTGCTCCTCTATCACTGCCTGACTGTTTGGAGGCCTGTAGTACACTCCAGCCAAGTGATAACCCCTTTTCTGTTTTTAGGTTCTACCCACATGGCCTCATTAGAGGAACCTTCTAAGATATCATCTCTCTTTACTGCAGTAATTAACTCTTTAAACAACAGTGCAATGCCACCTCCTCTTTTACCCCCTCCCTTATCACTGAAGATTCTATACCCTGGAATATTAAGCTGCCAGTCCTGCCCTTCCCTCAACCATGTCTCAGTGATAGCAATATCATATTCCCATGTGTTAATCAATGCCCTCAATTCATCAGCCTTACCAGTAAGACTCCTTGCATTAAAATAGATGCAAACCAGCCTTGCATAATTTGCTTGAGCCTTAACAAGTCTGCATTTACTCTGCCCTCCAGACTGACTTAGCTTCACGTTTATATTTGATTGTACATCGCCCCCCAATATGCTTCCACTCTCCCTGCCAAATTAGTTTAAACCAGCAAACCTCCCATCAAGGATGCTGGTCCGAAAAACATCTATTAACAACTACTTTGTTTCCTGTCACTCAGCCAATTTCATATCCATGTTGGTACCGTCCCTTTTATTCCATGAGCTATAAGTTTGCTCACAAGTCTGTTGTGTGGCACTGTATCAAATGCCTTTTGAAAGTCCATTGCCCTCATCAACCCTCTGTTACCTCCTCAAAAAACTCCAGCAAGTTAGTTAAACATGATTTTCCCTTAAGAAATCCATGCTGGCTTGCCTTAATTAACTCACATTTGTCCATATGACTATTGATTTTGTCCCAAATTATTTTTTCTAGAAGTTTTCCCACCACCGAAGTTAAACTGACTGACCTGTAGCAGCTGGCTTATCTTTACACCTTTTTTTAAACAAGGGTGTAATGTTTGCAATTCTCCAGCCCTCTGGCACCACCTGCGTCTAAGGAAGACTGAAAAATTATGGCCAGTGTCTCTGCGATTTCCACCTTCACTTCCCTCAGTGCCCTTGGATGCATCTCATCTGGTCCTGGTGTTTTATCCACTTTAAGTACAGACAGCCTATCTAATACTTCCTCTTTATCAATTTTAAACCCCTCTAGTGCCTGACTTACCTCCTTTTTCAACATTACCAAGGACGAAGATGCAACCCAGGCAAAGACAGATGCAAAGTATATGTTTAATACCTCAGCTATGCCCTCTGCCTCCCTGTGTAAATCTGCTTTCTGGTCCCTAATTGGCCCCACTTCTCCTTTTACTATTTACATGCCTATAGAAAACTTTGGGATTTCCTTTAATGCTATTTGCCAGTCTCTTTTCATGCTCTCTCTTTGCTTCTCTTATTTGCTTTTTCACATCCCCTCTGGATGTTCTATATTCAGCCTGTTCTCAATAGTATTTTCTACCTGGCATCTGTCATAAGCACACTTTTTCTTCTTTTATCTTGATCTCTACCTCTTTTGTCATCCAGGGAGGTCTGGATTTGTTTGCTCACCAAACTTGAAAGTCTACACTCAGCTTGCAATCTGCACACCGTTTGTAGGCAGCACCTAGACGTCTGTATTTATACCTTTTGAAGCTGAAACTGCAGCAACCAGATTTGACTGGTCAGCTACTTAACTGATCAGCTCGTCTGCAGTAGAGCCTGTTAATCCCTGCCCAAGACTTTAAGAAACTTACTTTACTTCCTTAACCCTACTTTATCTAGAGGGTAAATCCCAGTTAAATGCTAACCGCAGAACAGAACACACTCACCGAACTCGAATCTCCACATTCAGCTTGCAGTATTTAAACACACACACATTCTAACGGCGGTGGTTACACTGTGATGATTATTCACAGATAACTGGTTTCTCAAAGTGACCACTCTCAGTACCATTACTGAGTAAACATTAGGCCTGGGATAACATTCTCTTCAGGGTAAGACAGCATTTCAGGACACTGGAACCATTAGCAATTTTAAAACACTAAAGCTAGCATATACACGCAAACACATTTTTGCTCCCAAATTCATTTCATCACCAGCATATATAATCTAAAGTTCTATTATCCAACTAACAAAATGGAGCGACGCAGCTCAGGTCAAGTTTAATACAATACCAATAAATCAGTGCTTATCAGGATATTTTTAATCTATATACTAATGCTGGAGATGGTCTCATGAATCTGACTGGAGTTGCCTCAGCAACCCTGATTACAAGGACAGATTAGATTAGATTAGAGATACAGCACTGAAACAGGCCCTTCGGCCCACCGAGTCTGTGCCGAACATCAACCACCCATTTATACTAATCCTACACTAATCCCATAATCCTACCAAACATCCCCACCTATTCCTACCAAACATCCCCACCTATTCCTATATTTCCCTACCACCTACCTATACTAGTGACAATTTATAATGGCCAATTTACCTATCAACCTGCAAGTCTTTTGGCTTGTGGGAGGAAACCGGAGCACCCGGAGAAAACCCACGCAGACACAGGGAGAACTTGCAAACTCCACACAGGCAGTACCCGGAATCGAACCCGGGTCCCTGGAGCTGTGAGGCTGCGGTGCTAACCACTGCGCCACTGTGCAGGTTTAGAAGAAGTTTGAACTACACTGTTACAATTGGCTCCTCTAAAAGCAAGAATGAATGTAATGTACTATGAAATGACAGTATGCGGGTTTGTGCTCCCTGCTCCCCCTGGCTGGAGGCCCACGTACAGGCTAGATGATATTGTATCTCTCCGAAGGAAAACAAGGACTCGACCACTTGTGCACAGCCTCTGGCAGCGTACCAGCAGAAGCCTAAGAATCAGGCTGTCTGTCCCTAGCTGAGAGGATGGCCAATATAACCCACAAGAACCCATGGGGAAGGTGGTGGATTTTGGAGGGAGGGGGGGGGGGGGGGGAAGGGGGGGTGATGGGGAAGGCAGTGGATTTTGGAGGAGAAGGGGGGTGATGGGGCACACTGATTTTCCAATGGGAATGATTCTTACGACAAACTTGCCATATTAATAGCAAGGTCAAGCCTTGTATGAAGTGACGAGTTAGTCACATGATAGAGCTTTTAAAGCATTTTGGGAGACCAATGCTGAGGTCCAAGTCCTCAGACTTCCACCAGACAAGGCATTACCACAAGCTCCAGCATGCAGAGAACAAAGCCACAACCACCAACCCTTCATGCACCCAGAAATACAAGAAAAATTAGAACATAAAACAGGCATATTGAAAACATTTTACTCCTGTGTGTAATATTATACACTTACAAAAATAGCACAAAGGTTATTTATTCTTTTGCTTTAAATTTGTTCTTAGGATGCGAGTGACACAAGCAAGGAAGCATTTCTTGGCCATCCTAGCTGCCCAGAGGGCAATAAAGTCAATCACAATCCCAGAACCCCGAGACCACCTTCAAATGCTCACAGATTCTCATACAAGTGCAAGACACTGAGGGATCTGCCCCCCCACCACCCCCCCAGCAAAGAGTGGGTCTCAGCAAGGAGTCTCTTCTGGAGATGGAGGAAATAGTAAGGAAGTACATTAAAAATAATTGTTACGAGATTGCAATTTAATAAAATACTCAAAGATTTACACATACAACTGGCACTGACAAAGTGGTGTGGTGTACCCCATATCTGATTACTGCAGTCAAATAGTCAAGTTTCTGTGTTTTTTTTTTGCAGCTGTTCATTACTTAAGAGCACTCTTGGCAGAAACACAATCAAAATTCAATGACAAAATGTTAAGACTTTGGATTACTAGACAAAAACACATATTGTAATCTTCCATCAAATTGACAGAGAAAAATAAGTAAAACAATACAATAAACTAGGGAATTGACTATTGTAATGTGCAAATTCAGAAGCTGTGGAGTACACAAGATTTCTCATAGAACATGAAAAACGTATCCACTGTGGAAACTGTATAAATGCACCCCCCCAAAAACAGGCACTTATTGAGATCCCCAAATAACTTGTATTGTAAAATAGTCAAGAACCAGTCTGAAACCACAAGCACTCCTAAATTACAAACTACAGACACCAAGCCCTCTTAGAACTTGAAACACGAGGCACAATCTTATGTCACACTTCAAAATGTTCAAATTGTGTCCTGTTATCTGAAGCTGAAGATCATGACCACTACTGGGAACACTGCTTTTCATGATACATTAATGGCTTGGACTTGTGTGCATAGGGAACAATTTCAACATCCGCAAATAACACAAAACTTGGAAATATAGTGAATAGTGAGGAGGATGCTGATAGGCTTCAAGAGGACATAGGTCGGTTGGTAGAATGGTCAGACACGTGGCAGAAGAAATTTAATGCATGAAGTACAAAGCGATACAGTTTATTAGGAAGAATATAAGCAATATAAAACTAAAGAACACAATTTCAAAGGGAGTTCAGAGAGAGAGAGAGACCTGGGGATATATGTGCACAAATTGTTAAAGGTGGCAGGGCAGGTTGGGAAAGTGGCTAAAAAAGCATATGGAATCTTAGGCTTTATAAATATAGGCATAGAGTACAAAAGCAAGGAAAGTGTAATGAACCTTTATAAAACACTTGTTCAGACACCTTATTTACCATGCTTGGTGCATTTACATACATGCACTGCAAACCGCTTAGACCTTTTTATGGTCTTCTGGTCTGATACCACCTAATACTGTAGCATATGTCTCTTGCACTCCTTTGTTTCTCTTTTCTAATGCTACATCTTGGTGCCCAGCCCTTACCAAAATAATTTAAACCCTTCCCAAAGCACTAGTGAACCATCCTGCAAGGACATCGGTTCTAGTTAGATTGAGGTGCAACCCATCCGGCCTGTACAGATCCCACCTCTCCCAGAACTGGTCCTAAAGTCCCAGGAATCTGAAGCCCTCCCTCCCTCCTGCACCATCTCACCAGCCAAACATTTGTCTGTTCTATCCTCCTATTTCTATACTCACTAGGATGTGGCACAGGGAACAATCTGGAGATTACTACCTTTGAAGTCCTGCTTGCTGGTCTCTTCTTGGCTCCCTAAAAATCAGCCTGCAGGACCTCAGCCCTCATTCTACTCATGTCGTTGGTTCCAATCTAGACCACAACTTCTAGCTGTTCACCCTCCTCCTTCAGAATGTTCCGTAGCTGCTCAGTGACATTCTGGACCCTGCATCAGGGAGGCAATAAGCCATCATGAAATCACTTCTGTAGCCACAGAAATGCCTGCTTGCTCCCCTTACTATTTACTCCCCTATCACGATTGCATTCAGTCTTCCTCCTCCCCACCTTCCATACAGCTGAGCCACACAAGGTGCTGTGGACTTGGCACTGGCTGTACTTCCCAGAGGAATCATTGCCCTCATCAATGTGGAGAACTGAATACCAGTTAGACAGCAAGATGCACTCACAGGACTCCTGCATTACTTGCCTTGTCCTCCTTGTCTGTCTGGCAGTCATCCAGTCCCTCCCTGCCTGCACTCTCAAGCTGCATGGTAACCACCTCCTAAAACGTGCTATCCATGTAGCTCTCAGCCTTGCGATGCCAGCTGCTGCTCAAGCTCAGAAACCCTGAGCTCGAGCTCCTCCAGTGGCTGACACTTCCTGCACATAAGGATGACCAGGACATCCGATGCATCCAGGAGTTCCCATGTGACACAGGATGTGCATTCAACAGGACTGAGGTGCCTTGCCATGTCCCTCTATTTATTAGACTACTCACTAAACTTATCAGAAACAATGCTTCAGACTTTTTTTAAAAAACGTAAGATTTAAAACCTCCCACTTTTTATCCCTGGTATAATTATTATAGTTCCTCATCTTTCGTCCTTACCTCAATACTTACCCTCAATCATGACCTTAATTCCCTCGAGCTTAGCTCCCTGGTTGTGATGTCACTTGCTCACACTGTGGTAGCTTTGCGACCCTCTCTGTACCTGTGCTTTATGGTCCTCCATCCTCTCATGATGCTCTCTCAATATTGTATACAATTTCCTTTAGTTTCCCCGTCCCTCTGTGTATTACTGTTAACAACTATACAAAATAATTACCAACTGCAATGGGAGGAAATTGAATACATAAAATAAATGGAGAATTTCTCCAATATATATACTGGCATATCGGATATCTGTTTAACTTCCTCATGCTGCCCAAGCACAGCCATTCCTGAGAGCAACTCACCTTCGTTAAGTATTGAATTCAGGTTACTTTTAAATTAACATACATACAGAAAGTGAGGGGGTTGGGGGGGGGGGGGGGAGGAGCATGGAGAAGAACCCAAAAAAGAATGTTAAACCCGCTTATTGATTTGATTGTGTTTCTAGATTGTGGTGACTCAAACCCCTCCCACCAATATTGATCACTATCATCACATAAATGGCCTTGCAAATTTTTCCAAATACAATTTGATCATGGGGTATAACTTATTCATTTTAGTGAAAAACAAGGGAACCTTAGCGAGCTTGTGCTCAGCACATCATTCCATTGGACCACACAGTACAAAAAAAGATTCCTTTTGCAAAGGTTTTCAAAATATCAAAGCTGTTTCTTACCTGATACATGATTGAAGGAAGATTAGAAAGGTCATCACATTTCCCCACAGAGCAGGCCACAGGAAAAAAAAAAGAAAGACAGAATTAAAGGTTTGCTCTAAATCTCAAACACTTGCCACGTACCTAGAAGAGAGCAGCATTTAACCTAATTTCTAGAAGCATCAGTTAACTCACAGTCCTTTTGAAATAAACCAGAGAAACTAGTCATCTCCTATAAAAGAGCAACACGAGCTTCCCACTTAGTGTACAGGAAGAAAATAATTATACACAGTACTGTACACCACCTAAAAATGGGTTACTCAGTCAACCAACACTCACTGCCTCAGCTAAGGCATGAAGAAGAGCCCCTTGCAAATGGTACAGGAGGACTACTGTCACCCGTGGAGCTGACTGTCAACATTTGTTAGAGCATTGATGAAAGGAGGAAGAAAAAAGGGAAGAAAACTGGAGAAACAAGCATTTCTACAGCTGCTACATCACAATGCTTCAGTGACATCAGCCAAATGTCTGTGACGGGTCTCTGCTTTTTCAACATACAAAACAGGAAGGAAAAACAACTCTCAAAATCTGAATAATCAACACTTCCTACAAACCAAGTATTGTATTTACATTCATGAATGATCAAGCCAGTTTTTAATCACAGCACCTCATGGGCAGGTGCCAGGTAGCCATTTTTCTGCTGTAAGCAGGGATTCACATCTGCACCAGATCATTTACTGGGGGATAAACCATCATGCTATTTCTCCTGGATTATCTAGTTAATTCAATTTAATAATTATTTAGATGTATAAAGATTTTAGCAAGGACAACCTAAAATAAAATTTAAATAAATCTTCCATACGTCTGTTTGCACTGCACCCTGTGCACTTTTAGAAGAAAGTATTTTATGCAGCTTCACTCCCTCCCAATACAATATTTTCAAAGTGTGGGACACCTGACAACAATGCTGCCTTTAAATAATGACACTGGTGGTTCCAGAAGCTGGGTGTAAAATATCATTTCTGCATCATATTAACACTGACTTTTTTTCAAAGTAAGGAATCTATCAAAAGGCCACTAGCATTGCCGAACAGCGGTCTATTTAACAGTTTTTATTTCTGAAAATTCTCACTTGTACGAAAAGAGTGCAAATGTAAACCAAATAAACAGTACACATACAAACCAGCAGCACCTTGAAAAAAGAGAAGAGACAGGTTAAACACTTTGTATCTTTAGAGCTGGCTCAAACCCATCCTACCAGAAAGCAGAATAAGTGCTGCAACCTGTGCAGCGAGGCAGGCCACCTCTACAAAACCTGCCCCAAACGCTGCCTCAGTTATGCTCAGGCGGCAAGGTCAAAGGAAAGGCCGAGAGAAGGAACGGTGAATGCGTCTGGTGCTGGGAAGGAGACAAACAACCCTCTCCATAGCAAGGAAAGTCTCCCTGAGAAGGAGAATAAAGGGGAGGCAGCTGCAACCAGCGATCCAACACCTACCCCGTGCTCAGAAACCCCTCCTCTACAGACAGAATCAATGGAGGAGGAGGCAGCAGATGGACAAACTGGGCAGTGGCAAGTGATACAAAGGAAAACCACAAAGAAAAAACCTCCAAAAAAGGAACAGGCCACCACCCAAACCAGTGGCAAGAGGAGGCTACCGTCTGAGACAGACAATGGCAGCTCCTCCTCACTGGGCGAGGAAGGGCCAGAACAGTGGCACCTGAAAAAGAAGCGACAGAACTCAAAGGAACTGGAAGATAAAGCTCCCCAGCTCCAAAGCACTGAAAGCTGTGATGGGTCCAGCACGCCCCAAACCCAGCGACATGCCCAGCATACCCCAGCTCCGGGACACCCCGAGAGCAAAGCAGCATCTGGCACACTCCAGCTCCGAGAAGCTGGGAGCAGTGAGGTCTTCGAGGAGGAACAGAGGCGAAAGACACCAACAGCAGAGGGCAGCCCAAGCCTTGCTGCCTACAAGACCCACCCCCCCACAATGTCACCCCAGCGGAACAAACCCCTCATGAGAAGCCAGGAGGGGTTTCTGAGCCCAACGAATGTGAAACAGCTTGTGTACACTATGGGTATGCAGGAATATACCCAAGGACTGGGACTAGCAAGGACAACTGGTATGGGAAGCAACAACTAACTTCAAAATGGGTATGAAGATTGCTTCGATTAACGTGCATAGCATTACATCCACTACGCGATGTGTTTCAATCTTGGACTACCTCACCAAGGTCAAAGCCAACCTGCTGTCTCTGCAGGAGTGTGGAATACCACACCTCAGCACCTACAGGCAATGGTCATGATGGTGGTCCCACAGGCCATCGATCTGGTTAGGGGGTAATGATTCCCATTCCTCCAGCCTGGGTATTCTGCTGCGGGGAGCAAACCTCACCATCTCCAAAGTTAAGGAGGTGGTAGGCAGCCGCATCCTTGCAGCAGATGTAATGTACAACAATGCTCTCCTCCAGCAGCTCCCACTGCTGCTGGCAACATCCAGACTGGTCATTCTAGTGACTTCAACTGCATCATTAACACAGCTGGACGATCCGGCAGGGACGACAGCAAACTGGACGTTACGTCCAGATTCCTGATGGAAACGGTACAAGATGCCAGGTTGCACGACGTCTTCAGCAACCCTACAGACGGAGCGCAGGGTAGATATAACTGGTCAAGACCGGACAGGTCTGCCCGTTCCAGGATTGACTTCCTGTTTGTGTCCTGTGCTGTCACGGTCAGATCCACCGACGTCAAGCCGGTGTTCTTCTCTGACCACCGCCTCTTACTGGCCAACTGTCACTTATAGGATGACCAGCCGGTTGGCAGGGGGACATGGAAGCTCAATGCTACGCTGCTAACCCCAAAGAACATTTAGGAACTCAAAAGGGATTACAAAGGTTGGAGAACCGTGAAACACCTCTGAGTCTCCGGTGCACTGGTGGGAGGCGATCAAGGAGATCAAGAGGTTCTTTATCTTCAAAGGTGTTCATTGGGCGAGAGAGACACACAGAGGGAAATCTCCAGACTCCAGACAAGAATGCAAAGTCTGCTCCAGCTGCAGTCGATGGGGGTTGAGGTCAATGAGGATCTCCAAAAGGTGAAGAGCCAGCAGGCCTCGCTCTTTGCCACGGAGGTCTCCAAGATCATCGTCCGGTCCAGAGTCCGCTCTGTTGAGCAGGATGAGACGTGCTCGCGTTACTCCTTCCAAAGAAGCTCTGTGATCAGCAGCCTGAAGGAAGAGGATGGCTTGGTAACATCTTCGCAGTCCGACATACGAAGGATCAGAAAATCCTTTTATGCTGGGCTGTACAACGTGAAGTCCATGGACAGCATGGCTTCCCACTTCTTCCTGTCATCTATTACGGAGGCCTTAGATGACAGCCGGAGGGGGAGACTGGACAAACTGATAACTTTGAATGAGCTGACAAATACCATCAGGTCCTTCGAGATGAGTAAAACACCCGGAAGCGACGTCTTACCGGTTGAGTTGTATTTGGCTCTGCGGGACTGGGTCGGCCCAGACCTGCAGGAGGTATATGAGGGTATGCTTCTGGCCGGCAGCATGTCAGAATCAATGAAGAATGGCATCATCACCCTCACCTACAAGCGGAAGGGGGACAGGGCGAAAATCAGAAATTGGGAGCCCATCTCACTGCTTAATGTTGACAAAATTTTGTCCAAAGCCATCGCCAATTGGGTCAAGTCTGCTCTGGAGTTGGTGATTCACACTGACCAGACCTGCATTGTACCCGGAAGGAAGATCTCGGATAGTCTTGCACCATTCAGGGATACAACTGCCTATGTACGGGACAGGAGGGTGGACACCTGCCTCATCAGCTTGGGCCAGGAGAAAGCTTTTGCCAGGATATCGCACACGTACATGATGGACGTGCTCTCCAAAATGGGGTTTGTGGAGGGAATCTGCAATTGGATCAAATTGCTCTACGCCAACATCAGTAGCACAGTCTCAATCAATGGGTGGGAATCAGACAGGGCTGTCCTCTCTCCAGTATTGTTTGTTTGCTGTATCGAACCTTTTGCCGAGTCCATTAGGAAGGGCGTGGGTATAAGAGGGATGACAATCCCAGACAGCGGAGGCACTCAGGTAAAAGCCTCCTTGGACATGGATGATGTCGCCTTCTTCTGCTCGGATCCACTGTCCGTTTGCAGACTGATGAGCATCTGCGACCAGTTTGAACTGGCCTCAGGAGCCAAAGTTAGCCACGGCAAGAGTGAGGCCATATTCTTTGGGAACTGGGCCGACTGATCCTTTGTCCCCTTCACCATCAGGTCAGACTACCTGAAGGTGCTGGGGATATGGTTCAGAAGGGCCAGGGCATGCGCCAAAACCTGGAAGGACCGAGTAGCCAGGGTACACCATAAACTGAGCATGTTGGAGCAGCGATCTCTCTCCATTGAAGGCAAGAACCTGGTCATCAGGTGCGAGGCGCTCACTTTGTTACTGTATGTGGCGCAGGCCCGGCCCATACCCCACTCCTGTGCCGTGGCGGTCACCCAAGCCATTTTCCGCTTTATCTGGAGATCCAAAATGGACAGGGTCCGGAGGGACACAATGTTCAAACCTCTGGATAAGGGCGGGAAAAATGTACCCAACGTCGCCCTCATCCTAAAGACCACCTTCATGCGCGACTGCATCACGCTGTGCTTAGAGCCCCAGTACGCAAACACCAAGTGTCACTACGTGCTTAGGTTCGAACTGCCCCTGGTGTTGCGAAGGAAGGGTCTGTCCACATTGCTGCAGAACGCTCCATCCAGTTGTACCGTGCCGTACCACCAATCCTTCATGGAAAAATTTCTGCAGAAAAACACCTTTGACCACAAATCCGTCAGGCAGTGGTCTGCATGGAATGTCCTCAAAGCCCTACGGGACAAGGAGATGGTGGTTCCTGTCAGATGATTCCTCGAGTAGACTGCCAAAGACATTTGGCAGAATGCCTCATCAGAACTTTCAAACAAGCACCAAGACGTAGCTTTGCTAGTGGTGAGAAGGGCCCTCCCCGTCAGATCCTTCCTGCACACCTGGAGTCTCACCCCCTCCACACACTGCCCTTGAGGTGGCTGTGGTGGGGAAGAGACAGTTGTCCACCTCCTTCTGGAATGTGTCTTTGCAAAGCAGGTGTGGAAAGAGATGCAGTGGTTTTTGTCGAGGTTCATCCCAAGCAGCTCTGTAACACAGGAGTCTGTGCTCTACGGGCTGTTCCCAGGGACGTACACCGAGATAAACAGCAACTGCTGCTGGAGGACCATCAATTCGGTGAAAGACGCCCTTTGGTCTGCTGGTCTTCCAACGCAAAGAGTTGTCCACGACCGAGTGTTGCAGTCTGGCACATTCCAAGGTCCAGAACTATGTGCTGAGGGATGCACTAAAGCTTGGAGCAGCTTCTGCAAAGCCTCAACGGGGAAAGACCACTGTGTAAGGTCCTCCCACCAAAGTGAACTGAGGGGCTGGACCCATGGGAAACCCCTTGGGCGGTATACACCAAATATGGGTTTGCTGTAAAATGTACATGGCATGTAAAATGAAATGGAAGGGTTGTGAGGCAACTCACTCCTGTATTGAAGAAAATTGATTTCCCTTGCATTTTTTGGAATGTCAACTTGGGGCTGTTTTGTAACGCTTTTTTTTTAAAAAACAGATTTTTATAAATAAAGTATATTTTTGGGAAAGAAAGTTGGCTCTTTACATTTTCTCTTCACTGGTGCTTATGAGCCTACTGTGCATTTTGAGCATGGAAAATGAAGCTTTTATTACAAAAATCACCATTGACAATCCCCTAAATCCTAGTTGAAAAGAAAAGCTTTACCATTAAATTCTTGAGTAGTCCCCATTCTCCCCTGCCCCTTGTGCCCATTCAAGTGATCTTATTGGCAGCTACCAAATAGATTTGAGTGGCCATATAAAGGATGTGATGCAGGCTGCAAATTTTAAATATTTACGATATCAAACTCAAAACGTTAACCATAAAGCATTAAAATAGTGAGGTGACAATAACACTTTCATATTCAACAGAAAATGCTCGAAATACTCAGCAGCTCTCGAGACAGCATCTCTGCAAAGAGAAACAGAATTAATGCCTCAGGTCAATGGCCTTTCGTCAGAACTGATGTTTCAGCGATCTGAAACGATGACTGCTTCTCTCTTCACAGATGCTGCCAGAAGTGAGTATTTGTAGCATCAGATTTCCAGCATCTGCAGTGTTTTGCTTTTGCATTACTATTTAGGATTCAGCATGAAGGTGTGAAAAGGTAACACAGGATGACTTGTCCCTCCAATCTCCCCACACCTCCTGTAGCAAATGTCTGATAATTGCTTATTCCAACCACACCCTACCAGCCCCTACCAGCCCCCACCACCACCCCCGCCCCCCCCCGCCCCCTGCCACACAACATAACCAGAAGTCACAGGCATTATACCTGCTGCACTTTCAGGCATAGTCAGTTGGGACCACTTTACAGGGACACTGCTGGCAAATATCACTGGTCTTATTTATAATAATTGTGCAAATATTAACTTCATTTTTGAAACAGAATAGTAATTACATGCATTTTCTTTTGGGGCGAGCTTATTTCTCTTCCCATCTATTCTGAAGGCACTGACTCATTTTGGTTATACAGAAGTAAATTTTGATCAAGTTGCTGCTCTTCATGTATGAGCAAGAACAATGACAATTAGCAGGCTATTTGACAGGTAATCACAGCCTAGCCTGATCCTGTTCTCAGCCAACGTCCACACACCCTTACCTTGCAACAAGGCTGACTCGATAGCAATCCAGAGCAAGATCTTGGCTGACTTTTTTCTCTCCCTGCCTGAAGAATGTTGAGGGCCTCATTGCCAGTTAAGTTCAGCGTAAAATAGAACCAAACTGAGACCTTAATGGCCTATAATGGGCCAGATCAACACCCAGGATAGACCTAAACAGCTAAGTCATCCAAAAGACCTAACATTGTTCATATATTCAATCCAAGACACCACAATCCCTTCATTATTAATTTGAAAAGTGGTCAAAAATCTGACTCACACTATGACACACAGAATAACACACAGACTGAAGAGATTGTTTTGTTTTGCAACTCTCCAGATGATTCAATGCTGAATGGGGCTGCAGCCAATGCTTCAGCAACTGAGCACAGTAGCTAGTCTAATCTGAATCACACCACTGGGAAAAAACCACTTTCAATCAAGGAAACGAAGCCTTTTTGCAGAGATAAGGAACACTGCACCTGTTCAAAAACTGTGCAGAGAGCTCTCATTTCCTGCTCAGAACCAGCCAAGAGGAATTTCCCACCGTTAAAATGCCAGTCCTCTTTACGTAAATTAGTGACGGGATCAAAGGGTTACTGCGTGCTGGATTAATGCCTTCAATGGCTCATACACTAAAACATGTTCTCCACTCCTTTCCACAAAAGCTTTAACAGGATTTTACACTGGTTTATATATGTGTTTACTGTCACTTTAAATATCCACAAGTAAAGAACCAGGCTTTTAATCTTTTGAATGTAACATGTACAACTACGGGTTTATATGCTTTCTTGTCCAATATGTTTGTTCATCTTTGCAAGCTCTTATTTTCTTCCTTGCATACTGCTAAAGGAGGGGGGGGGGGGGGGGAAGAGATACAAAGAAAGGATAGAGAAAATAGTAAAGAGAAAAATAGAAAAAAGAGGGAAGGGGCAATAGTGCGAGGATTCATGGCAGGCCCCATTTACTACCTCATTTTACTGACTCCCTCCTGCCACCTCCCATGTCACTTAGCATAACTCAATCAGCCTTTTTCACCACAAGAAGTGTCAAGTTTTATTTGGGACACTGGAGGGATACCTTGTGATGCAATGGAGTTTGGAAAAGCTCCATATCTGTTATTTAAGGTTGAAAGTTTAGCAAAGTGCAGTGAGGAGCATGAAACATCCAGAGCACAGGCCTGTTGTGCGCAGTCCAAAGGAATTCAGTCACGGTTGCAAGTCTCTGGTGCTCAAACTAGGGGTTAAGCTGTCAGAAATCTCACGAATTCTTGCCTATAACTCATGCCCTTACCATAAAGTTAATCTCAGATGGCTTAAACTGGATCATAAACATGAAAATTCAACATTACAGATAATCAATGGATCTAGATTTCCCTATAAGCTTGAATAATTAATTTCCCTTTCTCCAACATTAACTCAAAAGCTCTACTTATGATCTCGTGCCCACAGGTGTGCAATCTATTGAGATAATATTGCTGTTAAAGAACTTGGCTTTTCAAACACAAGAAACTTCAGAATACAAGGTCTGATTTTGACTGTAAATAAGATGCCTCTCAACACAGCAGAACATAACTGTGTCAGCAACATAACTATGTTTTGGACCACAGACTGCACACCCAATAAATTTGTCCACTGCAGCTCACACATGTAGAAAAACAGTCTGCAGGAATTTTTGCAGTAACAGAAAGGAAGTGCCATTCAAAGACACTCTTGGCATCCTAACCTAGAATAAGCGTTGGTTGAAGAATCCTTCCCAGTGCACAGAAGGGTATTCAACTTGAGTGCAGCCTGATGGAAGCTTTGCCCACACCCAGCCCAAAAAGTGATTGCTAATGGAACAGTATTCTAATTGCAGTTATATGTCCTTCCAGGTATGTGGTGATTGTGACAGACAAGAGTAATCTACCCGTGAGGCTGAGGTGCTTTAAATATCCCAATATCACAGCAATTCTTGTGCAAAGGAAAACTCAGTTTTAAAATTCAATTTACAGTGACTACATTCATCCTATGGCACCCACGCATTCTTTTAGCAGACATCATTCCAACTTGGGTTTTTAAAATTTGTCTATGATTTTGATATGTAGTGCTTTCTCTGCAAAAATTGGAAATAACCAAGATATGAAATAAACTTTCAAAGCAAATAACACGACAACTGTATTATTTTCCACACCTCTTAGGGAAGTTTTTAGTACACAGAATGATATTTAAAGCTACTGAATAACCATTTGGCAAAAGAGGGTTGGTAACTGTGGTTTCCCACCTTAATATGGGTTCACAGCCTGGAGCAGGATCTGGCGGGTCCAAATGGCATAGGGCTACAAATAAAAAGCTTAAAAAGGAAAATAAGGTCTGAAGAGAATGGCCAACCCTCTTTCATCATTTTTGAAATTTGATTCAAATTGCTAAGTCTCAACAGGTACCACTGATGCTCAAGGCCAGTTGCTTGGCACAGGTGGCAACCAACTAAGCAAGAGTGCATCCAGCCCATTGGCACCATTGCAAATCCAAACCATGAAACTCGTTGATCAGCCAAAACAGATAAGCTAATTAGAGCACAAATCAGTACCAAGCAAACACTCAATGTGGCAATTATGTCTTTTCTTAGAAGAATCTTTTCAGGTGAAGATTTAAAATTAGTAATGATACTGCCACAACAGACTCTCTCGTCTCTTCAGAGATGTGGATCCAAGGGACCTGTGCAAGTGGCTGGTACTGGAAAGGGGAAATAATTCACTGGTCTTCAGGTTACAGTGGGAAGCAGCTTTATACAATCAGCCAGGCAAAACTTGACCTTGGGAGTATCTCGATGCTGGCAATGGGATCAGAAAGTTAAATATTTGCATTCTGCCATTTCCCAACACAGGCATTCCTGGGTCTAAAGGAGCAAAACATTGACCCTAAAAGTAAGAAAAAGCATTTTCCAACTCTACACTCTAAACAGCAAAGCAGATTGAGGGGAGATTTGATAGAGGTGTACAAGATTATGACAAGCTTAGATAAGTTATATGAGGAAAATCTGTTCCCATTAATGGATGGTACAAGGACTAGGGGATACAGATTTAAGATTCTGAGCAAGAGATGCAGGGGGAATGTGAGGAACTTTTTTTTTTTACACAGCAAGTGGCAATGACCTGTAACTCGCTGCCTATTGAGGGTGGTGGAAGTGGAGACAATGATTTCAAAAGGAAATTGAATGAACACTTGAAGAAAATAAACTTGCAGGGCTATGAGGATCAAGTGGGGGAGTGGGACTGACTGGATTGCTCTGCCGAGAGCTCGCATGCATCTAATGGCCAAAAAGCCTCCTTATGTGCTCTAAATGACTCTGACTCCAAGACAGCACCTTCCAAACCCGCAACCTCGACCACTGAGAAGGACAAGGACAGCAAATGCATGGGAACAGCATCATCTGCAAGTTCCCCTCCAAGTCACACACCATCCTGACTTGGAACTATATCGCCGTTCCTTCACTGTCGCTGGGTCAAAATCCTGGAACTCCCTCCCTAACAGTACTGTGGGTGTACCTACCCCACATGAACTGCAGCAGTTCAAGAAGGCAGCTCACCACCACCTTCTCAAGGGCAATTAGGAATGGGCAATAAATGCCGGCCTTGTCAGTGATGCCCATATCCGTTGAACGAATAAAAAAACCTCTATTTTGGTGCAATTTGAACTGAGCTTCCAAAGACTGCTGCTTGGACTTACACCTGGGGAATTTGCATCTTTGAAAATTTCACACTTGACAACTTTGAGAGGTTGGTTTCGCTGCAAAGATCAATACAAAGTTAAACAAATTGGTGCTGTGTTGTAAGAAAATGGCTGTGAAGCTCTCAGCACAATTCCAATACAATGAACACACTCCCTATATTAAATGATTTAAGCCAGTTTAAGGCAATGTTTTCAGCAAGTATTGCCAGAAAGGTAATTGTGGGAAGTAAAAAATGAATCCACTGTATATTATATTATGCGCAACAATCCAGAAAAGAGTAACTTAGTGGAGTAACAACACACTGTGTATACAATCTACAGTGTTAGCAATTTGAGCAAAGACAAAACTTGCGATGCCACTGGCATACGTTTTACCATTACCAGTTTGAACCTCCACTCATAAAGACTTAAGAAAAGACGTGACAAATTCCTAGAGCTCAGAGGACACCCATATTATGCTGTGGGTGAAGTCTTGACCATAGCTTTGCTGCTCAATTAGTGCCACAGCAACAAGATCATGCTGAACAAAAGGAAATCCTGTGCTGCCACCCAGTGACAGGTTTTCAGATTGTTACTAGGAACTTGCACTCTAATTTCCATTCGCGGCTATTTGGCCTGTTGTTCACTCGTCTGATAAACTGTCATTCATTTCAGCCTGCACCATTCCCAACACACAGTGGCATGTGATTTTCCAGTAATCAATGATTAACCCCTCAATTCAAATCAATCTTTAATCCTTCACTTTGCACAATAATATTCCAATTGAAAGACTGATCCCATGGCCCTTCCGCACCCACACGAACTTTTAAGGACAAAGGTAACGCATATCCTGGAATGATTTCAAGGCAGCAAGCTAAACAGTATTCAGGCCACACAGAGCTGTCAAGACAGGGGGAATATTAGGCTTGAGATGTGTGATCAAAAAGACCAACCATCTGCGAACCCATTTAAACATTAACTTTTCAGAGAGTACATTAAATAAATTTCATTTTTAAACCAATTTTGCAGGAGACATGGCATATCCATTAATGGTCATCATTTTGAATTTTGATCTGTGAACATTTTTGGACATTAGGACTTTGTAATTGCTGCTAGGAAGTGATTTTGTTTATTCGTTCCTGGGATGTAGGTGTCGCTGGCTAGGCCAGCATTTACTGCCCATCCCTAATTGCCCTTGAGAAGGTGGTGGTGAGCTGCCTTCTTGAACCACTGCAGTCCATGTGAGGTAGGTATACCCACAGTGCTGTTAGGAAGGGAGTTCCAGGATTTTGACCCAGCAACAGTAAAGGTACGGTGATATAGTTCCAAGTCAGGATGGTGCGTGGCTTGGAGGGGAACTTGCAGGTGGTAGTATTCCCATGCATCTGCTGCCCCAGTCCTTCTAGTTGGTAGAGGTCGCGGGTTTGGAAGGTGCTGTCTAAGGAACCTTGGTGCATCACTGAAGTGCATCTTGTAGATGGTACACTACTGCCATTGTGCGCCAGTGGTGGAGGGAGTGAATGTCTCTGGATGGGGTGATCAAGCGGGCTGCTTTGTCCTGGACGGAGTCGAGCATCTTGAGTGTCGTTGGAGCTGCATTCATCCAGGCAAGTGGAGAGTATTCCATCACACTCCTGACTTGTGCCTTGTAGATGGTGGGCAGGCTTAGGGAGTCAGGAGGGGAGTTACTCGCCACAGGATTCCTAGCCTCTGATATGTTCTTGTAGACAGTATTTATATGGCTACTCAGTTTCTGGTCAATGGTAACCTCCAGGATGTTGATATTCCTTATAATTGTAGGCCAAATATTCATCAAGTGGAAGACTAAAATAATTAGCTGGCATTGGTCTAGGTTCATATCTTTCAGTTATTTTCTATTATACTTGGACATTCACATTATGATTGTTACCATGGAGTAAAGGGCAAAGACCCAGCTGCCCGATGTTGGCCAATTCTTAACTGCACTGATTCTACCAAGACTGCTCCACAGAGCTGATCTCGTGTGAATTTGCAGAAACAATAAAGCCCCAGAAAATGTTGCACTGTCCTGAATAAAACAATTCACCAGCATGCGCTTAATATCAGTTTGACTCAGATAATGTTGTTACCAGATGTGGTTAATACCTTCTGAAATCTGGTGCAGTTCCAATGCACTCATCTCTCTAATCTGACTGCAGTTTTCCTCTTCTATTCCCTTCCCACAATTTGGAGTTCGATATTACACACCGACTACTCCCTTTTTCTAAATCTTTCAGCTCCAATCACACACTGTCTCATCCCTATCCACATCTCGACAGCATGTATTCCCTCTTTTGCAATTATTGCTACTCTACCTCCTTTCTTACCTGCCTACCTTCTATTCCTCCTAAATACATTAGAACCAGATATGTTTATTTCCAATCCTAGTCTGGTTTGTAGCAAGGTTTGTTAACACTAAGTCTTATTTCTTGTAACAACTGCTTCCAGTTCCCCCAGTTTATGTTCCACAGTGAAATCACACCTGGTACCAGAATGGAACAATGTACTCTCCTTGGTTCACCAACTCCAAATATTGGATTTGGCAATTTTCTCACCCCGTTCCTAATGATCAAGGCCACTGATTTACGCTTTCCACTGAAAGATGGACAGAATTGCACAATGCAATCTGCCAATAAACATCTCATCTTACATAATGGAAGGGGAATTTGACTTTTAAAGTCACTGTGCTCCAATCGTGGTAAGGGAGTCATTTGTTTGATGCTTACATGAAGCAAACTTTTTTGAACCTTTCATTGCAACAAGTCTGCATGGCCAACATGCCCGAGTCATTTTAACAGGAGTAAATCCTGAGGTACAGATACTCAAGAAAGATGCTGGTATGGGAGCTGATACTCCGCAGTCTCCGTTCAGCATTGACATTGATCTGATTTAAGAGTGAGAATCCAATTTCCTATGGTGCTAAATTCTGCTCGTGCTTGCCTGATGGGGGTATTGAAGCAGGATCAGACTGTAACATTAGTCCCTGTGCCAAGTGCTTGCCTCAATATGGAGACACAAGAGAAGCTAGGATCTTTCTCCTTAGAGCAGTGAATGTTAAGAACCAAACCAACAGAGGTATTCAAAATTGAGAGGTTTGATGGAGCAAGTGGAGAAAAATTGTTTCCACCAACACGAGTGTTAGTGACCAGAAGTCAGAGATTTAAAATAATTGGCAAAAAAGCAAAAAGTGAAATAATTTCTCCTCATTTCCGAGAGTTTTAAGATCTGGAACACACTACCAGAAGGGGTGGTGGAATCAGATTCCATAGAAACTTTCAAAAGGCCACTGGATATGAACTTGAAAAGGACTAATTTGCAGGGCTAAGGGGAAAAGGCTGTGATGTGGGACTAAATCAGACACCTCTTTCAAAAAACCATCACAGGAACGATGGGCTGAATGGCCTCCTTCAGTGCTGTAAGATTCTATGATTATGAGATGCAGAAAATGGATATATATAGATATAGATAGATATAGATATAGATATATAGATATATATAGATATAGATATAGATATATATTATATATATATGATGGAAAAGGGAACCCTGTATCACCAGCTTACTCCATCAGCTCTAGCACTTGAAGATTTCTTAGGTACCTTGGAATCTGTGGCATGTTGTCAGCCCTGAATGATGAAAATACATTTTCAGTCATTCGTATTTAAGATAAATGTTAATAAATTAACAGAAACTGGACGTAAAATCTGACCCCACAGCCAAAAAGCAAGCATGGTTTTGATAGTGACAAGAGAAAAAAAATATGGTACAGCATGTGGGGTGCTACATGGAAAGTCATGCAATAGAAAGACGTGAGCAGCAGTTAAAAGGACCTGGTTTCAGATCCTGTAAAATAGAGAATAAAACAGACATTTTTCTGATAATGAATTTAAAAAAATGAAGTTACTGATTTTCATTTATATGCAACACTTAAGATCCACAGGCAATAAAACTCAACACTGCCACATATTGAAAGTGACCTTTTACAGACATATCAGCTGGTTTGAATCATAGCACAGTACAGCACAGGAGGTCACTATTCAGCCCATCTAGTCTACATGAGATTGCCATGCCAACTGCTTGTATTTTTCAACTTTCAATAGTTTCCATAATTCAAGTTCCGTGACATATTGGCGATGGGGGGGGTGGGGAGCCCTGGCGTGGCACCACAGCAACATGTGCCTCTGCGTTCACAAATTTCTGAAGAAATGTTCCAAGCGCGAGGGAGCCTAAATGAATACTTAAACGGGTTAGAACCCTGTATGCTCACTGCAATAACAATTCTAGGGGGCAAGTGGAAGATGTGGCGTAGGAAAATACTCAGGAATTTGCGTGATCCACTTTCATATGTATATAGCAGTGATAAAGGGTGCAAGCATAATCAAGAATATCCAAGATGAGCCTTGCTGGCTTCTCAAACTGACACTCAAACACACTCTCAATTACTGCACGATGGAGAACTGTGGAAGAAAAGCTTTATTACCCGAGGAATTTAACATGTTTTCTCTGTAGTGCAGATCCTTTTGCTAAATCATTTTGATTTGTAAAGCTAACTCAAAAATTAAGGCACCCACAAATTTTACAGGAGTTTCAAACTATCCCTGAACGGAGAATGAGTGGAAGATAGTTATTGCCCTGTGCGCACATACAATTAATATACTTCAGGGAAAATGTACGAGACACAGCCACAGATTACAGATGGCACTGAAAGCGAAAAGTACAACAGACAGAAGCCCCGGGAGCATGATATTAATACTGCTTCACTAAATTAACCCAACAAGAGCATATTAATACTGACCAACTAAATTCATCCACAAGCAACACAATATTAATGCTGACCCACTAATTTACCCCAATAGCAGAATATTAATGCTGACCCACTAATTTACCCTGAGAGCAACACAATATTAATGCTGACCCACTAATTTACCCTGAGAGCAACACAATATTAATGCTGACCCACT
Organism: Heterodontus francisci; assembly: GCF_036365525.1. Lineage (NCBI taxonomy): Eukaryota > Metazoa > Chordata > Chondrichthyes > Heterodontiformes > Heterodontidae > Heterodontus > Heterodontus francisci. Next base: position 18,364,017 of record NC_090380.1, on the reverse strand, counting down.
AATTTACTCCGCAAGCAGCACAATATTAATACTGACACAGTAATTTACCCCAAAAGCAGAACATTAATACTGACCCACTAAATTACCCAGTAGCAGCACGATATTAATACTAAATTACTGACAACAGCACAATATTAATGCTGGCCCATCAAATTACCAAGAGCACGACGATATTAATAATGACCCACCAAATTACCAACTGCACTATATTAACGCTGGCTCATTAAATTACTCAGAGAAGCACAATATTAATGTTATGTCAGAAAAACCCAGTATGTTAAATGGGAAATATTAATTTCATTGGTTGGAAACTTACATTCAACTTTTAATTGAAAAATCCTACAAGTTAACTTTTTAAAAAACTAACAGCCAAGATGGCCACTGCAATTTACATTTGAAACACCAGGAGATTGAACTGGAGATGAAACGTCTAACAAAGCCCAGCCAGAACAATACTTTGGCCTAGTAGATTAGCCAGATGATCCTGGTTAGCAAACCAAAGCCATCCTGGGGCCTGTAGCATCTTGAATTTGAGAGAAGATTCCAGAAAAAGCTCATTAAAGACAAAGGGGTTTGATAGAACCATGTGACTACTTGCACAGCTCTGAAGAAACTGCAAGTTTTGAGTTTTGTCACAGACAGCAGACAGGCAGTAACTGAAAAGACAGCAACGAAGTAGGCTCTCTCCACCACCACCACCCCCAGAAAATATCGAGAAGATCTGGCTGCGACTGCAACTTGGAATGCCCCCCACAACCCCCAAGCCTACAGACCATTACAGCCAGCAACCAGGGGAAGAGAGGAGAATCAACCAGTCACTCTGCCTTCAGGAGCCCTGAGCAATGCAAGCCAACCACCATGCACGTGGCCCAGTGAGGACTTCAGGACTACAACTTCAGCAGAGGACTACTGGACACATACTGCATTTAAATTCCATTTATTCTGGACTTTAATCCAACCACCAAATCTATTTCCCTCTGTAATCTATTTGTGTGTGTGTGTGACTCTCGTGTGAACGTGTGCGCGAATGTGTAGCGTATTTTTCGTATTTTAAATCTGTTTAGAGCATTAAGTATAATAAATTTACCTCTTTCTTGTTCAAACTCAAGAAAACCTGTTTGATTGGTTCTTTTGCAATTATGTTAGAGGAACAAGGTCAAACAATCATGGAGGTGATAAGCACAACCACCTTTAAAAACAGAATAAACCTTGTTGCGGTCAAACGAGAGGAAGGACGAAAGGGGAGCCTGAGACCCCCCTCCTCACCTGGCCGCAACAGTGAAGTCATTAAACTACTACGACAGCGCCATAATATTAATACTAAGCCACTAAATTACCCCGTGAACATCACGATATTAATAGGGTCCCACAAAATTACCCCAACAGCAGCACAATATTAGTACTGACCCACTAAATTACCAACAACGGCACAATATTAATGCTGTTCCATTAAATTACCTCGAAAGCAGAATATTAATGCTGGCCCACTGAATTACTGACTGTAGCATGATATTAGTACTGACCCACTAAATCACCCCCGAGAGCAGCACCATATTAATACTGATCCATTAAATTAACGAGAGCAGCACAAGATTAATACTGACCCACTGTTAATTGTGGGTCTATGGTTTGATTATATGCACGTGAAGGGTGTTAATTGGGGTCTCCGTTGAGCACTTATAAGCAGACACTCACTATGACTGGTGAAGAGTTTGAGTGAGGAGCTACATGTTTATAATCCTTTTACACTGCACAATAAATGTGAAAGTAAGTAAATATAGGCTCTAGCATTATCCTTCCATATCAAGCTTTCCAGAATTTAACACCCACTAAATTACTCAGAGAGCAGCACCATATTAATACTGATCCATTAAATTACCCTGAGAGCAGCATGAGATTAATACTGACCCACTAATTTACGAGAGCAGCACGATATTAATACAAAAGTTGACAAGAGTAAATAGTGAACAAGATAGAGGCAGACTTCAGGAGGACATAGACTGGTAAAATGGATAGACACGTGGCAGACGTAATCTTATGCAGTAACTGTGAAGTGATGTATTGGGCAAGAAACATGATGGAGGGGCAGTATAATCTAAATGGTACTATTTTAAAGGGGGTGCAAGAGCAGAGGGACCTGGAGGTCCACATTCACAAATCCTTGAAGATGGCAAGGCAAGTTGATAAGCCATTTAAGTGAATGGGATATTTAGAGTCAGAGTTACACAGCACAGAAACAGGCCCTTCGGCCCATCGTGTCTGTGCCGGCCATCAAGCACTTAACTATTCTAATCCCATTTTCCAGCACTTGGCCCGTAGCCTTGTATGCCATGACGTTTCAAGTGCTCATTTAAATACTTCTTAAATGTTGTGAGGGTTCCTGCCTCTACCACCCCTTCGGGCAGTGCATTCCAGATTCCAACCACCCTCTGGGTGTAAAAACGTTTCCTCAAATCCCCTCTAAACCTCCTGCACCTTAGCTTTAATCTATGACCCCTGGTTATTGACCCCTCCGCTAAGGGAAAAAGTTTCTTCCTATCTAACCAATCAATGCCCCTCATAATTTTGTATACCTCAATCATATCTCCCCTCAGCCTTCTCTGCTCTAAGGAAAACAACCCTAGCCTTTTCAGTCTCTCTTCATAGCTGAAATGCTCCAGCCCAGGCAACATCCTGGTGAATCTCCACTGCACCCTCTCCAGTACAATCACATCCTTCCTATAGTGTGGTGCCCAGAACTGTACACAGTACTCCAGCTGTGGCCTAACTAGCGTTTTATACAGCTCCATCACAAAGTATCCCATATGCCTTCCTAACCACCTTATCTACCTGTGCTGCTGCCTTCAGATATTTATGGACTAGCACACCAAGGTCCCTCTGTACTTCCTAGGGTTCTACCATCCATTGTATATTCCATTGCCTTGTTGGCCCTCCCAAAATGCATCACCTCACACTTCTCAGGATTAAATTCCATTTGCTACAACTCCGCCCATCTTACCAGTTCATCTATATCGTCCTGTAATCTAAGGCTTTCCTCACCATTTATGACACCACCAATTTTCATGCCATCTGCGAACTTACTGATCACACCGCCTATATTCACATCTAAATCATTAATGTACACTACAAACAGCAAGGGTCCCAGCACCGATCCCTGCGGTACACCACTGGTTACAGGTTTCCACTCGCAAAAACAACCCTCGACCAGTACCCTCTGCCTCCTGCCACTAAACCAATTTTGGATCCAATTGGCCAAATTGTCTTGGATCCCATGGGCTCTTACCTTCTTAACCAATCTCCCATGTGGGACCTTATCAAAAGCCTTACTGGTCCATATAGACTACATCAACTGCTTTACCCTCATCTACACATCTCATCACCGCCTCAAAAATTTCAATCAAGTTAGTCAGACACGATCTCCCCCTGACAAAGTCATGCTGACTATCCTTGATTAATCCCTGCCTCTCCAAGTGGAGATTAATCCTGTCCCTCAATTTTTTTCTAATAGTTTCCCAACCACTGATGTTAGACTCACTAGCCTGTAATTACCTAGTTTATCCCTGCTACCCTTCTTAAATAATGGTACCACATTCGCTGTCCTCCAATCCTCTGGTACCTTTCCTGTGGCCAGAGAGGATTTGAAAACTTTTGTCAGAGCCCCTGCAATCTCCTCCCTTACCTCACATAACAGCCTGGGATACATCTCATCTGGGCCTGGGGATTTATCCACTTTTAAGCCCACTAAAACAGCTAATTCTTACTTCCTCCCTTTCAATGCTAATATGTTCAAGTATATCACAATCTCCCTCCCTGATCTCTACACCTACATCGTCATTCTCCATAGTGAACACAGATGGAAAGTAATCATTTGAAACCTCACCTATGTCTTCCGGCTCTACACACAGATTGCCACTTTAGTTCCAAATGGGCCCTACTCATTCCCTGGTTATCCTCTTGCCCTTAATATACTTATAGAACGTCTTAGGATTTTCCTTTATCTTATCTGCCAGTGTTTTTTCATGTCCCCTCTTCGCTCTCCTAATTACTTTTTTTATGTACCCCCTACACTTTCTATACTCCTCTAGTGCCTCCAATGTTTTCAGCACTCTGAATCTGCCATAAGCCTCCTTTTTTTTTTGACTGATCCAATCCTCTACATCCCTTGACATCCAGGGTCCCTGGACTTGATGGTCCTACTCTTCACCTTAATGGGTACATGTTGGCTCTAAACTCTCACTATTTCCTCTTTGAATGACTCCCACTGATCTAATGTTGACTTTCCTACAAGTAGCTGCTCCCAGTCCACTTTGGCCAGATCCTGTTTCATCACCTTAAAATCAGCCTTCCCCAAATTCAGTACCTTTATTTTCAGTCCATCTTTGTCCTTTTCCATAACTACCTTAAATCTCACAGAGTTATGGTCACTATCCCCGAAATGTTCCCCCACTGACACTTCTACCACTTGTCTGGCTTCATTCCCTCGGATTAGGTCCAATATTGCCCCTTCTCTTGTCGGATTATCTACGTGCTGGCTCAAAAAGCTCTCCTGAATGCATTTTAAGAATTCCGCCCATTTAAGCCTTTTGCACCAAGACTATCCCAGTTGATATTGGGGAAGTTGAAATCCCCTATTACCCTATTATTTTCACACCTCTGAGATTTCCCTACATATCTGCTCCTCTACCTCTCCCGGACTGTTTGGACACCTGTAGTACATTCCCAGCCAAGTGATTGCCCCTTTTTGTTTTTAAGTTCTACCCATATGGCCTCATTTGAGGAACCTTCTAAGATATCATCCCTCCTACTGCAGTAATTGACTCCTTGATCAACAGTGCAATGCCACCTTCTCTTTTACCCCCTCCCCTGTCATGCCTGAAGATTCTACACCCTGGAATATTGAGCTGCCAGTCCTGCCCCTCCCTCAACCATGTCTCTGATAGCAATAATATCATAATGCCATGTGCTAATCAATGCTCTCAATTCATCTGCCTTACTCGTAAGACTCCTTGCATTAAAATAGATGCAATCCAGCCTTGCTTTGTAAATAGGGGCACTAGATACCCAAACAAGGAAATCATGCTAAACCTTTATAAATTATTAGTTAGGCCTCAGCTGGAGTACTGCGTACAATTCTGGGCAAACTTTAAGAAGGGTGTCACGATCCTGGATAGGGTACTGAGGAGGTTTAGTTTAGTTTAGAGATACAGCACTGAAACAGGCCCTTCGGCCCACCGAGTCTGTGCCGATCATCAACCACCCATTTATACTAATCCTACACTAATTCCATATTCCTACCACATCCCCACCTGTCCCAATATTTCCCTACCATCTACCTATACTAGGGGCAATTGCTAATGGCCAATTTACCTAGCAACCTGCGTCTTTGGCATGTGGGAGGAAACCGGAGCACCCGGAGGAAGCCCACGCAGACACAGGGAGAACTTGCAAACTCCACACAGGCAGTACCCAGAATTGAACCCGGGTCACTGGAGCTGTGAGGCTGCGGTGCTAACCACTGCGCCACTGTTACCAGGATGATACTAGGGATGACGTAGTTCAGTTATGTGGGGAGACTGGAGAAGCTGGGACTGTTCTCCTTAAAGCAGCGAAGGTGAAGGGGATAAAAACAAGAAATGTTGGAAATACTCAGCAGGTCTGGCAGCAGCTGTGGAGAGAGAAGCAGAGTTAACGTTTCAGGTCAGTGACCCTTCTTCAGAACTGGCAAAAATTAGAAATATAAAAGATTATAAGCAAGTAAAGCAGGGGTGGGGCAAGAGATAACAAAGGAGAAGGTGTAAATAGGACAAGGTCACAGAACAGCTGACCAGAGAGCCTTGGAACAAAGGCAAACAATATGTTAATGCTGTGTTGAAAGACAAAGCATTTGTACAGATAGGGTGTTAACGGACTGAAAATTGAACAGCCGCAAGTACAAACATGAAAAAAAAGTGGGTAAGCAAACTAAACAAACTAAGATAAAATAAAATAAAATAAAATAAACGCAAAAAAAATTTTTTTAAAGGAAAAAGAAATAACTAAAAATAAAAGTAAAATGAGGGGCTCCGTCATGCTCTAAAATTATTGAACTCAATATTCAGACCGGCAGGCTGTAGTGTGCCTAATCGGTGAATGAGATGCTGTTCCTCAAGAAAGGAGAAAGGAGAAACTCTTTTCTCTGGCAAGTGGGTTAGTAACCAGAGGTCATAGATTTAAAATAATTGGCAAAAGAACTGGAGGGAACAGGAGAAATTTCTTCGCACAGTTGTTAAGATCTGAAACAAACTACCAGAAGGGGTGGTAGAATCAGATTCCTTAGAAACGTTCAAAAGACAACTGGACATGAACTCGAAGAGGACTAATGTGAAGGGCTATAGGGAAAAGGCTGTCGTGTGGGACTAAATCGGACCTCTTTCAAAGAGCTGGCACAGGTGCAATGGTTCAAAAGGCCTCCTTTTGTACTGTAAGATTCTATGGCTTAACAGTGGTTATAGTTCAACTATTTATCTTCTAGTTAGTGGAATTCAGTAACATAAGTTGCTCTAATTAAAACGCAGAAATTAACCTTCCGTGGCTCTTTTTTTTGCTAACCATCCATGGAGCCACTCCACCCTATCCATCTCTGACAGATTCAGGTGGACAGCCAGGAAATATTTTCATTAAATTTTCTTTGGTCCAGTCATTTGAACAATATGTCTGAGAAACTCAAAGAGCTGCCAAACATATATACAAACCAAACACACAGATTCTTGCTTTTGAACTCAATAGCTTGGGGCCCCTCTCAGATACCTGACCCAGACAGTAACAAATGGCATCAAAATAAACTGGCTAATTTCTGTTAAGTGAACCTATTTTTTAATCTCTATGTGGACCATAGCAAATAGAAAGAAGCCAACAATAAAATATATTATAGACAAAAATCCTTAACTTTTGACAGAGATATACCCTTCCTTATTGAACGCTACTTGGGAAATCTCATTGCCGAGTTTGCAAACTAAATTGGAAGGCTGTTGGTCCTTCTGGATTGGGAGACTATTCATAACTTTAATAGGTGCCCAGGCTATTGTTCAGAACAGCTAAAAGCAGATTTTGAAAGTTCTCATTAAGTACTTTTAGAATTACTCAAACAAATTACAGCCAAAATAATTAGATGCAGGGAGGCAGTGAGAAATAGCTCACCTCTAACTCTACCAAAAACAGTTGAGAATTTTAGATTTCTATGTGTCACTATACACCTCTGGATCCTAAGCCACCAACATGAAACTGAATACCCAGATGACCTCCCCTCTCAATTCTTGCTGTAAATGTTTCAATCCACTAACAGCTAAAATCATGTCAATAAACAATCAAGGTAAAGGCTTCACTTCTTGTAAACTCATCTAATAAGCACTGGTTAAAGCAGGGTTTTGATATCAGACATGATGGCCCCAGGCTAGTTAACCCAGATCAAGCACAAATTGTATTGGTGTACAAATGAGGCACTTCAAAAAATACATAAATGCACTCTATTCTGATATTTACCCTTGACCCAAAAGGGACATTTGACCAGACAACACAAAACTTCCTACAATCAAGGCAATCAAGTCATGTATGTCAACCTCAAGATCAACGCAACATCTGCTCACCCAGAGCCTCAATAATGCTGTCTCTTTTCCCTGGCCACTGGATTGCTGGCTGTGATCAAAAGTGTGAACATGGGCATCTATGAAATATGAACTGTAGTAATGTAGCATAGAAGATAACTTGGTTAACTGCAGACCTGTAACTCATATGAGCCACTGACCTGAGGTCTAGTACTTCTACTTTAAATGTCAAGCCCTTAAAACAGTGCTTACAGCTATGTACAACAATGGCCCAGGTAGGAGATGTCATATTGTATAGTACATATTTAAGCAAGCACCAAAAACTTGCATTTCTAAAGCAAGTTTAACAGAAAAACATCCAAAGGTGCTTAACAATTCAAAGGAAATGAAACCACATAGTCATTTGGCTTTGAAGTGGTCACTAGTGAAAGGCGAGACACTTTTATGTTGTCCTACATCCATCAGTTCTCTTAGCGCAGGACGTGTAAAGTTGAAGGCCACATGAAAGTAAGTACACTGGATTTTTTTTAAAGACAGTATTCCTAACTACCATTGATATTACTGGATCCTGTGAGCACATTATTCCGATGATACACAACATCGTGTATTTATATAGCACCTTTAACATAAAAAAGGTCCCAGGATGCTGAAATGAAGTGTACGGAGACAAAAATTGATACTAAGCCAAAGAAAGATGTCAGGAGAAATGACTACAAGCTTGGTAAAAGTGTTTGGCTTTAAGACCCTACTTAAAACCTGAGAGTGACAGAGAGGCGTGGAGAAGTTTAGGGAGGGAATGCCAGAGCTTAGATGGCCACCAATGGTGAGGAGCAAGGACTTAGGAATGTGCAATATACCAGATCCGAAGGAATGCCAAGTTCTCAGAGGGATGTAAGGATGGAAAGGGTTAGAGATAGGGAGGGGCCAGGCCATGAAGGAATTTGAATGATAAATTTATATTTGAGGTGTTGGTGGACCAGAATCCAATATAAGTCAGCGATCACAGGGGTGACAGATGAGTGCGACATGGTATGGATTAGGATATAGGTCGCAGAGTTTTGAAGGAGCTGGTTTATGGAAGGCCAGCCAGGACAGCATTGGACTAGTCAAGCCTGGAGGTGACAAAAGCATAGATTTTCAGCCACAGATGGAATGAGGCAGTGACAGAGAGGAACGATGTAACAGAGTTGGAAGTAGGCAGTCTTTGTTATGTGGAGTTGGAAGTCAAATACAGGGTTCAACCTGATACAGTGGTCGGAGAAAAGGATGAAATCAGTGGCTGGGGAGCATAGTTTGTGGGGGGTTACGAAGATCATGGCTTCAATCTTACTGATATTTAAATAGTATGCCTACTGGTAACATCGTAATGCAACATCATAACACTCTGGCATCTTCACACGCAAGCACTGCTATAATTGTCACACCCAGTGTATGCATGCACGGAATAATGGGCCTCATACCAGTTTACTGGAAAACTGGTGGAAATATCTATTGCTAAATGTGAGACACCAGCATTATTAAGCTACTCATTCAAGCTCCAGTGTATAATACATCACATGTACATTAAACAAACACAATAGACTATATTAATTATAAATGATTTTTTTTTTTACTTAAGATACAGTTGAGTTGCAAGGTGTGAAGATGGCAAGCATTGCAAAATAAGGCTAGTTTGGCATAGCAAAATGGCTGTTTGCTGACAACGCAACCACTAGGTGGTGCAGTACTAGCACATGCGCAAATGCAGCCTCTTCCACTGAAGCGCCAGTCTGCAACGGCTCAGGCAGCTGCCAGGATTAAAGATGGCGCTGCTCAATTTATCAAAAAACAAATTCAGCCCAAAACTCTCCTCAATGGCTGCCATCACTGCCTCCATCACACCCCCAACAGTCTCCCGCTCCCTCTGCTATTGCGCTCTTTGCCACTTCATCCTGCGCCCGTCTTCTTGCCGCTCACTCCCCACTGCCTTCCCGTAGCCAATTGCTCCGGCCTCGCCATTACCCCCCGCCCCAGCCGCTTGCTCCCCACTTCCCCCACTACGCACCCGACTCCCACAACTCTCCGGCCGCTCGCTCCCCGCTTCCCCCCCCATCCCTAGTCGCTAGCTCTAGGCCACGCCGCTACCCTCCTCTTGGCTACTTGCTCTCACATTTGATCGCTCCGAGCCATGCCGCTTGAAGAAGCAAGGTGGGCCATGAGGGGTGTCAGGGAGACGCAGGAGCGAGCGGCTGAAAGGAGGGAAGTAGTGCAACCTGGAGCTAGAAGCTGGAGGGATGGGGGTGGGGGGTGTGGAAGCAGGGAGCAAGTGGCCGGAGAGTGGAGTGGGCTGGTGCGGGGAGCGAGGAGCGGGAAAAGATCAGCCGTGGGGGAGCAGTCGTGAGGTCTGGAGCGAGCGGCTGGGTGGGGGGGTGGAGGGAGAAACCTCTGCTCTTGTGTTGTCAGGAATCACTTTGTAGAAAAATATAGCTGCCTGACAGTTTTTAAAGATCCACCACTAGATGGCAAAGCGCACCAATACTTATTTAAATCCATAAACCACTGAAGCACCTATCTTGTTCGTACAGGAAAAATTCAGAGATATTCCTTTTCTTAACTCAACCAGGACAGCTAATTTTGCATAGCATTAAAAATGCACCATGACCGTTCCATATAATAGCTCTGCCAAATATTACAGATAGCCATAACTGGATAGATGGGCAACTACAGTACGGAGTTTACCTGGAAAGGACATCTTAGTATGGGCCATTCTGGAAAAATGCTCTGTAAATGGCACGGTTGAAGTTTACATTCTGTGCAGTTAAATAAAATAGCCTGGTGGCCTAACATACACTTTGGTTTGCACCTCTCCCTCTCACCATGGCACTTTAATTCAGGTTAATGTTAAGCAATATTTGAACAGAACTCCCGTTTACTATAAAATGGAGAGGCAGAATACCAGCGCTGTAAAATGTTGCTCTAAAATTCAAATGCGAGTGATGGAAGAAATGGACTGGGGAAATAATGCAATAAAGATTTTTTAAAATGTGCAGTTTGATGCAGGATGTTGCGCTGTGACATTATCAAGTGCCCATGGGGCATGGAGCTATGAATGCTCCTGGCCCCAAGTGCACTGAACACCACCTTGGCAATGACGACTGACAGCAAACATGTAAAACTCAGGCCAGAGATGAACAGCATGGATTGAAAGATGAACAACATAGGAGATCACTGACAGTGAGCAGCAACAAAGGTTTATCATTGTTCATTATTAAACTCATAATCCTAATTGGTGTCAAGACTCTCTACTCAGAATCGAAGAGTCAGAACGTCAACAATATGGAACTGGAGTCAATGATGAATACTAAAACAAAATCTTCAAAGCCTATGTGAACTGATTGTTTACAAGTTTTTTTTTATTCATTCGTGGGATGTAAGCATCACCGGCAAGGCCAGCATTTAATGCCTATCCCCAATTGGTGGTGAGCTTCCTTCTTGAACCACTGCAGCCCATGTGGTAGTGCGGTTAGGGAGGGAGAGTGTTTCAGGACTTTGACCCAGCAAGTGAAGGAACATTGATGTAGTTCTAAGTCAGGACGATGCATGACTTGGAGAGGAACTGGCAGATGGAGGTGTCCCCATGCATCTGCTGCCCTTGTTTTTCTAGGTGGGAGAGGTCATGTGTTTGGAAGGTTCTGTCGAAAGAGTCTTAGCAAGTTGCTCCTGTGCATCTAACTGGAGGTATATAAGTCAACAGTAGTGCACAGATCAGTTTCACATCTGTGCAAATTTCAAAGCTGTTGTTATAGACTCTCTCGACATCTAGTTTTAGAGGACGGCTGACGGATTGGACTAGTCCAATTCACTAGCTCACCTAATGGTTTTCCTATGCCTATTAGTTTGTCAATAGACTTTCAGGATAACAACTTGTATTTATATAGTGGCTTTAATGTAGTAAAACAATACATCTTGCTAATTATGAATCTCACCAAATTCCCAGGGGATATTTCAAACAGATAAAGAAGGGAGCCATGTTATTTTTTGGTTCAGAGATAAGTCCAAACATTCGATGTACGATATTGAGAACACTTGGTGACAATTTCAACAAGGAACAAAACCAGGATTGGCAGCAACAAAAAGAAATGACCAGATCCATGATGCTGTAAGATTGTGAACAACTGGGCAATATGCATCAAGAAGGTCCCAGGTTCATCTCCAGTCTGTGCCAGGTTAGCTAATCTCATCAGATGGGGCAGTGTGGGAGCAATATGTAGCCTCAGTGCCCGAGTTGGTAAAGGGGGAAAACAAAAAAAAAATCAGCCAGGATTCCCCTGCTGAAACGACACATAGATAATGGGGCTGGACAGAATGGAATGGGAGGGGATGCTCTGCTGGTGCTCTTTGCAAAACATCCTGCCAAACTAGTCCTCGAGATTCTCATGAAAAATGGCCACTGAAGGACCTGTGGAACCTTGCTCCAGCAAGGAGTCAACACCTTCAGGAGAGAGAGACCGAAGATAAAACTGGAGATTTAAGCATGAGGCTTCGAGTTGCCAATGGGAATAGGAATTAACACTGCATGCATGAAATTCATTAACAGTGTGGGAAGGGAGAGTCACTGTGTGACATTATCAAGTTTAAAATATCCTATAGGTGCATCACCCTCTCAATTCTTAGTTGGTGACCTGCACTAATTACCAGTACTATGTGAACAGCGTGGAAAGAAAAATTAAGAGTCCAGACTTTGTTGGAGCGGGGTATCTGGCTGCATGCCCAGTTTGTTAGATTTTCTTCCCTCATCTTTCAACTCAAAAGAATTCTACATTGCAAATTCTACATTGCTGAAAGTGCAAGCAGAGGGGGGTGGCACAGTGGAGCAGTGGTTAGCACCGCAGCCTCACAGCTCCAGCGACCTGGGTTCAATTCTGGGTACTGCCTGTGTGGAGTTTGCAAGTTCTCCCTGTGTCTGCGTGGGTTTTCTCCGGGTGCTCCGGTTTCCTCCTACAGCCAAAAGACTTGCAGGTTGGTAGGTAAATTGGCCATTATAAATTGCCCCTAGTATAGGTAGCTGGGAGGGAAATATAGGAACAGGTGGGGATGTGGTATGAATATGGGATTAGTGTAGGATTAGTATAAATGGGTGGTTGATGGTCGGCACAGACTCGGTGGGCCGAAGGGCCTGTTTCAGTGCTGTATCTCAAATCTAAACGAAAGATAACGTGGGGGCAACAGGACATCCAAGATGTTGGTGAACAATAGGACCAACAGTCTACCTCTTTAACCAATGAGATAACAGCAAAAAGTTTAAAATTTAAAAAACCTCTACAAACAACTGATCAGGTACAGGAATGAGACCTCACAGTTTCAATGGTTCCCTTTTCAGGGCAGTAGAGGTTGAGTGGCATTAAAGGAATTAAATCTAGTTATTAAAAGGGTCCTTATGTTGTTAAGCACCAACCCCAATTTCTGTAGCAAGTTTAATTTAACAGTTCAAATACAGCAATTTCTTCACACCCACGGGAGGTCAACAGTGAGCTCCTGTTTTTGAGTACCTAATGGCAGAGCAACACAAATTGTCCAGCAATTTGTGGTGATTCAACTCACTGCAGATCTCTTCCAGGTCACAAATTACTGTGTTATTTCAACACTAATAACAGTGCCTGCATTAAACTTGCCATTATTTTCACAGCAAATTATGGGACTATATTTTGTCAAGATTCTCAAGATTGTCATTAAGATTGTCATTTGAACAATGATTGTCGGTATGACATTTGAATGAACATATCCCTTTAGCATTCACAGAATTTTTCCCTTAAATGAAAAGATGGGGTAAAGGTTTAAAATATTTTACAATACTTAGCAAACTTCAGTATTTGTAAAGTATAGTCTCCCTTATTTGACTGACATTTTTCCATACCATTAGGATAGGCACAACAAATGAAATCACAGCTAAGCTTGCAAAAATGGATGCTGTCCATTTCTGGGCTGTGTACGTATTGTAGCCACAAATCCATCCTCTGTTCTTTTGTACAGGGAGCTAATTGGATGGCGTCCTTGATGATACAAAAATATTTTTTCTAAATAAGATCCAAGCATTCTATGTTATGTATGAAAGAGAAATGGGTTAGATCTTTATGTGAAGCCTAATTCAAAGAATAAGAGCATACCAAATATATAGGTAATTTTTTTTAATTTATCCGCCATATATATTAAGATGCTAGTGTATCAAAATAAAAGGGGACATGGGCCAGATATCTGATTTAATGTGAAGCTCCGTACTATAGACGGACACATGAAAGTTGCGAATCACACGAACATGCCATACTTCACTCCATATTGCACCTGAACCTAAATGAAGCTTTAAAAAAGCTAATGGCTCGAAACAGACAGTGCACGTCTGTTTGCATACACTGTACCAATCAAATATTTTCTGGAAACACTTGCAATGCAACCATGAACTAATGCATCCAAGGTAAATTTTGATTTCTGAATGTTCCTGTAGAATCACAGCAGAATCCCATTCACTTTAAGAAATAGCCTTGCATTCAAAGAGACTGGGCAATTTTTCATGGCAAGAATAAAAATTCCCATTTCCAAACACTGATTTAATGTTGCTGATCCTAAGGAGATAGCAAATTTGTAGCCCAATTACAGGACATCTCCCAACAAGGGCTGACCCATTTGTTCAGTCCCTTGGACACTCGAACAGTTCCTAAGGATTGGAAGATAGCAAACATAACCCTGCTATTTAAGAAAGATGGAAGAGTGAAAACAGGGAACTATAGGCAAGTTAGCCTATCAGTATCAGCAAAATGCTTGAATCTATTAGGGACATGTTAACAGGGCATTTAAATCATATAATGATTAAGCAGATTCAAAATGGACTTATGAAAGAGAAATCAGGTTTTTGAGATGTAACTGTTGGCATCCTTCCATCTACGCAAGATGGACACGCAGCAAACAATACATTTAGATGGGATGTCTTAAAATGGTGCATCTTGTGGTTGTGGAGGCTAATCCTCGAGAGGCAGGTTCTTGCACAAGTGCCACAGATGAAGCTGCCAGGTGACATTTTGGGCTGTTGCTTTTGGCGTTGGCGCCTGTTGCCAAGCTACTGTAGCCACAGGTGTTGGTGGTGGTGCACGCAAGTCCACAAGAAGTGTCACTATTTCCTTCTTCCACCAGCTAGTGACTCCCAAATGCAATAGTCGATGTTTAGAGCCTTCAAACAACGCAAGCTCGAGGAACAGCATCTCATCTACCGATTAGGCACACTACAGCCTGCCGGACTGAACATTGAGTTCAATAATTTCAGAGCACGCCAGCCCCCCATTTTGCTTTCATTTTTAGTTGTTTTTTTTTTCTTTTTTACATTTTTTATAACCTTTTTTTACATTTATTTCATTTCATCTTAGTTTGTTCAGTTTGCTTACCCACTGTTTTTTTTTCATGTTTGCACTTGCTGTTCAATATTCAGTCCGTTAACACCTTATCTGTACTAATGCTTGGTCTTTCAACACACCATTAACATATTGTTTGCCTTTGCTCCATGACCTTTTGGTCAGCTATGTGGCCTTGTCCAATCTACACCTCCTCCTTTGTTATCTCTTGCCCCACCCCCACCTCACTTGCTTATAACCTGTGACATTTTTAATATTTGTCAGTTCCGAAGAAGGGTCACTGACCCGAAACGTTAACTCTGTTTCTCTTTCCACAGATGCTGCCAGACCTGCTGAGTGGTTCCAGCATTTCTTGTTTTTATTCCTGTGGAACGGAACCTACCTTCCAGCAGAGAAAGAGGTGGTCATAGAGCTGTGGTAATGATGGGAATTTCCATTCTTGAGCAGGTTGGCTGAGATTCTGTCCTTGCCAGGTGCCCTTCTGTTCACTAGGCGGTTTATGACTTTCTCAAGCACAAATGATGAGGGTTCTTCAACTAACTCTTCCATGACAGGAAGCTGCGGGAGAACATCAAGTGCTGACTGGGAGATGTCCAACTCACTAGAGTTCAGCCCAGCGGGACATGTGTTTACTTCTGTTGGTGAGTACTTCACCATCTGCCTACATCAGGGTGCAACATTGGTGATGGCAGGGCTATGCACCCTCTTGATCCCTTCATACACAACTCATAGAATACCATCGTCACAGGTAGTTTGGATTTCTTGACACAAGTTGATCCAGTGTTTGCTTGCGCAGTATATCCCTGTCTTTTGCATGGCTGTCTTAGCTACTTTCAGATTGTGCAGTGTCTTAGCTGTTGGGTTTATGTTGTGCATCATGTAGGCTTTGTTTTTTTGCCTCAATGACAGATATCATCACAGCTGAGTAGGTCTCAAACTAGTCCTTGCTGCAAGTTCCACCTTTACCAAATGATACTTCTGCTGCTTCACAGATGATTGAGCTTAGTGATTTCCAAGCTTTGATACCAGCATCTGCGCCTCCCTGTAAACCCTTGGTGGGGAGCAATCGTTCTAGCGTTGGTGCGAAATGCTGGTATTTGGCATCCTTGCTTGTGCAAAAGATGCTGATGTGTAGCAGGCTGTCATGTTTGGAGCTGTATAACTTTCAGGGGTGTGCTTTCACTCTGTTCCTAACGAGAGAGTGGTCAGTGTCACAGTCTACACTATGGTAGGTGCAGGTGTGGAGGACACTGGGCAGATCACACCTCATGACGAGGTCTAGTTGGTACTAATGTCCAGACCTTGGGTGACGCCATGATACCCTGCGGCGATGTCTGCCTTGGAAGGTGGTGTTGGTGATGGAGTTTGTTCAGGGCACAGAGCTCAAGAAGGCGTCGTCCGTTATGGTTGATCTCGTCCACCCCATGACGAACAAGACACGTCGACCATGAATCAGAGTCTCCACCAACATGTGCACTGAAGTCACCCAGGATGAATAATCTCTTGTCATTTGAAGTATTCTTCAGAACATTACTTAGGGAGTCATAGAAATGCTCTTTGTCTGAGATGCTAGAGTTGGTGCATTGGTGCATGCCATTGTACCTCCAACAAATGATAGCCACAGGGATAAGAAGTGCTCCGAGCTTGTTACTGGTGGCTAACTTGCCTGTGTTAGCCAGTTACTGCGAAACCTACACAAGGCTTACAGCGGTCTTCATCGCTCTATGCCAGTAGGAGGTGTAATTGGCTTCACGGATAAATCCTGTGTCAGTTAGTCTGGTTTCTTGTATCTCAGGGTCAATCATGGCCCTCTTGCATATGCTTGTGGATGTGGGTCAATGTTCATGCCAGGGCACATAGTCTGCACATTCCAGCTTCCAAGCCAAAAGGTTACCTTTCTTTGTTTGCTGCGTAGCCTAGGCATAGTTTTAGGAGGTGCAGAGTTGCCTAGCATCTGTACTTGCCTCTCGACCTGGTAGGCTGGTACCCAGAGGAAAGATGAAAGCCTATAGGTCTGGTGCCGAGTCAGTTGCAGGAGTTGCGGTAGGATATAACTAGTAGGATGGATAAGGGGGGGGACTAGTGGTTGCAGTGTACTTGGATTTTCAAAAAGCATTCAATAAAGTGTCACACAAGAGGTTATTACACAAAAGCAGGACTCATGAGATTCAGGGTAATATTTTAGCATGGATTGAGGATTTGCTAATGGACAGAAAACAGAGACTAGGAATAAATAGGACATTTTTGTGTTGGCAGGCTGTAACTAGTGGGGAACCACAAGGATCAGTACTTGGTCCTCAGCTATTTACAGCCAAGTAATGTTCTGAAGAATACTTCAAATGACAAGACTATTCACCCTGGGCGACTTCTGTGCACGTGTTGGTGCAGACTGATTCATGGTCACATTAATGACTCTGACGAGGGGAGAGAGTCTAATATATCCAAGTTTTCTGATGATACAAAGTTAGTTGGGAAAGTAAGCGGTTAGGAGGAGACAAAGAGGTTGCAAAGGGATACAAACTCCTATTTCCACCACCGTAACATCACCCGACTTTGCCACTATCTCAGCTTATATGCTGCTGAAACCCTCATTCATGCCTTTGCTACCTCTAGACTTGACTATTCCAATACAATCTTGGCTGGTCTCCCACATTCTTGGATGGTCTCCCACATTCTACCCTCCGCAAACTTGAGGTCATCCAAAATTCTGCTGCCCATGTCTTAACTCGCACCAAGTCCCTGTGCTCACTGACCTACACTGGCTCAGGGCCAAGCAATGTCAGTTTTAAAATTCACATCCTTGTTTTCAAATCCCTCCATGGCCTCGCAGCTCCCTATCTTTGTGATTTCCTGCAGCCCCACAACACTCAGGTCAAATTCTGGACTCTGGAGCACCCCGATTTTAATTGCTCCATCATTGGTGGTCCCCAGCTCTGGAATTCCTTCCCTACTTTCTCCACCTCCTTACTTCACTTTTTTTCTTTTAAGACACTCCTTAAAACCTACATTTTTGACCAAGCTTTTGGTCATCTGACCTAATATCTCTTTATGTGGCTCATTGTCATATTTTTATGACGCTCCTGTGAAGCACCTTGGGATGTTTTATTATGTTAAAAGTGCTATACAAATCTAAGTTGTTTTTGTTCTTGGGAGTGTGAGCAAGAACATGGCAGATGGAATACAGAGTGTGAAGTTAGCCACTTCGGTTGGAAAAATAAAATAAAACTTTCTGAATCGAGAGAGACTGGGTAATGAGAGAGACCTGGTTATCCTTCTACATGAATCGCAGAAAGTTAATATGCAGGTACAGCAAGCAATTAGGAAGGCAAATGGTATGTTAGCTTTTGCTACAAAGGAATTAGAGCACATAGAAACATAGAAAATAGGAGCACAAGTAGGCCATTTGGCACTTTGGGCCTACTCCGCCATTCAAAAAAAATCACGGCTGATTGTCTAATTCAGTACCCTATTCCCGCTTTCTCCCCATATCCCTTGATCCCTTTGACATTAATATATCTATCTCCTTCTTGAATATATTTAATGACTTGGCCTCCACTGCCTTCTGCGGTCGAGAATTCCACAGGTTCACCACCCTCTGAGTAACAAAATTTCTCCTCATCTTGGTTCTAAATGGCATACCCCGTATACTGAGACTGTGACCCCTGGTTCTGGACTCCCCAGCCATTGGGAACATCCTCCCTGCATCTAGCCTGTCTAGTCCTGTTAGAATTTTATAGGTTTCTATGAGATCCCCTCTCATTCTTCTAAACTCTAGTGAATATAGGCCTAGTCGACCCAATCTCTCTTCATCCGCCAATCCTGCCATCCCAGGATTCAGCCTAGTAAATCCTCTCTGTACTCCCTCCAAGGCAGGAACATCCTTCCTAAGATGAGACCAAAACTGCACACAATACTTCAAATGTGGTCTCACCATGGCCCTGTATAACTGTAGTAAGCCATCCTTGCTCCTATACTCAAATCCTCTTGCAATGAAGGTCAACATACCATTCGCCTTCCTAATTGCTTGCTGCACCTGAATGCTTGCTTTCAGTGACTGGTGTACAAGGACACCCAGGTCTCGTTGCACCTCACCCTTTCCCAATCTATCATCATTCAGATAATAATCTGCCTTTCTGTTTTTACAACCAAAGTGGATAACCTCACATTTATCTACGTTATACTGCAACTGCCATGCATTTTTCCACTCACCAAACTTGTCCAAATCACATTGGAGCCTCTTTGCATCCTCCTCACAGCTCACATTCTCCCTCCACCCCCCCCCTGCCACCACCCCCCACCTCGCCCGTTTTATGTCATCTGCAAACTTGGAAATGTTACATTTAGTTCCCTCACCCAAGTCATTAATATGTATTGTGAACAGCTGGGGCCCAAGCACTGATCCCTGTGGCACCTCACTAGTCACTGCCTGCCACCCGGAGAAAGACCCGTTTATTCCTACCCTCTGTTTCCTGTCTGTCAACCAATTCTCAATCCATGCCAGTATATTACCCCCAATCCCATGTGCTTTAATTTTGCACACTTTCATGTGGGACTTTATCAAAAACCTTCTGAAAATCCAAATACACCACATCCACTGGTTCTCCCTTATCTATTCTACTAGTTACATCCTCAAAAAACTCCAGTAGATTTGTTAAGCATGATTTCCCTTTCATAAACTTATGCTGACTTTGCCCAATCCCGTTCATGCTTTCTAGGTATTCTGCTATCACATCCTTTATAATAGACTATAGCATTTTTCCCATGACTGATGTAAGGCTAACTGGTCTGTAGCTCACTGTTTTTTCTCTCCCTCCTTGTGAAACAGTGGGGTTACATTTGCTACCCTCCAATCTGTAGAAACTGCTCCAGAACGATAGAATTTTGGAAGATGATCACCAATGCATCCACTATTTCCAGGGCCACTTCCTTTAGTACTCTGGGATGCAGACTATCAGGCCCCGGGGATTTGTCAGCCTTCAACCCCATTAATTTCCCTAGCACTATTTTTTTTTTTACTAATACTGATTTCCTTCAGTTCCTCCCTCTCATTAGACCTTTGGTTCCCTATCATTTCTGGGAGGTTATTTGTGTCCTCCTTTGTGAAGACAGAACCAAAGTATGTGTTTAATTGTTCTGCCATTTCTTTGTTCCCCATTATAATTTCCCCCGTTTCTGACTGTAAGGGACCTACATTTGTCTTCACTAATCTTTTTCTCTTCACATATTTATAGCAGCTTTTACAGTCAGTTTTTATGTTCCCCGCAAGTTTACTCTCAGACTCTATTTTCCCCTGCTTAATCAACCTTTGTCCTCCTTTGCTGAATTCTAAACTGCTCCCAATCCTCAGACTTGTTGCTTTTTCTGGAAATTTTATATGCCTCCTCTTTGGATCTAATACTATCCTTAATTTCTTTCGCAAGCCACTGTTGAGCCACCTTTCTGGTTTTGTTTTTGCGCCAGACAGGAATGAATAATTGTTGTAATTCATGCACACGTTCTTTAAATATCCATTGCCTATCCACCGTCAACCCTTTTAGTAAAGTTCCCCAATCTATCATAGCCAACTCGTGCTTCATACCTTCGTAGTTTCCTTTATTTAGATCCAGGACCCTAGTTTCGGATTCAACTTCACTCTCCATCTTAATGAAGAATTCTACCATGTTATGGTCGCTCCTCCCCAAGGGACTCCACACAAGATTGTTAATTAATCCTTTCTCATTGCATAATACCCAGTGTAGGATCGCCTGTTCTCTAGTTGGTTCCTCAACATATTGGTCTAAAAAACCATTACGTACATACTCCAGGAAATCCTCTGCCACAGTATTATTGCTAATTTGGTTTGACCAATCTATAGGTAGATTAAACTCACCCATGATTACAGTTGTACCCATATTGCATGCATCTCTAATTTCCTGTTTAATGCCATCCCTTACATCTCCACTACTGTTTGGGGGCCTATAGACAACCCCCACCAATGTTTTCTGCTCCTTGGCGTTTCTTAGCACCACCCATACAGATTCCACATCATGATTTTCCGAGCCAGTATCATTCCTCACTATTGCATTGATTTCCTCCTTTACTAACAACCCTACCCCTCCGCCTTTCCCTTTTTGCCTGCCCTTCCTAAATATTGAATACCCCGGGATGTTCAGTTCCCATCCTTGGTCGCCTTGCAGCTATGTCTCCATAATTGCTACATCGTAACAGTTCATATCTATTTGCGTTGTTAATCCATCTACCTTATTGCGAATCCTCCGCACATTAAGACACAATGCCTTTAGACTTGTCTTTTTAACAATTAGTCATCTTAGCTTTATTTTGCACTACGGCCCCATTTGTTTCTCGCCCTTGTTTTCTCTGCCTTCCACTTTTGCTTCTTACCTTTCTTTCATTTCTATCCTGGTTTCCCTCTTCTCTGTCTCCCTGCTCAGATTCCCATCCCCCTGCCATTCTAGTTTAAAGCCTCCCCGACAGCACTGACAAACGTCCCGAGGAAATTGGTCCTGCCCAGATGCAACTCGTCCAGCTTGTACTGGTCCCAATGTCCCAGGAATCTAAATCCCTCCCCGCTACACCATTTCTCCAGCCATATATTCATCTGATAGATCCTGCTATTTCTGCTCTCGCGAGCACATGGTACTGGTAGTAATCCTGAGACTACTATCTTTGAGGTCCTACTTTTTAATTTTCATCCTAACTCCCTATATTCAGCTTGTAGGACCTCATCCTTTTTTTTTAAACCTATGTTGTTGGTACCAATATGTACCATGCCAACTGGCTGCTTGCCTTCCCCCCTCAGCACAAGAGTAAAGAAGTCTTACTTCAATTATACAGGGCATTAGTAGGGCAACAACTGGAGTAGTGTGTGCAGTTTTGATCTCCTTACATAAGGAAGCACATACTTGCCTTACAGGGAGTGCAACAAGGGTACAGTAGACTGGTTCCTGGTTTTATTTTATTTAGAGATACAGCACTGAAACAGGCCCTTCGGCCCACCGAGTCTGTGCCGACCAACAACCACCCATTTATACTAACCCGACAGTAATCCCATATTCCCCATCACCTCCCTACACTCGGGGCAATTTACAACGGCCAATTTACCTATCACCTGCAAGTCTTTGGATGTGGGAGGAAACCGGAGCACCCGGCGAAAACCCACGCAGACACAGGGAGAACTTGCAAACTCCGCACAGGCAGTACCCAGAATTGAACCCGGGTCCCTGGAGCTGTGAGGCTGCGGTGCTAGGTTCAGTGGACTAGGCCTATATTCCCTGGCGTTTAGAAGAATGAAACGTGATCTAATTGAAAGAGATAAAATTCTTAAGGGGCCTGACAGGTAGATGGTGAGAAAATGTTTCTCCTGGCAGAGAATCTAGAACACGAAAATCTCAGAATAAGGGGTCAGCCATTTAGGACTGAGTTGAGAAATTTCTTCACTCAAAGGGTTATTAATGCATGTTTCTAGTCCAATGAGAAAGGAGGCACAGCTAGACCTGGTTCTTGGGAATGAGGTGGGCCAAGTAGATCAACTATTAGTCTAAGATAATTTAGGGGACAGTGATCATTGTATCATAAGGTTTAGGCTGACTATGGAAATGACAAAAAACAATCCAGAGTAAGACTAACTAACTGGGGGAAAGCCAGTTTCAATGGGTTAAGAACAGAGCTGGGGCAAATAAATCTGAGTGAAAGGTCGGCAGGAAAAATGGTAGCAGATCAATGAGCTACCTTCAAAGAGGAGACAGTTTGGGCACAATCCAGGTATGTTCCCGTGAAGGGGAAAGGTGGGGCAAACAAATCCAGAGCTCCCTGGATGACAAAAGAGGTAGAGATCAAAATAAAGAAGAAAAAGCATGCTTATGACAGATGCCAGATAGAAAGTACTGTTGAGAACCAGGCTGAATATAGAAGGTCCGATGGGGAAGCGAAGAAGCAAATAAGAGAAGCAAAGAGAGCATGAAAAGAGACTAGAAGCTAACATTAAAGGGAATACCAAAGTTTTCTATAGACATATAAATAGTAAAAGGGTGGTAAAAGGAGAAGTGGGGCCAATTAGGAACGATAAAGGGGATTTACGCACAGAGGCAGAGGGCATAGCTGAGGTATTAAATGAATACTTTGCATCTATCTTTACCAAAGAAGGTGATGCAACCCAGGCAATGGTGAAAGGGTAAGTAATTCAGACACTAGAAGGGTTCAAAATTGATAAGGGGGAATGTATTAGATAGGCTGTCTGTACCTAATGTGGATAAAACACCAGGACCGGATGAGATGTATCCAAGGATACTGAGGGAAGTGAGGGTGGAAATCGCAGAGGCATTAGCCATAATTTTTCAGTCCTCCTTAGACTCAGGGGTGGTGGCAGAGGACTGGAGAATTGGAAAGGTTACAGCCTTGTTCAAAAAAGGGTGTAAAAATAAGCCCAACAACTGGTCAGTCAGTTTAACTTCAGTGGTAGGGAAACTTCTGGAAAGAATGCTTCGGGACAAAGTTAATAGTCACATCGGCAAATGTGGGTTAATTAAAGAAAGCCAGCATGGATTTCTTAAGAGAAAATCAAATTTAACTAACTTGGAGTTTTTTTTGAGGTGGTAACAGAAAGGGCTGATGAGGGCAATGCAGTTGATGTAGTGTACATGGACTTTCAAAAGGCATTTGATACAGTGCCAAACAACAGACTTGGGAGCAAACTTATAGCTCATGGAATAAAAGGGACAGTAGCAACATGGATGCGGAATTGGCTAAGTAACAGGAAACAAAGTAGTGGTTAATGGATGTTTTTCGGGCTGGAGGAAGGTTTGTCGTGGAGCATCCCATGGGTCACTGTTGGCACCCTTGCTTTTCCGGATATATATTAATAATTGATACATTAATACTGGACCTTGGTGTACAGGGTACAATTTCAAAGTTTGCGGATGAAACAAAACTTGAAAGCATTGTGAACGGTGAGGAGAATGGTGTAGAACTGCAAAAGGATATAGACAAGTTGGTGGAATGGGTGGGTAGGTGAAGTCCAATGCAGAGAAATGTAAACATACGAACATACATACGAACTAAGAGCAGGAGTAGGCCACTCAGCCCCTCGGGCCTGCTCTGCCATTCAATAAGTTCATGGCTGGACTGATTACTCCACATTTCCACCTACCCCCAATAACCTTCTACCCCCTTGCTCATCAAGCATCTATCTAACTCTGCCTTAAAAATATTCAAAGACTTGCTTCCACTGCCTTTTGAGGAAGAGAATTCCAAAGACTCACAACCCTCTGAGAAAAATTTTCTCCTCATCTCTGTCTTAAATAGGTGACTCCTTATTTTGAAACAGTGACCCCTAGTTCTAGATTCTCCCACAAGGGGAAACATCCTTTCCACATCCACCCGGTCTAGACCCCTCAGGAACTTAAATGTTTCAATCAGGTCACCTCTTACTCTTCTAAATTCCAGCAGATACAAGCCTAGCCTGTCCAACCTTTCCTCAGAAGACAGCCCACCCATTCCAGGCATTAATATAGTAAACCTTCTCTGTACTGCCTCCAATGCATTTACATCGTTCCTTCAATAAGACCAGTACTGTACACAGTACTCCAGATGTGGTCTCACCAATGCCCTGTATAGCTGAAGCCTAACCTCCCTACTTTTGTATTCAATTCCCCTCGTGATAAACGATAACATTCTATTAGCTTTCCTAATTACGTGCTGTATCTGCATACTAACCTTTTGCGAGTCAAGCACTAGGACACCCATTTCGCTCTGCATCTCAGAGCTCTAATCTCTTCACCTGTTAGATAATATGCTTCTTTTTTATTCTTCCTGCCAAAGTGGACAATTTCACACTTTCCCACATTATACTCCACTTGCCAGGTCTTTGCCCACTCACCTAACCTATCTATATCCCTTTGTAGCCTCCTTCCGTCCTCTTCACAAGTTACTATCTTTGTGTCATCAGCAAATTTAGCAACAATACCTTCAGTCCCTTCATCTAAGTTTTGAATATAAGTTGTAATAAGTTGAGGCCCCAGCACAGATCCCTGTGGCACACCACTCGTTACATCTTGCCAAGTAGAAAATGGACCATTTATGCCTACTCTGTTTCCTGTTAGCTAACCAATCCTCTATCCATGCCAATATGTTACCCCCTACACCATGAACCTTTATTTTCTGCAATAACCTTTGATGCGGCACCTCATCAAATGCCTTCTGGAAATCTAAATACAATACATCCGCTGGTTCCCCTTTGGCCTCCTCACCTCGAGAGACAATGGGTAAGCACCTAGAGGTGGTCAGTGGTTTGTGGAGCAATGCCTGGAGTGGCTATAAAGGCCAATTCTAGAGTGACAGACTCTTCCAGAGGCACTGCGGATAAAATTGGTTGTCGGGGCTGTTACACTGTTGGCTCTCTCCTTACACTTCTGTCTCTTTTCCTGCCAACTGCTGAGTCTCTTCGACTCGCCTCTTTAACCCTGCCTTTATAGCTGTCCGCCAGCTCTGGTGATCGCTGGCAACTGACTCCCACGACTTGTGGTCAATGTCGCAGGACATCATGTCACATTTGCAGACGTCTTTAAAGCGGAGACATGGACGGCCGGTGGGTCTGATAACAGTGATGAGCTCGCTGTACAATGCTTCATTGGGGATCCTGGTTCTTCCATGTGGCTCACATGGCCAAGCCATCTCAAGCGCCGCTGGCTCAGTAGGGCGTACATCCTGGGGCTGTTGGCCGCCTCTAGAACTTCTGCGTTGGAGATACGGTCCTGCCACCTGATGCCAAGGATTCTCCTGAGGCAGCGAAGATGGAATGAATTGAGACGTCGCTCTTGGCTGACATACGTTGTCCAGGCCTCGCTGCCGTAAAGCAAGGTACTGAGGACACGGGCTTGATATACTCGGACTTTTGTGTTCCGTGTCAGTGCGCCATTTTCCCACACCCTCTTGGCCAGTCTGGACATCGCAGCAGATGCCTTTTCCACGCGCTTGTTGATTTCTGCATCAAGAGACAGGTTACTGGTGGGTGATAGTTGAGCCTAGGAAGGTGAACATCTACAACACAAGTAACTCTCTCAAAGAACTCCAATAAATTGGTTAAACATGATTTCCCTTTCACAAAACCATGTTGACTCTGCCTGATTACCGTGAATTTTTCTAAATGCCCTGCTATAACGTCTTTAATAATAGCTTCTCACATTTTCCCCAAGACAGATGTTAAGCTAACTGGTCTGTAGTTTCCTGCTTTCTGTCTCCCTTCCCTTTTGAATAAAGGAGATACATTTGCTATTTTCCAATCTAACGGAACCTTCCTCAAATCTAGGGAATTTTGGAAAATTAGAACTATTGAATCAACTATCTCATTAGCCACTTCTTTTAACACCCTAGGATGAAGTCCATCAGGACCCGGGGACTTGTCAGCCCGCAGTGATACATTTTGGTAGGAAGAACATGAAGAGACAATATAAAATAAAGGGTACAATTCTAAAGAGGGTGCAGGAGCAGAGGGACCTGGGTGTATATGTGCATAAGTCATTGAAGGTGGCAGGACAGGTTGAGAGAATGGTTAATAAAGTCTACAGTATCCTGGACTTTATTAATAGGGGCATATAGTACAAGAGCAAGTAAGTTACGTTGAACTGATGTAAGACACTAGTTCGGCCTCAGCTGGAGTATTGCAGACAGTTCTGGGCACCGTAGTTTAGGAAGGATGTGAGGGCATTGGAAAGAGTGCAGAAAAGATTCACGAGAATGGTTCCAGAGGTGAAGAACTTCAGTTATGAAGATAGATTGGAGAAGTTGGGACTGTCTTCCTTGGAGAAGAGAAGGTTTATTTTTTATTTATTTATTTATTTATTTAGAGATACAGCACTGAAACAGGCCCACCGAGACTGTGCCGACCAACAACCACCCATTTATACTAACCCTACACTAACCCCATATTCTCTACCACATCCCCACTATTCTCCTACCTACACTAGGGGCAATTTACAATGGCCAATTTACCTATCAACCTGCAAGTCTTTTGGAGGTGGGAGGAAACCGGAGCACCCGGAGGAAACCAACGCAGACACAGGGAGAACTTGCAAACTCCACACAGGCAGTACCCAGAATCGAACCCGGGTCGCTGGAGCTGTGAGGCTGCGGTGCTAACCACTACGCCACTGTGCCGCCCCTAAGGGGCGGTGATTTGATAGAACCATAGAAAAATTACTGCACAGAAGGAGGCCATTCAGCCCATTGTGTCCATGCTGGCCGAAAAAACTAGCCACCCAATCTAATCCCACCTTCCAGCACTTGGTCCATAGCCTTGCAGGTTACAGCACTTCAGGTGCATGTCCAGGTACCTTTTAAAAGAATTGAGTGTTTCTGTCTCCACCACCGTTCCTGGCAGTGAATTCCAGACACCCACCACCCTCTGGGTGAAAATGCTTTTCCTCATGTCCCCTCTAAGCCTTCAACCAATCATCTCCTGGCAATAGACCTCTCCACTAGGGGAAACATGTCCTTCCTGTCTACTCTATCTAGACCTCTCATAGCTTTGTATGCCTCAATTAAGTCACCCCTCAGCCTCCTCTGTTCGAAGGGAAAAAAAACTAGCCTATCCAATCCTTCCTCATAGCTGCAACTTTCAAGTCCTGGCAACATTCTTGTAAGTCTCCTCTGTACTCTCTCCAGAGAAATTATGTCCTTCTTGTAATGTGGTGACCAGAACTGTACACGATACTCCAGCTATGGCTTAACCAGCGTTTTATACAGTTCCAGCATTACATCCCTGCTTTTGTATTCTATACCTCGGCCAATAAAGGAAAGCATTCCATATGCCTTCTTCACCACTCTATCTACTTGTCCTGCCACCTTCAGGGACCTGTGGACATGCACTCCAAGGTCTCTCACTTCTTCTATCCCTCTCAATATACTCCTGTTTATTCTGTATTTCCTCACTTTGTTTGTCCTCCCCAAATGCATTATCTCACACTTTTCTGGATTGAATTCCATTAGCCACTTTTAAGCCTACTCAACCAAACCATTGATATAATTCTGGAGTCTACAATATCCTCTTCACTATCAACTACACGGCCAATTTTTGTGTCATCAGCGAATTTCCCAATATGGCCTCCCACATTTGATAGAGGTATTCAAAATCATGACGGGATGGACGGTGTAGAGGGAGAAACTGTTCCCATTCGTGAAAGGATCGAGAACGAGAGGGGTTTAAGGTAATTGGCAAAAGAAGCAATGGTGACATGAGGAAAATCTTTTTCATGCAGCGAGTGGTTAAGATCTGGAATGCGCTGCCTGAGTACAGTGGAGGCAGGTTCAACTGAAGCATTCAAAAGGGAATAATGTGCAGGGTTACAGGGAAAAGGTGGGGGAATGGCACTAAGTGACCTTCAAACATTGGAATCGCCGTTGTTGAAACGAGAGCTGGCATTACTCTCCTACATAGCATGGGTTTCTGTCGGGTGCTCCGGTTTCCTCCCACAGTCGAAGACTTGTAGGTTGATAGGTAAATTGGCCATTGTAAATTGCCCTTAGTGTAGGTAGGTGGAAGGAGAATGGTGGGGATGTGGTAGGGAATATGGGATTAATGTAGGATTAGTATAAATGGGTGGTTGTTGGTCGGCACACACTCAATGGGCCGAAGGACCTGTTTCAGTGCTGTATCTTTCTATGACTCTATCAAATCAAAGAAAATAAGAGACTTTAACGAAGAACACAGATATCATGCTGCTATTCACTGATGTCCATTTTAGAGTTCCAATCATCAAAAAGAGCACAAACCTCTGCCTTTAGATTTACAGCAACTCCATTGTCTGACAGAGAATTGATTTTGGCAAAAACTCAGCCTGGAATTAATAGTTTCTTCCAAGCATTGTTGCTTGCCTGGCAGCTATGGATTGGCCTAGACTATAATTTTACATCCTTTGATGATACAACAATTAGCAAAGAAAACACAAACTGTAATCAACTGCAAGTGCCTGCTGATTTCCTTATACTACCAATGTGAACTAACATGAACATTTTCAAATGGAACTGCATGGAATGCACAGTCCAATACATACACTAGCCAACAGTGGTTTGCGGTTTTCCTCTGCAGAGTTGTTAATGTAGGAATAATGTAAACATTTGCTCCAGAACTTTAAATACAAAAGCGGTAGAGAAAAAAAAAACACTGTAACATAGCTTAGTCCCCCCCCCAGATTTCTTTTTATTCATTCACGGGATGTAGGTGTTGCTGGCTGGGCCAGCATTTATTGCCCATTCCAAATTGCCCTCGAGAAGGTGATGGTGAGCTGCCTTCTTGAACCTTCTTGGGATGTACGAACACCAACAGTGCTGTTAGGAAGGGAGTTCGAGGATTTTGGCCCAATGACAGCGAAGGAACGGCGATATAGTTTCAAGTCAGGATGATGGGTGGCTTGGAGGGGAACTTGCAGGTGGTGGTGTTCCCGTGCATCTGCTGCCCTTGTCCTTCCAGGTGGTAGAGGTCACAGGTTTGGAAGGTGCTATCGAAGGAGTCTTGGTGAGTTGCTGCAGTGCATCTTGTAGATGGTACACACTGCTACCACTGTGCATTGGTGGTGGAGGGAGTGAATGTTGAAAGTGGTAGATCGGGTGCCAATCAAGTGGGTTGCTTTGTCCTGAATGGTGTTGAGCTTCTTGAGTGTTGCTGGGGCTGCACCCATCCAGGCAAGTGGAGGGTATTCCATCACACTCCTGACTTGTGCCTAGTGGACAAGCTTTGGGGAGACAAGCGAGTTACTCTCCCCAGAATTCCTAGCCTCTTGACCTGCTCTTGTAGCCACAGCATTTACGTGGCTGGTCCAATTCAGTTTCTGGTGAATGGTAACCCCCCAGGATGTTGATGGAGAGGGATTCAGCAATGGTGAGGAACATCAAGGGGAGATGGTTAGATTCTCTCTTGTTTGAGGGGTCATTGCCTGGCACTTGTGTGGCGCGAATGTTACTTGCCCTGGATATTGTTGTTACTCCTGAATTTTCACACACCCTGGATTTTACTATTACTCCTGTATCTTAGATTGCTCCCCCCCCACACCCTGGATTTTGTTACACCTGTATCTTGGTACCCCCCTGGATTTTGTTGTTACTCCTGTATCTTAGTCTCCCCTTGGACTTTGTTGTTACTCCTGTATCTTGGCAACCACCCCCCCCCCCCCCCCCACACTCAATTTTATTACTTCTATACCTTGGTTCTCCTTAGATTTTCTTACTTTTATTTTAGGTTTCACTTAAACTTTTTTCTTTACGTTACACATCGCAGATCCTTCAGAAAACTATTTCCCCCACCCTGGATCCAGATTGTGTCTTGATACACTGAAGAGACGACACGTAACAGCAACAACTTGAATTCATATAACTCTTTTAACGCAGTTAAAAAAAAGTTCCCAGGCGCTTCACAGGAGTGAACTTAAAATTATGATAGATTTCGGGTGGCAAACAGAAACTAACAGGAACACATGACGTGTTTTTGCCACCTGGATATGATATTTACTAGTTGCTGGAAGAACAGAATCAACATTGTGTTGTCAGCTCTCCAAACTAATCAACAGATTTCTTCAAAGCAACAACCAAATAGGTGAGCCAGGAGATGCCTACTTGATAGATTGTCATCACATGCTCCCTTCTTAAATACAGAAAGAATGAAAAAACTTAGCATTTGAGTTGTCCTGATTCTAAATCTTTGTCACAGCTCCTTGTGACCCACAGAGTCTCGATGTCCCATCTCTACCCAGACTGTGGAGCTGCCAAGCCAATACTCCATAGTCAGTTCAACATCTGATCAGGGCAAGGGGAAATCAAAAATGATTCTTTCAAAATCAAATCAAGTTTGCAATCTTAAATAGAAGGCTAAGAGAAGATTCAATAGAGGTGTGCAGAACCACAAAGTCTTTTTCAAAAGTAAATCAGGAGAAACTGTTCCTACTAGCAGGCAGTGTCAGTAACCAGAGGGCACAAATAGAAAATAATTAGCACAAAGTGAGACAATTTTTTTTTTTAACTGAGTTATTGTAATCTGGACTGCACTGCCTGAAAGGGCAGCAGCAGCAGATTCAATAGTAAATTTCAAAGAAGAACTGGATAAATATTTGAAGGGAAAGATTTGCAGGAGAGTGGGATCAATTGAATAGCTCTTTCAAAGAGTCAGCACAGGCACTATGGGCCAAAAGGTTCTTCCTGTGCTGTATAATTCTATGAATGTTTAACCATAAGAAATCTTTAACTTGGTTGTCTAAAACAGTGATATGCTACAAATGTTCATCTCCATCTTTTATGTCAGAGCTTGTTAAGTATAGATAAAATTTAAAACAATTAATATCCAACAAGCAAAGACCCATAAAAGATCTGCAGTCAAATTAGTATACTTAAGCAATTCCATTATCTCACCCAGCCCTCCCATGGCACTGCCTCTCTTGCTCCCAAGGCATCCTTTCCATGCCACCCCTCTATCATCTCCTCCCTTGCATGCCATCCCCTCCATCCCATGCCACCCCTCATGCCATCCACATCCCACCATATTCCCATACTGACACTGGCACCATGTTTCCACCCTCCTAACCCCCTGCAAGCAGCAGTTCCTCAGCAGACATATTGAAAATCATCAAATTAAAATTCCATAGGATCTGTTATGCCCATTCGAAACAGAAGGCAGCGCTGACTCACAGTGGAACAGGAGCCCAGCTTCACACCTCAAATCAGGGTCAGAGGAGGTACCTTCCTGGGTGATTCCCGCTGCAATCCTGATTGCTGACTGTGGCCAGTGCAGGGCTGCTGACCGAGCTGGCATTTGCTGCCGAGATGATTCGAGGTAATGCTCGCAAATACTCATCTCCCACATGGACAAAATAGCTGAACTCAAGAGGTGAAGTGAGAGTGACTGCCCTTGACATCAAGGCAGCATTTGACTGTGTGGCATCAAGGAGCCCTAGCAAAACTGGAGTCAATGGGAATCAGGGGAAAGCTCTCTGCTGGTTGGAGTCATACCTAGCGCAAAGGAAGATGGTTGCTTGTTGGAGGTCAATCATCTGAGCTCCAGGACATCACTGCAGGATTTCCTCAGGGTAGTGTCCTAGGCCCAACCATCTTCAGCTGCTTCATCAATGAACTTCCTTCAATCATAAGGTCAGAAGTGGGGATGTTCGCTGATGATTGCACAATGTTCAACACCATTCGCAACTCCTCAAATACTGAAGCAGTCCGTGTAGAAATGCAGCAAGACCTGGACAATATCCAGGCTTGGGCTGATAAGTGGCAAGTAACATTTGCACCATACAAGTGCCAGGCAATGACTATCTCCAACAAGAGAGAATCCAACCATCTCCCCATGACATTCAACGGCATTACCAAAGCTGAATCCTCCACTATCAACATCCTAGGGGCTACTATTGAACAGAAACTGAACTGGAGTAGCCATATAAATACCATGGCTGCAAGAGCAGGTCAGAGGTTAGGAATCCTGTGGCGAGTAACTCACCTCCTGACTCTCCAAAGCCTGTCCACCATCTACAAGGCACAAGTCAGGAATGTGATGGAATACTCTCCACTTGCCTGGATGGGTGCAGCTCCAACAACACTCAAGAAACTTGACACCAACCAGGACAAAGCAGCCCGCTTGATTGGCACACCATCCACAAACATTCACTCCCTCCACCACCGACGCACAGTGGCAGCAGTGTGCACCATCTACAAGATGCACTACAAGCAACACACCAAGGCTCCTTCGATAGCACCTTCCAAACCTGTGACCTCTACCACCTCGAAGGACAAGAGCAGCAGATGCATGGGATCACCACCTGCAAGTTCCCCTCCAAGTCACACATCATCCTGACTTGGAACTATATCGCCATTCCTTCACTGTCGCTGGGTCAAAATCCTGGAACTCCCTTCCTTACAGCACTGTGGGTGTACCTACCTCACATGGACAGCAGCGGTTCAAGAAGGCAGCTCACCGCCACGTTCTCAAGGGCAATTAGGAATGGTCAATAAATGCTGGCATAGCCGGTGACGCCCACATCCCATGAATGAATTTTTTAAAAACTGCCATCAGGAAAAGGGAAAACCATGCCACAGAGATCACCAGATCTTAGTGGGAAGCTTTGAGGTCAGCAGTGAGCACCATTGCTTCATCAGGGACTGCACAATCTAGCCCTTTAGTTAACAATTTAGATTACTACAAGTCTGTTCAACTTCACAACTGCAATGTATTAGTTTGATGGACTGTTTATCATAGCAGGAAATGAATTACTTTCAAAAGTGATGAGCCAGTAATTTTTGCTATTGATTCAAAAATTCACAATAAGGTTCTCGGTACAAGTGCAATTCCAAGCAATGTGTATATCCTTCATACAAACCAATGCAAGCTCATGATTGCTTCCAGAAGCATAAAGTGAGAGGTTAGAGGGAAGTTTTTCAGACAAAGAGCTATTAGGATATGGAATGCTTTGCCACAGGTGACTCCTGAAGCCAAGTCAACAACAACATTTAAACAACATTTGGAGGATAAATATTAAAGGGTAAAGGGAACAAGAATGGAAATGAGTTTTGAGTAGATAGCTCCAGTGGAGGGCACTGACAGGAACCTTTGGCCAAACGGCCTCATTCAGAAACAAAAACTTCCAAGTAGAGCTGACAAATGAAGAAAATAAAGAAACCAATTTCAGTTGCTGTCACTTAATCCAGTTTGGTAACAAATTGGATCAAGTTCAATTTTTGGGCAAAGTGCACAACTCCCCTCCCATTCTCCAAGTGGAGGTCAGAATGGAATTCCATTAGCCTGTAAGATACAAAGGAGAAAAAGCAAACAATCGTGACAATTTCCTTTTCCTAAAGCAGCAGGCCTTTACACATTGTGAAGTCACAAACAAGTCAAATGAGTTCAAGTTGCCTCATCAAATTTTGCTCTTGCTGGTATGCTAACACTGGTATTTCACTTCTACAAATAATTACGGAGAAAGACAATTCATCTTGTTTCATGAACCATTTTTTAGGGTAGCCAGTTCCAGAAATCCAAAACAATGAAAAGACTCACATGGAGTCCTAGGAGTGCAGGTCACTGAAATCCGCTATTGTTAGCTTCTTCAACACATTTGTAATTTTTCTCCTACATACCTTCCCCCTACCTAGTACAGGCTAAACATGCCAACTGCTGCCAGGCCTCTGCCAGTGTTGCTTTCCAACTGACTACCAGAAGGCAGAAAAGCCACGTTATAAGCTAATATCGCTTCTCTACCCAAGAAAATGTTCAAAGTGAAATGCTCTTATAACTGGGTTTCACTGCAAATTGGAAAGTATAATAAATTGTATAAGTCACTTAATGCACAAGTTAATTAAAAGAAAGTGGACATTCAAAGGTGTGAACTCCTTCTCTCCTCCCTCCAAAAAAAAAACAGCCTAAATAAAAGGTCACAAATTGAAACAGATTGGTATTAGTAAGCTAAAAGCCTTATGAAAATGGCTCTCTTTTTAAATAATTCTGGCTATCAGTTCACCTCTAATTGTAGAAATCCATAAGAAGCAGACCTAATTCTAGTCATGCTGTTGCAAACTGTTGCATTTTAAATACAAATGCAGTTAAAAATATCCAATCACTTAATCCATACCAAATTATGTAGCACTAGCAGATACATTTGCGATGAAATTAATATCTTTATTGCAACAGTACTTTAAATCTCCATCCCATGCCATTCCATCCTTCCCGTACCACCCCTCTCATGCCATACCTATTCCTTCCATCCCTCTTGTATCAGCCTCATCTCCCGTTCCATCCCTTCCGTGCATTCCCATATCACATCCCCCCCACCCACCCCCCCAACCCCTCCAGCCAGGGTAACTTTGTCAGGCTCCCCTTACCTTCTGCTGTTTTTTTCTCTCTACCAACACCCCCCATCCTGCCAGTGTGGAGTGCATCCCAGTTCCACAATTAATGTAGAAAATACCACTTAGGGGGGTTTGTGTTTCCAAATGTATTTTTTGGGGGTGGAGACAGCGTGTCCATGTGTCGGGAGGATGAGAGGAGACCTTGTGGAACAATCAGGGGAGAATCGGGGCGAGGGAAAGACGAAACACCTCGCCTGACTACCATTGGGGGAGGGGGATAAAAGAGAGAACCTCACCTGACCGTACCCTAGGGAGCTTACCTTCCATTTTTATTTTTCCCCTCAATCAGCAAACACTTCCCTGAAACAACTTTTTTTTTTTTAAAAACAGATTTATGCATCTCATCCCGCTAAAAATGATTTCACTTCCACTACTCACCTCCAACCCAGTCTGAAATTGTGCTGAAAACTGAACGTGCCCCATGTGGACAGCACGCACATATCGCAAATGTAATTTCATACAATAAACAGAATTGCATTTTTTTTTAATGCAGTTATCAACCACTTCCCTGGCAGATTTTTTACAAATTTGTCATGCATCTTACCCCACTAAAAGATTTAATTTCCACTACTCACCTCCATATCTATCTAAAATGGTGCCAATGACTAAATCCAGGCACTGCCCACCAAATAAACCCACCAACTCACGTAGAGTGTGCCAAATGTAACTATTTTTGATGAATTTGACAGAAGCCACCTGGAATAAAGGAGGAAAGCCCTAAACCAACAGATGCACCCCTTAAGCTGGCCAATCAAAGCAGTCCAAATAGACAAAAAAAACTACATATTATAGATATTAACACGTACAGATCTTGGGCACAATGTACCATAGAGTGAAGGTCATAGTTCAAAATATCCTAGATATTTGAGTAATAACAGGTCATCTGTGGCATTACCTACACAAGTCAGATGATATTTCACAAGGATCAGGATATAATTTGTAATGCAACGTTTTGTCCCTTTAAGGACAAAGTAAAATTACTGTTGTGTAAACAATGGATGAGATTAGTGTTTAATCATTAGAAATTGTAGCACATAAGTTTAGCTTTCTTCTTTAGTAATGAAGGTTTAGTTTTGTCACTTACAGGATTTATGATTCCTATATTAAATACCGACCTTTGTTTCTTTTAAGTATGACTAAGAAAATTGAGTGTGATATTTCAAGTGCGACATCTAAGGAATGCACAATAGATACAGTATCAAATGTTAATTGATTAACTGTGCTGAATAAGCATCAAAACCTAATACTGTAGTATATAAATTAAAATGATGGACATCTCCCATATTACTAGAATTTGCAATCCAAGAAACTGTTTAAATGCTGGCAAAATGGTCTCAAAGGGTAATCTTCTGTAGTAAAAAAAAAATCACCTCTTATAGAGTTTTGTACTACAAAGATTGTGTTTAGCTGGAAAATGAAAAAAAAAATAGTCTGGGCTATTCCAGAATAAAGACGGTTCTTTCATTCACTACATCATTATCATGCAGACAGGCAAGTAAGATCTGACCTGCTTTGCATGCAGATGGTGAAGTGAAACACACTAGCATTTTTAAGGATAATTATCACTGCTGTCTGCTTGCCAATCTACCACAGCACAAGAATCTGTGTTATGTGGAATCAGTGGAGGCTGCCAAGTTGTGTTGAAGCAGCATATTGCAGATGTTGTCAAAAACGATAAAACATGTTAACTAAGTATTAACAGATCACAGCAAAGCTCTCAAACACAAAACAGGCAACAAGAGTTTTTATAATGAGATTTTAAGTAAACATTCTTGGGGCAAACTAATAATTTTCAGTGTGCAAGTTCAAAAAGGTTTTAAATTTTGGAACCAGTTGTCACCCCTCAATTCATCTCCTGAAAAAAAACAGTTATGGGTTATTACAGCAAATGTCTGACACATGCACACAGGGTGACGTCGAGAGAACAGCAGCCACAGAGCTATTCCATTGCAAGTCAGCAAAGTTAAACACACAGCAGCAGCACCACCTTTCAATCCATCCCCACAGATTTGATTTTGGAAGATAGTTTGTATTGAGAATTGGTACCAAAATCTAAGTTTTGAAGAGAACAGTGAAAATAATCTCTAAGTAAACTAAGCATTTGACAACAGCATTTTGCTTTAATGGTGACAAAAGCTTAAAATGCTTTATTCAGTGCTAAGTATTCATTTTGCTCAAATACAGGATTATTCCAAGCACTGGCAACTGAATAAACCTTAAAAGTAAGATTTATACAGACATCAATTTGGATAAGATGCATTTCTCAACAAGACTTTGCTCAGATTCAATACCTGAACTTCTTACACAATAATATTTAGAAATAAGTATTCATCTAGTCGAAGTTTATCAGCAGCCTTGGATCTGAACAAAAATATCTACTCGACCATATCAGTGAAATTTGTACATTTGAACCCATTTACATAATTGTTCAATTAAGAAAATTTTTGCGAGATAAAAACCCTAAGCATTTTATATAAAATTGCAGACTACAACAAAAAGAATTGAACATACCATGTGTGCTGCCATCAGCATTGCGTCATCTGGAGGGAATCTTTAGTGGCATTGTATTTTAAACCCCATCAACACTGCTTTTAGGTTTCTGTGCCACTTTGAAGGTTTTCAAGCAATAACATAATACCATCGCAAAGTTAAGGCAATATTACCATAATAGCATCCTAGCCAAAGAGGAAGAAGTGGTGGTACAGCCCAAGGGATTAAAGCTACATGTTCAATTATTTATTCACAGTTTAATATTTAACTATATATTAGATTAAGGGGCTACTCAACTAAAAAAAAACCACAGGAGGATAGGGTAAAAACCAAACTATCAGCAACAAAAATAGGCTAAACATATTAATGAGAGAAACAGAAGTAACTGACAGAAACCAAACTAAACCATTTGATAACTATAAAAATTTAGTATTGAAAGTGAATCAGAAGAGAGATGAAATAAATAACATGGAGGGGATAATGGCAACAAAGGCAGTATGTCAGGACTGTGTGGACAGTGAGATTGTCCCAGATAACCAAATCTGTGGAACGTGTCGCTGCCTGAGTCACTCTGGTTCAGAGTCACTGAGCTGGAGCACATTAGAGAGACAATGACACTTGAGAGGGAAAAGAATATCTGAGTAGTTTACTCCAGAACACAGTCATACCACATACAGATACAGGTACAGGAAATGGGGTTGCGGAAAAGTAGAGGCATGAAAGGAGAAACCACAGAAACTGGTCCTGTCCGGAATTTCTGAAATGTATGATAGTTATCTGGAATACTGCTGTTTAGAACCAGCGATAAGGCCATTCTGGATTTAGTGATGAGTAACTAATCAGAATTAACCAGCAATCTGACTAAGAGAACATTGGCAAAGTGACCATATGATAAATTAAATATCAAATTCAAAGAAGGAAAATAGTCACAAAAACAAAACTTCGAAGGGATGAGAAATAAATTGATCACAGTAAGCTGGGCTGAGTTGTCTAAGGGTAAACCTACGGACAAACTGGGGGAAGTATTCAAAGAGTTCGTATAATACAAAACCAGTATACTATCTCTAAAAGGCAAAAGCTCCTCTACTGCAGTTAAGCAACCATGGTCCACAAACAAGGAAAGACAATATTAAACTGAAAGAAATAATAGAAAAAGACTGGGAGAGATATAAAAAAAGCCACTGGATATAAAGGGAAAAAAAAGAGGTGCAAAAAGGGAGTATGATCAAAAACTTGCAAGATCAAAGCTAGCAGTAAAAGTTTTAATATATTGAGAGAGACTGGCAAGGGAGAATGTGGGCCCATTGAAGACAAATGCAGGTGAGACTACCATAGATTTTCAGAAAATTGCAGACTTGTGAAATAAATTCTTTGCATCAGTTTTCACAGTGGAAGAGGACAAAATGCCATCACTAAAAACAAGTCAATGAACTTATTGGATTTAATGTTTATTAAATGGCAATGGAGAAAATAAGAGGACTTAAGGTAGACAAACCTCCAGAACCAAATGGTTTTCACCTTACGGTATTAAAAGCTGCTGCTGGGGAAATTGCGCTCCAACTCAATGACTCCAAACCAGAGTGACCAGAATGTTAGTTATAATTTTTCAAAGCTCTCTAGATTTGGGATTTGTCCCCTTAGATTGGGAAATTGCAAATGTATTAATTAAGAAAGGAAAGAGGGGAAAAATACAAGGAACTACAGACCAGTCAGATCACGAGTTGTGGGAAGTTACTAGAATCTAGCAGAGACAGAGTGACTAAGCATTTGAACAAGTATAAGCTGCTCAGGGAAAGTCAGCATGAATATGATAGGTCGGTCATGCCTGACTAAGCTAGTTGTATTATTGAGGTGGTCACTGGTAAGGTGGACAGGGAAGTTTCTATGGATGTTGTCTATATGGACTTCCAGAAGATATTTGATAAGGGTCCACACAAGAGATTAGCAAAAATACTAGTGCATGGAATTGGAGATAGCCTTGGGACATAATTGGTCGGGAGGTAGGAGAATGAGAGTATGGGTAATGGGAATAGATGGGAATTGACATTGATGTCCATCACCTAAAGCACATTCTGTGCCCTTGCTAACCTCAGTTAACCTACCAGCTAGTCTAATGAAGGCCATGAAACCATTGTCGATTGTTGTAAAAACCCAGAGACCCGGGGTACACGGGGTTCAAATCCCACCACAGCAGAAGGTGGAATTTGAATTTTATTAATAAATCTGGAATTAAAAGCTAGTCTAATGATGGCCATGAAATCATTGTTGATTGTTGTAAAAACCCATCTGGTTCACTAATGTCTTTTAGGGAAGGAAATCTGCTGTCCTTACCTGGTCTGGCCTACGTTTGACTCCAGACCCACAGCAATGTGGTTGACTCTTACATGCCTTCTGAAATGGCCTAGCAAGCCATTCAGTTGTAGCTACGAAATCAATAAAAAAGAATGAAACCGGACGGACCACCCGGCATTGACCTAGGCACTGGAAACGACAAGGACAAACCCAGCCCTGTCGACCCTGCAAAGTCCTCTGGGGGTCCTGGGGGCTTGTGCCAAAGTTGGGAAAGCGGTCCCACAGACTAGTCAAGCAACAGCCTTCATGGGACTCCGGATCCCATGAAGTTTCATGGCATCAGGTCAAACATGTACAAGGAAACCTCCTGCACATTACCACCTACTGCCCTCCCTCAGCTGATGAGTCAGTACTCCTCCATGTTGAACACCACATGGAGGAAGCACCGAGGGTGCAAGGGCACAGAATGTACTCTGGGTGGGGGACTTCAGTGTCCATCACCAAGAGTGGCTTGGAGGCACCATTACTGACCGAACCCTAAAGGACCTAGCTGGTAGACTGGGTATGCGGCAGGTGGTGAGGGAACCAAGAGGGAAAAACATACTTGACCTCGTCCTCACCAATCTGCCTGCCACAGACGCATCTTCCATGACAGTATTGGTAGGAGTGACCACCGCACAGTCCTTGGAGACGAAGTCCCGCCTTCACATTGAGGATACCCTCCATTGTGTTGTGTGGCACTACCACCATGCTAAATGGGATAGATTTCGAACAGATCTAGCAATGCAAAACTGGGCATCCATGAGGCGCTGTGGGCCATCAGCAGCAGCAGAATTGTACTCAACCACAATCTGTAACGTTATGGCCCGGCATATCCCCCACTCTACCATTACCATCAAGCCAGGAGACCAACCCTGGTTCAATGAAGAGTGCAGGAGGGCATGCCAAGAGCAGCACCAGGCATACCTCAAAATGAGGAATCAACCTGGTGAAGCTACAACACAGGACGACCTGCGTGCCAAACTGCGTAAGCATCATGCGATAGACAGAGCTAAGTGATCCCATAACCAACGGATTAGATCTAAGCTCTGCAGCCCTGCCACATCCAGCCGTGATTGACGGTGAATAATTAAACAACTAACTGGAGGAGGTGGCTCCACAAATATCCCCATCCTCAATGATGGGGGAGCCTAGATCATCAGTGCGAAAGATAAGGCTGAAGCATTTCCAACAAACTTCAGACAGAAGTGGCGAGTTGATGATCCATCTCGTCCTCCTCCTGAAGTCCCCAGCATCACAGATGCCAGACTTCAGCCTTGTCGATTCACTCCACGTGATATCAAGGAACTGAAGACACTGGATACTGCAAAGGCTATGGGCCCTGACAATATCCCGGCAATAATACTGAAGACCTGTGCTCCAGAACTTCTTGTGCCCATAGCCAAGCTGTTCCAGTACAGCTACAAAACTGGCATCTACCCTGCAATGTGGAAAATTGCCCAGGTATGCCCTGTACACAAAAAGCAGGACAAGTCCAACCCGGCCAATTACCGCCACATCAGCCAACTCTCAATCATCAGTAAAGTGATGGAAGGTGTCATCAGTGCCATCAAGCAGCACTTGTTTAGCAATAACATGCCCAGTGATGCTCAGTTTGGGTTCAGCCAGAGCCACTCAGCTCCTGACCTTATTACAGCTTAGGTCCAAACATGGACAAAAGAGCTGAACTCAAGAGGTGAGGTCAGAGTGACTGCCCTGGACACCAAGGCAGCATTTGACAGAGTATGGCATCAAGGAGTCCTAGCAAAACTGAAGTCAATGGGAATTGGGGGAAAACTCTCTACTGGTTGGAGTCATACCTAGCGCAAAGGAAGATGGTTGTGGTTGTTGGAGATTAATCATCTGAACTCCAGGACATCACTGCAGGAGTTCCTCAGGGTAGTGTCCTAGGCACAACCATCTTCAGCTGCTTCATCAATGACCTTGCTTCAATCATAAGGTCAGAAGTGGGGATGTTTGCTGATGATTGCACAATGTTCAACACCATTCGCGACTCCTCAGTTACTGAAGCAGTCCGTGTAAAAATGCAGCAAGACCTGGACAACATCCAGGCTTGGGCTGATCAGTGGCAAGTAACATTCGCACCATACAAGTGCCTGGCAATGACAATCTCCAACAAGAGAGAATCTAACCATCTCCCCTTGACATTCAATGGAATTACCATCACTGAGTCCCCCATTATCA
Source organism: Heterodontus francisci (assembly GCF_036365525.1). Lineage (NCBI taxonomy): Eukaryota > Metazoa > Chordata > Chondrichthyes > Heterodontiformes > Heterodontidae > Heterodontus > Heterodontus francisci. The sequence continues at coordinate 18,322,157 of NC_090380.1, read as the reverse complement.
ACATCCATATAGCGACCATTGACCAGAAACTGAACTGGAGTAGCCATGTAAATACTGTGGCTACAAGAGGTCAGAGAATAGGAATCCTGCGGCGAGTAACTCACCTCCTGACTCCCCAAAGCCTGTCCACCATCTACAAGGCATAAGTCAGGAGTGTGATGGAACACTCTCCACTTGCCTGGAATATGTGCAGCTCCAACAACACTCAAGAAGCTCAACACCATCCAGGACAAAGCAGTCCGCTTGATTGGCACCCCATCCACAAACATTCACTCCATCCACCACCGACGCACAGTGGCAGCAGTGTGTACCATCTAAAGATGCACTGCAGCAACGCACCAAGGTTCCTTAGACAGGATCTTCTAAACCTGTGACTCTACCAACTAGAAGGACAAGGGAAGCAAATGCATAGGAACACCACGTTCCCCTCTAAGTCACACACCATCCCGACTTGGAACTCTAATCACCATTCCATCACTGTTGCTGGGCCAAAATCTTGGCACTCCCTTCCTAACAGCACTGTGGGTGTACCCACTGCCCATGGATTGCAGCAGTTCAAGAAGGCAGCTCATCACCACCTTCTCAAGGGCCATTAGGGATGGGCAATAAATGCTGGCCTAGCCAGCGATGCCCAAATCCCATGAATGAATTTTTAAAGATGAAGGAGCACATTAGGTGGTAATCAGCAGGAGGTTTCCTTGCCCATGTCTGGCCTGAGGCCATGAGATTTCAGAGGGCTCAGAGTCAATGTTGAGATCTTCCAGATCGGCTCCCACCCGACTGTATAGCAATGTGCTACCACCTCTGGTGGGTCTGTCCTGCAGATGAGACAGGACATTGCCAGGAGTGGTGATTGAGAAGTCTAGGACATCAGCTGAAAGGTATACTTCAGTGAGTATGACATTATCAGGCTGTTGCTTGACTAGTTTGTGGGACAGCTCTTCCAGTTGTGCCACAAGTCCCCAGATGTTAGTGAGGAGGACTTTGCAGGGTCGATGAGGCTCAGTCCGTCTTTGGCGAGTCCAGTGTCAAAGTGGATGCCAGGTAGTCCATCCAGTTCTCTCATTAGATTTTTCAGTCGCGGTTTAATACAACTGAGTGGCTTGTTGGGCCATGTCAGAGGGCAGTTAAGAGTCAACCACATTGCTGTGGATTTGGAATCACGTGTAGGCCAAATCGGGCAAGGAAAGCAGATTTTTTTTTCCCTCAAAAGGACTTTACCGAATCAGATGAATTTTTACAGCAATACAGTAGTTTTGTAATCACCATTACAGATATTAGCTTTTTATTCCAGATTTATTGAATTAATTGAATTTAAATTCCCCAGCTGCCATGGTGGGATTTGAACTCATGTCTCTGGAACATTAGTCCAGGGTTACTAGTCTAGTAACATAACCACGAAGCTACCATTTGTGCTACCGATGTATGTGACAGCCTCTTGCACATGGACCTCTACTGATGTACCAGCACATCATGCTATGTTTTATCTTTGTTAAAGCCAAAGAGATGCAGAAAGATGACATCAAATACAAAATAGATTGAGTACAGAGATTTAATGGAGACAGGCTGTGTGGGGGCTCCAATAATATGGGCAGTTGAGAAAACTGTGGAATTGGAACTTGGGGGACTGGTGGGTGGCACATGGATGAAGTGGAAGAGGAGAACTGGGCAGGGGTGGGTGGGTGGGACGGTGCACGGAGTTGCTACAAGAAAGTCATGCAGACAGCTGGGGTCGAGGGCCTGGAACAGTGGGAGGCTGGAACCATGATAGCATTCAGGAAAGGGTACGAGACAGGCAATCTTGCATCACTGTTTGGGGGGCGGGCAGGGTGGAGGGAGGGAAGAGTAGAAGCTTAAGCAAGCACCACTCTGGGAAGACAGACAGGAAATATGCATAGGGAAGGCCTGGTTAAAAACCCAAAGACTGGGAATCTAGTTGAAATCCCACCTCATGCCCTGAAGTGGGCAGGCTTTTAGGCAGGTCCATTATTACAGGAATTTCAAATGATGGAAGGCATATGAGGTTTGGGTTTACCTGGAAATTAATTTATAGCAAACAAATTTTTGTGCATTAGAAATTATAACTTCAATTTGTATTTGCTCAAAAAGCAATAAGAGGTTGGAACAAACTGTTTTCAATTATTTGACTGGTTGGTTTTATGGTACTTGCTGGTTGGTGAATTGCATCTTTTTCTACAAACGGAACTGGGTTTAGGCTAGTTCTCATTCAGTCATTGGATATTTGAGTAAATCTGCATAATTAACTTAAACAGTGGTTATTTTAGCCAACCACAATTCTTTACCCTATGGACGTGACATCTTTTTAGTGCCACAATAGAAGAATGCACAAAATAAACGCAAAGCAACGTACATGTACACATTCCTGTTACTCCAACCTCCCAGTTGCCCTTAACATATTGCCTGAACTGCCTGACACCACTCACATTATCCAGTTTTACTTTCACAGCCAGTTCCCACACTGATTTGTTCAAAGCTTTCACTTTCAATTAATTGCTGTATAGAAGAACATATGAACCAGTGTCAGACTACCCCCACAAAAGAACAGATTTTTTTCTTTCCCTGCATCTGAATATATGCAGATGATTGAATTAAATTTCTTTCACAAATGACAAAATTAAATTATATGAAAAATTACAAGATCAAAAGACAAATGCAGATGAAGGAATTTCTGCCCGAAGATCATCTATCCAGAGCATAGTTCCCTCATCCAACCTCACCACAGCATGCGTTCCCCCCCCCACCCCCACCCTAAAGTCTATTCCAATTCAATGTGGAAAACACCTTTCCGATATTGGTTTCAAATTTCACAAACAAAAATCTGTGCCCCATTTTTTCAGTTACCAATCACCTCGAAGAGTGCTTCAAATTTTACATTTTCCTATTGAGTTTACTATATACTTCTACGAGTTCCCCAACTTGATCATTTTAAGACTGAATAGTCCCAGTTTCTACCTCTGGTGCTATGAATCAGCATTGTAGCTCAGCTTTCTTTTAAATGCACTGTAATGAACATATGAACTGAACAAAAATATCTAGGTACTTCTCAGTTTTCATTATGTACAGTAATATACACAATCCTGACTTTTGGTTACCTATCTATTCAGCACCTTACATATTATGTACCACAAAGTTGAAGAGAAGCAACAAATTAAGGCAGATAAGGTACATTCTGCCATGATGGTTTAATATTACATACACTGTACACTGCTACAGGATTTTTCTTTAGTGTTCAATTTCTGACAGCTAAATAAAATGAGAACAGGAAACTAAAAATCACTTCCCGATTGAAGCCATTCCTATGGCTAGGGCTGTTTCCGATTCCTGTTGAGACTAATTCACTCTACACAAGGCAAGAGGCACTCTGATTCTGTCAGGGAGAGGAAGCAGGGCAGTGAGCTCAGCTTCGCTTAGTTGTTAGCTCAAACAAAGCAGCTACCACTTCAATTGAGGCAGCCGCCACCCAACTCTCTCAGTCAGAGTCCGTCAACAAAGTGCGCCTCTTGGAAAAAGTAAGAGTAGATTTTTTTTTTAAATTGTATCAATGAATAGAAGTTTCCAATGCAACCAGAGATTGCTAGGAAACACAAAAACTGTACATATTGTAAAATATTTTTCTGCTAAGACTAGAAACATCCCCTGTCCTTGCTTTCATATGGCATCCTCAACTGTGTAGAGACAATATGCTCCTTTAGGGTACAAACAAAATGATATGCCTAGACAGAGAATCTAGCTCATTAATGTCCTACGTCCTCCTCTCTTACGATATTGAGTTAACACTATCAGCGACTTCAAGCCAATTACTGGAACAAAATGCTTGCCCTTTTCTTCAAATCACAAAATTTAAAGCTTAATGGCATTAATAAATAGTGGGCTAAAAGATCTATGATGCCAATTAGCTTCATAATCTACATAAAAATATGAGCATATCAGCTTGTTGCACACTGAACATTGGTACAGTACTTGAAGCACATGGTTTATCTGCTTGATAGATCCTTGATCACCAATGAGAACAAAACAACCTGGTAATATTTCTCCTGATATTTAAAAGTGGCATACCCAAAAGGTTTTAGTTCAGAAAAACTCTCCAGTTACAGAATTATCTACATAATTAAAAGTCGTGCATCCAGCAGATTACAATGTACATTGGGTTTTGATGGCTGCTACCTTTTGATGCCTTGATTCCTCCTCATTGATTGCAATTCACGTTAAGCTCCTCCTTAACCATTTTCATTCAGACATGCCTCAAAATGTAAAAGTCTAATGCAGCAGAGCCTCTACATTGTCAGATCCTAAGTAGATTCCTCTTCCCCCTCACCAGCTATGTCACCAAGACCCAATTTATATGGATATCCCCCACCTCCACAAGTACCTCTCTCGCCTAGAACTTCAGTTTTACCAACTCCACACTTCTAACCGCCATAAACTGCAATTCAGGTTGCCACTGCCCTTCTTCGTCCCTACAAGCGTAAAAGTTCCATCACTTTGGTTCTAAGCTCAGGATTCATTCACTCCCTGCGCCCCTAGTAAATTAACGATAATCCTTGCCCTCAGCTTCAAATGACTCCATAGTCCCACCCTGCCCAACCTCAGTTATATACCTGTTGCTTGCACACCCAACATTGGTCTCTTTATTCCCTACATTCCTCATTTCAGTATTGGCGGGTGCTTTTCAGCCAGCACAGCCCTTCCTATTTTCAAAAGTCTACTAAAGATTTTCCATGCAGCCACTCCTGCAGCTTGTCCCCAACTGCATTCTACTACTACTATCCAACATATCTTATCCATTCTAGCTGCTCTCACCCTCACATTAGATAGTAATTCCCTCTTCTCTATGTAAAGCATTCAGATGTCTGTCCAAGATGAGTACTGCTGTATAAATGTAAGCAAATGTTTCCCCACCTGAGTTCTTCCCCACTCACCAGTTTTCTTCTTCGCTGTCATTGTGCTTGGCTACCCTACTAGACTTGATGCACTACCGCTGCTAAATGCAATAGTGCAGCCAAACAGCGAATCCCAGCCTGCTTACAAACGTTCTAAACGGCGAAAAGCTCGAAAGGTGGCGGTCCAGAGATTCGGGGGCCCAGGGTACACAGATCATTAAAATGTCATGAACAAGTACTGAAAAAAAAAATCAAAAATGCTAATGCAATGCTAGCCTTTACATCTAGAGATTTTTATTTTAAAATTGTTCATGGGATGTTGCACTCATCCAGGAAAGTGGAGAATATTCCATCACACTCCTGACTTGTGCCTTGTAGATGGTGGACAGGCTTTGGGGAGTCAGGTGGTGAGTTACTCACTACAGAATTCCTAGCCTCTGTCCTGCTCTTAAAGCCACAGTATTTACATGGCTGGTCCAGTTAAGTTTCTGGTCAGTAGTAACCCCCAGGATGTTGATGGTGTAGGTTTCAGAGATGGTAATGCCATTGAATGTCACGGGCAGATGATTAGATTCGCTCTTGTTGGAGATGATCATTGCCTGGCATTTGAGCGGCACAAATGATACTTGGCACTTATCAGCCTAAGGCTGAATGTTGCCCAGGTCTTGCTGCATGCTGTTATGAAAGTGCTTCCATTTTTAAATATGTTTTGTGGACTCATGTTTAAAAATTGTGGAAATGGATACCTTTGGAGGACTGAAGAGATTCCACAGATGCTGGACTTTTTTTTTAAAGTCACAAAGGACTTGGGGACTTTGTTTAAAAACACACTTACTGGAAGTCACATGTCTTAAGTTAAGCAAACAGCAGGAGCCTTGATGACTATGGAAGATGTTTATGGAGAAGTGACGTGCCAAGACTTATGGTGGTCAAGAGTTGGTTTTGTTTTGGATATTGTTTTTAGTCAGTTAGGGGTAAGCCTGCTAAGAGAAAAGCCAGCTCATCCTTTTCCACCTCTTTGAGAAGCCCTGAGAATCTAGTGTGGGAAATAGAGAAACTGATGCCATATTTCTCCAGAAAAGCCTGTCAGACCAATTCTCGACATCAACTGAAGAGAACTGCTCCAAAAAGATCCTGGTGACAGCCATGAGTGTATCTGGATGCCAGAATAAAAGACCAGCTTGGAACATACCATATTTTATCCTTTTTGCTTCAAGAATTAACCAGTATTTGGCCCAAGTGTTTTTTGACTTTTTGTAGAGATCTCTGCAGAGAAAACATCTTTTCTTTTTTCTTTAACCTGTGCGCGCATTCGATTAATTTAGAAGGGAACTTTCATATTTCAACTTGTGTGTTGAGAAGCTTTGCATCTTTAGGAAGGCAAGTAGCCAGGGACAAGAAGGGATACAAAAACAAGAAATGCTGGATTCACTCAGCAGGTCTGGCAGCATCTGTGGAAAGAGAAGCAGAGTTAACGTTTCGGGTCAGTGACCCTTCTTGGGGTCACAAGAAGGGATAGCTGGGTATGCCCCGGGATCTCCTCCGCAGGCCAAAAAGGAAGGTGCTGAAGGTGGAGGTGAGGTCTTAAAGCCAAGTGTTTCCATTGCCACAAGGTGGGAGACCTACGTGCAGAACGCTGGAAGTTGCGGGGTAAACCCATGGGACTTACTGGGGTACATAAAGCCAATGCAGAGAAAGGGGCCATGACCGAGAGTATGACAGATCAGGCTGCAGCTGTAAGGCCAAGTACAAAAACCGCTGAGTGCGGGGGTAGGGAAACAGCATACCTGAAAGTTATAGGGAATTCTTGTCAATAGGAAAAATAACTCCTTATCCCTCAAGTGAGGCAGGTAAACCTATAGTCATACTTAGGGATACAGGAGCCATCCAAACCCTCTTGCTGGGGAAAAGCATAACTTTTCCACCAGAGAGCACACGGAATGCCAAGGTTTTAGTGAATAGTATTGACGGGGAGTATATATCCTTACCTTTGTATCGGGTGCACCTGGGGTGTGATCTAAAGTGAACGGTAACCATAGGAGCTGTCCATAGTTTGCCTGTAGACAGAGTTGACCTACTCCTGGGGAATGATTTGGCTGGAGCAAAGGTAGTCGCTTCTCCAGTAGTCACGGAAAGACCAATTCAGGTCAAAGAGACAGAACAGGTGCAGGAAATGGTTCCAGGAATTTTTCCTTCGTGTGTAGTGACCCGAACAATGGCTAAATAAGTTCCATTGTCAGAGGTCATATTGGCACTACAGACAGACAGCCAAATATCTGAAACTTTCTTTGGGAATTTGGATAATCTGAAGGACATGTTCAGTAAGTCTTCTCTGATCAAGGCTCAGCAAGCCAATCCAGAGTTAAGTAAAATGGCACAATCAGCTCTAACTGAAGGTGAAGCAAAGGGAGTACCAGAAGGCTACTATAAGAAAAATGGGATTTTGATGAGCAAGTGGAGTCCACCTCACAGAACTGCGGAAGAATCATCGACGGTTGTTCACCAGATAGTGGTACTGCCAAAATATCACTGGGAAATATTAAGGATAGCCCATGAATCCTATGGCAGGACATGTGGGGATCTGGAAGATCCAATCATGTATAAGTCGACATTTTTACTGGCCAGGTCTTTACAAGGAAGTGATGCAGTTTTGTAAAACATGCCATACGTGCCAGATTGTGGGAAAACCGCAACCTTCCATAAAACTGGCACCTCTTAATTCCCATACCAGTTATTGGGAAACCATTTAGTAGGTTGTTGGGAGACTGTGTGGGATTTTAAGCAAAAACAAAAGCAGGACATCAATATATACACTGTTATGGATATGGCTACTTGGTTCCCAGAGGCCATTCCTTTGAGAACAATTTCTGCTAAGGTAGTGGTAGAAAAGTTAATAAAGTTCTTCACTCAATATGGATTAACGACTGACATTCAGTCAGATCAAGGTTCCAATTTTATGTCTAAACTTTTTCAGGAAGTCATGAGTAATCTGGGTATAACACAGTTGAAGTCCTCAGCATACCACCCACAGACACAAGGAACTTTAGAACAGTACCATCAGGCCCTCAAAACAATGAACAGGGCATATTGTCATGAATATCCCCACGATTGGGACAAAGGGCTGGAATTTCTTTTGTTTGCCACCAGGGATTCACCTAATGAGGCTACCGGATTTCATCCTTCTGAATTAGTTTATGGACATGAGCTAAGAGTTCCTCTAAAATTGATCAAAGAAAAGTTTTTAGAACAGAGGAACAAATCTTCTTTATTAGATTACGTATGTGTGTTCCGGGAGCGGCTCACAAGAGCCTACAAAGTGGCTCAGGAACACGTAAAAGCTTCCCAAACAACCATGAAGAAATGGGCAGACAAGCATGTCATGACCTAAATGTTTCAACCAGGGGATGAGGTGTTAGTACTACTGCCTTTACAGGGTGAACTGCTGAAAGCACGGTTCAGTGGACCATATAAAGTAGTCAAAAGGACTGGTAAAGTAAATTATTTGATTGTCAGATTTGATTATTTGATTCCGGATCGCCGGAAAAAGAATCGGCTATGTCACATCAATATGCTGAAACAGTATCACCACCGGGAGGTGCGTAAGCAAACACAGGTATGTCAGGGAGTAGGGGCAGTGAAGGATGAAAGGGATAGCGAAGATGAGGCAGAAGGAGGCCTAGACAATTCTCAAATTGAACCTCCTACTATCTGGTTAGCTAACACGGAGTTGTTAGGGAGATTAAACACGGCTTTCATATTTAGATTCAGAACAAGAAAACCCAACAAGGTTACTCAAGCATTTAAAAGGAGTCTGTGGGGCCAAACCAGGATGTACAACCTTAGCCATACATGATTTGGATGCAGGAGAATCCTCTCCTATAAAACAGCATCTTTTTTGCTCAAGTCCAGAAAAACAGGCCCAGGTGAAAGCAAAAATCCAATACGTCGGAAAACTGCCTAATTGAACCCAGTCAAAGCAGATGGAGTTCCCCAGTTGTACCAATGCCTAAACCTGACAGTTCAATGAAATTCTGCATAGACTACAGAAAGGTCAATGCAGTAACAAAGGCAGACTCCAACCCAATTCCTCGCTTGGAAGACTGTATTGACAGTTGGCAGTGACATGTTTGTTACAAAAATAGATTTGCTGAAGGGATACTGGCAAGTTCTTTTAACACTCCGAGCTTAGGCTGAGAACACTACCCTGAGGGACTCCATAGCGATGCCCTGGGTCTGAGATGATTGGTCTCGAATAACCACAACCATCTTCCTTTGTGCTAGGTATGACTCCAACCAATGGAAATTTTTTTCCCCGATTCCTGTTGACCTCAACTTTGCTCAGGTTCCTTGATGCCTCACTTTTCGAAATGCTGCTTTAATGTCAAGCGCAGTTACTCGCACCTCACCTCTGGAATTCAGCTCTTTCGTTCATGTTTGGACCAAGGCTGTAATGAGGTCTGGAGCCGAGTGGCCCAGGCAGAACCCAAAAATGAGCATCAGCGAACAGGTTATTGCTGAGTAAGTGCCACTTGAAAGAAGTGTCGACGACATTATCCATCACTTTGCTTAGAATTGAGAGGGGACTGATGAGGCTGGTATTTGTCCTGCTTTTTATGGACAGGACATACCTGGGCAATTTTCCACACTGTTGGGTTGATGTCAGTGTTGTATTCTAGCTGTTCCCGTACAGCTACAAGGGGTTAGAAGACATGCCATGTCAAACCTAGAGTACTGCACACAGCTCTGGGCATGACACCTTAGCAAGAATATTTTGACCTTGGAAGGACCACAGCTTAGATTTACCAGAATGATATCTGGAATCCAAGTGTTAAATTACGAGCAGAGATTACATATTAGGGTTAGGGTTAGCCTTAACCCTAATCTACAGCTTAATTTTCTGGCATTTAGAAGGTTAGGGGATGATTTGATCAAAGCTTTCAAGATATTAAGGGGAACAGATAGGGTAAAGAGAGAGAAACTTTTCCCACTGGTTTTGGGAGTCTGGGATGAAGAGACATAATCTAAAAACTAAAGCCAGACCTTTCAAGAGTGAAATTAGGAAACACGTCTACATGCAAAGTGTGGTAGAAGTTTGGAACTCCATACCCTAAGCAGCAATTGGCACTAGATCAATTGTTAATTTTAAAATCTGAAGTTGATTAATGTATGTTATCCAAAAGTATCAACGGATATGGGACAGAGGTGGATATATAAACTAAGAAACCGGAGCAGGAGTAGACCAAGCATCCCCTCAAGCCTGCTCCGTCATTCAATACAATCACAGCCGATCATCTGCCTCAACTCCACTTTCCTACCTGCTCCTCATATCCCTTCATTCTCCGAAAGACCAAAAATCTGTCTCGCTCAGCCTTGAATATTCCCAATAATGCAGCATCCACAACCCTCTGGGGTGGAGAATTCCAAAGATTCACAACCCGCTGAATGAAGAAATTTCTCTCTCAGAATCTTGTATGTTTCCATGAGATCACCTCTCATTCTTCTAAACTCCAGAGTGTATGGGCTCAATTTACTCAGTCTCTCATCACAGGACAATTTCATCCCATGAACCAATCTAATGAACATTTGCTGGACCACCTCCAATGCGAGTATATACTTCCCTTGATACAAAGGTCAAAACTGTGCACAATTCTCCACGCGTGGTCTCATTGAAGCCCCACACAATTGTAACGAGACTTCCTTATTCTTGCACTCCAATCCCCTTGCAATAAAGGCTAACATGCCATTTTCCTTCCCGACTGCTTGCTGTACCTGCATGCTAACTATGCTCCTTGCATGAATATACCAAAGCCTCTATCAACATTCGGAAGTTTCATGCATTTAAAAAAAAATTTGCTTTTCTATTCTTACTACCAAAGTGAATAACCTCATACTTAGCCACATTTTACTCCATCTGCCACCTTGTTGCCCACTCATTTAACCTGTCTTTTTGCAGCCTCTGTGTCCTCCTCACAGCTTACATATCCATCTGGCTTTGTATTGTCAGCAAACCTGGATTCATTACTCTTGGATACATAAAAGCAAAATACTGCAGATGCTGGAAATCTGAAACAAAAACAAGAAATGCTGGAAATACTCAGCAGGTCTGGCAGCATCTGTGGAGAGAGAAGCAGAGTTACCGTTTCAGCTCAGTGACCTCAACTCCACTTCTGGTGAAGGGTCTGCTTCTCTCTCCACAGATGCTGCCAGACCTGCTGAGTATTTCCAGCATTTCTTGTTTTTATTTCATTACTCTCGATCTCTTTGTCTAAGTCATTAACATAAACTGTAAATAGCTGAGGCCCAGCACTGATCCTTTCGGCACTCCACTAGTTACAGCCTGATTTGAAAGTGCCCCGTTTATCTACATAAGAACATATGAATTAGGAGTAGGCCACTTGGCTCCTTGAGCCTGCTCTGCCATTAAACAAGGTCACGGCTGATCTGATTGTAACCTCAACTCCACATTCCTGCCTACCCCCAATAACCTTTCACCCCCTTGCTTATCAAGAATCTACCTACCTCTGCCTTAAAAATATTCAAAGATTCTGTTTCCGCACCTTTTGCAGAAGAGCATTCAAAAGACTCACAACTCTCAGAGAAAAGATATGTCTCCTCATCTCGGTCTTAAATGGGTTGCCCCATATTTTTAAGGGTGATCCCCAGTTCTAGATTCTCCCACAAGAGGAAACATCCTTTCCACATCCACACTGTCAAGACCCAGAGGGGTCTTATACGTTTCAATCAAGTTGCCTCTTACTCTTCTAAATCCCAGCAGATACAAACCTAGCCTGTCCAACCTTTCCTCACAAGACAACCCGCCCATTCCGGGTATTAGTCTAGTAAACATTCTCTGAACTGCTTCCAATGCATTTACATCCTTCCTTAAATAAGGAGACCAATACTCTACACAGTACTCCAAATGTGGTCTCACCACATTTATAACTGAAGCATAACCTCCCTACTTTTGTATTCAATTCCCCTCGCAATAAATGATAACATTCTATTAGCTTTTCTCTATACTTGCTGTACCTGCATACTGATCTTTTGCGATTCATGCACTAGGACACCAGATCCCTCTGCATCTCGGAGCTCTGCAATCTCTCACCATTTACATAATATGCTTTTTTATTCCTCCTGCCAAAAATGGACAATTTCACATTTTCCCACATTATATTCCATCTGCCAAATCTTTGCCCACTCACTTAACCTGTCTATATCCCTTTGTAGCTTCTTTATGTCCTCTTCACAAGTTATTTTCCTGCCTAACTTTGTGTCACCAGCAAATTTAGCAACCATACCTTTGGTCCCTTCATCGAAGTCATTTATATAAATTGTAAAAGGTTGAGGCCCCAGCACTGACCGCTGCAGCACACCATTCATTGCATCTTGCCAACCAGAAAATTACCTATTTATGCCTACTCTGTTTCCTGTTAGCTAGCCAATCTTCTATCCATGCCAAAATGTTACCCCCTACACCATGACCTTTCATTTTCCGCAATAACCTTTGATGTGGCACCTTATCAAATGCCTTCTGGAAATCTAAGTGCAGTACATCCACCAGTTCACCTTTATCCACAGCACATGTTACTTCAAATAACTCCAATAAATTGGATAAATATGATTTCCCTTTCACAAAACCATGTTGACTCTGCCTGATTACCTTGAATTTTCTAAGTGCCCTGCTATAACGTCTTTAATAATAGCTTCTAACAATTGCCCCGAGACAGATGTTAAGTTAACTGGCCTATAGTTTCCTGTTTTCCTCCCTTTTTAGTGAAGGAATTACATTCGCTATTTTCCAATCTAATGGAACCTTCCCCGATTATAGGGAATTTTGGAAAATTAAAACTAAGGCATCAACCATCTCACTAGCCACTTCTTTTAAGACCCTAGAATGAAGTCCATCAGGATGCGGGGACTTGTCAGCCTCAGCTCCAACAATTTGCTCAGTACCACATCCCATGTGACTGTAATTTTCTTGAGTTCCTCCCTTCCATTTCCTGATTTACAGCTATTTTTGGGATGTTACTTGTATCCTCTATGGTGAAGACCGATGCAAAATACCTGTTCAATTCATCTGCCATCTCCTTATTTTCCATTATTAATTCCCCAGACTCACTTTCTATAGGACTAACACTCACTTTGTTAACTCTAAGTATCTATAGAATCTCTGTTTTTATATTTCTAGCCAACTTTCTCTTGTACTCTAATTTTACCTCATTAATCTTTTAGTCGTTCTTTGCTCCTATTTCTATTCTGTCCAATCTTCTGACCCACCACCCATCTCTGCACAATTATATGCTTTTTCTTTTAAGTTTGATACTATCTTTAACTGTTTTAGTTAACCACGGATGGTGGGTCCTCCCCTTTGAATTTTTTTTCTCGTTGGAATGTATCTATTCTGTGTATTCTAAAATATCCCCTTAAATGTCTGCCACTGCATCTCTATTGATCTATCCCTTAACCTACTTTGCCAGTTCACTTTAGCTAGCTCTGCTTTCATGCCCTCATGACTGCCCTTATTTAAGTTTAAAATACTAGTCTTAGACCCACACTTCTCTCCCTCAAACTGAATGTAAAATTCAATCATCTTATGATCACTGCTGCCTAGGGGGCGCCCTTCACTATGAGGTCATGAATTAATCCTATTGTGTTGCACAATACCAGGTCTAGTATAGCCTGCTCTCTGGTTGGCTTCAGAACATGCTGTTCTAAGAAACTAACCCGAAAACTTTCTATGAACCCCTCATCCAGGCTACCTTTGCCCATCTGATTTTTCCAGTCTATAGTTAGATTAAATTCCCCCATAATTATCGCCATATCTTTCTGACAAGCTCCCATCATTTCTTCCTTTATAACCCCTCCTACCATGTGGTTACTGTTAGGGGAGCCGTACACCACTCCCACAAGTGACTTCTTGCCTTTATCATTCCTAATCTCGACCCAAACCGCTTCTACACCCTGGTCTCCTGAACTTAGGTCATCCCTCTCTATTGTGCTAATAACAGAGCCACCCCTCCACATTTTCCTAGCTTCCTGTCCTTTCTAAATGTAGTGTACCCTTCAATATTCAAGTCCCAATCTATGTCATCCTGCAGCCACGTCTCTGCAATGGCCATCAGATCATATTTATTTCTATTTGTGCTTTCAGTTCGTCTGTTTTGTTTCGAATGCTGCATTCAGATACAGAGCCTTTAGTTTTGTCATATTTTTGTAACCTCTAGCCTTGTCTGATTTCCTCTTAGATTTGTACACTGTCACAGTCTGTTTATCTTTTCCCATATTAATACCTTTCTCTCTTGCCTTGTCGCTATTCTTCCCAAATTTGGTCCCTTGCCCCCACTATTTAGTTTCAAATCCACTCTAGTTTCCTAGTTATGCGGCTTGCTAGAACACTGGTCCCAGCACAGTTCAGGTGTAAACCATCCCAACAGTACAGCCCCCATTTTCCCCTGTACTGGTGCCAGTGCCCCACGAACCAGAACCCACTCTACCACACCAGTCTTTAAGCCACGCATTCATTTCTCTAGTCTTATTTGTCCTACTCCAACTTGCAAGTGGCTCAGGTAATAATCCAGAGATTAATACCTTTGAGATTCTGCTTCTTAATTTGGTGCACTGCTCCTCATACTGACTATGCAGAACCTCTTTCCTTGTCCTGCCCATGTCATTGGTGCTTACATGGACCACGAAGACTGGATCCTCCCCCTCCCACTGCAAGTTTCTCTCCAGCCCTGAGCAGATGTCCCAAACTCTGGCACCGGGCAGGCAACACAGCCTTCTGGACTCTTGCTCTTTGCTGCAGAGAACACGGTCAATCCCCCTCACTATACTGTCTCCTACTACCCCTACTTTCCTTTTTGCTCCCCCCACTTGAACAGCTTCCTGCACGATAGTGCCAGGGTCAGTCTGCTCATCCACACTGCAGCCCTCGCTCTTGTCCATACAAGCTACAAGAACCTCGAACTTGTTGCTCAACTGCAAGGGCTGAGGCTGCTCCACTCCCACCTTCTCGATCCCCTTACCTGCCTGACACGCAGTCACACCCTCCTGTCCCTGATCAAAACAGATGACCTTATCCCAAGGGGTGTGACTACCTTGTGGAACTTTCCCCTTCCCTGATGCATCACGTGTCTGCAGCTCAGCCTCCAGCTCAACGATTCTCTGAGCTGAAGCTCCTCAAGCCGCAGACACTACAGACGTGGTTGTCATGGATTGCCGTGGCATCCAGGAGCTCCCACATACTGCAGCTGCAACACATTACCTGTCCTGTCATATTTATTGCGTTAATTTAATTACATTTATTATTTTAATTAATTTTTAGTTCCCCTCCTTACCGAACTCCATCACTTACAAAATTCCCTTCACACTCTGCGCCCTCCAGCAGCACTCAGTGCAGATAAGCAGCACTGAGAGTCCTCTGAATTTATACTCTCTGAAAACAATGATCTGTCAGCTTTGCTAGAGCTCAGAAACCAGTTTAAGCTAGCTACCTAATTAACTAGCTACAGCTACTCTCAGAGCCTGCATACCCGTATAAAATTGTAAGAAACTTAACTTGCCTCAACTTCAATATTAATTTCAGTTAATTGCTAAAATGTAAACAAAACAAAACTAGACTCGAGAGATTAACCCTTAAAATCCACTCACGTACCAAACTCCCTTCTCCACACTCTGTGCCCTCCAGCAACACTCAGTGCAGACTCTGTTTCCTGTCCATTGCCCAATCCTTTACCCCAACTCCATAAGCCCTTATCATGCGCATTAACCTGTTGCGTAGCACCTTATCAAATGCCTTTTGGAAATCCAAGTACACTACATCTACTGGCTCCCCTTTATCTACTCTACTAGTTACATCCTTAGAAAACGCAACAAATTTGTCGAATGCAATTTCCCTTTCGTGAAGCCATGTTGACTTTGTCTGATCACACTACGATTTTTAGTGTATTGTTAAGACTTCCTTATTCCAGCATTTTCCTGATAGGTTAACTGTCAGGCTAACTGGCCAATAGTCCCCAGTTTTCTCTCCACTTCCTTTCTTGAATAGTGGTGCTACATTAGCCAACTTCCAATCCACAGGGACCATTCTAGAATCTAGGGAATTTTGGAAAATCAGAACCAGTGCATGCACCATCTCTGCAGCTACCTCTTTTCGAGTTAGGTCACACATCAGTCATGATCTCACTGAATGGCCCAACAGGCTGAAGCAGCTAAATAGCCTACTAGTGCTTGTATGTA
Organism: Heterodontus francisci; assembly: GCF_036365525.1. Classification (NCBI taxonomy): domain Eukaryota; kingdom Metazoa; phylum Chordata; class Chondrichthyes; order Heterodontiformes; family Heterodontidae; genus Heterodontus; species Heterodontus francisci. The sequence continues at coordinate 18,306,018 of NC_090380.1, read as the reverse complement.
CCCTCATTTACATCTATCCAGAATGCTCACCTACTTGCCTTTTCAATCATCTATCCTGAAGGGGTCCTGACCTATTTGTTCATTTCCCAGCTTTTTGTTTTAGGCAAAATAAAGGAGCAAAAAAAAAAAACACATGGGGACAGTAGAAAAGGAAACTGAGTATGGGGCGGGCAGAATGAATAAAAACACGAGGAAAAAAGAGCAAGGTTAAGACTATCATAGAATACGGAGATCAAAGTGTTCTTCAATTTCCTGCAAACCATATACAATTTGAACTTCTCAACTCAAGTTATGCAGCATTACATTAATTGATTGTACTTTACACAGCCATTACCAAACAGCACGTGCATGAGTGGTATCTAACACACATTCATTTCTTTTCACTACTGACAAAACATTTGAATTAAGTATAGTTTCAGTCATGTTCTTTTCAAGCTAGCTTATCAAATTTCAAACCTGCCTTTAAATAAATGTGCAAAATGTTTTTGCACAGCCAAAAGAATGGAATTTACTGAAGTCATCAGCAATGGCACATCAGCAAACTATTTCACAAGAAAATGCATTAACATTTAATATTAAATGCTACTGATGAACACAAAAGTGTAAATAAGCAGTTCATTTTAGCAATTATTTCACTAGAACTAAAGTGTAACAGATAATAAGGACTGCCATTTCACAGATCAGATGCTATGATTTTGCACAACAATGAAGCTCCACACATTTGTTTAAATAGCTGGGTCAAAAACTCTAACTAAAAGGTTCAATTCTTCTATTCTTTATTGACAGCAATTTCACTTACTTCAGGCAGAAAAATGGCTTCCAAATTAATTACATTTAATTTCGTCTGTAAGCAAGGTGCAAGTCAAGCTTCAGCATCTGCAGCTCAAAGACTCAAAGGTTTTTCAAAGAAATCTTGATCCTATGCAGCTTGCAATCACACAAATCCCCTACTCCAAGGAAGCTGGCCGTGTACAAAGTAATCCTGCAACTCTATTTGATGGTAGTTCGTTTCGATGGTGACAACTTTGAAACGAGAATTGATCAGAAAATGGGTGCCCAAACCTTTGCCTTTGTGGGCCATAGTTCTGTACCAAAAGACCGAAGTTATGTTCCTGTTCATTTGTACGCACATCAGTTTGCTGATACAAATGGATCTCAGTGATGTGATTTAGAATTCATCCACCAATGAGAGAACAGTGGTAAAACAATCTTTTTCAAACATCCAGTAATGGTTCCAATCAAAAACGCTCACTGGGAAAGCCCAGGACGTAAGAAGTCACTATAGTAAAGAAGCTTCTTTTTCTCACTGCAACTGACCCATGTTATTCTCATCACAAGCAATTAAAACAGAAGAATGGCATTGGCCATTTATTTTATCAGCAAATTGAATGCAATGATGATCTAGTTTTACCTGCTCTAGAGATGCATTCTTTATGTGGAATCCACCCAAATCTACGGGCACTAACTTTTTTTTGGCTCTTGTGCATCCCCGATTTTCATCGCTCCACCGTCAGCAGCCACAACTTCAGTTGCCTCAGCCCGATGCTCTGGAGTTCATTCAAAGAACAAAGAACAGTACAGCACAGGAACAGGCCATTCAGCCCTCCAAGTCTGTGCCGATCTTGATGCCTGCCTAAACTAAAACTTCTGCACTTCCGGGGACCATATCCCTCTATTCCCATCCGATTCATGTATTTGTCAAGATGCCTCTTAAACATCGCTATCATACCTGCTTCCACCACCTCCCCCGGCAGCAAGTTCCAGGCACTCACCACCCTCTGTGTAAAGAACTTGCCTCGCACATCCCCTCTAAACTTTGCCCCTCGCACCTTAAACCTATGTCCCCTAGTAACTCACTCTTCCACCCTGGGAAAAAGCTTCTGACTATCCACTCTGTCCATGCCGCTTATAACTTTGTAAACCTCTATCATGTCGCCCCTCCACCTCTGTCGTTCCAGTGAAAACTATCAGAGTTTATCCAACCTCTCCTTATAGCTAATGCCCTCCAGACCAGGCAACATCCTGGTAAACCTCTTCTGTACCCTCTCCAAAGCCTCCATGTCCTTCTGGTAGTGTGGCGACCAGAATTGCACCTAATATTCTAAGTGTGGACTAACTAAGGTTCTGTACAGCTGCAGCATGACTTGCCAATTTTTATACTCTATGCCCCGACCAATGAAGGCAAGCATGCCGTATGCCTTCTTGACTACCTTATCCACCTGCGTTGCCACTTTCAGTGACCTGTGGACCTGTACGCCCAGATCTCTCTGCCTGTCAATACTCCTAAGGGTTCTGCCATTTACTGTATACTTCCCACCTGCATTAGACCTTCCAAAATGCATTACTTCCAACCGATCTATATTGTGCTGTATCCTCTGACAATCCTCATCACTATCCGCAACTCCACCAACCTTTGTGTCGTCCGCAAACTTACTAATCAGACCAGCTACATTTTCCTCCAAATCATTTATATATACTAAAAACAGCAAAGGTCCCAGCACCGATCCCTGCAGAACACCACTAGTCACAGCCCTCAATTCAGAAAAGCACCTTTCCACTGCTACCCTCTGTCTTCTATGACCGAGCCAGTTCTGTATCCATCTTGCCAGCTCCCCTCTGATCCCATGTGACTTCACCTTTTGTACCAGTCTGCCATGAGGGACCTTGTCAAAGGCTTTACTGAAGTCCATATAGACAACACCCACTGCCCTTCCTTCATCAATCATATTCGTCACTTCCTCAAAAAACTCAATCAAGTTAGTGAGACACGACCTCCCCTTCACAAAACCATGCTGCCTCTCGCTAATAAGTTAGTTTGTTTCCAAATGGGAGCAAATCCTGTCCCGAAGAATCCTCTCTAATAATTTTCCTACCACTGACTTAAGGCTCACCGGCCTATAATTTCCTGGATTATCCTTGCTACCCTTCTTAAACAAAGGAGCAACATTGGCTATTCTCCAGTCCTCTGGGACCTCACCTGTAGCCAATGAGGATACAAAGATGTCTGTCAAGGCCCCAGCAATTTCTTCCCTTGCCTCACTCAGTATTCTGGGGTAGATCCCATCAGGCCCTGGGGATTTATCTACCTGAATGCTTTGCAAGACGCCCAATACCTCCTCCTTTTTGATAATGACATGACCGAGACTATCTACACTCCCTTCCCTAGACTCATCATCCACCAAGTCCTTCTCTTTGGTGAATACTGATGCAAAGTACTCATTTAGTACCTCGCCCATTTCCTCTGGCTCCACACATAGATTCCCTTCTCTGTCCTTGAGTGGGCCAACCCTTTCCCTGGTTACCCTCTTGCTCTTTATATACGTATAAAAAGCCTTGGGATTTTCCTTAATCCTGTTTGCTAATGACTTTTCATGACCCCTTTTAGCCCTCCTGACTCCTTGCTTAAGTTCCTTCCTACTGTCTTTATATTCCTCAAGGGATTAGTCTGTTCCCAGCCTTCCAGCCCTTACGAATGCTTCCTTTTTCTTTTTGACTAGGCTCACAATATCCCGCATTATCCAAGGTTCCCGAAACTTGTCAAACTTATCCTTCTTCCTCACAGGAACATGCTGGTCCTGGATTCTAATCAACTGACGTTTGATGTTGATCTACCCTCAAACAGCCGCCCCCAATCTAAATTCTTCAGTTCCTGCCTACTATCGTTATAATTAGCCTTACCCAATTTAGCACCTTCACCCGAGGACTACTCTTATCCTTATCCACAAGTACCTTAAAACTTACGGAATTATGGTCACTGTTCCCGAAATGCTTCCCTACTGAAACTTCGACCACCTGGCTGGGCTCATTGCCCAATACCGGGTCCAGTATGGTCCCATCCCTAGTTGGACTATCTACATATTGTTTCAAGAAGCCCTCCTGGATGCTCCTTACAAATTCTGCCCCATCCAAGCCCCTAGCACTAAGTGAGTCCCAGTCAATATTGGGGAAGTTAAAATCACCCACCACTACAACCCTGTTACCTTTACATATTTCCAAAATCTGTCTACATATCTGCTCCTCAACCTCCCGCTGGCTGTTGGGAGGCCTGTAGTAAACCCCCAACATCGTGACTGCACCTTTCCTATTCCTGAGCTCCACCCATATTGCCTCATTGCATGACCCCTCCGAGGTGTCCTCCCACAGTACAGCTGTGATATTCTCCTTAACCAGTAATGCAACTCCCCCACCCCTTTTACATCCCCCTCTATCCCGCCTGAAGCTTCTAAATCCTGGAACATTTAGCTGCTAATCGCGTCCTTCCCTCAACCAAGTCTCTGTAATAACATCATAGTTCCAAGTACTGATCCAAGCTCTAAGTTCATCTGCCTTACCTGTTATACTTCTCGCATTGAAACAAATGCACTTCAGACCACCAGTCCCGCTGTGCTCAGCAACATCTCCCTGCCTGCTCTTCCTCTTAGTCTTACTGGCCTTATTTACTAGTTTATTTCACCTGCTGTCCTACTGCTCTGGTTCCCACCCCCCTCGCCACTCTAGTTTAAACCCTCCCGAGTGACGCTGACAAACCTCGCAGCCAGGATATTTGTGTCCCTCCAGTTTAGATGCAACCCGTCCTTCTTGTACAGGTCCCACCTGTCCCTGAAGAGATCCCAATGGTCCAGATATCTGAAACCCTCCCTTCTACACCAGCTGTTCAGCCACGTGTTTAGCTGCACTATCTTCCTATTTCTAGCCTCACTGGCACGTGGCACAGGGAGTAATCCTGAGATTACAACCCTAGAGGTCCTGTCTTTTAACTTTCTACCTAACTCCCTAAACTCCCCCTGCAGGACCTCATCACTCTTCCTGCCTATGTCGTTGGTACCGATGTGTACCACAACCTCTGGCTGTTCACCCTCCCCCTTCAGAGACATCCTTGACCCTGGCACCAGGGAGGCAACATACCATCCTGGAGTCTCTTTCATGTCCACAGAAGCGCCTATCTGTGCCCCTGACTATAGAGTCCCCTATAACTATTGCTGTTCGGCACTTTGTCCCACCCTGCTGAATAACAGTGCCTGCCGTGGTGCCACTGCTCTGGCTGCTGCTGTTGTTTTCCCATGATAGGCCATCCCCCAACAGTATCCAAAACGGTATACTTGTTAGAGGGGGGGATAGCCACAGGGGATTCCTGCACTGACTGCCTGCCCCTTCTAGCAGTCACCCATCTATCTGCCTGCACCTTGGGTGTAACCACTTCTCTAAAACTCCTGTCTATGACGCTTTCTGCCACCTGCATGCTCCTAAGTGCATCCAGTTGCTGCTCCAACCGATCCATGCAGTCTGTGAGGAGCTGCAACTGGGTACACTTCCTGAAGATGTAGTCGTCCGGAACGCTGGAAGCGTCACGGACATCCCACATCTCACAGGTGAAGCACTTCATCCCTCTAACTGACATTTCTAGCACTAATTAATAAATTAATTTAAAATACTTATTAAATCCTTACTAAATTATGTTACAATTAACTATATGGTTCCTAGTGCTAGATTTCTACTATAAATATTAAATGCTAACTAAATAAAGTAATCTCCTCCCTCTGGTTTAGTTACTCTACTTATTAATAAGTAATTCGGGTTTTAATCAATTTTTATCAATGTTTTATTTTCAGATTCAGTACAAATTCCCTAGCAGCCAATCAGGTCACAGATTTCCTGTGACATCACTTTTTCAGTTTTTTTTTTAAACCAGAGATAAGTTTTTTATACTTACCGGTCCGGAACTCCGCCTTCAGAGCCTTCTCCCTGAATGAAGGCCGTGAATCCCCGAGGTAAGTTTTTTATACTTACCGGTCCAGAACTCCGCCTTCAGAGTCTTCTCCCTGGATGAAGGCCGCGCTAAACTTCTCTACATATTCCTCTTCCTTTAAGAAACTCCTTAAAGCCTACTTTATTAATCTTTAGGCCAACTGTCCTAATATCCCCTTATGTGGCACAGTGACAAAGTTTGTCTGATAACTCTCCTGTGAAGCGGCTTGGAACGTTTCACCAAGTTAAAAGCATTATATAAATGCAAGCTGTTGGCACTGCACGAGCTGTTTGAATTTCCTGTAACTAGGAAAGCCTCGCATTTATAAAAAAAAGAAAAATACTGCTCTAAAATTAGCAGCAACTCACCACTAAAATTGCTGGGTTCAGAATCAAGGATTTTGTCAAACGTCCACCTCTGCTGTCAGTGTACCCCATATGCACACTGGCAACATGCAAACCATAATCATCAGGTGGTACACTGCATTTCTGAAAGATACCATCGTCTTTTACTACTTTGTGTCTTGATATATACCTCATTTCTACAGAGCTTATGACATACTGCATTTTTCATATAATCTTGAAACAAACTCAGTGAGAATTATTGCAGCCACTGCTACAATTGAGGATAAAGTCCTTTCACTCTGACCATCAAACCGCTCCTGTCTTGCAAACCTTTTGCTCAAAACTAACAAGTGCAAAAGATTTGTTCAAATATCAAAACCCAGGTCCAGGCTCAAAAAAGTAGGTGCAAAGAAAAAACTGCAAATCATTGAATCTTAAATTAAAGCAGAAAACACAACAAATGCAGCCCTTAGTTGTTCTTTAATTCAAATTATCTGATCATTTTGCAGCACTAAATTCTTACTTTATTTACTTCATTTGAATTACTCGACAACTTTTTAGTGCAAACTTTTTTTTGAAATATGACGAGACTGCACAGCAGGTCTGTCAGCATCGGAACAGAATTGTTAAGCAGAATACTTTGAAAACATTTTCTTCCCTTATTTAAGATACAAATACTAGACAACTTTGAGGACTTAATAAATGAAGAGTTTAAGCTCAGCTCTATCTATACACGAACTATCAGCAATTGATTTTCAAGCTGGTGAAGGGGACCTGGAAAATCTGACCACCCATCGTGATCATGTGACCTAAACCAAGTACTATCCAAACTCAAACTCCACTTGAGCTCATGGTGACTTCAAGTACACAGCCTCTACTATGAGTTTTATCCACATCCACTATTGCTGCTTAAAACTGCATCAGTATGCCACCTCACTCAAAAAATATTGGGGGCAGTCAATTCTACACAAGTATAGATTCTATATAAACACAGTTACTTCAAGTCCTACCAACTTTATATTGCATCATCTCAGCTGCTTATGCCCTTTATACAAAATCCTACATCACTGGTTCATTCACTGAGTGGCAATTTTCTGCTGCTACTAAGTCACAGACCAAAAACCATTGTCAAGAGGAACAGCTCCTACCCATTCTAATATCAGACATGCACTTAATCTTGGTTGTGCTCAATCCTGCACCAGACAGGTGGGTCTCCTTATGTAAAACACACTAGTAAAATGTGGATTAACTCACTGCAGAAATTATTTTTCAAATGAATGTTATGTCCGCAAGTCACTTACTGCTTTTCTATTATTCAGGGTTTGTAGGATTCTTGGTCGTGCAGATTATCCTTAAGTATTTAGCATTCAGATTTATAATTAATTACCCGATTTCTATGAGATACTAAATATAGTTTACTTATTCCATCATTTACATTTCATATTATTGAAAGCATTTTATAAACCTCAACAAGTGTGCAGATGAATACTGAAAATTAATTCCAAGTTAACAAACAGGGATTTTCCCTGGTCCTACGGATCATGAGAGAGAGGTGGTCACAATGACATCTTAACAGACCAACATCCAAGAATGCTTCTTCCAGCTGACAAACAGAAAACCCAGCAAACAAAAATTTGCTTGCATTAGACGAGTAAACAGTTATGTCCCTTCCTAGAATCATAAAATGATACAGCACAGATGTGCCTGCTCTTGGAAGGCGCTATCCAATTAGTCCCATCCCCTGACCTTTTCCCATAGCCCTGAAGTTTTTCCCCTTCAAGTACTTATCCAATTCATTTTTGAATATTATTGAATCGGCTTCCACCGCCCTTTCAGGTAGTGCATTCCCGATCACACAATTCCCTGCATTAAACAAAAATTCTCATCTCGCCTCTGATTCTTCTGCCAAATACCTTAAATCTATGTCCTCTGGTTACTAACCCTTCTATCATCTTAATGATTTTGAACATCTCTATTAAATCTCCCCTTAACGCTCCCTGCTCCAAGGAGTAGAAACCCACTTTCTTTAGTCTTTCCACATAACTGAGGTCTTTCATCCCTGGTACCAATCTGCATCCTCTCTAACGACTTGACATTGTGCTTAAAGTGTGGTACCAAGAATTGGACATAATACTCCAGCTGGGGCCTAATCAGTGTCTTTCTGCTGTTGAATTCTATGCTTCTGTTTATAAAGCCATGGATTCCATATTCCTTTTTAAACAGCCTACGCAGCTTGTCCTGTTACCTTCAAAGACGCCAATCCACCTGGCCCAGATGTCCTTTCAACTCAATGGAATTAGTCCTCTAGTTGAGTATTTTCACGTTTCATTGTTCCTTGTCCTTTTCCACAGCTGCTCTAAATTATGATCACTGTTTCCCAAATGTTCCCCCTGCTAATGAAACGTGCTCGACTTCCCCAACTTCATACCCCAGATCTAGATCCAGCAATGCTTCCTTCTTTGTTGGGCTGGATACATACTGATCAAGAAAGTTCTCTTGTACACATTTCACGAATTCCTCACCCACTTTTCCCTTAACACTGTTGTTTCCCCAGCCTATAGTAGAATAATTGAAGTCTCCCATTATTACAACATTATAGTGTTTGCATCTTTCTGAAATTTGCCTGCACCTATAAACTCTAACCCAGAAAAACAGTGAACGCCTTCAGATGAGGAAAGGGAGGAAAATTCTGGAAAGAAATTGAGATTAAAGAAATTGTATTAGATGGCAACGATCAAATACATTACAAGGTATGATGGCTGCTGTGCTCCTCCTAAAGGTGTGAGTATGTCTGAACACAGCATCAGGCCAAAGCTGAACAGTGGAGAGTTTAATGTGTTAGTCTTTGAAGGACCAGCGAGTAGTTAAGAGTGGGGCAAAGTCCATGACACAGGAAATGGTACAACCAGAAGGAGGGCGCTTGCGGAGTTAAATTAGCCTCAGTTAGCACCACAGCCTCACAGCTCCAGGGACCCGGGTTCGATTCCGGGTACTGCCTGTGTGGAGTTTGCAAGTTCTCCCTGTGTCTGCGTGGGTTTTCTCCGGGTGCTCCGGTTTCCTCCCACAAGCCAAAAGACTTTCAGGTTGATAGGTAAATTGGCCATTATAAATTGTCACTAGTATAGGTAGGTGGTAGGGAAATATAGGGACAGGTGGGGATGTTTGGTAGGAATATGGGATTAGTGTAGGATTAGTATAAATAGGTGGTTGATGTTCAGCACAGACTCGGTGGGCCGAAGGGCCTGTTTCAGTGCTGTATCTCTAATCTAATCTAATTAGCCTATGTAGTGCTTTAGGATGTTATATTACGTTAAAGGCGCTATATAATTGTGTTCATGCCATTCTCTTCCATGCTCTGCCAGCAAAGAATGAACTCAAAAGACAGGTAAAGTCCATCAAGGCACTGGACAAATAAAATTCCAATATTGGAAACACTAAACCAACTCTGTAAATTCACACCAATGACTCGCCATCAACTTACAGTGAACTTCCTGTGAACTTTTCCAATTGCTGATGTGAAAGACTGAGCTTCACAGGTGTGTAGACATTCCCTCCAAAATCTCAGAATCTATGCATACTGGTCAGCCGTCCATGTTGTTACTCAATGGCAGGAATGGAAGCTACTCAATGGCAGGAATGGAAAATATTAGTATCTGCCCATATCAGAAAGCAATTTCTAACGTTTATAGCAATGCTTAAATCCACTTACTAACTTCTACACAGAACTATATACCATCATAATGAAACAAACATAGAACCTCTTACCAATGTGGAAGAACTAATGTGTGACTGGGGAAGGTATCTTTCTCAACAGCTCAAGAAGAAAGTGAATGTCACTTGGACAACATCCGACATTTAGAGAAAAAGCAGTTTGAATAACTCATTCCTGCAATTTTCACGATTCATAAATCAGCTTTACTTCTAGTCACATTTAGAGGCTGTCTATAAAGAAAAGGGACTAGTGATGGCATTAAATGATCAAAAAGGTTGCTCTTTATTTCAGGTGTACAATTTACATGCCATCTACCAAGTAGACTGCTTTCATTTTTCTATGTGAACTGCTTTTCTCATTTGTCCCTTTCATCATACTTTTCTATATCCATAGCCCATATGAGATCCAAATCTTTAAGCAAGGCAGATAACCTTGTTCTGTTCCTTCAAGATGAATTGTCACATTAAAATGCAGTAATCTGACTAGGGAAGGCAAGTTCGGTTCATGTAGTGCTGGGACTAATATTCTCAATTTTCTCTCAGTAGAGGCTTTATTCCTTCACTAATTATCATTGTCGAGTTATTTCACAATAGACGTTTCTTCAGTTTTCCTTTCCAGTAATACACAAACTTTAGCACGCTTAAGAGGTCCATAAACATTTTAACACAGCTATACAAAGTTACTTGTTTAGTCTTCGCCCTCCCTTTTTTAACCTACCCCCACGACCCTGGTTGATGAATGGTACTCAGTTGAGATTCCAGCAGCAACAGCCCCACCCCACCGCTCCATTACCTTGTTCAAATGGCTTTGATGTGGAAGATTAAACAACAAAATACTGGCAGGCTATTCAATCATATGGTTCATCACAGCTATAGCCTGACCCCGTCCAAGTCCAGGTCCCCATCCGCAGTGACCTTCTAAGACACTGTTATGGTCAGGTGAGAAGGGGTCGAAGAGCTTCCCTTTTTTCCTTCTTGTTTGACTGCAACAGGTTTAATTTTTTTTTTTTTAAGTGGATGTACTTGTCAATTCAGTGAGCGTTTGATTATTTACGTGCTATGATCATAAAAGGAACTAATCGGACAGGTTTTCTTGAGTTTAAGAAAGAGGTTAGCATTATTGTACTTAAACTGATCTAAGTAAAATAATAAACTGCATTCCAACTTGCACACACACACAAATAAGTTACAGAGTGGGGAAGGGTAGATTAGTCGAGTTAGAGTCCATACAAAAAAGAGGTATACAGTCTGTGGAGTTTGGTGATTTGGCTGGCTTCTAGCTGAATTCTGTTGTCCTGAGGCTTCTGGTTTGAAGAGAAAGATGGCTGATTCGATGGGTCTCTTGAAGACAGGGATGCAAATGATTTCCTTCAAGGGGTCTCTGGATGCAGCCGGAGTATGCAGAAGTGGTCAGCAGGCAAGGTTTTAAGCTTGCAACCTGGAATGGAGAAAGAATGGAGGGACCCCCACTTGGGTTTGCACTTGTCAGACTCCAGATGCTTCTCAGCCTGCTGCAGAGAAATACCAGCTTAAATAACAGAGATTTTGGGGGGTGGTGGTGGGTGGAGGGGGAGGGCAGCGGGGGCTTGTCTCATGACAGTTTTCCAGTTATTCAAGTATGGTAGTTAGCAGTGTATTTCTTCTTGCAACTAAAACAGCCCGTGTCTGGGAATTCCTTTCTCACAACCGGGATCCCATTTTTCAACAGACAGTCTTGATGCATTGCTAATGGGAACAGGCAATTCCCTTAAATTTCCCAGGTCTTGGTTCTTGCGAGGACTGGGCAGACACTTGATCTCCATCTCGCAGGCCTTAGAATGTAGGATACAGTGTTGCAAATTAGCTGACCATCTTGAGCTGCTGGCAAAGTCACCTTTTCTCTGTGCCTTATTAACTTCTTCAGTGAAAATAAGTCCTGGTCTCAAGCCAGTGGATTAAAATATTTTCAACATAGCACATTGGTGTGACGGATACATGATATTAATCTGGAGCAAAAGCCTTGGATGGGCATTTCCCTCTTTATATGGAGGATGCTGACATCAAGCTGCAATCGTTCCTCACTACCAACCTAGCTAAAATAAGATCAATATAGTTCAGTATCACATGCTACATTCCACTGATTCACCAATTCATGGGAAATGCTCAGAAATGAACAATCCTGTTAACAGATTTGTTCTCAGGGAGTGGGGAGGAACTGCAGTTTTAACTACATTTTTGGTACAGTAAGGGTTCAAATATCTCAAATACTCTGTGGCACATAATATAAAAATAATTTGAAAGTTACAAGCATATTTCTTGTGGCATTGCTCATGGCAAGCAAGATAAACAGCTTTATAATAGGGATGCTTATGCCATTTAAACGATAACATTAGGGCGGATGGTTTACAATAACTAAATTAGACAAATTAAATGGCATTCTGGGATTTTGAGGATTGACGTCTAAAACTGTCCAAGATTTCTAGAAGTTCTCCCGTGGCTTCACATGCGACAATATGCAATTTTCACATGAAGCAGGGTAGATTAGTTGGACCGGATTTTTTTTTCAATTTCTTCATTCATGGGCTGAGCGCGATGCTGGCAAGGCCAGCATTTATTACCCATCATCCCTAATTGTGCTTGAAATGGTGGTGGCAAGCCGCCTTCTTGAACCGCTGCAGTTCATGTGGTGTAGGTACATCCACAGGGCTTCTTTTCTGTAGCAGTTTGATACAACTGATGCAACCATACAAATGGCTTGCTAGGTCATCTCAAAGAGCAGCTAAGAGTCAACCATGTTGCTGTGGATCTGCAGTCACATGTAGGCCAGACTGGGTAAGGAGAGCAGATTTCTTCCCCAGAAGGACATTAGTGAACCAGACGGGTTTTTATAACAATCCAGTAGTTTCATGATTAAAAACTAGCATTTTATTCAGATTTATCAATTAATTGATTTAAATTCCCCCAGTTGCTATGGTAGAATTTGAACTCATGTCTCCAGAACATTGGTCTGGGCCTCTGGATTACTAGTCTAATAACATTACTGCTATACTACCATCCCCATGTTACTGAAAATGTAATTCACATCTAATTCAGTTACTATTTTAAAGTCACATATTCAATCTTTTTTAATATAAGAATATTTCGAATTGATATTTATAAACAGAACTCACAGTAAAATCAAGAAGATGTGGAGCAACAGGAGTTTCAATGCACACAGATCCAAAATTTGTAATATATTATGGATATTATATACACATATCTATTTCCTACTTGCTGGGTAACATTACCAGCATTACTGGAGTGATAGAAACATATAAAAATAAGAGACAGGAAAAGATCAGCTGAGCCAGTCCTTTACAGTCACAATGCTATTAAAAATAGCCTCTAAATGTCACTCACCCACCAGCCATGTTACCTCCTGTGAGACACAGAACAGATTAAAAAATCCAGAAGCTAATAAGTGATATTTGTGATCAAAGAAAATGAACCCTGGAATGACACCTCATTTCATATACTCTTCCACTACAAGTCAATGCAAAGCTTTTGAAAGCAAAGTTGTACCATAAATTTTCATTGTCAGCTTTTTGAGTAGATAGAGATAGAGATAGAGAGATAGATAGATATAGATTCTGGAAGGGTTCCTGCAGACTGCACAGTAGGAAATGTATCACTATTTAAGAGAGCGAGAGAGAAAACAGAGAACTACAGACCTGTTGGTTTGATGTCAGTAGTAGGAAAATGTTCGACTCTATTATAAAGGATGAGATAACTGGACACTTGGAAAATAATATGATTGGACAGAGTCAACATGGATTTGTGAAAGGGAAATCATGTTTGACAAACCTGTTGGAGTTTTTTGAGGATGTTTCTTGTAGCATAGATAAAGGAGAACCAGCGTTTGTGGTGTATTTGGATTTTCAGAAGGATTTTGATAAGGTCCACTCAGGTGGTTAGTAAACAAAATTAGAGTACATGGGATTGGGGGTAATACACTGCAATAGATTGAGAATTGGTGAACAGACAGAAAGATGTCTGATGTCAAGGCCAGTCACTCTCACCTCAACTCTTGAGTTCAGCTCTTTTGTCCATGTTTGAACCAAGGCTGTAATGAGGTCAGGAGCTGAGTGGCTTTGGCGGAACCCAAACTGAGCATCACTGAGCAAATTATTGCTAAGCAAGTGCCGCTTGATGGCACTGTTGATGACACCTTCCATCACTTTACTGATGATCGAGAGTAGAGTGATTGGGCGGTAATTGGCCGGGTTGGACTTGTCCTGCCTTTTGTGTACAGGACATACCTGGGCAATTTTCCACGTTGCCGGGTAGATGCCAGTGTTGTAGCTATACTGGAACAGCTTGGCTAGGGGTGCGGCAAGCTCTGGAGCACAGGTCTTCAGTACTATTGCCAGAATATTGTCAGGACCCATTGCCTTTGCAGTATCCAGCACCTTCAGTCGTTTCTTGGTATCACGTGGCGTGAATCGAATTGGCTGAAGTCTAGCATCTGTAATGCTGGGGACTTCAGGAGGGGGCCGAGATGGATCATCAACTCGGCACTTCTGGCTGAAGATTGTTGAAAATGCTTCAGCCTTATCTTTCGCACTGATGTGCTGGGCTCCCCCATCATTGAGGATGGGGATGTTTGTGGAGCCACCTCCTCCAGTTAGTTGTTTAATTGTCCACCACCATTCACGACTGGATGTGGCAGGACTGCAGAGCTTAGATCTGATCCGTTGGTTATGGGATCATTTAGCTCTGTCTATCGCATGCTGCTTATGCAGTTTGGCATGCAAGTAGTCCTGGGTAGAAGCTTCACTAGGTTGACACCTCATTTTGAGGTATGCCTGGTGCCGCTCCTGGCATGCCCTCCTGCACTCTTCATTGAACCAGGGTTGGTCTCCTGGCTTGATGGTAATGGTAGAGTGGGGGATATGCCACGCCATGAGGTTACAGATTGTGGTCGAGTACAATTCTGCTGCTGCAGATGGCCCACAGCGCCTCATGGATGCCCAGTTTTGCATTGCTAGATCTGTTCGAAATCTATCCCATTTAGCACGGTGAAAGTGCCACACAACATGACGGACGGTATCCTCAATGTGAAGGCGGGACTTCTCCACAAGGACTGTGCGGTGGTCACTCCTACCAATACTGTCATGGACAGAAGCATCTGCAACAGGCAGCTTGGTGGGGACAAGGTCAAGTATGTTTTTCCCTCGTGTTGGCTCCCCCACCACCTGCCGCAAACCCAGTCTAGCAGCTATGTCCTTTAGGGTTCGGTCAGTAGTGGTGCCTCCAAGCCACTCTTGGTGATGGACATTGAAGTCCCCCACCCAGAGTACATTCTGTGCCCTTGCACCCTCGGTGCTTCCTCCATGTGGTGTTCAACATGGAGGAGTACTGACTCATCAGCTGAGGGAGGGCAGTAGGTGGTAATGTGTAGGAGGTTCCCTTGTACATGTTTGACCTGATGCCATGAAACTTCATGGGATCCGGAGTCCCATGAAGGCTGTTGCTTGACTAGTCTGTGGGACCGCTTTCCCAACTTTGGCACAAGCCCCCAGGACCCCCAGAGGACTTTGCAGGGTCAACAGGGCTGGGTTTTCCTTGTCGTTTCCAGTGCCTAGGTCAATGCTGGGTGGTCCGTCCGGTTTCATTCTTTTTTATTGATTTCGTAGCTACAACTGAATGGCTTGCTAGGCCATTTCAGAAGGCATGTAAGAGTCAACCACATTGCTGTGGGTCTGGAGTCAAACGTAGGCCAAACCAGGTAAGGACAGCAGATTTCCTTCCCTAAAGGACATTAGTGAACCAGATGGGTTTTTACAACAATCGACAATGATTTCATGGCCATCATTAGACTAGCTTTTAATTCCAGATTTATTAATGAAATTCAAATTCCACCTCCTGCTGTGGTGGGATTTGAACCCCGTGTACCCCGGGTCTCTGGGTTACTAGTCCAGTGACAATACCACTACGCCGCTGCCTCCCCTACTGCATGGCAGATGCAGTATAATGTGGATAAATGTGAGGTTATCCACTTTGGTAGCAAAAACAGGAAGGCAGATTATCTGAACAGCTATAAACTGAGAGAGGGGAATATGCAACGAGACCTGGGTGTTCTCGTACATCAGTCGCTGAAGGTAAGCATGCAGGTGCAACAGGCGGCAAAAAAGGCAAATTGAATATGGCCTTCATAGCGAGAGGATTAGAGTACAGGAGCAGGGATGTCTTGCTGCAATTATACAGGGCCTTGGTGAGGGCACACCTGAAATACTGTGCGCAGTTTTGGTCTCCTTATCTGAGGAAGGATGTTCTTGCTCTAGAGGGAGTGCAGCAAAGGTTTACCAGACTGATTCCTGGGATGGCGGGACTGACGTATGAGGAGAGATTGTGTCGGTTAGGATTATATTTGCTGGAGTTCAGAAGAGTGAGGGGGGATCTCATAGAAACCTATAAAATTCTAACAGGACTTGACAGGATAGATGTTTCCGATGGAGGGAGAGTCCAGAACCAGGGCTCATAGTCTAAGGATATGGGGTAAACCTTTCAGGACTGAGATGAGGAGAAATTACTTCACTCAGAGTGTGGCGAGCCTGTGGAATTAGCTACCACAGAAAGCAGTTGAGGCCAAAATATTGTATATTTTCAAGAAGGAGTTAGATATAGATCTTGGCTCTTAAGGAATCAAAGGATATGGGGGGAAAGCAGGAACAGGTTACCTGAGTTGGATGATCAGCCATGATCATAATGAATGGCGGAGCAGGCTCGAAGGGCCAAATGGCCTACACCTGCTCCTATTTTCTATGTTTCTATGGCGGCAAATGGAATGTTGCCCTTCATTGCAAGGGGATTTGAGTCCAGGAGTAAAGATGCCTTGCTTCAATTGTATAGAGCCTTGGTAAGATCACATCTGAAGCAGTGTACACAGTTTTGGTCTCCTTATCTAAGGAAGGATATATTTGCTATAGAGGGAGTGCAACGGAGGTTCACCAGACTAATCCCTGGGATGGCGGGATTGTCTTAAGAGGAGAGATTGCAGACACTGGGCCTGTATTCTCGAAGTTTCGAAGAAAGAGAGGTGATCTCATTGAAACTTACAAAATTCTTACAGGGCATGACAGGATGGATGCAGATAGGATATTTCCTCTGGCTGGTGAGTCTAGTACACAGGGACACAGTCTCAGAATAAGGGGCAGGCCATTTAAAACTGAGATGAGAAGGAACTTCTTTACTCAGAGGGTGGTGATCTGTGGAATTCTCTACCCCAGAGGGCTGTGGAAGCTGAATCACTGAGCATGTTCAAGACAGAACTCGATAAGATTTCTGAATACTGACATCAAGGGATATGAGGATAGTGGGGAAAAATGGCTTAGAGGTAGATGATCAGCCATGATCTGTTTGAATGGCGGAGCGGGCTAGATGGGCCGAATGGCCTCCTCCTGCTCCTACTTCCTATTATCCTATGCAGCATATACCAATAATTTGGTTCAAAATATCAGTTTTCCTGACAACATTCAATAGTTCACCGTGCACTAAACAGGATTGTGAAGCTTGGAAAGATATCCTAGAGATTATTAAAAGGCAATGTCACATCTGCGAAAGATGAAGTATTTCAACAGAAATAAGTTACACACCCACCTTTCGAGTAGGTTATCCTTTTGAGGACTGCAGTGGACACTCCAGTGAAACTGGATACAAGAGCAACAATGAAAACAGAAAAGTGGAAATATTTAGATATTTTCCCTTCAATATTTATCCTTCTTTGGAGAATAATTCCAGATGAAAATACAAACTGTTTTAATCCATTAGTTATAAAAACACAGCAGAAAAGACTAGCCAAACCATTCTCAAAAAAATCTGCACAAACAGCAGGTAATGCATATGTATACTTGATGCAGTCATTGAGATCTTGTTCTACTTAAGATTGCTGACAATTTCAAAAACAGAATGCTGTACTGAAATGCAGTTTTAGTCTACTAAATGGATACTGTTTGAATTCAAAGCAGAGTCAGCTTATTAAAGCATGTAGATCGATTACTTCATCAAAAACTAAAAGAGCATTTCAACCAGGAAGGGGATATCCTTTCTCCAACTGTTATGCATATAGGATCATTTTTTCAAAGAAAATAAATCACAAAATTTCCAATGAACTATCGATTAAAAGCATTTTCAGCAGTTCTGTTCCAATCAGCAATGAGCCAAATTGTTAAACCTTCTAACTATCTGAATATTTGATCATTCACCGTTCCTTTCAACACTACTTTTGAAGACAATCTACGTAGTAACATGGGGCAAAGATTCGGAGTTAATAATCTGTTTAACTTAACTTTCTATAAAAATGGTGCATAAATCAGGAAATAAAAATAGACACAATAAAGACATTTTAGCCCATTATACTTGTGCAACGTGACTTGATTTGGTAGGGTTAACAAAATTCACCAGGCCTTGGCAACGTTCCAACTGCCTGAAGCATCAGTTGTGAATCTTGCTTTTTGGAATTTCATACATGGTTGTACAATCTGACCTTGATCCTAGCCCTCTGCTCTATACATAAACCCCATCTTTAACACTTCTGCAAGGCTGAACTTTAATTCCAGATTTTAATAGCTTCACCACTGTTGGCCATGCCTTCAGTTGTCAAAGCCCTCAGCTCTGGAATTCTCTCACTAAACACCTCTGCCTCACTTCCTCTCTTTCCTCCTTCAAAACACTCCTTAAACCCTACCTCTTTGGCTATCTGCCCTAAATATTGCCATGGCTCACTGTCACATTTTGTTGATAACCCTCCTGAGAAGCACCTGGAACATTTTACTTCCTCAAAGGTGCTATATAAATACAAGTTGCTGTTGTTGAACAGCAGAGTTTTGTTCACCTCACCAACGAATAAATACTTATTACCAAAATACAGAATATAAAAGTCTAACTATCAAAATGGTTCTCTGCATTCCAACAGCACCTTACAAGAAAAAAAAGTTTTAAAAAACATGCATTCTTTTCCCATTCAATGTACATGTATTATTTGTAGGTGAGATTTTTTTCCCCCTAGTTAGCCAGGTGTTTAACAATGTGAATCTCAGCACCATACTCAAATGACATCTTAGCTCATAGTATGAATCTTGCCTCATGGTCGGGAGGTCCTGGGTTCAATTCTCATTCCAGATTGGAGCGCAAAAATATAGGCTCAGTGCAATAATTGAGGTGCTGCCTTTTGAAAATTCAGATGAGCATAAAAGATCAGCAGGGTATTTCTTCCAATTCCGAGCCAACATTTATCCCTCAACAAACAGAAGATTAGCTGTCCATTTATTTCACTGATGCTTGTGCACCCTTGCTCTGCACAAATTGGTTACCAAGTTTGCCTACAACAGGAACTGCACTTCAAAATAATTCACTGACCATGCATTTTGGAATGCCCTAATGATATGAAAGATGCTATATAAATGCATGATCTATCTTTCTAAGAGTTTCCAAACCAAGCTGCTGAAAATTTCACAGTTGGAGTTTCTATATACCATCGCTGGAGTGTGTGTTTTCTCCCCACAGGAGCACATTACACTTGGGCAAGTCTAAAGAGCCAAATCAATATTCAATAGCACCTGGATTTCAAGGAACCTACCCAACTCTCAGAAGATTATCAAGTCTGTCAGAGAACTCAGTTTCTAACTTTTCATCACCAGGCATGGTAACTTGAAGCCAATTTAGCCCTACTTTCCACCACCTCCAATGATAACAGTCATTAGAGTCATAGACAGATACAGCATTGAAACAGGCCCTTCGGCCCACTGAGTCTGTGCCGACCAACAACCACCCATTTATACTAATCCTACATTAATCCCATATTCCCTACACACCCCCACAATTCTCCCACCACCTACCTACACTCGGGGCAATTTACAATGGCTAATTTACCTATCAACCTGCAAGTCTTTGGCTGTGGGAGGAAACCGGAGCACCCGGCGGAAACCCACGCGGTCACAGGGAGAACTTGCAAACTCCACACAGGCAGTACCCAGAACCGAACCCGGGTCGCTGGAGCTGTGAGGCTGCAGCGCTAACCACTGCGCCACTGTGCTGCCCATTAGTTGGTCAACTGTGAGGAGAATAGTGTAGAACTTCAAAAGGACATAGACAGGTTAGTGGAATGGGCGGACAAGTGGCAGATGAAATTTAATGCAGAGAAGTGTGAAGGAATTCATTTTGGTAGGAAGACCACGGAGGTACATTATAAAACAAAGGGTACAATTCCAAAATGGATGCAGGAGCAGAGGGACCTGGGTGTATACATGCATAAATCACTGAAGTGGCAGGACAAACTGAGAGTGCGGTTACTAAAATGTACAGCATCATAGGTTTTATTAATAGGGGCATACAGTATAAAAGCAAGGAAGTTATATGATATAGAATATATATATATATATATAAAATATAGAACACTGGTTTGGCCTTAACTGGAGTATTGAGCCCAGTTCTGGGTGCCACCTTAGGAAAGATGTGAAGACATTAGAGAGTGCACAAAAGATTCATGAGAATGGTTCCAGGGATGAGGTACTTCAGTTACGTGGCTAGATTAGAGAAGTCGGAACTGTTTTCTTTGAAGAGAAGGTTGAAATGAGATTTGATAGAAGTATTCAAAATCATTACAGGTCTGGACAGGATAGATAGGGAAAAACTGCTCCCTTTGATGGAGGGATAAGAACAAGAGGACACAGATATAAGGTAACTGGCAAAAAAAGCAGTGGTGACAGGAGGAAAACTTTTTCACGCAGCGAGTGGTTAGGATCTGGAATGCACTGCTTGAGTATGTGGTGGAGGCAGGTTCAATCAAGGCATTCAAGAGGAATTTGGATTGTTATCTGAAAAGGAAGAATGTGCAAGTCTACAGGGAGAAGGCAGGGGAGTGGCACTAGGTAAATTGCTCCTTCGAAAAGCTAATGTAGACATGGGCCAAATGGCCTCTTTTTGTGCTGCAACGATTGTCAAGAACAGCTTGCATTTATATAGTGTCTTTAAAGTAGCAAAACATCCCAAGGGGCTTCAGGAGTGTTATCAAATAAAGTTGGACACTGAGCCAACATGAACAATTTAGGACAGGTGGCAGGCAGGTTTTAAAGGAGTGCCTTACAGGAGGAGAGAGAAATAGACAGAGAGAGATATGTGTAGAGAGGGAATTCTAGAGCTTAGAGCCAGATAGCTGAAGGCATGGCATCTGATGAATTGATTAAAACTGGGGATGTAAGCGGGCAGAACTGGAGGAGTGCAGAAACCTCAGAGGGTTGTAGGAGGTTACAGAGATAGAGAAGACGACCATGGAGGAATTTGAAAACAAGGATGAGAATTTTAAAATCAAGGTGTTGCTGGACCAGGAGTCAATGTAGGTAAGTAAGCATAAAGGTGATGGATAAACATAACTTGGCTTGGTGCAAGTTAGGATGGGAGCAGCAGAGTTTTGGATGAGTTCAAATTAATGGAGGGTGAAGGTAAGAGGCCAGCCAGGAAAGCATGGAATAATCAAGAGGTAATAAAGACATGGATGAGGGTTTCAGCAGATGAACTAAAGCATGGATGGAGATAGAAGTAGATGTTCTTGGTGAAGCAGCAGACACCTCAGGGCCAAATAAAACGGCACGGTTGCGAATGGTCTGGTTCACCATCAGTAACCAGGAAGAGGATGGAGCTGATGGCTAGAGAACAGAATTTGTGGCGAAAATTGCTTTGGTCTTTCCAATATTTAGCTGGAAGAAATTTCTACTCATCTAGGACTGGATGTCAGACAAGCAGTCTGACAATTTAAAGAAAGTGGAGAAGTTGAGACAGGTGGTGTGGCGATACAGCTGAGTGGAAACTGATGATGTCACCAAGGGGCAGCTTGTAGATGAGAAATAGGAGAGGGCCAAGTATAGAACCTTGGGAGTTTTCAGAGGTAACTGTGTGGGAGCAGGAAAGGAAGCTATTGTAGATGATTCTCTGGCTACGACTGGATAGATAAAAATAGAATCAAGTCAGAGCAGTCCCACCCAGCTGAATGACAGTAGAGAGGCATTGGAAGAGGATCGTGTGGTCAACTGTGGCAGATTGCAAATAAGTCGAGAAGGAATAGTACAATCACAATCGCATAGAATACCATTTGTGATGCTGATAAGTCCCATTTCAATGCTGTGGCAGGGACAATTACCTGACTGGAAGGTTTCATACATGAAATTGAGAGAATGATGAGCACATTCCAGGACTTGAGAGGAAGTTGAAGTTGGAGATGGGGCAGTAGTTTGCAAGGACAGAGGGGTCAAGATGATGTTGATAAATTTGTAAGTGAGAGGGGCAGTATCTGAGGAGAGAGAACTTTTAATATCCGAAAACATGGGGCCAGGAAGGAAAGTTGGGTGGTCAGTGGTTTGGTCAACTGCTTGCTAGCTATACAACACATATCAGGAATTCCTTAAGTAGCCCAGCTTACCATAAAATGAGGGAGATTGCGAATTCTTTAATTCCACAACATAAATAAATGCAACACTCCATTTAATAGTGCTCCCACTTAGTGTGGGGAACCTGGACAGTAACTGCTTCCCTCTCCACAACCCAATCATGGCATGCACCAAAACGTTTGATACATGGATGCACACCCCTATCCCCAACATCCAGCTAACACTTTTCAGAAGCTGATGGCACAAGCCTCAGTTATTACAATGTGACATATTTCCTTAAAACAATGTACTTGAAGCTTGCAGCCAGTCTGTGGGTTCACATTCAAACTATTGTTTTTAAAAAAGGCAGCAATTGTCATTTTGTACAAAGTAGCCTATCTGACAGTATGTTGCTGTTCTAACATCTTTCTGCCTTTTTGTTAAAAAAAATACAAACCTACTTAAAGGGTTCCTGATGCCATATTCATGTTACCCAAACAGCCAAAGGCAACATAGTTGTCACAAACATGAAGATTACACTGGATCTTAGAACACTATCATAAGTTAACGTTGCAAAATGATGTCAACATAACTGGCATTAGCAACATTGTTCAACTTCGCTCAAATTTTGATCAAAATTCAAGGCATGCACAGGGTCACTGGCATCACATTGTCCACAAACTCATCAGGAAGGAAAGCAGGTAACAGAAGTTGGGCATTTTACTGGTGTATCTGCATTATCAGCAGGATGATCTAGCTTATGTCACCAGTTTCAGAACCCATAATTATGGTGCATTGTGATAAACTGAGTTCTTATTTTGAGATAAATGGACCCTCCACCTCCAATGTTACAAATTAGGCCTGCAACTTGCCTGCTCTGGTCAAAAAGGTAAGGTTACCATAATTTCTATTTAAAAAGATGACCCAAAAAGCATCATAAGGAAGTGAGACACACTGGAGGTAATTTTAGCCCAATTCACTGGGTGGAAAACCCACAGGATCCGGTGGAAACTCTATTTTACACCCTGCTCAATATTGCTCCCCACTGATTTGTTTCTTGATGGGTTAGGCCAAAATTGTCCCCACTGTATTTGTTTTATCTGCCGCTTTCAATGCAGCATCTACTAGAACTCCTGAATGCATTTACACTATGTTCTTGACACATGAAACCAGATTGTACAATATACACAGGTGTGCAGTTTTACTTTTAGAGTGCAGATTATCTTGCATAATATACACTACACAGCCACCAACTACAGATATAAGGCAGGCAGGATTAGTAAGTAGCACATTTGACTTCAAAAGTTTTCATTTTTGGAAACTAGGTTAAGATTCAGCCGAGCAGATGTGGTGCTAGTCTCTTCCACCTCAAAAGAATTCAGCGCAAAAATAAAGCAGTGGAGCAGTCGCAAGGCAGAAAACTGGCTACAATCCAGCACTAAAAACCAACTTGGTTCAGCCACTGATTTGATGGCACAGGGATAAAGTCTACTCAATGTTTGACCCTTGCTAGACCAGACAAGAAAATGCTTGATGCTGACAGTGTGTGCCCAAAGTGAAAGTGCTCCCTTAACTAGTGCTGAAAACCTCAACTTTGACCACAACAATTACAATTTTCGACAATCAAGGGAAACAAAACAGTCATCCATGTTCAGATAATGTAAATTTACCACTACCACACCAACAGTCGGTTGGAATACATTTTAGCAGCCTGATTCCCATTCTTCTCTATTTAAATCCATCTCTTGACTATTTCTCGAGTTGCCAATACAGTACACACATTCAATATATATTCAGTGGTTTCAAGCTGTGAAATGCACAAAAAAGGTCTTTTGAAGTCTGCATAAAAATGTTTAGTAGGTGGGCATAAAATTATTTATAGAATAAAGCATTAAGCCAATCACAGGCAATCACTAAAATGCACTTGTTCCATCGATTATAAGCAAATTACCACTTTCATCCAAATCAGTACAAATCAAAAACTTCTTATTGAAAACAGTGGAAATTTGTGAAAAAAGATCATATTGCAGAGAATTGTTGATTTATGGGAAACATTCCAAAAATGAATCAAGTTAAATTCAAGTCCAACATAGGATAACAAAAAGGAAGGTAAAATGCATTCAGTTTTTATATAAAATGATCCAAAACTATATACTTTTAATTAGCTTCCAAATCGACTTCGGAGCACAAAAGACACCGAAATACTCTATCCAATTAAACTTAACACCATCAATGGTGTACTGTCACCCCTGCATTCATTTCTATCTTGGATACTCAAGTTTCTGACTGCTCAAATGCACCTTCCCATGTTACAGTACTGTCCACCTAAGCTGGCAACTGCTGCAGCATCTTTCAACAGCTATTAATCTCAAGATCAAAAATTGTGCAAAGTATCTGATCCTCTCTTACTACTCCCTCACCACCACCGGTGTACCCCCCAACAAAAAAATACATCCTAACAGATTCAAGTTACAAAGTAATAATGATACTTGCACCCGGAAGCACAAGTTCATTACTTCCAGAAAACAGGCAAGCCCATGAGTAAGCAGGCAGTCATGACCAAGGCCATGAACATTGAACATGTGCAGACCAGACCTTCAAGACCTTCTTGTGTTGGACTCCAAGATGAACTTCCGGCCACCTATCCATCACGAAGACTGTTTGCTTCCATCTCAGCAACATCGTTCAACTCTGCCTCAGCTTATCTGCTGCTGAAACCCTCAACAATGCCTTTGTTACTTTTTATAAAAAATTTGTACATGGTGTCATGGAACTGTATTTTTTCTCCCTCTGTTTGAAACAGTGTACCTTTAAGAGAAAGAGAAAAGTTTTAGATTTATGAGAACAGTGTGCCACAGCTGCATTTGTTACCCAGGCAACAGGAGTGTTTCAATTTGACCAGCTAAAACCAGTTTTGAGACACACCAGCGAAGCGTGCTTACTGGAGGAAGGAGCTGTCTATTTCACTCGGCAGAAATTCGACAATGAGCTGCAGGCCATGTTAATTGCCTGAGAAAAAAAACCCTTTGAAGAGACCATTTGTATTGCTGAAGGTAGCAAAATTCCTTTTCTTTACTTCCAATCCAAGAGTCTTTGCTTCAAGATTGACCATCTCTTGACAGATTGTGCTTGCTGGAATTTTCAGTGAAGTTGTTACAAAAGACAGCCAGTTTTTAAAGTCGAGCTATTGCTGTGCACATCGTTGAAAGAACTGTGACGCCTGCTGCAGCCAAAGTGCTTTGAACATCTATCAAGAAAAGTCTGTTTCATCAAATCTGCATGGAGACTTTTGAGTGGCATTTGATTAATTATGCACTAGGATACCTCACCCACCAGGAACGTAACCCACAAAGGCTAACGACCCAGTTATTTATTCTTAAGAAGCAGCTAATTTTTAAATCATTCTTTGTAAAAAAAAAAATACGATTAACCGTCGATTTTTGAGCATGTGCGTGAATAGGGGAGTAGGTTAAAATAAGTTATAAGGTCTTTATACATAGTGTTTAAGGCTTAGTTTTTAATAAATGGTTAATTTGTTGTTGTCTAAAGATACCTGGTTTGGTCTGCTTTTTTTTTAGGGGGGGGGGGGGGGTTTACTAGAGCGTTTAATTTGGCTGTTTTATGGTTGAGTGGGAAAACTTTAATAATATGCTGCGATCTGTGGAGTGATGGGACTGAATTGACAGTGCATTGCTCCCACCTCAGTCGTAACAATGGGATGTGGCCACTGCTGGCAAGGCTAGCATTTATTATCCATCAAGAATTGCCCTTGAGAAGTTGGTGATGAGCCACCACCTTGAACCACTGCAGTTCAAGGTACACCTCAAAGCTGTTAGGGAGGGACTTCCAGGATTTTGACCCAGCAACGATGAAAAAAAGAGATATAATTCCAGGTCAGGATGGTGTGTGACTTGGCTGGAACTGGCCAAGGCGGTGGTGTTCCTATGTGTCTGCTGCCTTGTTCCTCTAGGTGGCAAGGGTTGAGGATTTAGAAGTTTCCGTCCAAGAAGCCTTGACAAGTTGTTGCAGGGCATCTTTTAGATGGTACACACTGCGGCCATGGTACACTGGTGACGGAGGGAGTCAATGTTTAAGATGGTGAATGGGGCACCAATCAAGTGCGCTGCTTTGTTCCGGATGGTGTCTCGTTTTTTTGAGTGTTGTTGGAGCTGCACTCATTCAAGCAAGTGCAGAGTATTTCATCACACTTCTGAAATATGTTTTGTAGATGCTAAATAGGCTTTGGGGAGTCAGGAGGAGAGTTACTTGCCGCAGAATTCCCAACTTATGTGGATGGTCCAGTTAAGTTTCTGGTCAATGGTGACCCTCAGGATGTTGATGTTGAGAGGTTCAGGGATGGTAATGCCATTGGATGTCAAGACACTCCCTGAAGATGGCCATTGCCTGGCATTTATCTGGCCAAAACTCAACGGTTCAAATACTCTCTGGTCTTGCCTCCCATCTTCCAAATGAACTTGCGCTTACCCAAAACTCTGCTGCCCGTATCTAACTCCCACCAAGTTCCCTGTGCTGACCTACATTGGTTTCTGACCTGGCAAAGGCTCAATTTTAAAATTCTTATCCTTGTTTTCAGATCCCACCATGGCCCTGCCCCTCCCCATCTCTGTAAACTACGCCAGCCCTACAAACTATAGAGTTTTTTCTATCCATTCATGGGATGAGTTCAGCTCGTTTGTCCATGTTTAAACGAATGCTTTAACGAAGTGAAGAGCTGAGTGGCCCTGGCGGAACCCAAACTGAGCATCACTGAGCAGGTTATTGCTAAGCAAGTGCTGCTTATTAGCACTGTCGACGACACCTTCCACCACTTTACTGATGATCAAGCACAGACTAATGGGGCGGTAATTGTTGGGTCGGATTTGTTCGGCTTTGTGTGTACAGGACGTACATGGGCAATTTTCCACATTGCCGGGTAGATGCCTGTATTGTAGTTGTACTGGTTCAGCTTGGCTAGGGGCACGGCAAGTTCTGGAGCACAAGTCTTCAGTACTATTGCTGAAACGTTGTCAGGGCCTATAGCCTTTGGAGTATCCAGTGTCTTCAGTCGTTTCTTGATATCACATGGGGTGAATCGAATTGGCTGTAGACTGTCATCTGTAATGCTGGGGTCTTGAGGAAGAGGCTGACATGGATCATCACTTGGCATTTCTGGCTGAAGATTGTTGCAAATGCTTCAGCCTTATCTTTATGGTCTCTATGGTCCTCCACTTCTGGTCTCTTGCACATCTGATTTTAATCTCTCCCCATTGGTGACCATGCCTTCAGCTACTGAGACTCAAATACTGGAATTCTCTCCCTGAACCTCTTGCCTCGGTACCTCTCTTTCTTCCTTTAAGATGCCCCTTAAAACCTACCTCTGACCAAGCTTTTGGTCAAGTCTTGATGCCTCCTTTTTTGATTCAATGTCAAATTTTGATTGATAATAGTCATGAGGCACCTTGGGACAATTTGCTATGTTAAAGATGCCATATAAAAGCAAGGCTGTTTGTGTCACAATCTGTACATGAAGTGCTGATAATGAAGCCTAGACCTGCACATTTATCTTTGCAAATGCAATGAATCCTAATAGTGAACAGACATTAAGGGAATCACGATTTCAAAATCCTGCAAAATAAAATAATTTGCAACAAGTGGTATTATGATGGGACCATCGAGCATCAGATGCTGACTATGCAAACAACTGGCCGCAGTATACGTCAAATAAATTCTATGCACACCGAGTGCTGGGAGCACATTATGGAGTGGACCAGATTATAAGACATGGCCTGGTAGCCCCAAGGACTGCAGGGGAAAATCAGTGATGCAACCACTTGGATTCTGGAGAAGGGTAGAGGGACTTTTTTTTAAATTCCATTTTATTGTCAGTATAATTTTTTAATATTTGTTAGCCTTTCCAAAGGTAGAATTTGAGGAGGGGTGAAGGAGAGTAGTAAGGAGCATCGGCCTATGACAGATGTATATTCCAAGAGTTTTGTACAACAACCTACTATAATAACACTTACCAACACTCCAGGATGGACTTCAGGTTGGGTGGGCGGCAGTCATTATCAACATCGCCCATTTTGGAAAATGCAACAGCGCGGTAATATTGGGCAGTTGTGCCGTGCAATTCCATAGGAAATGAGCATAAGAGCAGGCCATGCTGACCGATGTGCTGGGTACCGGTTTGATTTGTGAGATTAGCTGATATTGCAATGCAAGCTGTCAATGGGCCACAGCAGAACAGTTGAGGGAAGTGCTGCCTCTGTACTGCAGCTAGTTTGCAGGTGCGCCTGCTGTTGTTGGTAATGCTCTGAAGCTGGCATCATGTTATCCACAGGAAGCAGAGACAGTTGTCCTTAGTCACTGAAAGCGAGGTGTACCGATGTTTGCATGCATGGTCTAAGGTCTGATCTCCAGCGTACTATATTATACCACCAAAACCACAAAATGTGGGCACTTCATGAGTTAGAAAATCTGCAACAGCAACTCTGCACTCAGAATATATTGCAAACAATTTAAAAAAAAGTTTTTGCCACTTCATGAACTCCTGTGTTCATGGAGCTTCCCTTGCTCCCATTCCAAATTGTACTGAAGTTGGTGGGGGGGGGGGGGGGGGGGGGGGGGTGAAGGGAGGCAAAGTTGGCATAAGTACTGCAATATGTTGCTATGTCCCCTTAAAATTATTTTGTATAACTGGTGGCACAAGCCCTCAACACCACAGGCACTTCCCCATTGTTCTGTGCACAGAGTATAGACTTCTAACCCAGATAAGATGGAGGGGGTAGAACCTGAAGCACATCAGTGTTACTGGACTGCAGGACCATACTACCGCCAAACCTCAATACTTCAATACCTTCTCCATTAGAGCCAAGACCTATTGTGCACAGCAGAGCCAGTGGAAGATACTCAGTGCTGATACCAAAGATAAATTGGCACTGAAATTTAAAACAAGAAGCCCTGCTAATGTTTCAGTTTTAGACAGGAAGGCTAGTGGGCTGAGCGCAGGCTTGATTTGCTTCAACGCGTTTCCCAAAACCAGTTTCACTACGTGTATTACGAAGTGGCTGTTTCAAGATCCACTTAGCTAGAAAAAACGACAGATCACCCAAACATCACCTTCAACATAGACAAGCACGCCATCATGGAAGCTCCAAACTGAATCCGAACCATACTCAGACAAAGAAGGAGGCAGATGCTACACTGCAGTGGATAAGATCAAGTTGCTGATCATTTTTGTTAAAACGTCATCCAACAGCTATAATTACCTACCAAACAGCTGACTCAAGGTCAGTTACAAGAAAACCAAACATAACTGAGCAACACGTAGCTTCCATGGCTCATCCACTTTGATTGTTCCTAGTAATTTAGCTTTGTCCCATTTGAGCAGAAAACAGGAAAGGATAAAAGTTGGAGTGTGACAACTACCAATCAGGGTCTCTCCTGACAATCAAAGCCAAAGCTCATGGAATCCAGTGAATGACAAACTCATACCACATCTGAATCGTAACCTATCAGAGTAAAATGAGGTCTGTGTGACACTGTCTCTAAATTGACAGACTGCTTATCAAACATTCAGTACTGGATGAGCAGAAATTTCAGGAAGGCCGAAGCAAATGGCTTCAGTACCTGCTACAAGATTCATTCCTTAGCCACCGACTCCATCCCTCTCTCTAAGGATGAGCCAGATTGTTTGTAACCATGGTGTCATAATTGACCCAATGAGCTTCCAAACACATACCTGCGTCATCACTAAGATCATCTATTTCAACCTTCATAACATCACCTGACTCTGCTCCTGCTTTAGCTCATCTGCTGTTGAAACCCTGATCCGTGCCTTTGTTACCTCGAAACTCGACTATACCAACACACAC
Organism: Heterodontus francisci; assembly: GCF_036365525.1. Lineage (NCBI taxonomy): Eukaryota > Metazoa > Chordata > Chondrichthyes > Heterodontiformes > Heterodontidae > Heterodontus > Heterodontus francisci. The sequence goes on along the minus strand of NC_090380.1, from coordinate 18,275,966 downwards.
CTGGTTGGTTTCCCATGTTCTACCCTCCATACACTTGAGCTCATCCAAAACTCTGTTGCCCATATCCTCATTTGCACCAAATTCAGTTACCCATTATCCCTGTGTTGCTGACCTACACTGACTCGTTAAGTAACAACTCTATTTTAAATTTCTCGTCTGTCTTCAAATGCCTCCATGGCCTCGCCCTTCCCTATCTCAGTCATCTCCTCCAGCCCCACAACCCTCCAAGATGTCTGCACTCCTCTAATCTGGTCTTTTGAGCATTCCCGATTTTAATCCTTCCAACTGCGTAGGCCCCAAGTTCTGGAATTCCATCCCTAAACCTCTTTTTGCTCCTTTAAGATACTCCTTAAAACCTACCTCTGACCAAGCTTTTGGTCATCTGCCCTAATATCTCATGTGGCTCAGTGTCAAATTTTGTTTTATAATGCTCATGTGAAGCGCCTTGGGATGTTTTATTACATTAAAGGTGCTATATAAATACAAGTTGATGATGTTGGCTCACAAGAGATGTGACAGACTGAAGAGTGTCACCCAGGCCATGTTGAGAAACTGGCCTCTTATGGTACATCACATGAACTGTTGACCTGAGTACACAGCTATCTTAAGAGGACGTAAGCATCATGTCTTGGACGTTCACCTTATTACAACACTCACTCAGGTAAGTGCGTTTGCATTTTTATGTCCCTTGAGCCTAATGAATAACCTAAGGGATGTTACTAAAAGACAAAGTTAGGCCGCAGGCAAAAACTAAGCCAGTCTAACGCCCCAACATTATGTATATTTTAAAAAAAGTCCTTGAGGCAAGGAGGCAAAGCTAATCTGAGTTTTACGTTTATGCCCTTGAACAACTCCATATCTCAACTAGGTGATCCATTAAAACCTACACACATCAGCTCCAAAGCTTCACATACCACTTCTCCTGCAAACAAATCTCACTCCCTGATGGAATAAGCTGTCAGTCAATGATTCTAAGTCCAAAGGCAGGGTTAATTGCCACTTATTGCAGTACTTGGCCACGAGCTGGGACTGGAGCAGCGCGTGGGTTTGTTCTTTTTTTTGGGGCGGCACAGTGGCGCAGTGGTTAGCACCGCAGCCTCACAGCTCCAGGGACCTGGGTTCGATTCTGGGTACTGCCTGTGCAAGTTTGCAAGTTCTCCGTGACAGCATGGGTTTTCGCCGGGTGCTCCGGTTTCCTCCCAAAGACTTGCAGATGATAGGTAAATTGGCTGTTGTAAATTGCCTCTAGTGTAGGTAGGTGGTAGGGAATATGGGATTACTGTAGGGTTAGTATAAATGGGTGGTTGTTGGTCGGCACAGACTCGGTGGGCTGAAGGGCCTGTTTCAGTGCTGTATCTCTAAATAAATAAATAAATGTGGTAGACTACAGGAAATCTGCAATTTGTCAATTGAAATCCCACTACAACAGTCTTTCACTGCTCCCAGCCACTGCCAGGATTAAACCAGAGAGACATTAGTCATCTGTTGCTGCTGCCTATTATGGAATTGTAGAATAATGCAGCACAGGAGACCATTCAACCTATCGTGCCTGTGCCAGCTCTCTGAAAGAGCTATCAAATTTGTCCCACACCCATGCTCTTTCCCCACAGCCCTGTAATTTCTTTCCCCCTCTAGTACAATTTCTTTTTAAAAATTCAATCCAGAGCACAGCAAATCACTGCATTAGAAAAAAATTCCTTGCTTTGTCTCTGGCTCTTTTGTCAATCACTTCGAATCTGGGTCTTCAGGTTACCAATGCTTCTGCCACTGGAAACAATTTCTCCTTATTTACTCTATCAAAACCCTTCATGATTTTGAACATCTATCTAACACCTCTTAACCGTCTCTGCTCTAAGTAAAACCCTAGCTTCTCCATATAACTGAACTCCCACATTCCTGGTAGCATCCCTGTAAATCTCTTTTGCACTCTAAGGCCTTGACATCCTTACTACAGTTTGTTGCCCAAAATTGAACACCATACAATACTCAAGCTGAGGCCTAATCAATGTTTTATAAAGGTTCTTGCTTTTGTACTCTATGCCTCTATTTGCAAAGTCAAGGATCTCGTATGCTTTTTTTCTTTAAACAGCTTTAACTTGTCCTGCTGCCTTCAAAGATTTTTGTACATAGATCCCAAGGTGTGTCTGGTCCTACACCCCATTCATAATTGTATCATTTAGTTTATATTGCCTCTTCATTCTTCCTACCAAAATATATCTCTTCATACTTCTGTGCATTAAATCTCATTTGTCCCCTGTCTGCCCATTTTACAAGTCTATGACCCCTTGAAGTTCGTTAACCTCATTATTTATTTCATCTCCAAGTTTCAGGTAATCTGCAAACTTCGAAATTATGCACTGTATAGCCAAGTTCAGGTCATTAACATGCATCAAAAAGAGCAGCGGTTCCAATACCGACCCCTGGGGAACACCACTGTACACTTACCTTCAGTCTGAAAAGTAACCGTTCAGCACTGCTCCAACGCAAAAGCAAGATACTGTGGATGCTGGAAATCTGAAACAGAAAATGCTTGAAAAGGTCACTGACCTGAAACCTTAAGTCTGCTTTTCTCTCCACAGATGCTGTCAGACTTGAATATTTCCAGCATTTTCTGTTTTTAGTTCACCACGACTCTCTGCTTTCTCATCATCCAATTAATAAAGGAGATAATTCCATATTAGGGATGTGAAGTTTCAAATCTTGATTTCTGTTTAGTGCATAGAGCTTTAAAATTCTGAAGAAACTACATTTTTCCCTACACAATAAACGCCTCCAATCTCAACTTTGCTTCTCCTTAACACCTAGTAGTTGCAGCTGCAAAATAGTATTTTATAACCTTGCTGGCCTAGGCAAACAAAACCGGAAAAACAAGCTTCCATCACTACTGAAACATCGGTCATTGTTATCTCATTCAGAGCAACTATATTAGGAAAGTGGAAACGTTTTTGACAGTGCAGCATATTAGTTGTCTATCGCACTTTGCAAGATGGAGACACACTGAAGTTTTTTTTTATTCATTCATGGGATGTGAGTCACTGGCAAGGCCAGCATTTTTTGCCTATCCCTAATCGCCCTCGAGAAGGTGGTGGTGAGTTGCCTTCCTGAATTGTTACAGTCCATGTGGTGTAGGCTCACCCAGTGCTGTTAAGGAGTTCCAGGATTTTGATCCAACGACAGTGAGGGAACGGTGATATAAGACAGGATGGCATGCGATTTGGCGGGGAACTTTCAGGCTGTGGTGTTCCCACGCTTCTGCTGCCCTAGTTCTTCGAGGTGGTAGAGGTCACGGGTTTGGAAGGTGATGTCGAAGGAGCCTTGGTTAGTTGCTGCAGCGCATCTTGTAGATGGTACACATTGCTGCCACTGTGAGCCAGTGGTGGAAGGAGTGAATGTTGAAAGTGGTGGATAGGGGTGGCGATTAAGGGGCAGCTTTGTCCTGGATGGTGTCAAGCTTCGAATATCATTGGAGCTGCACTCATCCAGGCAAGAGGAGAGTATTCCATCACATTCATGACTTGTACCTTGTACATGGCGGACAGGCTTTGGGGAGTCAGGAAGTGAGTTACTCACCGCAGAATTCCTAGCCACTGACCTGCTCTTGTAGCCACAGTATTTATATGGCTGATCCAGTTACGTTTCTGGTCAATGGTCAACCCCAGCATATTGATAGTGGGGGAATTCAGCGAGGTTAATGCCATTGAATGTCAAAGGGATATGGTTAAATGATTTCTTGGAGATGGTCGCTGCCTGGCACTTATGTGGCACGATGTTACTTGCCACTCATCAGCCCAAGCCTGAATGTTATCCACGTCTTGCTGCATGTCTAGAGACTGTGAATGATACTGAACACTGTAATCATTAGCGAACATCCCCATTTTGGACCTTATGACAGCAGGATGGTCATTGATGAAACAACTGAAAATGATTGGGCTGCGGACACTGCACTCATGTCCTGGGGCCGAGATGATTGGCCTCCAACAACCACAACCATCTTCCTTTGCGATAGGTATGACTCCAACCAGTGGAGGGTTTCCCCAATTCCCAATGACTTCAATTTTGCTAGGGCTCTTTGATGCACATTCAGACAATTACTGCCTTGGTGTCAAGGGCAGTCACTCTCACCTCACCTCGATTTCAGCTCTTTCGTCCATGTTTGGACCAAGGCTGGAATGAGGTCTGGAGCCGAGCGCCCCTGGCGGAACCCAAACTGAGCCTCCGTGAGCAGGTTACTGCTAAGTAAATGTCGCTTGACAGCGCTGTCAATGACACCTTCCATCACTTTGCTGATAATTGAAAGTAGACTAATGGGCAGTAATTGGCCAGATTGGATTAGTCATGCTTTTTGTGGATAGGGCATACCTAGGCAATTTTCCACATTCTCAGGTAGATGCCAGTGTTGTTGCTGTACTGGAACATCTTGGCTAGCGACACAGCTAGTTCTTGAACACAAGTCTCCAGCACTACAGCCGCGATGTTGTCAGGGCGCATGCCCTTTTCGGTATCCAGTGCCTTCAGCCGTTTTGTGATATCACATGGAGTGAACCGAATAGGCTGAAGACTAGCATCTGTGATGCTGGGGACCTCAGGAGGAGGCCGAGATGCATCATCCACGCGACACTTCTGGCTGAAGATGGTTGCAAATGTTTCAGCCTTGTCTATTGCACCAATGTGCTGGGCTCCATCATTGAGGATGGGGATGTTTTTGGAGCCACCGCCAATTAGTTGTTCAATTATCCACGCATCACCATTCACAACTGGATGTGGCAGGACTGCAGAGCTTTGATCTGATCCACTGGTTGTGGTATCACTTTGCTCTATCGCATGCCGCTTCTGCTGTTTAGCATTCATGTGGTCCTGTGTTGTAGCTTCATCAGGATGGCACCTCATTTTTAAGTATGTCTGGTGCTAATCCTGGCATGCTCTCCTGCATTCCTCATTGAACTGGTGTAGATCTCCTGGCTTGATGGTAATGGTAGAGTGAGGGATATACAGGGTCATGAGGTTACAGATTGTGGTTGAATACAATGCTACTGCTGATAGCTCAAAAATGGGCAACCATAAAGTGCTGTGGGCTATCAGATCTATTCTGAATCTATCCCATTTAGGACAATGGTAGTACCACACAACACGATGGTGGGTATCCTCAGTGTGAAGATGGGACTTCGTCTCTACAAGGACTATGCAGGGTCATTCCTACCAATACAGTCATGGGCAGATGCATCTGCAACAGATAAATTGGTGAGGACGAGGTAAAGTAGGTTTTCCCTCACCACCAATCGCAGGCCCAGTCTGGCAACTATGTCCTTCAGGACTCAGCCACCTCAGTTTGTAGTGGTGCTACTGAGCCACTCTTGGTGATGGACATTGAAGTTCCCCACCCAGAGTATATTGTGCCCTTACTACCCTTCGTGCTTCTTCCAAGTGGTGTTCAACATGGAGAAGCACTGATTCATCACCTGACGGAGGGCAGTAGGTGGTAATCAGCAGGAGGTTTCCTTGTCAGTGTCTGACCTGATGCCATGACTTCATGGGGTCCAAAGTAAATGTTGAGGGCTCCCAGGGCCACTCCCTCCTGACTGTACACCACTGTGTCCCCAAGTTTGCTGGGACTGTTCTGCCAGTGGGACAGGACATACCCAGGGATGGTGGAGGAGGAGTCTGGGACATTAGCTGGAAGGTATGATTTGGTGAGTATGACTATATCAGGCTGATAGAAATGTAAATATGACAGAGAAAGTGAGGAAGGTGCATTTCATCACATCCTCAGAATATCCAAACCATTAAACTACTTCTGAAGTATAGTCAGACTTGTTTTGCAGGCAAAAGTGGTAGCCAGTTTGCACACGGCAAGGACCCACAAATAGCGATGAGATGAATAGCAATTAATGTATTTTGCTGGTGTTGGTTGAGGGGATGAATGCTGCCCAGGCCACTAGGAAAAAATCCATTCTCTTCTTCCAATAATTTCCATGGGATCCTTTACATCCACCTTAGTATGCAGAGAAGGCCTTGGTTTGATTTGCCATTCAAAAGATGGCACCTCAGTCAATGCAACACTCCCTTGGCACTGCAATTAAGTATCAACCTAGATTATGTGCTTAAGTCCTGGAGACGGGTTTGAACCAAAACGCAAGTGCTACCATGCCAAACCAACACAGAAGAGGTAAAATATCAAGCTATCATGAATCACTTAAAACTTTCACTGGGAAGCGTGCAAAAATAGTAATGAGCATCAATCTCCTTCCCACCCTCTCTGATAAGTGGGTGGCATGGGTAACAGACTCTCACTATATTTAAGAAAAGGATCACAGCTGGAAAGGTAGTACTTGTTGCACAGAATTAAACTACAAATGTGTGCAAAGCTCAAAGTCTGCTCCAGCAGAGTTGAGAGGTTGCAGAAATAATTCAAATATACTATACAATGGGAATATCTACCGTAAATAATTTTTTGTGACTTTTTTAATGAAATAGCCACCAAGTTCAGCTTGTGCCTTGTGTCCACTCTCAAGCCAGAAGTGTTAAAAGTCTGCTTTCCTTTACACTTTGGTAAAAAGATTTCCCACTTTATACAGATTATAGTTTGAGCAAAAGCTGTACTGCATTCGCCTTCTTGGTCAACATCAGAGGTCACAAAGTCAGATGAACAAACAGCTGACCTGTTCAGTGGTGCTCAACACTCCTACTTAAAAATAAGTATTGCAAATAAAGTGCCTTTCAAAATGACCATTACAATTTACATGTACAGAAGGGAATTTTATTTTGTTACTCATTACTCATTTTATAGCAATCACATGGTCTCCTGTTATACCCAGGCATGCAAAGGACTGAGCACAAAACGCAGCATTAAGACCTCATTACTTTTAAATATCTGTTTTGTGCACAAATTTAATTCAATCTTTAAAGATTTGAAGCAGCAGTTTCCAACTTTTTTTTTAAAAAGAGATACAGCACTGAAACAGGCCCTTCGGCCCACCGAGTCTGTACCGACCATCAACCACCCATTTATACTAATCCTACACAAATTCCATATTCCTACCACATCCCCACCTGTCACGATATTTCCCTACCACCTACCTATACTAGGGGCAATTTATAATGGCCAATTAACCTATCAACCAGCAAGTCTTTGGCATGTGGGAGGAAACCGGAGCACCCGGAGGAAACCCACGCAGACACAGGGAGAACTTGCAAACTCCACACAGGCAGCTCTCCAGTGATGACCTAAAGTAGCTTTGTTTTATTTGGAGGGCAGTAAAGAGCAGAAAGTGCCAACTCAACTGACTAAGGTACAAAATTTTGGCCACAGAAAACTAGAAGGAGATATGGCATAGTCTGTACAATTGTATCACTTCCCTCATTCTGTGTCTGGTGGGATACATAAAATATACTGGTGAGTGCTTTAAGCATACAAACTCTAAGACCTATTCAAAGAGGAGCAGAGAACTGTTCTCAGTGTCCTGGCCAACATTTATTCCTCAACCAACAGGTAGCACAAATGTTGATGGTCATTTATTTGATTAGCATCTGGGGGAGATTGCTTTATGTAAATTAGCTGCTAAATTTCCTACATTATAACAGTGACTACACTTCAAAACTACTTTGTTGGCTATAAAATGCTTTGGGACATTCTGAAAGGCACTTTATAAAGGCAAGTCAGTCTTTTTTTCATCACAAAGTTGCCCCACTGAGCAACTTAGCAATACAGACCACGCAGGTCCCAGGTTCAATCTACAGTCTGTGCTGAGTTAGTTCTTCTCAGACCAAATGGTGGTACTGGTGCTTCCTAGGTAAGGGAGAGGAGAAAACTCAATCCTGCTCACCATCTAGCAACGCATGTGCTGGAAGTATGCATTTAGGCATCTAGTTGAGAACAGAAGTTAGTTTGGCTGCAACACCAATATGTATCATTAAGGTTCATACATCAATAATGGCCACAGGTGGGACAGCAGAGGCAGATCAGCACCCGGGAAGCTATACCCAAATAAGACCAAAGCTTTCAAAAGAGCAAAAGGTGAAAATGTAAAACTGTCCAAGAGAACTGTAGGGGAAAAAAAAGGAAAATCTTTAAAATGAGCCAAGTTTTGGGCAGAATTGTTTGCCAAAGCTAAACCCCTTTAGCTCTTATCTATAGACAAAAGAGTCAATTATTACATTGGGTTACTCAAATAACTTCTTTAAATTTAAACTAAGATGTCTGGCTGTACTTAGTTTTCCCTACAGGTTACTTCTAAAATTAGGGACAAACCGTAAATGGCTTTAGCATACTGAGTTCTGATGCAACACATATTGCCACTTCCCTTGTTTGGCACAGGCAGGAATTAATAATTTCTTTGGATTGTTGGGCAGCAACAAACACACTTTTAACTATTTACTAAGTTCCTGGGAGAGGTGGGGGGTTGCTGGAAAAGTGGTACTGAAGATGAAGCTATTGAGGTACCTCAACTACTTTTTGGCACTACATTTTGTGAAGAGAGTTGTGTTCATTAAACTATTTTACTTGCCTTTGTCAAAATAGCCTTGCCATTTTAGCTGAATTTTCCTGCTTACCCACATCACTTTATTTTGATCCAAGAATGAACCTTCTCGCTTACCGTTCATTTCACTAGATTTTGTGACCCTCCCCTCAGATAAAGAAAAAAAGAATGTTCAGATGGTCTGTTTATTGCAACTCATTTGAAGTAGAATTAGGTGCCACAGTGCCAAACTTTGTGATCAGTTTAAACACATCATTCAGCATCAAAAATAAGGAAATAAAAGCAACATGTTCACTTATGTATGCTTACCTACAACAGACAAAAATAAAACCACAGATGAGGTTTCTAAAACACCAAAAGGTGGTTACAAGCTTAGCCCAAAGGGAAGCTATTTTTAAACTTAGAACTCAAACATGCTACAGGCCATTGCACATGCACCATCTTTACAACAGAAACACTAGCTCTAAAAAAAAAAATGATGTCTGAAAAATATGGAAACCTCTTCTCTTTACTGTCAGGTGCCCCACTGCAATATTGCAGGTTGAATTCAATTAATGTGAACAGGAAAATCTTGATCCTCAGTAAGTACACAGTACTAAGCAGGCACAACTATGCCAATAAATCTACTCAATCAATGCACACTCCTGAAAATACAATGCATGAGCAAAAAGTGCAATGCCTCAACCAAAATGCAACTTTACTGAATTCTTTGAACGAACTGTAGATGAGGCTAATGCAGTAGATGCAATATATTTTGATTTTCAAAAGGCCTTCGATAAAGTACTGCATAATATTCATGACTAGTCAGAACATGAGGAATCAGGGGACAAGTAGAAAATTTTTTTTTAATTTAGAGATACAGCACTGAAACAGGCCCTTCGGCCCACCGAGTCTGTGCCGACCAAGAACCACCCATTTATACTAACCCTACAGTAATCCCATACTCCCTACCACCTACCTACACTAGGGGCAATTTAAAATGGCCAATTTAACCATCACCTGCAAGTCTTTGGCGGTGGGAGGAAACCGGAGCACCCGGCGAAAACCCACGCGGTCACAGGGAGAACTTGCAAACTCCACACAGGCAGTACCCAGAATTGAACCCGGGTTACTGGAGCTGTGAGGCTGCGGTGCTAACCACTGCGCCACTGTGCCGCCCAATTAATAGCAAGCTGGTTACAAAACAGAAAACAGTGGGTCGGGGTTAAAGGCAGTTACTCAGACTGGAAAAAGGTATGTGGTGTTCAACAAGGATTGGTGCTAGGACTGCTGCTGTTCACAATTTATTTCAACAAACTGGACTCAGGAACAGAAAGTACAATTTCAAAATTTGCATATGACACCAAATCGGGGTGCAATTATAACAGGAAGATTTTTTTGATTTAGAGATACAGCACTGAAACAGGCCCTTCGGCCCACCGAGTCTGTGCCGACCATCAACCACCCATTTATACTAATCCCATATTCCTACCACATCCTCACCTATCCCTATATTCCCCTACCTATACTAGGGGCAATTTATAATGGCTAATTTACCCATCAACCTGCAAGTCTTTTGGCTGTGGGAGGAAACCGGAGCACCCGGAGGAAACCCACGCAGACACGGAGAACTTGCAAACTCCACACAGGCAGTACCCAGAATTGAACCCGGGTCGCTGGAGCTGTGAGGCTGCAGTGCTAACCACTGCGCGTTAATAAACTTGCAAAATGAGCGTGTAATTAGCAACTGAACTTCAATTTAGGCAAGTCTGAGGAGGTGCATTTTGGTAAGAAGAATAAGGAGACCACATACAACTTGGAAAGTAAGTGTTGAAATACAGTCGAGGAGCAGAGGGATCTAGGGGTACAGATATACAAATTATAACCAGTAGCAACACAGGTTAATAAGGCCATAAAAATTGCAAAGCTCTAGGGTTGGCATCTAGGAGGTATAAACTTGAAAAGCAGAGGAGTCATGTTAAACTGTATAGAACCTTGATTAGGCCACACATGGAGCACTGTGAACAGTTCTGGTCTCCAGCCTGAAGATGATGCAGTAAAAATTTACTAGACTTATACTAGAACTGAGGGGTTATACCTGTGAGGCAAGATTGAACAGATTGGAGGATCTTTCTCTGGAAGAGACCAAGTGATTGCCTGATAGAGGTCTTTAAGATTATGAAAGGGCTTGATAGAAATGCTTTCTCTACACCCACCCTACTTGTGGGAGAGACCAGAATTAGAGACCATAAATATGTAATAGTCACTACTAAATCCAGTAGGGAATTCAGGAGAATCTTCCTTACCCACAGTGCCAAGAATTGAAACTTGCTACCAAAAGGAATATTTAAGACAACTAGCATAAGTGTATTTAAGGGGAATTAGATGGGAGAAAGGAAGATTATGTTGAATGAGCTCGATGAAGGGCAGGCGAAGGCTCGGGTGGAGCATAAACACCGACATGGACCTGTTGAGCCAAATGGCTTCTATGTGCTAAAAGTACTATGTAATAAGGCACTGTCAAATTATTTCCATAGGAAAAAGTGAAGTTTCACACAGTTTTCAACAGTTAGCCAGTCACATGCCACTGATCCCCATTTTAACTGTGCAAAATGCCTCACCTTTCATTTCACTGCCACCTTCAACTACAGAAACATTTAGGTGTAGGCAGAAGACTATCAAATGTTGAAAGCACTATTAGTCCTCCAACATCAGACAGATGCAATTAAAAGGAGAGCAACAGTCAGAGCACGAGTTTCACTTGCACCAGAAGCAAGATAAAAGTATTGCTATGACGGAAAAGATTTATTTCTGTTAAATCCCTCAAATAGTATGTCTAGGCACTATTATACTACCGCAATGGGAAAGAGGTAACTATTTTGTCTCTCTTTGAAATTCATACTCAATATATTCAGAGAGAGGAATGTACCTATATTATAGCATGCAGCTGACCGAATACAATCAATGTAAAAGCAAAAGGCACCTTGAGAAATTCAAGGATTATAATTATAGCCATAGAGCCAACAGGTTATTGCTGCTCTGTAGTAAAATCCAGTGGTCTTTCAACAAAAGGCAGTTTCTGGGAGGCAGTATACAAAATACACCTCACAAGCAGCTGCTTTACCACATTAAAAACAGGCCTTAGTTTGCAGTATGCTTACATTTAACCATCACTAGCCTACCACTAAATAAACTACTTTTTATTTAGCAGCCCAATTAGGGTCAAACTTGGGACAGGTCATTGCTGAGTTTTTTGGCAAATTAAAATATTACCATATTCTGTTTTAAAAGGCTACATCCAGAGTCAAACTCAGATGGTAAGTACACACACACACAGTAGAAGTTTGCAAGTGTTGAAAGTTCAGCGAGCAGCCTCAAACATGAAGAATGGCTACTTGGGAGTTAAGGTGGGCACATGGCAACATCTGCATCAGAAGACGACAGAAAAATGAAGTCGGGTGTGGGGGTGGGTGGTGGAGTAAGGAAAGGAGAGTTCAGGGTTAAGAGTGTATCACAGAATTTTTTTTTTTAAACAGTGCAGGAGGAGGCCATTCTGCCCATCATGTCTGCATTGGCTCTCTGAAAGAGCAACTCCTTCAGTTCCATTCCCCTGCCTTCACCCCGTAACCCTGCACATTCTTCCTTTTCATAGAACTGTCTAATTCTTCTTTGAATGTTTCAATTGAACCTGCCTCCACCACATTCTCAGGCAGCGCATTCCAGACCTTAACAACTCACTGCGTGAAAAAGCTTTTCCTCATGTCACTTTTGCTCCTCTTACCAAATACTTGAAATCTGTGCCCTCTAGTTTCAATCCTTTCACGAGTGGGAACAGTGTCTCTCTATCTACTCTGTCCAGACCACTCATGATTTTGAATACCTCTATCAAATCATCTCTCAGCCTTCTCTTCTCCAAGGAAAACAGTCCCAACTTCTCCAATCTATCATCATCACTGAAATTCTTCATGTCTGGAACCATTCTTGTGAATCTCTTCTGTACTCTCTCCAATGCCCTCATGTCCTTCCTCAAGTGCTGTGTCCAGAATTGGGCGCAATACTCCAACTGAGGATAAACTAGTGTCTTATACAAGTTCAAAGTAACTTTCTTGCTCTTGTACTCTATGTCCCTATTAATAAAGCCCAGGATATTGTATACTTTATTAACTGCTCTCTCAACCTGTCCTGGCACCTTCAATGACTTATGCACATATACACCTAGATCCCTCTGCTCCTACACCCCTTTTAGAATTATAACTTTGAAACTGTACCCTGTACACCCAGGCCTAGGTCATTAATATATAACAGATAAAGCAAGGTTCCCAACACTGATCCCTGGGGAACTCCACCAGAAACCTTCCTCCAGCCCGATAAACATCCATTAACCACTACTCTTTGTTTCCTATCACTCAGCCAATTTCGAATCCATGTTGCTACCGTCCCTTTTATTCCATGAGCTACAAGTTTGCGCACAGGTCTGATGTGTGGCACTGCTTCAAATACCTTTTGAAAGTCCATGCACACCACATCAACATCATTGCCCTCATCAACCCTCTGTTGCCTCCTCAAAAAACTTCAGCAAGTTAGTTAAACATGATTTTTCCTTAAGAAAAGTAGTGTAATTAGTGTTTAAGTGACTATTCAGCTCCTGAAGCAAACTTCACACTAAAGTGGTTAGGATAGCAGATGTAAACCTCTGCAACACGAAATGACAATTCTGATACTGACACTTGACAATTTCAGAGATAAAAGTTGACCAACAACCTGCTGTAATCAACAACCTTGAGTGGTAGCAGCAGTACAAGTGGCCTCAGCACCCCTAATTGAAGGTATCAACCTGGGTTCTTACTCCTCACATACATCGAACCTGGCCACAAACTACACAAGTGGGAATCAAATATTGGGTCCACAATCAACCCAGACTCAGCTTGTCTGTTCATGTCCACTCAGACTTGACTATTCCACACTTTCCTGACCAGCAGCCTACCCACTACCCCCGAAAAAACTTTAGCTCCTCCAAAACGCTGCTGCCTGCATCTTAATCCGCTCAAAATCCCACTCAACCATCTGTGCTTGCTGACTTACTCCCCGTCCTCCAAATTAAATTTTTCACACGAGTATTCAACTCCTTTCACAACCTCACCCCATCTCTGTAACCTCCTTCAGCCCATAAGTCCATGTTCCTCCAACTCTGGCCTTTTGCGCATTCCCAACCTCCTTCAACCCACGACTGCCAGCTGTGCCTTCAACTAAGACCTAAGCTCTGGAATTCCTTCCCTAAAGCTCTCTCATTTACAATCTCTCACCCCCATCCCCTTAAACCCTATTTCTTTGATCAAGCTTTTATTCACTCCCAAGTGCCATCTTCTTTGGGTCATTGTCATTTTTTGCATGATTACACTTCTCTGCAGCACCTGAAGACACCTACCTAAGTTAAAAGTGCAAGTGGTTTTTTTTTTTAAAGAGATACAGCACTGAAACAGGCCCTTCGGCCCACCGAGTCTGTGCCGACCATCAAACACCCATTTATACTAATCCTATACTAATTCCATATTCCTACCACATCCCCACCAGTCCCTATATTCCCCTACCACCTACCTATCTTAGGGGCAATTGCTAATGGCCAATTAACCTATCAACCTGCAAGTCTTTTGGCATGTGGGAGGAAACCGGAGCACCCGGAGGAAACCCACGCAGACACAGGGAGAACTTGCAAACTCCACACAGGCAGTACCCAGAATTGAACCCGGGTCGCTGGAGCTGTAAGGCTGCGGTGCTAACCACTGCGCCGCCCTGTGGTTGTTGTTGGCCCACCTCACCCACTGGATTTGCAATGTTTCCTTAACATGCAAGTACGTTCCCTGCTTAGAAGTAAAATCACAGAAAGTTACAACATGGAAAGGAGGCCATTTGGCCTACCATGTCCACATCAGCCAACAAGTAGCCACCCAGCCTAATCCCTCTTTCCAGTTCTTGGTCTGTAACCTTGCAGGTTACCGCACATCCAAGTACTTTTTAAATGTTATGAGGGTTTCTGCCTCCAACACCCTTTCAGGCAGTGAGCTTCAGATTCCCCACCACCCTCTGGTTGAAAGAATTTCCCCTCAAATCCCTTCTAAATCTCCTACCTCTTATCCTAAATTTATGCCCCCTGGTTAGGCCCCTTAACCAAGGGGAATAGGGAATATGCTGAACCTTTATAAAGCTCTGGTTGGGCCGCAACTAGAGTATTGTGTTCAGTCCTGGGCATAAAATTTTAAGAAGGATGAGAGAGTCCTCAAGAGGGTGCAGAGGAGATTTACTAGAATAGTTCCCAGGATGAGGGATTTTAACTATAAGGTTAGATTGGGGAAGCTGGGGTCATTCTCCTTGGAGCAGAGAAGATTCAGGGCAGATTTGATAGAGGTGTACAAAATGATGGCAGATTTAGATAAGGTAGACAAAGAGAAGTGGTCCCTATTAGCTGATGGTACAAGGACTAGGGGACACAGATTGAAGGTTTTGGGCAAGAGATTAGGAGGAAAATGAGGAAGAATTTTTTTGACAGCAAATGGTAATGACCTGGAACACTCTGCCTACGAGGGCGGTGGAAGCGGAGATGAAGGATTTCAAAAGGAAACTGGATAGGCACTTGAGGGAAATAAACCTGCAGGGCTATGGGGATCGAGCAGGGGAACGAGACTGATTGGATTGCTCTAGAATGCCAGCATGCACTCAACAGGCCGAATTTCCTCCTTCTGCGCCGTTATGACTAACCACTCTCTGACTCTATCTAGACCCCTTATAGTTTTATACACTTCAATTAGTTTTTAGTTTTAGTTTTAGAGAAACAGCACTGAAACAGGCCCTTCGGCCCACCGAGTCTGTGCCGACCATCAACCACCCATTTATACTAATGCTACACTAATCCCATATTCCTACCACATCCCCACCTGTCCCTATATTTCCCTACCACCTACCTACACTAGGGGCAATTGCTAATGGCCAATTTACCTATCAACCTGCAAGTCTTTGGCATGTGGGAGGAAACCGGAGCACCCGGAGGAAACCCACGCAAACACAGGGAGAACTTGCAAACTCCACACAGAATTGAACCCGGGTCACTGGAGCTGTGAGGCTGCGGTGCTAACCACTGCGCCACTGAGGGTCTCCCCTCAGCCTCCTCTGTTCCAAAGAAAACAACTCTAGTCTATCCAATCTTTCTAAAATTCTCCAGTTCAGGCAACATCCGCATAAATCTCCTTTGCACCTTCTCTAGTGCAATCACATCTTACGTATAGTGCAGTGACCAGAACAATACTCCAGCTGTGTCTTAACTATTGTTTTATACAGTTCCAGCATAACCTTACAACTCTTTATATTCTACACCTCAGCTAATAAAAGCAAGTATCCCGTATGCCTTTGTGACCGCCTTATCTACCTGTCCAGCCTTCAGGGATCTGTGGACATGCACTCCAAGGTCCCTCTGTTCCTCTACGCTTCTCAGTATCCTACCATTTATTGTGCATGCCCTTACCTTGTTAGCTTTCCTCAAATGCATTACCTCAGACTTCTCCAGATTGAACTGCATTTGCCACAGTTCTGCCCACCTGACTAGTCCATTGTTATCTTCCTGCAGTTTCCAGTTTTCTTCATTAAAAACCACATGGCCAACTTTTGTATTGTCTGCAAACTTCTTAATCACATCCCCTAAATTCAAGTCAAAATCATTGATACTTACTGCAAAAAGCAAAGTACCTAGTACTGAGCCCTGCGGAACCCCACTGGAAATAGCCTTCCAGTCACAAAAACACCTATCGGCCATTACCGTTTGCTTCTCGCCTCTGAGCTAATTTTGGATCCAACTTGCCATTTTGCCTTGGATCCCATGGGCTTTTACTTTCGTGACCAGTCTGTACCCCCAAAATGTTTTTCTCAAGTTATTTACATGATTATGAATGACAGATCTCTCCACTTACACCCTATAGATTTGTAGCACATGAAGGCGTCAGTATAGAACTGCAAGAAGCTTATTGCCACTCTAAGCCTCCAGTGACTAGAACTTTTGAATGTGCTCCAGGTCTGGCTGACTCTGATCGATATGTCCATGTTCATCATTCAAGTGCCCAAAACATTCCTCTGCCATGCCAGAACCATCAAAGATGCAAGACTAACTCATCCTAGTCAAGTTTTATTTAATGTCTCTTGCCTCACCACTTATATTTCACTAACATGGTAAAAATCCATCACCCAGGGCAATGTGCTTCCACAGAAGCAAGGTAGAAGCTGCAACTCCCACAACATTCCTCAGAGAATGTGTCAAAGGGCTTTGACACAACCCCTCAATAGTCAAGTGAAAATTCAACTCTTGGACTAAAACGTAAATCAGTTGAGAAGGCATAGGGCTCTGGAAACAAACTAAATATGAAATACTCTATAACCAATGGTTATAGAAGACTGATATTACAGGAACGTAATTGTCAACATGGTTAAACACTGTACAGAATAAAATAACCGTAACATAATGTAAACTGTGAGGGATGAACGATAATCTGATCTCAGTTTTTCATGTGATTATCTTTGAGACCAGAAAGAAATCAGTTTTGCTCCTTCTTTTAAGTTTTAACTTGCACACCCATCTGCTTCAGATCAGAGCAGAGAATGTCCACAACAGTACTGAAATCACACAAGCTGTTGGAAGGTATAGGTTTGATGGGTCAAATGCCTTTTTTTGTTCCACATTCATGCTCCAGTATCTAATAGATAAACACAAGCAATCTGGATATTTCTAACAGAAATTCTCCTCTAACCTTTCAATAGGCTAAAAGACCTTTTCTTCACCAAAACATTGCTTCCACTCACCACCCCTCCCCAGTGAAACAGCAGTGAAACAACCCTAATCAGTCACAAATGGCATCTGATGTGATTGTGACAGCAGTGTATTTTCCCTTAATATTCTCTGTGCAGCCTTTGACAGTCGCTGCATCGCCTTTCCTCCATTATCCACCTCAATAGGACTGGTTCCGCTCTTACTTAGCAACCTATGGTCAGTATTCTCTTCCTGTCCCACATTGTTATCTCTGGAGTTTCCCCATGTATTTATCCTTAGCATCCTCCTCTTCCTTTACTGTTATGGTTTTGAATCTTTGGAATTCTCTACCCCAGAGGGCTGTAGTTACTCATTGAGTATGTTTAAAGCAGAGATGAACAGATTTCTAAATATCAATGACATAAAGGGATATGGGGATAGTGTGGGAAAAAGGCACTGAAGTGAATGATCAGCCATGATTGTACTGAATGGCAAAGCAGGCTCAATGGACTAGATGGCCTACTCCTGCTCCTATGTTCTTCATTTTCATGCTGTCCCTTGGTGACATCATCCAAATACACAGGTTCAGCTTTCACTTGTACCCTCTCAAACCCTTTACTGGCCTGTGTTGGACTGTTTAACATCCAATCTTGGATGAGTTGCAATCTCCTCCAGGTAAACACCAGGCAGATCAAAGCAACCATCTTCAGCCCCCACTCCATAGCATACCCTTGCCATAGATTCCATCTCCCACTCCAGACACTGAATCAGACTCACTGACAGTTTGCAACTTCGGTGCCTTATTTGACCCCAAGCTGTGTTTCCAGTCCCATGTCCTCACTATCACAAAGACTGCCCACTTTCAGCTCAGTGTACCATCACCCACCTCAGCCCAAAGGCTGCAGAAACCATCAGTGCCTTTGTCATCCCCAGACTTGGCTATTCCAATGCTTTCCTCCATGCTTTGTATATTTCAGCCCATCCAAAACTCTGCTGTGGGTTTCCTAACCCACACCATGTCCATCCACCCATTACTCTTGGCCTTGTTGACCTATTTTGGCTCCCTGTCCTCCAACTTAAAATTCGCAACTGTATTTAAAACCCGGCTTGGCCTCACTCTTATCAAGTTAGCTCTTTCTAACTTCCTCAGAACTCTGTTCATCTGACTCTAGCCTTGAGAGATCTTTCAACACCCCTCTGCCTCACTCTTGTCAACACCCTCCTTAAATTCCTCTTTTTCGACCTAACCCTTTCCAAAGTGATCAATCTCCACATTTCCAGCTTACCTCAAATTGCAGTCCAAAGCATTGCCATCCCAATCCCATCACAGTCCTCTAAATCGCTGAGCTGAACTGCTAGTCCCTATTTCATAGTCACAAACAGTATTCATTAATCTTTGTGGGCCAAGAAACCCACGTCTTGGGTGACATGAAGCAAGGGAGACAGTGAAAAGTAAAGAAAGAGGAAAGGTGTTTGAAGTGACACAAATACATGCAGAGGAGGGGGAATCTGGGTGGAGGCAATGCATGCAAAAAAAATGGAGACTTCAGCATTAAACAGATACAGAGACAAGATACAGTGAGAGTCACATGAAGATAGGGAGACAGAAAGTGGAAGATAGAGAGAAAAAGAATCAGACATTTGTTCATGAACACCAGGCAAGACAGAGTATTTAAGAAAATCACATTGTAAAAGATTCTGTTCAAGCCAAATAGCAAATTTGCAAGGGATGTCTTTACAGGTCAAAATTTATGCAAAAAAAGTTCTGCAGTATGTCATATTAGACTTATCATTCACACCTTCCCATGCAATTGCAGGAGGTGTAATACCTGCCCTTTTTATCTCCTCTCTCCTCACCATCCAAGGCCCCAAACACTCCTTTCTAGGTGAAGCAGCGATTTACTTGTACTTACTTCAATTTCGTATACTGTATTCGCTGCTCACAATGCAGTCGCCTCAACATTAGGAAGACCAAACGTAGATTGGGTGACCACTTTGCGGAACACGTCCGCTCAGTCCAAAAGCATGACCCCAAGCTTCCGGGTGCTTGCCATTTCAACGTACACCCCTGCTCTTATGCCCACATTTCTGTCCTTGGCCTGCTGCTGTGTTCCACTGAACATTAAAGCAAGCTCAAAGAGCAGCACCTGATCTTTCGATGAGGCACTCTACAGCCTTGCAGACACATTGAGTTCAACAATCGTGTAGTTTTTGGACAGAGCTGTTCATTACTCCGCCATGAACACCCTCTCTGGACTAATGCTTTGTCTTTCACCAAAAGCATTAACACTCTCTTTGCTTTTGTCCCATGACATCTTTATTATTTAATCTCTCCTACCCTCTGCCCAATCACACACCTTCCCTTTTGTTCTCTTCCCCACCAACCACCGCTTACAACCAAATTCTTTTCTAACCTTTGCCAGTTCTGATGAAAGACCAGAAACTTTAGCTCTGCTTCTCTCTCCACAGATGCTGCCTTACCTGCTGAGTATTTCCAGCACTTTGTTTTAATTTCATTCTTTGCTGTTTTATTTTCAGACATGCTACCTAAAAATACAAAACTCAATTTCATGTGTCTAGATATTTGCCTTTGCAAAACATCACATTTTCTAGCTTCATTTACGAACTGCCCTGATGGTCTTATTAGGTTCCAATGTTTCATTAATAATTTAATTTAATCTCTCAACACCTCTCACTGCAGCATCCCATCACTGCTTAACTGTTAAAAATGTTATAAAATGTTCTACCAACGTAATTTTCACTTGCACTAGCTGCAAAGTCACAGGCATCTCAACTTTACAATCTGTCAGGAGCCAATAGCAAGAAAAACACAATGTTCATTTTTTGGGCCGTTACCAGTAACACCAATGGTTTCCTTCAGGAGGTTCTGAATTAAATGCAGCCTCCATTTTATTTTAAGCAGCATCTTTAAATTCCTAAGACAATAGCAAATATTTAGACACATTAAGATTTCGCTTGAACAATTCTAAGATAACAAAAAAACTTCTCTCTTTCCAAGGCCATCCAAAGGAAACAAGTTACTCTCAAAAAAAAGGATTGATCATTTGAAATACAGTATCATTCCAAGCCACCCTATACTAAGCTTAAGTAGAAAATGCCACAGTAAATTCACATGCATTCATTCTGATGTTACAATATGCAGCATATTGTAACACTTGTGCCTATATTGGACCTTTAAGCCTAGGAGAAAACAGATAAAAATTAGTAAAAATGGGGAGTCATGGATGGAGCAAGGGAAGCAAGAAGCTTATCATGTTAATCACTTAGATTTGACAAGCAGTCACAGGCTCACCATAAATAGCTCCCAGCATATCACTGTTGAACTGCTATAAACTTTTACAATGTAACACAGCAGAGGATTTAATTTTCTTTTGCAGAGACCCCAGTATCACCCATTTCCATTTTTGGGTGAAGCAATAAACCTCGATCATTATATACCTTACATCTGAAAACTTTACATCATACAAACTCCCTGATTTCAGGCTTTCCCCCCTCTGCTGGGCAATGTTTTATGCTGGAGTAGAGTTTTGCAGGCTCTGGCAGCCTTTCAGTAGACTTTCACCGCTCAAATGAATCTAAGAAACTGGAGGAGTGGGGGCAGTGGGAATAGACATCATAACCTTGTTGTCTCCTGCATCTATTACACACACATGCCAGCAGGGAGGACTGAACAGAAATGGGAGACAGGACCCCGAATCATTCTCCTGTTCTCTCCAACCATTGTCAACTATGCCTTAACCACTGCACAGTTAAGATCCATCAACTCAAGGTTCACGAGAGAACAATTCATCCGGGCTCAGTACCATACCCCACTGTTCATATACCCAAGGGATGGGGATTTACAACTATCTTTACATCCTGAAAGTCAATCTGCAGTCTTTCTTTTGCATCAGAACCGCAAGTTTTCCCACAAACAAAATGCACACATATATAACGTACTTATTTTCTAAAGCAAAAAACCCATTTTAAATGGTAAAACGTGTCTATATATGCAAATAGATGCACAGTCCATGTCCCATATCAAGCTTGCTTTGACATTAAATACAGGTCTTTGGCAGGGCGGGCGGGCAGGAAATTACAGTAAACATTGCAATGTTTTACCCTTTTAATTCAGATCCATACATTGACTGTTTTACATATTTAGATCAAAATATGTACTTTCAGTAACTTAAACATGTAAAATGGAACAGATACTGGTAATTCAAAAAACCAAGGAAAAGATTGCATTCATATTCTAGGAGCTTTGAGTTCACACTATCTCTGACAGTCATCTTTTTATCTGAATCCATCAACCATCTGTTAAGCATTTGTATAAACTTTGGCACAAGGCACCAGCTCCATGCCAATCACCAATGAAAGGGAGGCAGAACCAAGTCCCCTGTTCAGAGTGCTATAGCATTACACTATTCCATAGCAATGTAGGGCAGACAAGCCAAACAACTGGCTGATTCAGTGTGCAGCAATCGGCTCATATTCTACATGGGTCAAATGTCAGATTCTAAACTATTTTGACGAGTACTTTGTCTGCAAGGCAATGCTTTCCTTTTTAATCAACTTTATAAAAAAGTTCTTCACAAATTGGCAACTAAAAATACATAAAAATCAGTGTGCCCTTCCATGGTAATGCTCCATGTAATTCAAATCAATACGACAGCAATAAGCACTGGGTATCATCCAGTGGCACAGCTGCAAAGGCCAGCACCTCTCACTGAACAAGATGAAATTATTTCTTTAAAAGCTTAATTATTCCAAAACAGGAATAATTCAACTGAGTAATCTCGCCACACATCCTGCAATTTTTCAGCTAACTTTCTCCCTTTTCTTATCCCGCACCATCAACTACAATGGGGCTGAGCATCTGACAAACACCGATAGTTACAACATAAGATCTGTACGATGAAGTACAAGTCTTTCTTCTGGTTATTTAAATTCTTACTGATGTAATTTTAAAATGTCCATGTTTTGACTACTTTGTAGAAAATTTTATAGTCTTATTCTTCCTTTTGCAAGTTACAGACTGTTATAGTCTTAATTGCAGTATTTTGGAGGTTACTTTTATCTAGTGACGGTTAATTTATGAATTTTTAAAAAAAGTTGTGTCTACAGAAGACCGAGAGAAGCCATTTTGACTTGAGAATGTCCAATACATAGTTAAATATCTCTGAAGAAAATTTTAAAATAAAAACAAATACTGCTGGAATCAATGTAAAAACATATCACTGTCTGGAACATGTAAACAGCAGTCACAGTTCAAAGTAAAGCTGCAAAATGCAACAAATGCTAAACCACAAAAGTTTCCTGAAGAAAAAGTATTTTATATGCAAACATGGAACTTACATTTACTTAAGAACACGCAAGATAGGCTTTGCCAAAACCTACTCTTACCTGTCATCTTCACCATCCACAGGTTGCATGGACAGTGGCAAGGTCTTTAAAGGAAGTAGCGATGCAGAAGCAGGTAGGTTGGCACTGCTGGCAATTTCCTGGACCAGAGCAGAAGCTGCACTCAGTACACTTTCTCCAATAGCTGCCTGTTGGACATTCAGTGCTGGCTGGTCTGCAGGTCGATGTGAATCTTCCACTGCATTCAACAGGGACTGGATGGGAGCTGAGTACTGGGCAGAGCCTGGCACCATTTTCTGTGGTCCTCCTTGTGCCACAGGGAGGCTTGCCTTTGTTGGTATGGAAGACTGGCTGGCATTCTGGATCAAACTGCCATTTTGCACAGAGGTCTGCGTAGTGGTTTGTTGTGGAACAGTGTTTGCAGGTGCAGTAGGTATACTGGTAGATACATTAGATCCAACACTGGGCAGGTTGGCATTAACAGATTGTGTAGAACTTATTCCAGTTATCTGATTATTCACACTTTGAATAATACACTCGACTCCTTGACCTTGTGATTGTGATGACAACTGTTGTTTTGGTGGCGCCACAGTTACTTGCTGCATAAGCCCTGATGCGCTGGCCTGCTGCTGTATCATTCCACTCTGCAAAGGCTGTCCTACTTGCTGTACGGGGGCAGGTTGAGGAGCACTTGGCTGCAAGCCAATTGGTGTTGACTGGTTAATAGGTGGTGAACAAGCCTGCTGTAACAAAGGGATTGTGTTCCCTTGTTGACCAGTTACCAACTGCCCATTGGCAGCACCAGTAGGTGGCATCATTGCCAAAACATGTCCCACAGGCTGACTTGGTGCCTGTCCAGATTGTACTTGTGCTAATACAGATTGTGCTTGGCCTTGAACAATTTGCGGTTGGCCTGATGGTGCTACTGATCTGACCCCACCACTGCTCTGCTGCATAGTTTGTGCAGAGGGCTGCATTTGAGGGTGCTGTACATATTCTGTAATGACAGCACTTGTATTTGATGACATAATATGCTGTGTTGTCATCTGTGAAGCTGGCTGTTGCTGAGGATACGATAGTTGCTGTGGCTGGGACACAGCTGACACAGTCTGCGAAGGTGGTTGCTGCTGAGAATATGGTAACTGCTGTTGGATTGGGGCTTGTTGAACATTTGTTACATTACTGATACTTGTACGACCAGAGAGGGGAGCACTTGGCTTCTGCTGTGAATGCATAACATCTTGTGAATGCAGTTGTACCTGTGTAAGCTGTGGCTGAGAAGCACTTTGTGGCAGAGGACCACCACTGCTAAAATCCAACTGCTGATTACACAGTGCTTGAAAGGACTGCTGCTGAGGTGCAGAAACCAACCCTGGCTCCCCATTACCAGCATTTTCAATATAATAACCTACTGCACTCAAAGTACTGCTTACCGAACTTCCTCCACTTGTACTCTCCCGTTCCAGATTTGCATCAGCAACAGATTGCTTTACACTTTCCACCGTTCTGTTCACAGAGGTGACTTCAGTGAGAACAGTGACATTTTCCTTGTCATAAAATTCAGTGCAAACCCAACGACCCTTCTTGTAAGGTTCAGTACTGGAATCCAGTTTCACAACTCTAAACCTGGAACTGCCAGCTGCAGGCTGCTGGCTTACTGCAGGCACTTGGCTTCCTGCTGCACTCGTAGAAATTGCAGTATTAGAAGAAGCCCCAATAACAGTGGTAGTACTACCAACAGCGTTAGCATTGGTGCCAGTTGTCCCACCAACGTTGGTATTTACATTACTACTAACACCACTCACTGCACTTACAGTTCTGGCATTACCAAGGGTACTGATGTTGGAAGTCAGTGGCGCAGGTGTACCAACTGAGCTGCTCACTAATCCAGACATGGGTGCACTGATGCCATTCTTTTCAGTACCAGCAGCAACATTTATAGAAGGGATTATTCCTCCTCCTGAAGGTGCAGTAGCAGCGCTGACTATCCCAGGCCCCACCACCATGGCAGGGTGGTGGTGGTGGTGATGATGATGCGGGTGATGGTGTGGATGGAGGCCGTGGATGCTCCCATTAAACAAAGTTGGCTGGTGCTGAGGCAGGCGAGGCTGATTGGGAGACAGGGCGCTGGGGGTCTCCGCGTCCCCGACGTTGTTCAGAGTCTCCTCGGAAGAGCTCCGCTCTGGCTCGTAGTCGGTGGCCCTGGAGACATCCAGGATCTCGGAAGACGAGAGATCCTCGGTGTGAGACTCGTCCAGATCGTCGTAGCTCTCGGTGTCCTCGGCGATGCTGTTGTTGGAACCGGCGTTGTTTTGTGCCGGCGTCACGCTGGTGATTTGAAAGCCACTCTTCTTCTTCATCTGCGCTCCGGCCATAGAGCCGGGGGTTGGAGAAGGGACAGTAGGAGGATGCAGGCTAAGACTCTGCGGAGGATGCGGCCCGGCGGGGGTGGCCGGAGCCGGCACCGAGCTGGGGTTGGTGAGCGGGCCAGGAGCCGACACAACGGCGGGCGAGCGCATGGTAGCCGGTGGGACGTCGTCCGGGTGCGGGCGGCCGGTGGGGGCCCCCATCAGGCTACTGAGCGAGGCCGAGGAGGAGGCGGAGGCGGCCGCACCGGCCGGGTTGCTGCTCCGCCGGGGGTAGAGCGGGTGCGCCATCTTCCTGTCCGCCGCGCTTTCCGACTGGTGCATCATCGCATTTAAAATTAAAAAGACCCCCCCCCCCCTCCACTCCCTCCCCCACCCCTGGTTCCACTCCCAAACAGACCCGACCCGACTGCGGCAAATCAGCCAACTTCAAGCGGGGGCCAAGGGGGAATGTGAGCTGAGCCGAGTTGAACCGAGCCACCCGGCCGGCCGGTGTCTGCTCTGAACCCACCCGCTGTCTCCCTTTCCCTCTCTAACACTGGCTGGCTAAGCGCTGCCCTCCTTTCAAATGAGACACCGCCTCCTCGCCCTCTCCCTCTCCTCCCGCCGCCTCATTTCAAGAACCGCTGCCGACACTTCAGCTGCTCGCCTTTCGCTTCACTCCAGAGAACGGGGCCAAGGCCCCAAGCGCAGGCCGGACTCCACAGACAGCCGAACAGTTTGGCTTCCCACCCCGCCCTCCTCCTTCCTTTAAACACAAACTGAGCGCCGGCAGCACCGCAGGCCCAGGTCCCCGAGGCTGAGGGAGCCGCTCCGCCGGCCGTTTCACCGCATCATTCAAAATTAATATCTATCTGATATAGAGTTGGGGGGAGGGGAATTGCCGGCGTTCTCCGGTCAGGGCCGGGATGTACGGAAAGGCGGGCGCCGGTTGCTAGGGGAGCTGGAGTGGCTGATTCGGCTCCTGCCTGGTGTTTCTGACCGGGCTACTCTTCTCCCTCAGTCGCTGTCACTGGAAAACTGAGTCCAGCAAGATGGCGACCGCGCACGCGCGCCACCGTTCCCCGCCCCCACAGACATAAAGCCGTCTGGAAACAAGGCAGCAATCCCGAGGAGTGACGGAAATTGCCGAGTCTAACACCAACATCCCCTCCACGAGGAGTGACGGAAATTGCCGAGTCTAACACCAACATCCCCTCCACGAAGAGTGACGGAAGTGGCCGAGTCTAACGTTGGGCGGGGCCCCCGGGAGGAGGGAAGCGATCTTATTAAATAAAAACAGAAAGTGCTGGAAATACTCAGCAGGTCTGGCAGCATTTGTGGAGAGCGAAGCAAAGCTAAACTTTCGTCAGAACTGGCAATGGTTCGAAAAGAATTAGGTTTTAAGCAAGTGAATGGGTGGGGAAGAGAACAAAAGGGAAGGTGTGTAATAAAAACAAGAAATGCTGGAACCACTCAGCAGGTCTGGCAGCATCTGTGGAAAGAGAAGCAGAGTTAACGTTTCGGGTCAGTGACCCTTCTTCGGAACTGGGGGAAGGTGTATGATAGGGCCCAGGAGGGGTGAGATTAAATAACAAAGCTGTCATAGGACAAAGGCAGAGTGTGTTAATGCTTGTGGTGAAAGACAAAGCGTTAGTCCAGAGAGAGTGTTAATGAGCAATGCTGTCCACATGAAAAAATAGGCACATGGTTAAAAAATAAAATAACTGCAACAACCCGATGGGCGACATGGAAACGGTGGAGGAGTTTCATTTTTTATTAAAAATCTGACCAATCACTTGAAAGTAAAGGTGGCTCCAGATTTTTAATTGAGTTTTCTGTCCACGTCACGTTGCTGATCATAAATCTTACTGGTGTGAAGTATCTCAGACTTACACAATTCCATATGTTTTAAATGGGTTGTCTCACTAATTACATAACTCTTACTCCTGACATTTCCTTGATATTTGCAACTTTAGGGGCCTGTTAGATTGCGTTTAAAAAGGCTCTCAGATTTGATCACTGTCCCTACAAGTGATAGAGTCACAGCTCATTATGCAAAACACTTCTCATTCAAAAGATGAGGCAAATCATCTTTTGACTCATTGAAAGACTTGCAATTGCATCACCCTTTTCACTACGACCTGACATCTCAAAGCGCTTTATAGCTAATGAAGTACTATTGAAGTGTAGTCACTGTTGTAATGTAGGAAACAAAGCAGCCAATTTGCGCACAGCAAACTCCTACAAGCAACAATGTGATAATGACCAGGTAATGTTTTTGAAATGTTGATTGAGGAATGAATATTGGCCAGGACACCAGGGATAACTCCCCTGTTCTTCAAAACAGTGCCATGGGATTGTTTATGTTCACGGGGGAGCAGGCAAAAGGAGCCTCAAGTTTAATGTCGCATGTGAAAGACCACTTCCAACAGTACAACACTCCTTCAGTACTGCACTGGGGTGTCAGCTTTGGTTTTTATAATTAAGTGCTGGAATGGAACTTGAACCCGGAACCTTGTAACTCAGAGGCAAGCTGCCTTTTCCTTTTTTGACTCATTGTCCTAATAGATTAGCTGCTCATTTTCTGTGTCTTGTCACTTCGTTCTTCACAATGATTGCACTTCAAAAGTATTCCATTGGCTGTAAATCACAACAACTTGTATTTATATATCACCTTTAAGGTAATAAAATGTCCCAAGGTGCTTCACAGAAGCGTTATAAAGCAAACTTTGACACCGAGCTGCATAAGGAGATATTAGCCACTTACCCACTCTTGCACTTTTCATTGAGAACTGTCGGCGAGACATCGGCCGTCTCAATTTTTCTGCTCCTCTCACTCCTCTGAACTTGTCGCACTCTCTTCTCTCAGGTCTAACCCCGACATTGTGATCAAACCTGCAGGCAAGGGTGGTGCTGTTGTTGTCTGGCGTACCGACATCTACCTTGCAGAGGCTGAGCGTCAACTCTTAGACACTTCTTCCTACTTCCCCCTGGACCATGACCCCAACACCGAACATCAAGCCACTATCCACAGGACTGTCACTGACCACATCTCCTCCGGAGATCTTCCCTCTCCAGCTTCCAACCTCATAGTCCTGCAGCCCCGGACAGCCTGCTTCTACCTCCTTCCTAAAATCCACAAACGGGACTGTCCAGGCAGACCCATTGTCTCAGCCTGTTCCTACCCCACTGAACTTATTTCTTCCTATCTTGATTCTATCTTTTCTCCTCTGGTCCAGTCTCTTCCCACTTACATCCATGACTCTTCTGACGCCCTACGTCATTTTGACAATTTCCAGTTTCCTGGCCTCAACCGCCTCCTCTTCACTACGGATGTCCAATCTCTCTACACCTCCATCCCCCACCAGGATGGTTTGAGGGCTCTCCGCTTTTTCCTTGAACAGAGGCCCAACCAGTCCCCATTCACCACCACCCTCCTCCGCCTGGCTGAACTTGTTCTCACATTGAACAACTTCTCCTTCAACTCCACTCACTTGCTTCAAGTAAAAGGTGTTGCTATGGGTACCCGCATGGGTCCTAGTTATGCCTGTCTTTTTGTGGGATATGTCGAACATTCCTTGTTCCAGTCCTACTCAGGCCTCCTCCCCCAACTCTTTTTCCGGTACATTGATGACTGTATCGGTGCCGTTTCCTGCTCCCGCCCCGAACTGGAAAACTTCATCAACTTAGCTTCCAATTTCCACCCTTCTCTCACGTTTTCATGGTCCATCTCCAACACTTTCCTTCCTTTTCCCGACATCTCTGTCTCCATCTCTGGGGATAGGCTGCCTACTAATTTTTTTTTATTATTCATTCATGGGATGTGGGCATTGCTGGCCAGGCCAGCATTTATTGCCCATTCCTAATTGCCCTTGAGAAGTTGGTGGTGAGCTGCCTTCTTGAACTGCTGCAGTCCATGTGGGGTAGGTACACCCACAGCGCTGTTAGGAAGGGATTTCCAGGATTTTGACCCAGCAACAGTGAAGGAACGGTGATATAGTTCCAAGTCAGGACGGTGTGTGACTTGGAGGGGAACTTGCAGATGGTGGTGTTCCCATGCATTTGCTGCCCTTGTCCTTCTAGTTGGTAGAGGTCGCTGGTTTGAAAGGTGCTGTCGAAGGAGCCTTCTTGTGTTGCTGCAGTGCATCTTGTAGATGGTACACACTGCTGCCACTGTGCATCGGTGGTGGAGGGAGTGAATGTTTGTAGATGGGGTGCCAATCAAGCGGGCTGCTTTGTCCTGGATGGTGTCGAGCTTCTTGACTGTTGTTGGAGCTGCACCCATCCAGGCAAGTGGAGAGTATTCCATCACACTCTTGACTTGTGCTTTGTAGATGGTGGACAGGCTTTGTGGAGTCAGGAGGTGAGTTACTCGCCGCAGGATTCCTAGCCTCTGACCTGCTCTTGTAGCCACAGTATTTGTATGGCTACTCCAGTTCAGTTTCTGGTCAATGGTAGCCCCTAGGATGTTGATAATGAGGGATTCAGCAATCGTAATGCCATTGAATGTCAAGGGGAGATGGTTAGATTCTGTCTTGTTAGAGATAGTCATTGCCTGGCACTTGTGTGGTGGGAATGTTACTTGCCACTTATCAGTCCAAGCCTGGATATTATCCAGGTCTTGCTGCATATGGGCACGGACTGCTTCAGTATCTGAGGAGTCGCGAATGGTGCTGAACATTGTGTAATCATCAGGGAACATCACCACTTCTGACTTTATGATTGAAGGAAGGTCATTGATGAAGCAGCTGAAGATGGTTGGGCCTAGGACACTACCCTGAGGAACTCCTGCAGTGATGTCCTGGAGTTCAGATGATTGACCTCCAACAACCACAACCATCTTCCTTTGCGCTAGGTATGACTCCAGCCAGCGGAGGGTTTTCCCCCTGATTTCCATTGACCTCAGTTTTGAGAGGGCTCCTTGATGCCATACTCGGTCAAATGCTGCCTTGATGTCAAAGGCAGTCACTCTCACCTCAGCTCTTGAGTTCAGCTCTTTTGTCCATGTTTGAACCAAGGCTGTAATGAGGTCAGGAACTGAGCGTCACTGAGTAGGTTATTGCTGAACAAGTGCCTCTTGATGGCACTATTGATGACACCTTCCATCACTTTACTGATGATTGAGAGTAGGCTGATGGGGCGGTAATTGGTTGGGTTGGACTTGTCCTGCTTTTTGTGTACAAGACATACCTGGGCAATTTTCTCCATTGCTGGGTAGATGCCACTGTTGTAGCTGTACTAGAACAGCTTGGCTAGGGGCGCAGCAAGTTCTGGAGCACAGGTCTTCAGTACTATTGCCGGAATATTGTCAGGGCCCATAGCTTTTGCAGTATCCAGTGCCTTCAGTCGTTTCTTGATATTACGTGGAGTGAATCGAATTGGCTGAAGTCTGGCATCTGTGATGCTGGGGACATCAGGAGGAGGCCGAGATGGATCATCAACTCGGCACTTCTGGCTGAAGATTGTTGCAAATGCTTCAGCCTTATCTTTCGCACTGATGTGCTGGGCTCCCCCATTGTTGAGGATGGGGATATTTGTGGAGCTACCTCCTCCAGTTAGTTATTTAATTGTCCACCACCATTCATGGCTGGATGTGGCAGGACTGCAGAGCTTAGATCTGATCCATTGGTTATGGGATCGCTTAGCTCTGTCTATCGCATGCTGCTTACACAGTTTGGCATAAAGATAGTCCTGTGTGGTAGCTTCACCATTTTGAGATATGCCTGGTGCTGCTCCTGGAATGCCCTCCTGCACTCTTCATTGAACCAGGGTTGGTCTCCTGGCTTGATGGTAATGTTAGACTTGGGGATATGCCAGGCCATGAGGTTACAGATTGTGGTTGAGTACAATTCTGCTGCTGCTGATGGCCCACAGCGCCTCATGGATGCCCAGTTTTGCATTGCTAGATCTGTTTGAAATCTATCCCATTTAGCACGGTGGTAATGCCACACAACACGAAGGAGGGTATCCTCAATGTGAAGGCGGGACTTCGTCTCCACAAGGACTGTGTGGTGGTCTCTCCTACCAATACTGTAGTGGACAGATGCATCTGCAGCAGGCAGATTGGTGAGGACAAGGTCAAGTATGTTTTCCCCTCTTGTTGATTCCTTCACCACATGCCCAGTCTAGCAGATATGTCCTTTAGGACTCGGCCAGCTCGGTCAGTCGTGGTGCTACCGAGCCACTCTTGGTGATGGACATTGAAGTCCCCCACCCAGAGTACATTCTGTGCCCTTGCCACCCTCAGTGCTTCCTCCAAGTGCTGTTCAACGTGGTGGAGTACTGACTCATCAGCTGAGGGAGGGCGGTAGGTGGTAATCAGTAGGAGGTTACCTTGTCCATGTTTGACCTGATGCCATGAGAATTCATGGGATCCAGAGTTGATGTTGAGGACTCCCAGGGCAACTCCCTCCCTACTGTATACCACTGCTGGGTGTGTCCTGCCGGTGGGACAGGACGTACCCGGGGATGGTGATGGCAGTGTCTGGGACATTGTCTGTCAGGTATGATTCCGTGAGTATGACTATGTCAGGCTGTTGCTTGACTAGTCTGTGGGACAGCTCTCCCAACTCTGGCACAAGCCCCCAGATGTTAGTAAGGAGGACTTTGCAGGGTCGACAGGGCTGGGTTTGCCGTTGTCATTTCTGATGCCTAGGTCGATGCCGGGTGGTCCGTTCAGTTTCATTCCTTTTTATTTACTTTGTAGAGGTTAGATACAACTGAGTGGCTTGCTAGGCCATTTCAGAGGGCATGTAAGAGTCAACCACATTGCAGTGGGTCTGGAGTCACATGTAGGCCAGACCAGGTAAGGACAGCAGATTTCCTTCCCTAAAGGACATTAATGAACCAGATGGGTTTTTCATTATGGTATTCATTATAAGCCCACCGACTCCCACAGCTACCTCAACTATACGTCGTCACATTCTGCCTTCTGTAAGGACTCCATTCCTTTCTCCCAGTTTCTCCGTCTCCGACGCATCTGCTCTGATGATGCTACCTTCCACAACAGCGCCTCTGATATGTTTTCCTTTTTCTTAAACCGAGGATTCCCCCCTCCCGCCCTTGACTGTGGTTGACAGGGCCCTCAACTATGTCCGGCCCATTTCCCGCTCTTCTGCCCTCACGCCTTCCCTTCCCTCCCAGAACTGCAACAGGGTTCCCTTTGTCCTCACTTTCCACCCCACCAGCTTCCACATCCAGAGGATCATCCTCCGCCATTTCCGCCACCTCCAGCGTGATGCCACCACCAAATGCATCTTCCCCTCCCCTCCCCTGTCAGCGTTCCAGAGGAATTGTTCCCTCCGCGACACCCTGGTCCACTCCTCCATTACCCCTGACACCGTATCCCCCTCCCACGGCACCTTCCAATACAATCGCAGGAAGTGTAATACCTACCCTTTTACCTCCTCTCTCCTCACTATCCAAGGCCCCAAACACTCCTTTCAGGTGAAGCAGCGATTTACTTGTACTTCTTTCAATGTAGTATACTGTATTCGCTGCTCACAATGTGGTCTGCTGTACATTGGGGAGACCAAACACAGATTGGGTGACTGCTTTGCGGAACACCTCCGCTCAATCCGAAAGCATGACCCTGAGCTTCTTGCCATTTCAACACATGCCCCTGCTCTCATGCTCACATCTCTATCTTTGGCCTGCTCCAGTGTTCCAGTGAACATCAACGCAAGCTCGAGGAGCAGCACCTGAACTTTCGATTAGGCATTCTGCAGCCTTGCAGACTGAACATTGAGCTCAATAACTTCAGAGCATGACTGGCCTTTTTTTATATTTTATTTTTTAACCATGTGCCTGCTTTTCATGCAGTCAGAGCTGCTCATTATTCCACTATTAACACTCTCTCTGGACCGCAAGCATTAACACATGCTTTGTCTTTGACCCATGACAGCTTTGTTATTTATTCACCCTCTGCTCTATCAAGCACCTTCCCTTTTGTTCTCTCCCCCACCCCCTCCCCTTCACTTGCTTAAAACCTAATTCTTTTCTAACCTTTGCCAGTTCTGATGAAAGATCTCGGACCTGAAACATTAACTTTGCTTCTCTCTCCACAGATGCTGCCAGACCTGCTGAGTATTTCCAGCATTTTTTGTTTTTGTGTAAGGAGATACTAGGCTGGATGACCGAAAGCTTGGTTAAACAGGTAGGTTACATGTTTTGTAATGTCCTGAGTTCAAAAGGCAAGTCTTTATTAAATACTCTCATCACTGTTCTTTGTTGCAGATTACAACATTGTCAAAATTATGGTCACACCATCATTAGCACTTCTACTCTGTCACACATTAAGATAGCTATTAAATTGTATTATTTGCAATTGCATTGATTTAAATGTCTTAAAGAGGAATTCCCAGCCTTAAAAAAACAGTGAAATAAATTACCTTACGAGAGGTTGACGTAACTGGATCAGCACAGTCAATGTGCATATATAGGGAGCACTGCTTGTTAGCAGAACGTGAGTCTGTTTTGAAGAATTATCAGGTAGGCATTATAAACAAATTGTATAGAACCATTTCCTGAGTAAACAATTCTCTGTTTACCATCCACAGCCTAATAGACCTAATTCTGTGTAACACGAATGAAGTTCATTTTTACCGCCAGCAACTCCAAACAACTGTAGTCATTAATCAGATTTTACTGCTGAAGCTGGCAGGAGTCAGCTTAACATCAATGACCAAATAAGTGTGGCAGTAGCTATGTCCCAAACCTCAGTAAACCAGAATAATATCCTATATCCCCATACATCAAATGCCTTAAAGGCAGATTGAAATGCACTGATATCCATCAAGATAATTCTGAATGGTTCTCATGGGAGAAAACCTCCAAAATGATGATTTCCAATGGGAGTGTAGGGGCAAAGATGAGTGTTTTAATTTAGAAGGCCCTGCTGAGGAGAAATCAATAAGGTCCATAGAATTGGCTCCTACTACATCTGCCCTTCCAAATATCCAGTATACTGATTACATTATGACGAGAAAGAATCCACCATAAGACTGGGAATAAGAAATGGGTCTGTTACATCCAGTCGATCATTCATCAATTCATTCTTTCCTACAGAGTTACAGAAGCAGTGTCATTGCTGACCAATGGCCCAGTGGCTGAATGCATCACTCCGTAGCACCGAGGCACCTACATTTGGTACATAAAATGATAGAAATTTACAGCATGGAAGCCGACCATTCGGCCCATTGTGTCTGTGCCAGTCATCAAGGAGCCATCCAGCCTAATGCCACTTTCCAGCTCTTGGTCTATAGCCTTGTAGGTTATGGCACTTCAAATGCATATCCAAGTACTTTTGAAATGTTATGAAGGTTTCTTCCTCTACCACCCTTTCAAGCAGAGAGTTCCAGATCCCCATCACCCTCTGGGTGAAATATTTTTCTCTTGAAACTCCTCTAAAACTCCTAGCTCTTCCCCTAAATCTATCTCCCCTTCCCCCCACCCCCCTCCCCACCCCCCCCCCCCCCGCCCCCCCGCCCCCCCGCCCCCACCACTGGTTCTGGAGCCCTCAACCAAGGGGAAAAGGGCCTTACTATCCACTCTATCTAGACCACTCTATCTTTTTGCACTTCAATTAGGTCTCAACTCAGCCTCCACTTTTCCAAAGAAAACAACCCTAGGCTATCTAATCTTTCCTCATAACTAACATTCTGTAGCCCAGGCAGCATCCTCATAAATCTCCTCTGTATGCTATCCAGTACAATCACATCTTTCCTATAGTGTGGTGACCGGAACTAGACACAGTCCTCCAGCTGTGACCTAAATCGTGTTTTATACAGTTCCAGCATAACCTCCTAGCTCTTATATGCTATGCCTCACTAATAAAGGTAAGTATCCCATATGTCTTTTTGACCACCTTATCGACCTTTCCAGCCACCTTCAGGGATCTATGGACATGCTCTCCAAGGTCCCTCTGTTCCTCTACACTTCTCAATATCCTACCATTTATTGTGTTTTCCCTTGCCTTGTTAGCCTTCCCCAAATGCATTACCTCACATTTTTCTGGATTGAACTCCATTTGCTTCTGTCCCACCCACCTGACTAGTCCATTGATATCTTCTTGCAGTCTACAGCTATCTTCTTCACTATCAATCACAAGGCCACTTTTTGTAACATCTGCAAACTTCTTAATCATATCCTTTACATTCAAGTCCAAATCATTGATATACCACAAAGGGAAAGGGACCTAGTCCTGAGCCCTTTGGAACCCCACTGGAAACAGTCCTCCAGCCACAAAAACTCCATTGACCATTACCCTTTGCTTCCTGCCTCTGAGACAATTTTGGACTCAACTTGCCACTCCGCCTTGGATCCCGTGGGCTTGTACTTTTGTGACCCATCTGCCATATGAGTCCTTATTAAAAGCCTTGCTAAAATCCATATAGAATACATCAAATGTACTACCTTCATCATCCCTCCTTGTTACCTCCTCAAAGAGTTCAACCATGTTAGTCAGACATAACCTTCCCGTAACAAATCCATGCTGACTATCTTTGATTAATCCGCGTCTTTCTACATGTAGATTTATCCTGTCCCTCAGAATTTTCCAACAGTATTCCCACCAACGAAGTTAGCCTAACTGACGTGTAATTACTTAGTCTATCTCTTTCTCCCTTTTTACACAATGCGACAACGTTAGCTGTCCTCCAGTCCTCTGGCACCACACCTATAACCAGAGAGGATTGGAAAATAATGGTCAAAACCTCTGCTATTTTTTCTCTTGCTTCCCTTAACAGCCTAGGACATATTTCATTCGGGCCTGGGGCTTTATCCACTTTCAAAGATGTTAAACCCCTGAATACCTCCTCTATCGCTATGTTAATTTCATGTAATATTTCACAATCCTCCTCCTTGATTGCAATGTCTGTATTGTCCTCTTCTTTTGTGAAAACAGGCGCAAAGTATTCATTAAGAACCCTACCCACATCCACTGCCTCCAGACACGAGTTACCCTTATGGTCCTTAATGGGCACTACTCTTTCTTTAGTTATCCTCTTGCTCTTTATGTATTTATAAAAAAATCTTTGGGTTTTCCTTGATCTTACATACAAATACTTTTTCATACCCTGTCATTGCTTTCCAAATTTCCTTTTTAATTTCATCCCTACACTTTCTATACTCCTCTAGGTTTTCTGCAGTATTGAGCCCTCAGTATCTGTCAATCTTCCCTTTTTTTCTTTATTCTCTCCTTTAAGCTCCTTGACATCCATGGGGCTCTGGATTTGTTAATCCCACCCTTTTTGCTTTTGTCATTTCTTTTGTCATTTAATCACTCCTGCTCCCCACCCTATTGCAACCCTTTTCTTCTTTCCCACCTCCCCCTTTTTTCCTGTCTCTGTACTTGCTTAGAAACTGGTAAGTTTCTAATTTCTTCCATTTCTGATGAAAGGTCATCGAGCTGAAACATTAACTCTGTTTCTCCACAGATGATGCCTGATCTGCTGAGGGTTTCCAATATTTTCTGTTTTATTACAGATTTCCAACATTCGTAGTCTTTTGCGTCACTGTTTAAAAATAAGGGGTCGCCAATTTAAGACAGAGGTTAGGAGAATTTTTTTCTCTGAAGGTGGTGAGTCTTTGGAATTCTCTTCCTCAAAAGGCAGAGGAAACAGAGTCTTTAAATATTTTTAAGGCAGAGGTAGATAGATTCTTGATAAGCAAGGGGGGGTGAAAGGTTATCGGGGGTAGGAGGAAATATAGAGTTGAGCTTACAATCAGATCAGCCATGATCTTATTGAATGGTGGAGCAGGCTCGAGGTGCTGAGGGGCTTACTCCTGCTCCTAGTTCGTATGTTCATATGTTCTTTTCTGAATATGTACATGGCCACAAAATGTAAACATTCTATTTAATGGCAGCTGTGACACACACAGTGATACCCTGGGCTGAATTTTATAAGCACACCGCAAATTGCGCAGTGCACTTTGAAGTTGGCAATCGACTTGCGTGGAGTGGCCGCCGCTGAGCCCCCGTGATATTTTGCACGGGCGCTCATTTAAATAGAGGGGGTGGAACGGCCGCCCCTGATGACGTAGAGGAAGTGGCCGCTCCGTCCCTGACAATGACGTCTGGCTCCACTGCGCAGGTGCTGGTGCCGGCGCC
Source organism: Heterodontus francisci (assembly GCF_036365525.1). Classification (NCBI taxonomy): domain Eukaryota; kingdom Metazoa; phylum Chordata; class Chondrichthyes; order Heterodontiformes; family Heterodontidae; genus Heterodontus; species Heterodontus francisci. The sequence goes on along the minus strand of NC_090380.1, from coordinate 18,238,907 downwards.
ATTTTTAAAGGGCTTCAAGACCTGACAGCTAATGTTAAATTTTAAAGTCACAACCGCATGTAATTTAAGTAAAAAACATTAAAGTAGAGATCAAAGCCCCTCTTCAACACCCGTCCCCCCCGCCCCACAATTTTATTTCCATCTCTCCCCGAAAAACCATTTTTGCTGGTCCCCACCTTTCAACCCCAAACTTTGTACTCTTTGCCCTTCAACCCTTTCCCACCATCCCATCAGCCATTTGAATCAGTTTTCTCCACTCCCCACCCTCCTTCTGACCTGAAAATTACACTCCTCCCCCCTCCCACCAGTGTCTCGCCTCGGATTTCCAAACTGGGATCCAAAGGCACGGGACATCCGGCCACTGGCCAGAATATCTGTGTAGGTGGCCGTCCAGTCCAGGTAAGTTTATTGGCATGTATTAGCATTAATTTTAGTATGCAAATGAAGGCTCCGCCGCTGTGTGGCGGGGGTGCCACACCAAGGCCTTGCCGCTGCCAGTAAAATGCAGCGGGGCCTTCTTGGCATCGGGGGCTGAGGCAGGCTTCTCCCAGAAGAATTTTCCAAGGCCCACCACCACGACCCCCGATGTTGGAGGGCTGGTAAAATTCAGCTCCTAGACACAGAGTGAAAAGCATCTTGAAACCAATCACTAAACATTCAATTCACATAAAGCAGTATTGGGTCTTGCTCTCCCTTGTTAAAACTGCTCAGTACTCAAAGATCATCCTGAAATGCAAAGTGTTACAGACAGGTGAGAGATGATGGGAAAGTTTCTTCCTTTTCCCCTCTTGACTGACTGAAGACAGTGTTTTTTTTTAAGGAAGAGGTGTTTTTGTAACCCCTGAGCGCTTTAATTGCCACGAACAGACAAATGATAGGTTTTCTTGTCAGTTTAAAAAAAAGATAAACGTTTACTATACAACACCCAAAATATACACATCAACACCCATTCTCACACTCATACAAATATGCACACACGCAAGAAAAAAAATTATAAAGATAACATGCGTTCGGTCTGATGATTTTAAAGAATTCTTTGTTAAACTTGCTTTTCCCCAGGGTGAAGTCCTGTTAGGATTTCTGAGGTAGGGTGTTCAAGGCCAAACTCCAGTCTCTGCCTACCTGTAGTTCAAAGCTGGTAATCTTAGGCAGGGTCCTTTCTCTTCAATGGCATAAATGGATCTTCCTTGTCTGCTCAGACTTTCTTTTGGGCCTCCTTATCTCGAGAGACAATGGATACGCGCCTGGAGGTGGTCAGTGGTTTGTGAAGCAGCGCCTGGAGTGGCTATAAAGGCCAATTCTGGAGTGACAGGCTCTTCCACAGGTGCTGCAGAGAAATTTGTTTGTTGGGGCTGTTGCACAGTTGGCTCTCCCCTTGCGCCTCTGTCTTTTTTCCTGCCAACTACTAAGTCTCTTCGACTCGCCACAATTTAGCCCTGTCTTTATGGCTGCCCGCCAGCTCGGAACACAAAAGTCCGAGTGTATCAGGCCTGTGTCCTCAGTACCTTGCTCTACGGCAGCGAGGCCTGGACAACGTATGCCAGCCAAGAGCGACGTCTCAATTCATTCCATCTTCGCTGCCTTCGGAGAATACTTGGCATCAGGTGGCAGGACTATATCTCCAACACAGAAGTCCTTGAAGCGGCCAACATCCCCAGCTTATACACACTACTGAGTCAGCGGCGCTTGAGATGGCTTGGCCATGTGAGCCGCATGGAAGATGGCAGGATCCCCAAAGACACATTGTACAGCGAGCTCGCCACTGGTATCAGACCCACCGGCCGTCCATGTCTCCGTTATAAAGACGTCTGCTCAGACTATAACTTTACTAAAGCTCCTTATCAAAAATCTAATTTCTGTCATGTGACCATAGTTTGTCTTTCCATTGTCCTCATAAATGGTTTCTCATGGCGAGGCCATTGTTAGACAATGGAGTCCAGGTGTTATTCATCCTCATCTCACCTTGATAAGGTGGGCTTTTAACACCCATTCTTTTGAATTTGAGTTTGGAGTCCAAAAGTCTGTAACAGTATTGTCAACCCAATCAGTTGGAGAGAAGCAGTCATTACCACAGAAAGGGTTGTTTACCTTTTAATAATTTCTCAGGGATGTGTCTAGAAAGGTCATTTGTATTTTAATGACTTCTCAGGGATGTGTCCAGAGAGGTCGTTTGTATTTTAATGATGTCTCCAAGACTTGTCCAAGCATGAAAGTTAGCTCAGGATTCTTGTTGTTCTATGTATATTACAAGAAATGTATTCTTTTCAGGTTTACTTCATATGTTCATTTTATATCATAAGCTCGTATTGTGTGGATGTGAGAAAAAATAACCCCTGGTTCTCTTCTCCACCACAATCCATCTTCTGAAACCACCCTCCTGCACCTCCTCCACCTCCAATAACAAGAGCGAGGAGCTTATGGACCCTTTTGTCACAAAGATCACTACCATCCATTCAATTGCTTCCGCTGGTTCCTTCCCATCTCCTAGTCCACTGGGCCAAACTTCTTCTAACGTTCCCCATTGCCCTAGCCCTGAACTCATGTATTTCTCTAGATTCTATCGCATCTCCTGCCATGTTCTCTCCAAGCTCAACCGGTCCATGAGATCCACCTCCTGTTCCCTTGGCCCTATTCCTACCAGACTGACCTTCCTGGTTGCCATGTTCTCACCTCAGTTAACTTCCCCTTGCATTTCAAATCTGTTGTTGTTACCCCTCTCCTCAAAAAATCCACCCTTTACCCCCTGTGTCTTAGCAAACTCCCACCACCTCCCCCCCCCCCACCCCCATCTCCAACCTCCTTTTTCTCTCCTAAGCCCTTGACGGTGTTTTCACCTGCCAGGTCCATGCCCATATTGCCTGTGTCGCCATGTTTGATTTCCTCCAAAGAGGTTTCTGCTGCTGCCACAGTACTGAAATGCCATTCTGTATTACTGTGATCATGGTAAATTGTTCCTCCTTATTCTGCTTGACCTCTATGCAATCTTCGATACAGTTAACAACATCATCCTCCAGTGCTTCTCCTCTGTCCTCCAGCTGCGTGGAACTGGCCTTGCCTAGTTTCTTATCTATCAAATCATAGCCAGAGAACCACCTGCATTGGCTTCTCTTTTTGCTCTTGTACCATTACCTTTGGTGTGCCCCAAGGATTTATCCTTGGCCCCCTTCTATTTCTCAACTACATGCTGCCCCTTGGCGGCATCATAAAAAAGCATTTTCTACGTAGCGGTTTGTAATGTCCTGGAACTCACTGCCTACAAGGGTGGTTGAAGTGGAGACAGTCAATGACTTCAAAAGGAAATTGGATGGCCACTTGAAGGAAATAGACTTGCAGGGCTACGGGGATCAAGTGGTGGAGCAGGACTGACCGAATAACTCCATGGAGAGCCGGCATGGACTTGATAAGCCGAATGGCCTCCTTCTATGCTGTAAATGATTCTATGACACTGACTGTTTGGCGTCTATAGTACATTCCCAGTAATGTGATTGACCCTTTTTAGTTCTTCAGTTCAACCATTCGGCCTCATTTGATGATCCTTCTATCATATCATTCCTCCTCACAGCTATAATTGTTTCTTTAATCAATATTATGATTCCCCCCTCCTTTTTTATCTCCCTCTCTAACTCATCTGAAAACCCTGTAACCAGGAATGTTGAGCTGCCATTCCTGCCCTTCTTTCAGTCATGTCTCAATAATAGCTATATATCATACTCCCACATGCCAATCTGTGCTCTCAGCTCATCTGCCTTATTCCCTAGACTTCTTGCATTGAAGTACATACCTTATTGTCTATTTTCTAGCCTTTGTTTTTTCTGCCTTTGAAACACACTTACTAATTTTCTGCCTTTCATTTCCAAGTTTTCTTCTCTCCCTTTGGAATCTACTCAGGTTCCCATTGCCCTACCAAGCTAGTTTAAACTCTCCTCAACAGCAATAGCAAAACCCCCTCAAGGATATTGGTCCCGCACCCTGTTGAGGTGCAGCTTGTATAGGTCCCATCTCCCCCAAAAGCAGTCCCAATGCTTCAGAAATCTAAAGCTCTCCTCTCTAGCCACATTTTCATCAGCTGTATTCTCCCATTTCTGTACTCACTAGCACGTGGCACCTAGAGTAATCTGGAGATTGCTACCTTTGAGATCCTGCTTTTCAATCTCTCTCTTAGCTCCCCAAACTCTGCCTGCAGGACCTCATCCTTCTTTCCGCCTATTGGTGCCGATATGGTACAGCTGAAGCTTAGAAGAAACTCAAGAGATAAGCTGAGAGGAGCACTGACCATAGCTGCATTTTTGTCATCATTTGTTGATCAATATTGAAGAAGACAGCCAGAATATCATTTCATTTTCTGCAGTGGGTTATTTTGTGACTGATGAGACATGAATTGCTGGGAATGAGTGTTCACAGATTGAATAGTGGATCCCAGATTTTCAAGTGAGACTTCCTCAACTGGTGCTTACTTTCAGCATCAGCAATACAACAGACCTTCATGGATGGTTTATCACCATGTTTTCTTAAATTGAGTGTTACGATCAAGTGAGGAGGGGTCGAAAGACTCCCCTCTTGTCCCTCTCCTTGTTTGACCACAACAGAGTCTATTTCTTTTAAACAGTGGATATGCTTACCAATTCAGTGAGCATTTAACCCTTTATGTGCTATGATCATAAAAGAACCATTCGGAAAGATTTACTTGAGTTTAAACCAGAAAGTGGTTAATTTATTGTATTTAAAACCAAAAACCCGATCTAAGTAAAATAATAAACTATGCTCCAACTTTTACACAAACACATACACACACACACACACACACACAAACATAAGAATCACACACACACGCAAATAGGTTACAGAGTGAAGAAGCATAGATTGATCGGATTAGAGTCCAGAACAAATAAAAGAATATACAGTCTGTGGAGTTTGGTAATTCAGTTGTCTTGCAGATGCACTCGTGGTCCTAAAGTTTCTGGCTGGTAGAGGTGGCCACCTGGTTCAGGGTTTTCTTGGAAACAGTGATGTAGATGGCTTTCTCCTGGGGTTTCTGTCTGCAACAATGATAGAATTGGATATTTTGCAGCCAGCAGGCAGGGTTTGAACTTACAGCATTGTCTGGAGAGAGAGAGAGACCCGCATTTGCGCCCTGCACTGGTCAACCTCAGGTGCTTGTCTGCTATAGCAAAAATAAACTGCAAGTTTTTACACAGATGGAGAGACAGTCACATGATTGTTCAGTGTATTCTCTCTTTTGCAGTCTAATTAGATCATATCTAAATCTCAATCTCTCAGGGTCCCATTGTTTCAGTGTTTACCCTTTGAGGTTCGTCTCCACCAGTGTTAATGTTCCAAGATGACTTTGAATTTCTTGTTAATGGAGGTAAGGCTGGTAGCGCATTCAAAATTTGCAAGCCATTGTTCTGGTGGGAGATTAACCAGACATTCGTCTCCACCTCGATACCTTGGTATATGAGGTATTTTGATGCAAATTGTGGTGGCTGCTTTCTTTTTAGAGTTCAATTCAAGTTCTTTGTCTCCTGCTTTCTTTTTAAAGTTTAATTCAGGTTTCCAACTGATGGATTTAAAAAAGGCACGTGTTCATGACATGAGCAAGTTGTACCCACTTATGGACGTTGATTTGGCCTGATTCAGAGCTGCATTTAAGTAGTCTTTATATCTCTTTTGTTGACCACTCAAAATTGCTTCCATCGTTATCAACGTGGCAAAAAAAGATCTTCCTTGGCATTTGTTCCTCAGACATTCACACCACATGAACTGACTATCATCACCTTACCTTCATGATCAGAGCACCCCTGCTCATCATGCGGGCTTTTTTTTTTAAGGAATGCTGTGTCAGGGATCTTGTCTTGGCATCTGACCTTCATTACTCATCTCTGACAACTTAGGCAAAAGTGATTCCGTTTCATTATGTGACAAGAATATGTTGTGAACTGAGAATGACAAGAAAGGTTGTGGTAGGGAGAGAGGCATTTGGGTCTTTTTATTGTATCCTATCAAAACGTGTGAGAGGCGCTACAGTCTCTCCAGTTATGGGAACGGTATGCACATATTAAATGTATCCGGGTTTTATAGACAGTTAAGAGCTGTGGGGGAGCAAATAATTGTTTTCCAAGTAACAAACATCTAAGATTCTTGGAGGCAGACTTAATAATGAAGGAATTGGTTCTCTTGAGTTCAAAGGAAATAATGAGCTTGGAACAAGGACTAAGGATGGATAAATCAGAGGTAAGAGGTGGTAACTGTTGATTAAACCAGCCCTGAATTTACTTTCCATGTTTCGTAAGTTTGTGGCTAATACCAGTATTTTTGGCGATGGCTTCTGGTTTAGGGCCCACTTCTGTCAGGTTTACACCTTGTAATGACAACACTGTAGTTTCCATCCCAATCTGAGCCCTCTGTATGGAGATTATCATAATATTATTAAGATGAGGATGACTGGTGCCAGAGTCCCCAGAACCGGTGACACGCACTCTCCCTGCACCATGGATAATTAACAAAGAGCTACAAAGGAATACCCATTGTCAGCATAAGTTGAGACTGGCAACGTGCCTTGTTTCAGAACCTGCAGCTTAAAGAAACTTACAGAAGTGATTGCTTACACAAGAGCTTATACATTTTTTCTTTTTTTACCTAGCATCTGGATAAAACTGGACATATCTCCAACAACCTGAGGGCCTGTGAGACCCACCCAGGATATTTTCATTTCCAAAGTCTGTTAGAGGCTCGTCCATTCACAGTGAGAGATTCTGAAACTTGTGTATTGTCATGCACATCGGAAGTACAATGAGACAACAACCATGGACTAACTCTGAAGAGTTATGAAAAACAGACTTTGTCTTTAAATAAAAACATTTATTTTAAAAAGTGAGCAATGCTCCAAAGAAAAAGGGATTAGCCCTTTTTGTATTCAAACTGTCCATCAAAGGTAAAGGACAAATCTTCGAAGCTAAGAGGTGTCAATTGAACCCATCCTACACCTATCCTAAAACATTCCAGAATTGAATGTCTTCTTCTGAAACAAAGAAGGTGTGAAATAGTCACGTCCTGGGCCATTGAACGATCACCATGGGGAAGAGACCAGAGTGTCTCCTAATGGGAGGTGAGAAATAACAGCTTTACTTTTAAAAAGACAGCCAGAGAGAGAGTGAGAGAAAAGCAACATCCTAACAGCTTGTGTTCTGTCCAAACCAGAAAAAGCATGTGCCCTGCTGCAGAATCTGACATCTACATTATACAGCCATGAGAGCTGGAAGTAACCTACCCTCTTCAATTGAACCTTCAATCAAGAGAGAAAGCTACAATCATCTTAGGCCTGCATCCATCAAGAACTTGATTTCCAAGAGAATGCAACAGGTTTATTGTAACCTTTCTCCCACTAAAAGCCACCTTCCCTTTTCCCTTCTTTATCTGTCTCTTCGTGTGTGTGTGAGTGTGTGCATGTGAGTGTGTGTGCGTGTGAGTGTGTGTGAGTGTGTGCGTGTGAGTGTGTGTGTGTGCGCGCACACACGGGAGCGAATGCGTGAGTGGATGCGGTTGCAACAAATACTGGATAAGGTATATTGATCACAAAACAATCGATTTTCTTTTTTAGAAAAACCTACAAGAAAACCTGTCACTGCCTCTTTATTTGGAATAATAAGGCACCAAGGAGCTAAACTCTAATGCAAATAGACATGCTGTGGTCAGTCGAGGAGTTAAACAGTGGGAGCCACCCACGTCACACCACGTGGTCTTAACAGCACGGACATTCCTTGCTTGTATCTTTAATGGAGGAGGAGCAGTACAAGGATAGAGGAGAGTGAGGCAGCATTGGAGGAGAATGCATCCTATGAGGTATTAGCCTCCCACCAAGGCCACCCTGTTTTCTCGTATTGCTGGGTGCAACAGATGGCACTAATGCACTATAATGAACTCCTATACTTAATCACCTAAACTGCCTTAACAGAAAGTGTTACCACTCACTGAACGTTCAAATCATGCGAGTTCAGATGTCAAAGTCAGAAGTTTGGATGTTGCTACAATTCATTCATCCTCTGGAATTCTGCTCCCATTGAGTTCTTCAAGAGAACAAATCGTTTGTGGTGACTAAGCAGACACTTTCTGTCATTGACAATGATCCCATGAACAGTTGTAAGAACAGCGCCTAGGGAGTGCCACAACTCTCCCCATACTGTGATCAGAGCAGTCGTTTGGAGAACTATCGGGACTTTGAAGGGACACTTTTGCTGCCTTGGTAGATCAGGAAGAGCTGTGCAGTATACTCTGGCTTGTGCATTCTGCATTGTTGCAGCCCTGCACAAATCTTCTATCGAAAAAGATCTGGGCTTGGAGATTCTTGGGCTGGTGGTCCTAGCTGCATCAGAGCAGAAGAACATGGAATGGAGCATTGGGAAGACCATCACTCAGAAGAATCCTCAGCGATGGCTTCAAAAGGCATCAGAGATCATATCAATGAAGAATTTCATCTGTTTGCCACAGTCTATAGTTATCATTGATCTCACCAAAGCCTTTGACCTCGTCAGCAGACGTGGTCTCTTCAGACTACTGGAAAAGATTGGATGCCCACCAAAGCTACAAAGTATCATCACCTCATTCCATGACAATATGAAAGGCACAATTCAACATGGTGCCTCCTCATCAGAGCCCTTTCCTATCCTGAGTGGCGTGAAACAGGGCTGGGTTCTCGCACCCACACTTTTTGGGATTTTCTTCTCCCTGCTGCTCTCACATGCGTTCAAGTCCTCTGAAGAAGGAATTTTCCTCCACACAAGATCAGGGGGCAGGTTGTTCAACCTTGCCCGTCTAAGAGAGAAGTCCAAAGTATGGAAAGTCCTCATCAGGGAACTTCCTCTTTGCTGACAATGCTGCTTTAACATCTCACACTGAAGAGTGCCTGCAGAGTGTTCATTGACAGGTTTGCGGCTGCCTGCAATGAATTTGGCCTAACCATCAGCCTCAAGAAAACAAACATCATGGGGCAGGACGTCAGAAATGCTCCATCCATCAATATTGGCAACCACGCTCTGGAAGTGGTTCAAGAGTTCACCTACCTAGGCTCAACTATCACCAGTAACCTGTCTCTAGATGCAGAAATCAACAAGCGCATGGGAAAGGCTTCCACTGCTACGTCCAGAGAGTGGCCAAGAGAGTGTGGGAAAATGGCGCACTCACACGGAACACAAAAGTCCGAATGTATCAAGCCTGTGTCCTCAGTACCTTGCTCTATGGCAGCTAGGCCTGGACAACGTATGTCAACCAAGAGCGACGTCTCAATTCATTCCATCTTCGCTGCCTCCGGAGAATACTTGGCGTCAGGTGGCAGGACCATATCTCCAACACAGAAGTCCTCGAGGCAGCCAACATCCCCAGCTTATACACACTACTAAGTCAGCGGCGCTTGAGATGGCTTGGCCATGTGAGCCGCATGGAAGGTGGCAGGATCCCTAAAGACACATTGTACAGCGAGCTCGCCACTGGTATCAGACCCACCGGCCGTCCATGTCTCCGCTTTAAAGACGTCTGCAAACGCGACATGAAATCCTGTGACATTGATCACAAGTTGTGGGAGTCAGTTGCCAGCGTTCACCAGAGCTGGCGGGCAGCCATAAAGACGGGGCGAAAGTGTGGCGAGTCGAAGAGACTTAGTAGTTGGCAGGAAAAAAGACAGAGGCGCAAGGGGAGAGCCAACTGTGTAACAGCCCCAACAAACAAATTTCTCTGCAGCACCTGTGGAAGAGCCTGTCACTCTAGAATTGGCCTTTATAGCCACTCCAGGCGCTGCTCCACACACCACCGACCACCTCCAGGCGCTTACACATTGTCTCTCGAGATAAGGAGGCCAAAGAATAGTTATCACCACCACCAGAACCCCTCCTCTCCCACCTTCAAATAAAGAACAACTCCTTCAATCCAGTATCTATCCTAGAACATCACAACACATTAAACCTCTTTGGCTCCACACAACCATGCAAGTCCACATAATATGAATGAATAACTGTGTGTAACATAATTACATCCACTTTCCTACATGACTATAATCTCTAAGAATAGCACAAAATTCTCCTTTACTACAAGCAACTCAAAAGTAAACATAAGCCAACCAACTCTTTTCTCACAGCTGCAATCTGAATTACCAGGGAAACAGTTTGAACTTTTAAGACTATTGACCAAAGTCTCCAAACAAATTATACAAAAACAATTGCATGTTGAAGAGCGTCTTCACCTGATGATGGATAGATTAACAACTACGGGCTTACTATTGGTCTGAAGAAGACTAAAGTAATGTATCAACAACTTCCTTGCAAACCATTTGTTGGAGCATTGATCACTCTCGGTGAAACTGGATTGAAATTCGTCAAGGAGTTCACCTATCTTGAAAATGTTCTATCTGATGATGCAAGGGCTGATAAAGGAAGTGATGGCTCACATACAGAGAGTGAGCATGACCTTTGGTAGACTGTCCATGCGTGTTTGGAATCAGTGCAGTATCAAAGTTCCCACTAAACTGTAAGGTTGCTAGTCTGATGTCCTTATCAATCTCCTGCATGGATGCAAAATATTGACCTTCTCTAGAAAGCAGATAAACAGCTGGAAAAGTTTCACCAAGGACACCTTCAAACCTTACTTAGATAGCAGAACAAGATCACCAATTATGATGTACTGGAGTGTGCTGACAGCACCAGCATTGAGGCTATGTTAACCAATATTCAGCTCCACTCAACTGGACATGTTATTAGGATAGATTATGCACAGTTGCTGAAGCAGTGATTTATGGAGAACTGGTGTTCCGCAGAAAAAAGCAGGGCGGATAACAATGTCTCTAAAAGAGCGCACTGAAGATTCACTTGAACAGGGCGACATGGTCTTGACCGTCTGCTCCTCCAATTCATCATTATTTTCTTCCTTTTCCTCATTCTCTGCTCCTGTTGCTGGGATAGAGCTGCAGGAAAAGAGAGTACAGGCTAAGAATATGTGAGCATGACTCCCTTGGAATTAATAAGACAAAGGGGGTGAAAGGTTCTGGCTGTGCACTGTTTCACAGGGATGTTGCAGTGATTATGCAGACATACGGCCCCTTACCTGCTGCCTAAAATGTCCCACTGACCTTGCCGTCACCCATGACCTGAGCAAAGTGCTTCTCCAGCAGCTCCATGGCTTGCTCCTCATAGGAGATCAACATTCCCTATCACCGCACCTCAGTTGGCCCCCTACCTTGCACTGTAAGCAAATTTCACCAGTAAAATGATTGAGTGAATTAGGTGACATTGGACAGCTGATGTAATTGATCTGCTGGTACCACCATAAAGCAATTGCTGTTGAGAAGATGGCAATACATATCTCATTACATCCAGAGTTTTCCTTTCATAAATCCCTCTCCCCTTTCCATCTCCTTCTCCTTCAAGACCGTCCTTAAAACAACATTTTTTTGGTTGACACTCCTAATATCCTCCTTTGGTTCAGAATCTTTTTTTTTATATTATGCCTCTGTGAAAAGCTTTGAAATGTTTTCTGCGTTAAAGTGCAATAGGTTGTTGTGCTATTGCAGTTGTAGTAGTGGTAATAGCTGTCATAACAGTAGTAACAGTGACCTCTTAACCACAGCGCAGTGTGAAAGGTAATTTGCGAAGCTTTTAATTTAAAAGGTGATGTTCAAAGAAGAAAAGGGAGGATGGTTAGTGTGTCACCTTGCCTGCCTTTGTCAAGCCATTAAAGATTATCCAGCAGTGGTTTGCAATTCTGGAAATGAGAGATGTGGTGGCACTATCATCTCCATCCACATGGCATATGAGACACATTCTTGTGACTTCCTCCGTAGGTCACCCTGCAGTCATTCTCTCATTTGCTACATTTCATTCAGGGTGGTTTGTAGCTCACCATCATTAAAATGTTATGATCTTTTTTTACCCCTTCCAAGTGTTACAAGATCTCACGCGAGCCATGTACAGCACATACCCCACAGTTACCCCAGTTTGTCAAAATGTTCACTGCTTACATGCTGCTGCAAATCTTTAGCCATCTCAGCTCTTTAAAGGCCTGCACCTGAGGTTTCCTTTCCCTGTAATGTAGCACTCCTGTGTTCCCTGGGGTTTCCACTCAAGCAATATCAAATGATATACAACCATACGGACCCTGCAACTTATCGTGAGGTCAGCACTTGAGAGGATCATTGGGTGGAAGTGTCACCTCCAAGGTGCAACAACAGCATAAATGATTGCCCAGACCTGGGATTTTGTTGTCCAATTGAAGACCATGGAGAAGATTGAAGATATGTTCTTCAGCCATTGCCCTGGAAGGTGACAGAGTTGCCAGCAGGGATAGTATGTAATGTGGTGGAAGTTGATGAATGTAGGGCAGAATCATCAAGAAAAGAGTAGATAGAGTTAATGTTAAGTGGTAGAAATCATTGATATGAGGAAAGAGCTGGGGAATCCTTGAGTTAATCGAAAAACAGTTAGAGGATAAACAGTCAGCCACAGAATAAATAGAGCAATTTGAGAGGAGACTAGGCAGCCATAAGTAAAACCTTGATGGAGAGCCATAATTTGTTGCAAAATGCATTGCATCAAGCTTAAACAAAGAATTTTGAGATCACAGGATAAATCTGGATAAAGAAAGCCCTTTAGATCATTTGAAGCCATCGTTCAGAGGTTTGTCCCATTAAAACATCTTATTGTTTTTTAAATGAGTCATTGTCCTGGCCTCAAGTGCTATTCCTGTTAACCAGTTCCAGCTTTTTATCATTTTCTGCCTCAATAAATGTTTATTTGCATCTGTCCTACTATTGTCCTTCACATGTTTGAACCTACACACTGCCTCTAGCTTCTGAATGGTCCCATATGCATGCTGACCAGAATTATACACTCAAAGAGATGTCCAAGGCAATGACTAATGACTTATCAAAGTGTTTATACAACAATGAGGCATAAATAAATGACTACAATTTTTCTTCTTTTAAGGTCACCCTTACCACAACATGAAATGAGCACTGGAGCAGTGTGGGAAGAGGTCGATGATCATAGTTTATTAAAAGTTTGGGATCTTCAGAAGGACCCACACTTTAGCTGGTGTGAATTCTTCTAAGGGCATAAAGAGTAGAATTTCCTAGGATAGCTTGAGAAATCTCTTTTGATACGCTCCTTAACATGGCTTCCACCCGACATCCTGTCCTGGTTGGAAATCAGATTTTCCGCCCTCTTCAGCCTTGTGAATTTTGTGGCCTAAATCTTTACGTAATCACTGTTTTTGAATTTTCAGTGTGAACAAATTAATTGCGGTGGTACAATCATCTCAGTAGTCTTTCTCCTTAAAATAATCAATAAACAAATGAAGACAATTTCCTGTAAGACTTAAGGGGTGAAACTCAGCTGTGGTGAGGTGCAAAATGGGCAGTAGTGGATTGGTTGCCCATTAGATACTCATCTAATCTTCCTTTACATGGAAAGGAAAATCATACGGGGTGTAAAATGAGCAGCCAATCCACTACCCCTCGCTTTGTGCCCCAGCCAAATGTAACTTTTACCTCTAAAATTAGTGGTCCAGCTTGATTTGGAATCAATTGGAAAAACAAAAATGTAAATAAACAGTGTTGTTGCCTAAGTAAAGACACACTCCCAGTGGTTCCACTGAAGATAATCACACTGATGCATGCTGGGGCATTCTCCACACTGCACAGTGGTCTACTGGGAGATAATTCCCAAGGCAAGACCACAGGAAAGTGTGTTACCACAATTCAAGAGAGGATCAATTACCTCATCTGAAGAGTAAAAGACGAACTTAGGTTGGACGGTAGGTTGAAAGTAACGTAGATAGGAGCAGTAAGTTATAAAGTGACATTTGTAGATTAATTGAAAGGCAAAACTGTGGCACATGGAATTCAACATGGGCAAGTGCAAGGTCATTCAATTTGGGGATACGAAAGAGAGATCAAGCTATTTTCTAAATACCAAGAAACTGGGAGGTGTGGAGGAGCAGAGACATTTACTGGTCCATGTACAAAAATCACTGAAAACTGGTGGACAGGAACAAAAATTAATCAAAAAGGCTAATGCAATGTTAGCCTTCATCTTATGGGGGCAGGAAGGCAGCGGGATGTAAGTCATGTTACAGTTGTATAAAGCTTTGGTTAGATTGCATCTGGAGCACCGTGTTCAGTTCTGGGCACTGCACCTCAGGATGAATTGCCCCCCCCCCCCACCCCGATTTTGCTGGAGCGGGTCATCTGGGAGCATAGCCCATTAATTAGACCTTTTCCCTCACCCTTCTGCTTGAGAAGGGCTATGGGACATCTGATCAAATTTAATTGAAAAAATTTACCAGAACAGTTTACAACCTGTAGGGATGAGACTCCACGGTTTCAATTGTTCCCTTTCAGCGAGGTTGAGTGACATTGCAGGAAGATGAATCTCTTCATTAACATCCCTAACTTTCCGTGATGAAGTTAATGGGTAATTAATGTGAAAATGCCGCAATTTCTTGAAACATACAAGGAGATTGAGGGAAAGCTGCCAGTAGTGGAGGCTAACAGTGGAACGCTGCAAACTATCCAGCAACTTGCGGTGATTCACAATTCAGGGGGTATCTCTTCTTTGGCACAAATTGCTGGATGATTTACACACTAATGATGGCATGATCATTAATCTCAGTATTATTTTGGCAGCAAAATCTGGGGCAATATAATTGTTCTTAGAAAGGGGCAGTGAAAATTCATCAGAATGATTCTGGGTCTTAAGAGGACAGGTTGAATAGACTGGGCTTGTACTCCTTTAAATATGGAAATTTAGAAGATCTAATTGAAGTATTTAAGATGATTAAAGGATTTGATAGGGTAGATGGAAACTATTTCCTCTGTTGGGAGAGTCCCACTGCTATTTCACAGTTCCAAGCTTCTCATTTCTTGGTAAATACTGTTCTGAGGTTTGCGTAACTTTTTACGTTTCTATCTCTGAGTTTCAGGTGTTAGTTCACAAGCAGTGACAATTGTACTGTATAGTTACATATCCCCAAGTCCTGGCCAATATTTATCCCTTAATTAACATCATTAAAAGAACAGATTAATTGGCATAATTACACTTGTTATGATCCCCATGGAGATCAACAAGCCAAAAGAACTGAATTTACCAAATGACCCCAATAAAAAAAGGACAAGATTTCACTTTTATAACTTTTACTCCAACAATCAAATCAAAATGAACATAAATCAAACATGAATTAACAGAAAAATCATGGTCAATATATATATTACAAATTACACATTATCAGATACACTAAAGATAGATCTAATGAATTTACTGGAAGTCCACTCAGCATATATGGCACCAACTACAGCCACAAAGTTCTTCAAAGCTTTGAACTTTTGCAGGTAGATTTCCAGCTCCTGTCTTCTAAGAAACTGTCACTGATTCTCATCTGACAGCAATTCCCCTTCAACCCAAGCTCCACGGATACGGTCTTCACCCAAAACACTCAGCACTTCAGAACTTCTTCAACTCTGTTCATGACAGCCTTGATGCTGTGAGTCTACCAGTATTACCTTTATCCAAACCCTTCAGTGACACTCTATGGCCAGGTCGGGTCAATCGGTTACTTTAAATAACAGAAACAGCTCCTGGATTCAGACTTCACTTTCTTCAACTTGTTTGAACACCACTCCAGCATGATCTGAGCTTGAATAGCTCTGTGTCCCCTTTATCTAGTTACAGCCAGTTTTAGTTTCCCCAGAATTTTAGTTTCAGTTTCAGCTTTAGTTTCCCTTTCAGTCAGGGTATGTCTCAAAAAAAACAAGCTTTGAAATCAGGGTCAGTGCACCTAACAGAACATTCGACAAGTCATCTGGTCAGACAACAGTTTTCACACACTCCCCCACTGGTCCAGCCGACCGTGGACTCCATCACATACTGTTGATGGAAAGTGTTTGCTGTGTGAAAATTGGCTGCAGTGTTTCCTATATTATAACAGTGATTACTTTACAAAAATACGTCATTGGCTGCAAGGCACTTTGGGACATCCTGAGGTTGTGAAAGGGGCTACTTAAATGCACATTTTTCTTTTTTCAAGGCCACCACCTCTGCTTGCTAACTATGTCCTCTGGAATCTGTATAGCTGTACTGGTGTTTGCAAGTGTTGGTGAGAGAGACACAGGGTGCAGAGAGGTTCTGTCTTGTCCTGGGCCACACCAATGCTGGCAAGCTGCTTGTCCAGAACTACAAAGATAGAAAAAGAACAAATATTAGAATGCCAGCTCCAAACAGAGCTAGTAATCCAGAGACTTGGATTATGGGCGGCACAGTGGCGCAGTGGTTAGCACTGCAGCCTCACAGCTCCAGGGACCCGGGTTCGATTCCGGGTACTGCCTGTGTGGAGTTTGCAAGTTCTCCCTGTGTCTGCGTGGGTTTTCTCCGGGTGCTCCGGTTTCCTCCCACAAGCCAAAAGACTTGCAGGATGGTAGGTAAATTGGCCATTATAAATTGTCACTAGTATAGGTAGGTGGTAGGGAAATATAGGGACTGGTGGGGATGTTTGGTAGGAATATGGGATTAGTGTAGGATTAGTATAAATGGGTGGTTGATGGTCGGCACAGACTCGGTGGGCCGAAGGGCCTGTTTCAGTGCTGTATCTCTAATCTAATCTAATCTAATGCTCCAGAGATATGAGTTCAAGTCCCACTATGACAGCTGGTGGAATTTCAATTTGTCTAAATTAGATGAAAGAGGAAGGGTGACTGTAGAACTATTGGAAACTACTGGAGTTCTTTGAGGGAGTTACTTGTGCTGTGGATGAAGGGGAACCAGTGGATGTTTTGTGAAAGGGAAGTCATAGTTATCCAATTTATTGGAGTTCGTTGAAGAAGTATCATGTGCTGAGGGTAAAGGGGAACCAGTGGATGTACTGTACTTAGCTTCCCAGAAGACATTTGATAAGGTGCCACATCAAAGGTTATTGCAAAAAATAAAAGGTCATGGTGTAGGGGTAACATATTGGCGTGGATAGAAGATTGGCTAGCTAACAAGAAACAGAGAGTAGGCATAAATGGGTCATTTTCTGGTTGGCAAGATGTAATGAGTGGTGTGTCACAGGGATCTGTGCTGGGGCCTCAACTTTTTACAATTTATATAAATGACTGAGATGAAGGGACCGAAGGTATGCTTGTTAAATTTTCTGATGACACAAAGATAGGTAAGAAAGTAGGTTGTGAAGAGGACATAAGGAGGCTACAAAGGGATAAAGATAGGTTAAGTGAGTGGGCAAAAATCTGGCAGATGGAGTATAATGTGGGAAAATGCAAAGTTGTCCATTTTGGCAGGGAGAATAAAAAAGAAACATATTATCTAAATGGTGAGTGATTGCGGAGCGCTGAGATGCAGAGGGATCTAGTTGTCCTGATGCACAAATTGCAAAAGGTTAGTATGCAGGTACAGCACATAATTAGGAAAGCTAATAGAATGTTATCGTTTATCGCAAGGGGAATTTAATACAAAAGTAGGGAGGTTATGCTTCAGCTGTACAGGGCATTGGTGAGTCCACATATGGAGCACTGTGTACAGTATTGGTCTCCTTATTTAAGGAAGGATGTAAATGCGTTGGAAGCAGTTCAGAGAAGGGTTACTAGTCTAATACCTGGGCGGGCTATCTTATGAGGAAAGATTGGACAGGTTAGGCTTGTATCCGCTGGAATTTAGAAGAGTAAGAGGCGACTTGACTGGAACATATAAGATCGTGAGGGGTCTTGACAGGGTGGATGTGGAAAGGATGTTTCCCCTTGTGGGAGAATCTAGAACCAGGGGTCACTGTTTAAAAATAGAGGGGTTGCCCATTTAAGACAGAGATGAGGAGAATTTTTTTTCTCTCAGAGGGTCGTGAGTCTTTTGAATTCTCATTCACAAAAGGTGGTGGAAACAGAGTCTTTGAATAATTTTAAGGCAGAGGTAGATATATTCTTGATAAGCAAGGGGGTGAAAGGTTATCGGGGGTAGGTGGAAATGTGGAGTAATCAGTTCAGCCATGAACTTATTGAATGGCAGAGCAGGCTCGAGGGGCCGAGTGGCCTACTCCTGCTCCTAATTCGTATGTTCGTATCATAAAAACCCATCTGGTTTACTAATTCCCTTTAGGGAAGGAAATCAGCTGTCCTTACTTGGTCTGGCCTGTATGTGACTCCAGACCTACAGCAATGTGGTTGACTCTTAACTGCTCTGAAAAGGCCAAGAAAGCCACGCAACCCACCAAACCACTATCTAGAAAAATAAAACTGGAGGGATCACCCAGCATCAGCCAAGGCACTGGAAACGACAAAGGCACACCCTGCAAAATTCTCCTAACTAACATCTGGGGACTTGTGCCAAAATTGGGAGAGCTGTCCCACAGACTAATCAAGAAACAGCCTGACATAGTCATACTCATTGATTCATACCTTACAGCCAATGTCACTGACACCACCATCACCATCCCTGGGTATGTCCTGACCCACCAGAGGTGGCGGCACAGTGGTATACAGTTGGGAGGGAGTTGCCCTGGGAGTCGTCTACATTGACTCCAAGCCTCATGATGTCTCATAGCATCAGGTAAAAAACGGGCAAGAAAACCTCCTGATTACCACCTATCGCTCTCCCTCAGCTGAAGAATCAGCATTCCTCCATGTTGAACACCACTTGGAAGAAGCACTGAGGGTAGCAAGGGCATAGAATTTACTCTGGGTGGGGGATAACAATGTCCATCACCAAGAGTGCTCAGTAGCACCACTACTGGCCGAGTCTGGAAGGACATAGGTGCCAAACTGGGCCTGCGGCAGATGGTGAGGGAACCAACAAGAATGAAAAACCTATTTGTCCTTGCATTCACCAATCTACCTGTCGTCGATGCATCTGTCCATAACAGTATTGGTGGGAGTGACCACTGCACAGCCCTTGTGGAGATGAAGTCTCATCTTCACACTGAGAACATCCTCCATCATGTTGTGTGGCACTAAAGCCATGGTAAATAGGATAGAGACAGAACAGATCTACCAGCTCAAAACTGGGGATCCATGAGGCGCTGTGGACCATCAGCAGCAGCAGAATTGTATTCAACCACAATCTGTAATCTCATGGTCTGGCAAAACCCCCACTCGCCATCAAGCCGCGGGATCAACTCTGGTTCAATGAGGAGTGCAGGAGAGCATGTCAAGAGCAGCACCAGACATACCTAAAAATGAGATGCCAACTTGGTGAAGCTGCAACATAGAACGACATGCATACTAAACAGCAGAAGCAACATGCGATTGACAGAGCTAAGCGATCTCACAATCAACAGATTAGATCAAACTCTGCACTCCTGCCACATCCAGTCATGAATGATGGTGGACAATTACACAAATAACAGGAGGAGGAGGCGCCACAAACATCCCCATCCTCAATGATGGGGGAGCCCAGCACATCAGTGCAAGAGACAAGGGCAATTAGATATTGGTAACAAATGCTGACCTTGCCAGCGATGCTTACACCCCAGGAATGAATAAAAATAATTTTCAGATGTTGTAAACTGGAACAGTGCAGACATAATGATAGACATGTACTCAATCTAGAGCTCATCCTATATGTCAGTAAGTGATCGTGCACCATGCAGCCAGTTTGTGTTAACAATGATTGGTTTAAAAAATGTGAGGGTGGTCAAGCTTTCAACTGTAAGTTGCAGCTTAATTGTATGCCCTGCAGTAGTCAGCAGTAATATTGCAGTGGAAGCAATGACAGATTGTGTGAAGGCTGGGCCAGCAGTAAATATGGAACAATGTGATCATAAATATGGAACACTAAAACAAGGAGGAGACAGTAGTGTAGTGTTGATGTCACTGGACTAGTAATCCAGAGGCCCGGGATAATGCCCTGAGGACGCAGGTTCAAATACCACCATGGCAGCTGGTGGAAGTTAAGTTCAGTTAATTAATAAGAATCTGGAATTGAAAGCTAGTCTCAGTAATGGTGCCATGAAACTATCATCTATTGTTTAAAAAACCCATCTGGTTCACTAATGCCCTTTGTGGAAGGAAATCTGCCGTCCTTATGTGGTCTGGCCTACATGTGACTCCACACCCACAGCAATGTGGTTGCCTCTGAAATGGCCTAACAATCCACTCAGGTGTCAAGGGCAATTAGGGATGGGCAACCAATGCTGGCCCTGCCAGTGACACCCACATCCCATGAAAGAATAAAACAAATGTTAGTCAACACTTTGTGGCATGTTTGGACCATCTACCTGGTAAATGGCATTATTGGGTGTCTTACCTTGGCAGCTTCCTTGAGGTATGACTTCTGCTATATCTCTTGTCAGATCATTTGGCTGGTGCACAGAGCTTGCGCCTGCCCACCACCTCTTACCAAGCTTTCTGTGCTACTGTTTACTGGGGAGTGCTAAACATGGCAACTTGCTTCACTCAGCAGCATTTCCACTTCACCAGTGACCCAACACAGGGTTGAAATTCTCAACAGGTGCTCACAGAGTATGCTTCCAATCTCCCCATTTGATTTGCTTTCACTTGGATTTTACCAGCTATAAACAGCCTTTGGGAAAGGCTGAAGTATGCATTTCAATTATTTGCAACATTTAGAAATGCTCAAAGAATCCACTCTAATCCCCCAGCCCTCGCACATATGGCATTTAAATATCCCTTTAAATGTTGGCTTCTGTGCTTTTTGAGGGCTCAATGCCTCCAACAACAGGCCCAATATGGGCCGAGCTTCTCCTGCATGTCTAATTAAGGCTAACCTTGGGAAATCCTACAAAAAATTCTACATGGTGGGTGCTGATCTGTGCTCCATTCCCAGCTTTTGTACAGCACTGGCATTGGGAATTTTACCCCACCGTTTATTGTACAAACAAAGCTGTTGCATCTTATCAGGTCAGGACAGTTTGCTTGATCAAAAAATATTCCACAGAACCCTGACATTACCCGTCATTTTAGTGCATGTCTCTGGGACACCGCAATATATTCCTGATCAGCCCAGGGCATTTTGAATGTTACTGAATACAGTTTGCACCTTAAGAAACACAGAAGTATTCACCAAGGCACTTTGTGTTTGGATTGGGATTTTATGGCCTCCTGTTAAAAGGAGCCAGATTGTCGGTCTTTGTACAACAGCCCGTTCACTCAATCCACTTGACCACTCAGCAACCCAATCCTAATAAGGACAGTAAACAACAAACACAAACATAAACCAAAGCAGTTAACTTCTAAAATGTGCAGATGTATCATTTGAAGTTTGGCAGTGGATTCCTGACACTTGTGTTGCTGAGCATTAAGGGAGAAATAACTGGGGAACATTTGGACAGGGCTTTGCATTGAACTGTCCTGCTAGGTTCAGGACTATGTTTTAACCAGGAATATTTCTAACTTAAAGTATTACAGGGTACCTTCTTCGTGGTCCCAACAGGGTGAAAATTTCACATTTCTGCTGATTTGGGTCAGTAACAGTTCACAGTGGGACATTTGCCCAAACTGTTGCATACAGCCAATCCCACCAGCCTGACTTTCCATTTTTAAAGCAAATTAGTTTTGCAATACAATTTCTTGCTCACCCAGTGGACTGTTTCACTTGAAGCTAAGTGGAATTTCTAGCTGCTGCTGCAGATATTTAGAGGGCTGCAGCAGCCATTAAAAGAGAGGCAGAACTAATACTGAAAAAAACACCCAAAATCCATGGAACAAAATTTAGCTTCTTGATTCGTTCTGCCTGAGCAGAAGAATTGCCTGGCTCATTAACAGAGCAAAGATGCTACAGTATGAAATGGGTGCAAAAAGGATTGTTCTGTTAGAAACATGGGCGCAGAAATGAAATAAATAACTATAAAAATGAAAACAGAATGGGAAATGAATTACATTCTGGATGCCCTAATCACCCCTTCAACCCACTTCAACAGAACATTCCAGTTGGTCTTAATTCTCTAGGTGCAAAGCCATGGGAAATGAACTACATTAAGAACCTAGTGCATGCATCACATCCTTTCTCTAAAATGTAACCTCCTCATGTCAAAATTTTGAACAACTCTTTCATGTCAACACTTCCAGCCAAAATTGAGGCGGAATCGGAGGGGAGGCACAGAGTATTGCGATGGGTGGCGTTGGGTGAGGGGGGAGTGCGGAGGGCCCGTTGCTTCCCTGTTGCTGAGCGATCTTCCTTGGGGTGGAATAGGCCGATGATATCCTTCCCGCCCTGAGGCCAATTGAGGCCCTTAAGTGGCCTATTAAAAGACAATTAAGGGCCTCTTCCCGCAGTTGTTGGGATTTTAACAGCGGCGGGGGTGGCTCCGCTATGTGGGGAGAAATCCTTGTAACATGAGGCAGACTGCCTGCGGGCTTGGTTGGAGGGGCGGGGGGGGTCCCTCCTTCTTGGGCAATTTGTGGCCCATGGAGGACCCCCGTCGGGAACCACTTTCCCGCTTCTGATTGACTGGCAGCTCCTGGAGGGGGGAATCTCTGTTTTTAAAGAGACAGGGTTCCAGGCCTGTGAAACGTGGAGATAAAAGCCACAAATTGCCCAAGAAGGAGGGACCCCCCCCGCCCCTCCAACCAAGCCCGCAGGCAGTCTGCCTCATGTTACAAGGATTTCTCCCCACATAGCGGAGCCACCCCCGCCGCTGTTAAAATCCCAACAACTGCGGGAAGAGGCCCTTAATTGTCTTTTAATAGGCCACTTAAGGGCCTCAATTGGCCTCAGGGCGGGAAGGATATCATCGGCCTATTCCACCCCAAGGAAGATCGCTCAGCAACAGGGAAGCAACGGGCCCTCCGCACTCCCCCCTCACCCAACGCCACCCATCGCAATACTCTGTGCCTCCCCTCCGATTCCGCCTCAATTTTGGCTGGAAGTGTTGACATGAAAGAGTTGTTCAAAATTTTGACATGAGGAGGTTACATTTTAGAGAAAGGATGTGATGCATGCACTAGGTTCTTAATGTAGTTCATTTCCCATGGCTTTGCACCTAGAGAATTAAGACCAACTGGAATGTTCTGTTGAAGTGGGTTGAAGGGGTGATTAGGGCATCCAGAATGTAATTCATTTCCCATTCTGTTTTCATTTTTATAGTTATTTATTTCATTTCTGCGCCCATGTTTCTAACAGAACAATCCTTTTTGCACCCATTTCATACTGTAGCATCTTTGCTCTGTTAATGAGCCAGGCAATTCTTCTGCTCAGGCAGAACGAATCAAGAAGCTAAATTTTGTTCCATGGATTTTGGGTGTTTTTTCACAGAGTATTGCGATGGGTGGCGTTGGGTGAGGGGGGAGTGCGGAGGGCCCGTTGCTTCCCTGTTGCTGAGCGATCTTCCTTGGGGTGGAATAGGCCGATGATATCCTTCCCGCCCTGAGGCCAATTGAGGCCCTTAAGTGGCCTATTAAAAGACAATTAAGGGCCTCTTCCCGCAGTTGTTGGGATTTTAACAGCGGCGGGGGTGGCTCCGCTATGTGGGGAGAAATCCTTGTAACATGAGGCAGACTGCCTGCGGGCTTGGTTGGAGGGGCGGGGGGGTCCCTCCTTCTTGGGCAATTTGTGGCCCATGGAGGACCCCCGTCGGGAACCACTTTCCCGCTTCTGATTGACTGGCAGCTCCTGGAGGGGGGAATCTCTGTTTTTAAAGAGACAGGGTTCCAGGCCTGTGAAACGTGGAGGTTAAAAGACCAGAGGATCGCTCGGGGTGGGGGTGGGGGTGGGGGGGGGGGGGTGCGGTGCTGGCGCGGGTGCAGGAAAAGGCCGAGGTGGGAATCCACCCACCTTTTTGGTCCGGCACTGGGAGCCCTGCCTCCAATGCAAAATCCAGCCCTGAGAATGGAAATTTCCTATTTATTGTTGTCAACAGTGGGTTGTCATGATTTAGGCCTCCATCCAGTAGATGGCATTGTGGCAGCTCTTCGGTGTCTCTCACAGAAGGTTCGCTGTTTCTCAGCACACCTCTCAATCTCCTGCATACAACTGGAGTCTTTGAGCTTTAATTTCCTGTAAGTTCCAAATTTTCAGAACCATTTCTGCAGCATTTTCTTAGGTATTTACTTTTCTTTGCTTCCTGTCCCTAATGATCTTCTCGACCTCATTTCTCCTACCCTGTTAAACCTTGTTCTCAAATTTCTGCCAGTTCTACTTCAGCATTCATTCCACCCCAAAACTCGCTGCTTGCTCTCAAATTTCTGAGCTTAGTTGTAAAATTGCTACCAGCTCCATCCCCAGCCCCTTCTCCCCCTCCTGTTCTCAATTTTAATATTTTTGCAGGCATCGACTCTGTGACGCATGCAACCCAGATCCATCCCTTGTCCACCTCAACTTGTTTTCCATCTGCTTTGGTGTTACACCAGATCACAATGCTATTACCTCTCCAAGTCATACAACATTCCAACTTGAACATATGTTGCTCTTCCTCAGCACTGGATCAAAATCCTGGAACTCTCTACCTAACAACACAGTGGGAGCACATTCACCACGTGGCCTGCAAGCAGTTCACGAAGAAGGCTCGTTACCTTCTCAAGGGCAACCGGGGATTGTCAATAAATGCTGGCCTAACCAGCAACCCCACGTTCCATGAATGAAAATATTGCAAGCTCTAGTAAACATTTGTCTGCCTTTTTTTTCACCACTTATTGCCGTTTTTTATTTGGTACCTCTTTTAAACTCCAGTTGTGGATCTTCTCTTTTAAATACTCTGCCCATTTTTTAACTCCCGATTGTCCCTCTTTTTTTTTAAATATTCAACCCATTATTTTGCTTTAATGTCCAATCAGGTCTTTAATATCATGGACCATTTACTGGCACCATTAGAATGGAGCAGTTCAAGTATCTGAATCAGTGCCTGAGCTTCTCAAATGGCTGCTTAAATGCAGACCTTGTTTCACCCATGTACCTTATTGTACCTGTTCACGCTTGGTGTAGGGGCATTAAGCAGAGGTGTCATCGCCCATAGTTACACTGAACAACCCTCTTCTCCAAGGAGCTAATCCTTCATCTTCTCCTACTTAAAGCTGTGTGATACTTGATTGCTACGGAATAAAATCACCACCCACAGTACCCAGGCATGAGTGAGTTAATGTGCGTTATTTCCTGCAGGGGATGAAAGTAAAGCACCTAAATGTCGTAGCTTTATTGCTTGGTGCATATTTGGCTAAAGTTAGGCAGGCCATGACCTTGGCGAACCCACATTTGTAAAGAAAACTCTCATTTCTGCTCCTTTTCTTGTTGCTCTCCATTGCAGTGAATGGGGGTGGGTGCTGTGATAAAATAGTGTTACAATCCCATTAGGGACCGTTAACTTTTAAAAAGAGAAATTTGAATTCCCAGTTTTAAACAAAAAAAACTTTACTGTACAAGAGTTAGACAGAGCAAAGCACAACTAACTTTAAGCTGCATTTGGAAATCACTTATACTCTAAACTTAAAATCTTAATGAAACATGAATACTCTAAACTCTAAATCTCAACAGAACGCCCCAGGCAGGATTTTACCGGCCCCTGACATCGGGGGTCGTGGCGGGGGTGGGGGGGGGGGGGGTGGGGGGTTGGGGGGGAGGTCCGGAAAATGCCTCCGGGAGGGGCCCGCTACGAGCCTTGACGCCAGGATGGCCTCGCCACATATTTTCGGCGGTGGCAAAGCCTCGTGGTGGCACCCCCCCCACCCCCTCCCCTCCCGCCACTCGGTGACAGGGCCAAAATTTAAATATGTTAATGGGTACTAATGAATGAATTAATGCTTTACCTGCTGCCACCGGCTGTCCCGCTCCAATATTCGGGTCGGTTGCCGGGACTCCTGCGCCTTCGGATCTCCATCCGATGCGGGACACTGGTGAGGAGGGGGGCGGGGAGGAGGTATGTTTTCAGGACAGTTGGGGGGGAGCGGGCTCAAACTAATGTGATTGGTGGAGGGGTAAAGTTAGAAGTTTGTGAACTTTGCGGGGGGGAGGGTGGGGGCGGTGAAGGTCAGGTACACAAGGTAAGTATTTTGTGGGAGCCCGCCCCAGCCATGTAAATGAGCTGCCACATTTAATATCGTGGCAGCTCCGCGGAGTAAATCCCATGCGTGTGCCCTGTCATCTTTGATATCGGCAGTGAGCTGGTAAAATGCAGTCCCCCATTTGACATTTACTTCCACCCCAAGCGTTCCCTATACTTTACAGATTTTGTCAATTTGTTCACTTTTCCTGGGACCAATCAAAAATGTACCACAGCTCTTAAGAATTAATTTCGATTTTCCTTAATTTCTCAGCTGTCTTCCAGGTATGAGATCTCATGGAGATTCTCCCGCTTGCATCTGGCTAGGCAATCCTCCAACTCTCTTTCAACAGCTCACGAATCTGGAAATCCAGCTTCAGCATGGAGTTACCCCTGGTTCCTGATGGTCATTCTGCTTCTGAGTCCAGCAGCTTCCAAATCCAACTGCTTTCCAAAAGCCAACTGACTGTCTGTGTCAACAAGCACGGAGATAAAAATGAACACCCCCCAACAGACACCAACAGATAGTAATTTAAACTAATTACCTCTAACTCTAACCAAAACAGCTCCTTGATTTTTGATATCCACATGAATAATGGATATTACTAACAATGACACAGCAATCGCTTCCAGACTTTCTGGTTTGAACTCCCAACTAAACAAGTCCACCTGCTGTTTTATGGCTCTCACCTCTCTAACTCTGTTTCTGTGAGCACCCATGGAGAGATCTTTAAACTTTCAATTTTGGGTGGTCTGCAACCTTTTGAAATTCTTACAGCTACATTATAGTGATGACAGTTCATAATTACTTCATTGTCTGTAATGTGCTTTGGAACATCCTGAGGATGTGAAAGGCATGAGTCTTTACAGTTACACATCTAATTCCCCCAGACTAAAAGTGACGTCTAAAACATTAATAAAAAACCATGAACCAGGTGATCATAACAATAGGGCTTCAGCTATCGTCTTAATGCAGTAATAAAGTGCATATCAACTGGCTCCTATAATGTTCCCTGTTGATGCCAGAAGTCCCTGCAGCATTAGGGTTAAAGGCAGCAGTGACCTCCACTGCCAATAGTACTGTGATGAGGATGGTTAACTATATCTACTGATCCTTGTGAACTAGTAGCTCATTGTTGAATCTGAGCCTCATTACACACTTGTTCTCTATCCTGCTCCATCGGTTACAGTGGATTCACTCCAATTAATATGATCCCAAAGACAAGAGCAGTTCATGTGATCCCAGAAGCAAGACCCCAATTTATATGTTATCCCAGAGTCGAGCACCCAATTAATACGTTACGACCGAGGTGGGAGTAATGCACTGTCAATTCAATCTCAATACTCCACAGGTCGCAGCATATTATTAAAGTTTTCCCACCCATTGGAAAATTAGCCAAATTAAACACTTTACTAACCCCCAGAATAAAACAGACCAAATCAGGTATCTTTAAACAACAACAAATTAACTATTTATTAATAAAATAAATCTTAAACACTATTAAGATAAATTTATGTCTAAAGACCTTATAACTTCTTATTTATCCTAGCTCCCTATTCTCACACATATTCAAAAATCAACAGTTAATCGGTTTTTAAAATAGTGTTTTAAAAATTAGCTGTTCCTTGAGAATAAATAAATAACTGGGTTGTAAGTCTTTGTGGGTTACATTCCTGGTTGATGAGGTGTCCAGATTAGAACAATTAGATGCCACTCAAAGTTTCCATGCAAATTTGATGAACAGTCTTTACTTGACAGGCATTCAAAGCACTTCGGTTGCAGCAGGCATCACACAGTTCTTTCAACACGGAGTATAAAGAAAGGTCTATATTTGGATTTTAAAATTGGTCGTCTTTCAGTAAAAACTTTACTGCGAATTCCAGAAAACACAATCAATCAAGAGAGAGTCAATCTTGAAGCAATGACTTCTTAGATTGGAAGTAAAGAAAAGGAATTTTGCTACCTCCAGCAATACAAGTGTTCTCTTCAAAGGTTTTTTTTTCTCCTTAGACAATTAACACAGCCTGTAGCTCATTGTACAATTTCTGCTGAGAGAATTCTCTTCCTTCAAGGCAAGTACGCTTTGCCTGTCTCCAACTCAAAGCAGATTTAGCTGATTTTTGCACATTGTTAAAAGTTACAGTACACCATGTGACCTCTCTCTCTTGCTGTTGCCTAGGAAACAGGTGCCACACTGTTTCAGGAATTTAAAACTTCTCTCTCTATCTTAAAGGTATACTGTTTTTAACAGAGTCTTAATAGCATACTGTTTTAAACAGAGGAGGAAAAAAATAGTTCTGTGACAGTCTGCAATGACATTGTTTATCGCAGCTATGTGTGTGATTTTCAAGTTAAACAGCTGGAGGAGTAAACTCCATCTGAACAGCCTGGTGATGTTAACTTTGATGTTTTCAAGAAGGTTAGTAGGTTGAGGTCAGTGTATATCAGAATTCCTCCGAGTCTGATATCAACACAGACTTCGAAGTGTTGTAGGGCTAACAGAAGTCCCAATGCTTCCTTTGCAATGGTGGAATATTTATGTTGGTGTTTATTTAATTTCTTTGAAAAATAGCCAATTGGTCTCTCAATGCCTGAAACATCTCCTTAGAGTAATACCGCTCCTACTCTTATATCG
This sequence comes from Heterodontus francisci, assembly GCF_036365525.1. Lineage (NCBI taxonomy): Eukaryota > Metazoa > Chordata > Chondrichthyes > Heterodontiformes > Heterodontidae > Heterodontus > Heterodontus francisci. The sequence goes on along the minus strand of NC_090380.1, from coordinate 18,210,330 downwards.
CTTGTGTCGACAGCTACCTTAAAGGGTCTGTTAAAATTTGGGGCTGCTAATACAGGTTCATTTGTTAAAATTGCCTTCAACTTTTCCAAAGCCACCAGGCACCGTTATGACCACACGATCTTACAAACAAGGGAGTCAAAGGGTATCGGGCGTAGGCAGAAAAGTGGAATTGAGGCCACAAACAGATCAGCCACGATCTTGTAGAATGGCGGAGCAGACTTGAGGGGCTGAAGAGCTTACTCCTGCTCCTAGTTTGTATGTCGTATGTAGTTAAGGGGGCAGCTAGGGTGCTGTAGTTGGGAACAAATTTTCTGTAGAAACCACACATCCCCAGAAATCGTATTATTTATCTCTTGGTCTTGGGGATAGGGAAATCTACCACAGTTTGTACTTTTGATGCCCTTCGTAACACTTGACCTTGGCCTGCAATATGTCCTAAATAGGTCACTTTGTCCTTAGCAAGCTCGCTTTTAGATAAATTGGTCACGAGGTTAGCATTTTGTAGACACTTAAACAGTGCTCTTAAATTGTTTAGTTGGTCTTCATAGGTGTAGCAGATCTCTGTTAAAGGGTTCTTCTAAAAATGTGAGGTTATCCACTTTGGTAAGAGGAATAGATGTGCAGAGTATTTCTTAAATGGTAAGAATAGATGTACAAAGGGACCTGTGTTGTCAATAAGTCACTGAATGCTAACATGCAGGTGCAGCAATCATTTAGGAAGGCTAATGGTATGTTAGCCTTTATCGCAAGAGGATTTGAGTACAGGAGTAGTGAAGTCTTGCTTCAATTGTATAGAACTTTGGTTAGACCGCACCGAGAATACTGTGTGCAGTTTTGGTCCCCTTACCTTAGGAAGGATATTATTGCCAGAGAGGGAATGCAACGAAAGTTCACCAGACTTGTTCCTGGGATAGCGGGACTGTCCTATGAAGAGAGATTGGAGAAACTGGGCTTGTATTCTCCAGAGTTTCGAAGAATGAGAGATGATCCCATTGAAACCTACAAAATACTGAAAGGGATAACCAGGGTAGATGCAGCTAAGGTGTTTCCCCTGGTTGGGAAGTCTAGAAGCAGGGGACACAATTTCAAAAGAAGGGGCACAGAGATGAGAAGAAATTTCTTTACTCAGAGGGTTGTGAATCTTTGGAATTCTCTACCCCAGAGGGCTGTGGAAGCTCAGTCACTGAGTATGTTTAAAGCAGAGATTGACAGATTTCTAAATACAAATAACATAAGGGGATATGAGGATGTGTGGGAGAAAGGCATTAAGTGGATGATCAGCCATGATCATATTGAATGGCGGGGCAGGCTCAATGGGCTGAATGGTCTACTCCTGCTCCTATCTTCCTATGAAAGCAGGGATGGGTATTAGTGGAGCAGGCTTAATTGCAGGTTGTAGTTTCACAACAACCTGGCATACCCTACAAAATTTAATCACATCTTGGTGGAGATGAGGGCACCCATGTGCCCAGCTATTTGGATTTCCTGGACAGTCCTCAAGATTTCCCTACGATATTTGGGGGGAACTAAAATTAGGTGGACCACTGTCCACAACTCCTCTGCAGGTCACTGCGGAGGTCCTCATTTCCTCATTACTACCTCATTTTTGAAGTAATAGCATTCAGGCACTTTCTCTGCCTTTGCCTTAGAACAGGTTATATTCTTTATAAATCAGTGTCTACCTGCTGAGCTTTATCAGGTAGGATCTACTGTACGACTCCTTCTCTTCTAAATCTCCAAAATATCTTTCAGCCAGCCAGCCCTCTGGGTCCTCTGGCTGAATTATTTTCCCAGCTGTCTCTGGCGGAGCTTGCTTAGCCATGGACCTGGTTACTACACTGTCAGGGAATATTCCAGGGACTTGCTCCTCTATCTGTTCCATCTCCTTGGCCTCATTTAGCTGGTCTAAGACTACCGGGGCTGCTATCACTCTAGCCCTACATTGCAAGTAGGCTGTATATAGGCGTATGGACATGTACCCACCTTCGATGCCTTTTACCAGAAACTTTGTCTTTCGCAAGCTTTATCCAGCATTAAGGATTGAGTGGTTTCAGTATCAATGAGCAGGACAATTGGTTTGCTCACTTCGTTAGAGGGAGATAGGGACACCTTTCCATTTAAAACAAAATCCTGGTAGCCATCAGGAATTTACTCCCATGACAGTATTCCTAGAGGGGTCACTCACTGTGGTTCACCTTGACACCTGTTAGGGCACCCTTTCCTGGGCTGTGAATCCCAACAAAACTCACTGACTTCCCCTTTAATTTCCAGCAGTCGGCTTTCACATGCCCTGTTTTACTACAATGGGAACACATGGGGTCTGTGGAAAGCATTCCTACCCTTGCACTTTCTTTCTAGACTTGTAGAGGGCCTCCCGCATTCTCACTCATTCTCCCTTTCACTAGCACCCCATTTTCTGTCAGTGTCCCCCTTCCAATCCTTCCCGGACCTCTCGGGATTATTATGGAAAGATTTTCCTTGATAAATGGATTTATGTGTGAGCTCATAGTTCTCCCCCATGTATTTCGCTACCTTCCCCTTAAATGCATCAATGCGATTCACCTTATCCACTCCGTGTAGTAGCAAGTTCCACATTCTCACCAGTCACCAAAGAGGTTTCTCCTGAATTATTTATTGGATTTATTAGTGACTATTTTATATATATGGCCCCTATTTGTGGACTCATCCACATGTGAAAACATCTTCCCTATGCCTTCCCTTTAAGGACCTTTGAGGTCACCCCTCAAACTTCTCTTTCCTAGACAAAAGAGTCCTATCCTGTCCGATCTTTCCAGTTTGTTATAACTCCCAGTTTTAGTTTAATTCTTGTATTTCATTTCTGTTGGGCCTATTGGAAGGCATGCAGCACCCTGGCAAGTCCCGTAAAGTCTCTGCCAGATGGAAGGAGAGAAGATGCAAAATTAGCGGCTGAATTTTATAAGCTGTTGAAATTGGCGGCGGGTGAAGCAGATGAAGGCCCACCTGCGTACGCCACACGCCAAAGAGTCACTGCAATTCCAAGCACGGCAGTTCATTTAAATAGCTGGGGCGGCTCCCACACCCCCCGTTCACGTAGAGGGGGCTGGCTTTCTGTCCCAGGCAATGTGATCAGGCGCTGACGGCATTTTTAAAGGGCTGTCAGCTCCACTGGGAAATTTAAATTGTTAAAGTTGAATGGAATTTAAAAAATAAATATAACACTTTTGACTTTCTCCCAAACCCCCAATAACAATTAAATTAATTATTTGCCCTCCTCCCCCCAAAACACCCTGATCTTTACCATCTGACCTTCCCCCCGAATCTGCACATGCACAAACTTTCAACTACAACCCATCCCACCATGACCTACACCCCTGATGGCAATTTGACCTCATTTCCCCTTCCCCACACTGAAAAACCGACATCCACGCCCTCCCCACACTGAGAAACTTACCTCCTTCCCCTCCCCACATCGAAAAACATAACTCCTCCCCCCTCCCCACACTGAGAAACCTACATCCTCGCCCTCCCCACACTGAGAAAGTTACCTCCTCCCCCCTCCCCACACTGAAAAACCTACATCCTCGCCCTCCCCACACTGAGAAAGTTACCTCCTCCCCCGCCCCACACTGAGAAACCTACATCCTCGCCCTCCCCACACTGAGAAAGTTACCTCCTCCCCCCTCCCCACACTGAAAAATCTACCTCCTCCCCCTCCACTAACTGAAAAGCTTATCTCCTCCCCCTCCACACACTGAAAAGCTTACCTCCTCCCCCTCCACCCACTGAAAAACATAACTCCTCCCCCCTCCCCACACTGAAAAACCAACCTCCTCCCCCTCCACACACTGAAAAACCTACCTCCTCCCCCTCCATTCATTCAAAAACTTAACTCCTCCCCCCTCCCCACACTGAAAAACCTACCTCCTCCCCCTCCACACACTGAAATACGTACCTCCTCCCCCTCCCCACACGGAGAAGATTACCTCCTGCCCCCTCCCCACACTGAGAAACTTACCTCCTCCCCCTCCCACACTGAAAAGCTTACCTCCACCCCCTCCCCACACTGAGAAACTTACATCCTCGCCCCTCCCCACACTGAGAAACTTACCTCAGCCCTCCCCACACTGAAAAACCTATCTCCTCCCCTCCCCACACTGAGAAACTTACCTCCTCCCCCTCCCCACACTGAGAAACTTACCTCCTCCCCCCTCCCCACACTGAAAAACCTACCTACTCTCCCTCCCCACACTGAGAAATTGACCTCCTTCCCCTCCCCACATTGAAAAACTTACCTCCTCCCCCTCCCCACACTGAAGAAACATACCTCCTTCCCCTCCCCACACTGAGAAACTTACCTCAACCCTCCCCACACTGAAAAACTGACCTCCTCCCCCTCCCCAGACTGAGAAATCTACCTCCTCCCCCTCCACACACTGATAAACTTACCTCCTCCCCCTCCCCACACTGAGAAACTTACATCCTCCCCCCTCCCCACACTGAAAGACCGACCTCCTCCCCCTCCCCACACTAAAAAACCTACCTCCTACCCCTCCCCAGACTGAGAAAATAACATCCTCGACCATCCCCACACTGAAAAACCTACCTCCTCCCCCACCTCACACTGAGAAACCTACATCCTCGCCCTCCCCACACTGAAAAACCTACCTCCACCCCCTCCACACACTGAGAAACTTACCTCCTCCCCCTCCACCCACTGAAAAACTTAACTCCTCCCCCCTCCCCACACTGAAAAACCAACCTCCTCACCCTCCACACACTAAAAAAACTTACATCCTCCCCCTCCACTCACTCAAATACTTAACTCCTCCCCCCTCCCCACACTGAAAATCCGACCTCCTCCCCCTCCACACACTGAAAAAAGTACCTCCTCCCCCTCCCCACACTGAGAAACTTACCTCCTCTCCCCTCCCCACACTGAAAAACCTACCTCTTGCCCCTCCACACACTGAAAAAACCTACCTACTCCCCCGACCCACACTGAAAAACTTACCTCCTCCCCCCTCCCCACTCTGAAAAACCTACCTACTCCCCCTCCCCACACTGAGAAACTTACCTCCTCCCCCTCCCCACACTGAGAAACTTACCTCCTCCCACCTCCCCACACTGAAAACCCGACCTACTCCCCCTCCCCACACTGAGAAATTGACCTCCTCCCCCTCCCCACATTGAAAAACTTACCTCCTCCCCCTCCCCACACTGAAGAAACTTACCTCCTCCCCCTCCCCACACTGAGAAACTTACCTCCTCCCCCCTCCCCACACTGAGAAACTTACCTCCTCCCCCTCCCCACATTGAAAAACTTACCTCCTCCCCCTCCCCACACTGAGAAACTTACCTCCTCCCCCCTCCCCACACTGAGAAACTTACCTCCTCCCCCCTCCCCACACTGAGAAATTGACCTCCTCCCCCTCCCCACATTGAAAAACTTACCTCCTCCCCCTCCCCACACTGAAGAAACTTACCTCCTCCCCCTCCCCACATTGAAAAACTTACCTCCTCCCCCCTCCCCACACTGAAAACCCGACCTACTCCCCCTCCCCACACTGAAGAAACTTACCTCCTCCCCCACCCCACATTGAAAAATTTACCTCCTCCCCCTCCCCACACTGAAGAAACTTACCTCCTCCCCCTCCCCACACTGAGAAACTTACCTCAACCCTCCCCACACTGAAAAACTGACCTCCTCCCCCTCCCCACACTGAGAAACTTACCTCCTCCCCCTCCCCACACTGAAGAAACTTACCTCCTCCCCCTCCCCACACTGAGAAACTTACCTCAACCCTCCCCACACTGAAAAACTGACCTCCTCCCCCTCCCCACACTGAGAAACTTACCTCCTCCCCCTCCCCACACTGAAAAATTTACCTCCTCCCCCTCCCCAGACTGAGAAACCTACCTCCTCCCACTCCACACACTGATAAACTTACCTCCTCACCCTCCCCACACTGAAAAACCTACCTCCTCCCCCTCCCCACACTGAAAAACCTACCTCCTCCCCCTCCCCACACTGAGAAATTTACATCCTTCCCCCTCCCCACACTGAAAGACCGACCTCCTCCCCCTCCCCACACTGAAAAAACCTACCTCCTACACCTCCCCAGACTGAGAAAATAACATCCTCGACCATCCCCACACTGAAAAACCTACCTCCTCCCCCGCCTCACACTGAGAAACCTACATCCTCGCCCTCCCCACACTGAAAAACCTACCTCCACCCCCTCCACACACTGAGAAACTTACCTCCTCCCCCTCCACCCACTGAAAAACTTAACTCCTCCCCCCTCCCCACACTGAAAAACCAACCTCCTCACCCTCCACACACTAAAAAAACTTACATCCTCCCCCTCCACTCACTCAAATACTTAACTCCTCCCCCCTCCCCACACTGAAAATCCGACCTCCTCCCCCTCCACACACTGAAAAAAGTACCTCCTCCCCCTCCCCACACGGAGAAAATTACTTCCTGCCCCCTCCCCACACTGAGAAACTTACCTCCTCTCCCCTCCCCACACTGAAAAACCTACCTCTTGCTCCTCCACACACTGAAAAAACCTACCTACTCCCCCGACCCACACTGAAAAACTTACCTCCTCCCCCCTCCCCACTCTGAAAAACCTACCTACTCCCCCTCCCCACACTGAGAAACTTACCTCCTCCCCCTCCCCACACTGAGAAACTTACCTCCTCCCCCCTCCCCACACTGAAAAACCGACCTACTCCCCTTCCCCACACTGAGAAATTGACCTCCTTCCCCTCCCCACATTGAAAAACTTACCTCCTCCCCCTCCCCACACTGAAGAAACTTACCTCCTCCCCCTCCCCACACTGAGAAACTTACCTCAACCCTCCCCACATTGAAAAACTTACCTCCTCCCCCACCCCACATTGAAAAATTTACCTCCTCCCCCTCCCCACACTGAAGAAACTTACCTCCTCCCCCTCCCCACACTGAGAAACTTACCTCAACCCTCCCCACACTGAAAAACTGACCTCCTCCCCCTCCCCACACTGAGAAACTTACCTCCTCCCCCTCCCCACACTGAGAAACTGACCTCCTCCCCCTCCCCACACTGAAGAAACTTACCTCCTCCCCCTCCCCACACTGAGAAACTTACCTCAACCCTCCCCACACTGAAAAACTGACCTCCTCCCCCTCCCCACACTGAGACACTTACCTCCTCCCCCTCCCCACACTGAAAAACATACCTCCTCCCCCTCCCCACACTGAAAAACCTACCTCCTCCCCCTCCCCACACTGAGAAACTTACCTCAACCCTCCCCACACTGAAAAACTGACCTCCTCCCCCTCCCCACACTGAGACACTTACCTCCTCCCCCTCCCCACACTGAAAAACATACCTCCTCCCCCTCCCCACACTGAAAAACCTACCTCCTCCCCCTCCCCACACTGAGAAACTTACCTCAACCCTCCCCACACTGAAAAACTGACCTCCTCCCCCTCCCCACACTGAGAAACTTACCTCCTCCCCCTCCCCACACTGAAGAAACTTACCTCCTCCCCCTCCCCACACTGAGAAACTTACCTCAACCCTCCCCACACTGAAAAACTGACCTCCTCCCCCTCCCCACACTGAGAAACTTACCTCCACCCCCTCCCCACACTGAAAAATTTACCTCCTCCCCCTCCCCAGACTGAGAAACCTACCTCCTCCCACTCCACACACTGATAAACTTACCTCCTCACCCTCCCCACACTGAAAAACCTACCTCCTCCCCCTCCCCACACTGAAAAACCTACCTCCTCCCCCTCCCCACACTGAGAAATTTACATCCTTCCCCCTCCCCACACTGAAAGACCGACCTCCTCCCCCTCCCCACACTGAAAAAACCTACCTCCTACACCTCCCCAGACTGAGAAAATAACATCCTCGACCATCCCCACACTGAAAAACCTACCTCCTCCCCCGCCTCACACTGAGAAACCTACATCCTCGCCCTCCCCACACTGAAAAACCTACCTCCTCCCCCTCCACACACTGAGAAACTTACCTCCTCCCCCTCCACCCACTGAAAAGCTTAACTCCTCCCCCCTCCCCACACTGAAAAACCAACCTCCTCACCCTCCACACACTAAAAAAACTTACATCCTCCCCCTCCACTCACTCAAATACTTAACTCCTCCCCCCTACCCACACTGAAAATCCGACCTCTTCCCCCTCCACACACTGAAAAACGTACCTCCTCCCCCTCCCCACACGGAGAAAATTACCTCCTGCCCCCTCCCCACACTGAGAAACTTACCTCCTCCCCCCTCCCCACACTGAAAAACCTACCTCTTGCCCCTCCACACAGAGAAAAAACCTACCTACTCCCCTGACCCACACTGAAAAACTTACCTCCTCCCCCTCCCCACTCTGAAAAACCTACCTACTCCCCCTCCCCACACTGAGAAACTTACCTCCTCCCCCTCCCCACACTGAGAATCTTACCTCCTCCCCCCTCCCCACACTTGAAAAACCGACCTACTCCCCCTCCCCACACTGAGAAATTGACCTCCTTCCCCTCCCCACATTGAAAAACTTACCTCCTCCCCCTCCCCACACTGAAGAAACTTACCTCCTCCCCCTCCCCACACTGAGAAACTTACCTCCTCCCCCTCCCCACACTGAGAAACTTACCTCCTCCCCCCTCCCCACACTGAAAAACCGACCTACTCCCCCTCCCCACATTGAAAAACGTACCTCCTCCCCCTCCCCACACTGAAGAAACTGACCTCCTCCCCCTCCCCACACTGAAGAAACTTACCTCCTCCCCCTCCCCACACTGAGAAACTTACCTCAACCCTCCCCACACTGAAAAACTGACCTCCTCCCCCTCCCCACACTGAGACACTTACCTCCTCCCCCTCCCCACACTGAAAAACATACCTCCTCCCCCTCCCCACACTGAAAAACCTACCTACTCCCCCTCCCTACACTGAGAAATTGACCACCTTCCCCTCCCCACATTGAAAAACTTATCTCCTCCCCCTCCCCACACTGAGAAACTTACCTCAGCCCTCCCCACACTGAAAAACCTACCTACTCGCCCGACCCACACTGAAAAACCTACCTCCTCCCCCTCACCACACTGAGAAACTTACCTCAGCCCTCCCCACACTGAAAAACCTACCTACTCGCCCGACCCACACTGAAAAACCTACCTCCTCCCCCTCACCACACTGAGAAACTTAGCTCAACCCTCCACACACTGAAAAACTGACCTCCTCCCCCTCCCCACAATGAGAAACTTACCTCCTCACCCCTCCCCACACTGAAAAACCTACCTACTCCCCCTCCCCACACTGAGAAACTTACCTCCTCCCCCTCCCCACACTGAGAAACTTACCTCCTCCCCCCTCCCCACACTGAAAAATCTACCTAATCCCCCTCCCCACACTGAGAAACGTACCTCCTCCCCCTCCCCACACTGAAGAAACTTACCTCCTCCCCCTCCCCACACTGAAAAACTGACCTCCTCCCCCTCCCCACACTGAAAAACCTACCTACTCCCCCTCCCCACACTGAAAAACCAACCTCCTCACCCTCCACACACTAAAAAAACTTACATCCTCCCCCTCCACTCACTCAAATACTTAACTCCTCCCCCCTACCCACACTGAAAATCCGACCTCCTCCCCCTCCCCACACTGAGAAACTTACCTCCTCCCCCCTCCCCACACTGAAAAACCTACCTACTCCCCCTCCCCACACTGAGAAACTTACCTACTCCCCCTCCCCACACTTAAGAAACTTACCTCCTCCCCCTCCCCACACTGAGAAACTTACCTCCTCCCCCTCCCCACACTGAGAAACTTACCTCCTCCCCCTCCCCACACTGAAAAACTTACCTCCTCCCCTTCCACACACTGAAAAACGTACCTCCTCCCCCTCCACCCATTGAAAAACGTACCTCCTCCCCCTCCACACACCGAAAAGATTACCTCCTCCCCTTCCACACACTGAAAAACCTACTCCTCCCCCTCCCCACACTGAGAAACTTACCTCCTCCCCCCTCCCCACACTGAAAAATCTACCTACTCCCCCTCCCCACACTGAAAAACGTACGTACTCCCCCTCCCCACACTGAGAAATTGACCTCCTTCCCCTCCCCACATTGAAAAACTTACCTCCTCCCCCTCCCCACACTGAGAAACTGACCTCAACCCTCCCCACACTGAGAAACCTACCTCCTCCCCCCTCCGCACACTGAAAAAAGTACCTCCTCCCCCTCCACCCACTGAAAAACTTAACTAATCCCCCCTCCCCACACTGAAAAACCAACCTCCTCACCCTCCACACACTAAAAAAACTTACATCCTCCCCCTCCACTCACTCAAATACTTAACTCCTCCCCCCTACCCACACTGAAAATCCGACCTCCTCCCCCTCCACACACTGAAAAACGTACCTCCTCCCCCTCCCCACACGGAGAAAATTACCTCCTGCCCCCTCCCCACACTGAGAAACTTACCTCCTCCCCCCTCCCCACACTGAAAAACCTACCTCTTGCCCCTCCACACACTGAAAAAACCTACCTACTCCCCCGACCCACACTGAAAAACTTACCTCCTCCCCCCTCCCCACTCTGAAAAACCTACCTACTCCCCCTCCCCACACTGAGAAACTTACCTCCTCCTCCTCCCCACACTGAAAAACCGACCTACTCCCCCTCCCCACACTGAGAAATTGACCTCCTTCCCCTCCCCACATTGAAAAACTTACCTCCTCCCCCTCCCCACACTGAAGAAACTTACCTCCTCCCCCTCCCCACATTGAAAAACTTACCTCCTCCCCCTCCCCACACTGAAGAAACTTACCTCCTCCCCCTCCCCACACTGAGAAACTTACCTCAACCCTCCCCACACTGAAAAACTGACCTCCTCCCCCTCCCCACACTGAGAAACTTACCTCCTCCCCCTCCCCACACTGAAGAAACTTACCTCCTCCCCCTCCCCACACTGAGAAACTTACCTCAACCCTCCCCACACTGTAAAACTGACCTCCTCCCCCTCCCCACACTGAGAAACATACCTCCTCCCCCTCCCCACACTGAAAAATTTACCTCTTCCCCCTCCCCAGACTGAGAAACCTACCTCCTCCCACTCCACACACTGATAAACTTACCTCCTCACCCTCCCCACACTGAAAAACCTACCTCCTTCCCCTCCCCACACTGAAAAACTGACCTCCTCCCCCTCCCCACACTGAGAAACTTACATTCTCCCCCCTCCCCACACTGAAAGACCGACCTCCTCCCCCTCCCCACACTGAAAAACCTACCTTCTACACCTCCCCAGACTGAGAAAATAACATCCTCGACCATCCCCACACTGAAAAACCTACCTCCTCCCCCGCCTCACACTGAGAAACCTACATCCTCGCCCTCCCCACACTGAAAAACCTACCTCCTCCCCCTCCACACACTGAGAAACTTACCTCCTCCCCCCTCCACCCACTGAAAAACTAAACTCCTCCCCCTCCACACACTGAAAAACGTACCTCCTCCCCCTCCCCACACGGAGAAAATTACCTCCTGCCCCCTCCCCACACTGAGAAACGTACCTCCTCCCCCTCCCCACACGAGAAACTTACCTCCTCCCCCTCCCCACACTGAAGAAACTTACCTCCTCCCCCTCCCCACACTGAGAAACTTACCTCAGCCCTCCCCACACTGAAAAACCTACCTACTCACCCGACCCACACTGAAAAACCAATCTCCTCTCCTCCCCACACTGAGAAACTTACCTCAACCCTCCACACACTGAAACACTGACCTCCTCCCCCTCCCCACACTGAGAAACTTACCTCCTCCCCCCTCCCCACACTGAAAAAAACTACCTACTCCCCCTCCCCACACTGAGAAACTTACCTCCTCCCCCTCCCCACACTGAGAAACTTACCTCCTCCCCCCTCCCCACACTGAAAAACCTACCTACTCCACCTCCCCACACTGAAAAACTTACCTCCTCCCCCTCCCCACACTGAGAAACTTACCTCCTCCCCCCTCCCCACACTGAAAAACCGACCTACTCCCCCTCCCCACACTGAGAAATTGACCTCCTTCCCCTCCCCACATTGAAAAACTTACCTCCTCCCCCTCCCCACACTGAAGAAACTTACCTCCTCCCCCTCCCCACATTGAAAAACTTACCTCCTCCCCCTCCCCACACTGAAGAAACTGACCTCCTCCCCCTCCCCACACTGAAGAAACTTACCTCCTCCCCCTCCCCACACTGAAGAAACTGACCTCCTCCCCCTCCCCACACTGAAGAAACTTACCTCCTCCCCCTCCCCACACTGAGAAACTTACCTCCTCCCCCTCCCCACACTGAGAAACTTACCTCCTCCCCCCTCCCCACACTGAAAAACCGACCTACTCCCCCTCCCCACATTGAAAAACGTACCTCCTCCCCCTCCCCACACTGAAGAAACTGACCTCCTCCCCCTCCCCACACTGAAGAAACTTACCTCCTCCCCCTCCCCACACTGAGAAACTTACCTCAACCCTCCCCACACTGAAAAACTGACCTCCTCCCCCTCCCCACACTGAGACACTTACCTCCTCCCCCTCCCCACACTGAAAAACATACCTCCTCCCCCTCCCCACACTGAAAAACCTACCTACTCCCCCTCCCTACACTGAGAAATTGACCACCTTCCCCTCCCCACATTGAAAAACTTATCTCCTCCCCCTCCCCACACTGAGAAACTTACCTCAGCCCTCCCCACACTGAAAAACCTACCTACTCGCCCGACCCACACTGAAAAACCTACCTCCTCCCCCTCACCACACTGAGAAACTTACCTCAGCCCTCCCCACACTGAAAAACCTACCTACTCGCCCGACCCACACTGAAAAACCTACCTCCTCCCCCTCACCACACTGAGAAACTTACCTCCTCCCCCCTCCCCACACTGAGAAACTTAGCTCAACCCTCCACACACTGAAAAACTGACCTCCTCCCCCTCCCCACAATGAGAAACTTACCTCCTCACCCCTCCCCACACTGAAAAACCTACCTACTCCCCCTCCCCACACTGAGAAACTTACCTCCTCCCCCTCCCCACACTGAGAAACTTACCTCCTCCCCCCTCCCCACACTGAAAAATCTACCTAATCCCCCTCCCCACACTGAGAAACGTACCTCCTCCCCCTCCCCACACTGAAGAAACTTACCTCCTCCCCCTCCCCACACTGAAAAACTGACCTCCTCCCCCTCCCCACACTGAAAAACCTACCTACTCCCCCTCCCCACACTGAAAAACCAACCTCCTCACCCTCCACACACTAAAAAAACTTACATCCTCCCCCTCCACTCACTCAAATACTTAACTCCTCCCCCCTACCCACACTGAAAATCCGACCTCCTCCCCCTCCCCACACTGAGAAACTTACCTCCTCCCCCCTCCCCACACTGAAAAACCTACCTACTCCCCCTCCCCACACTGAGAAACTTACCTACTCCCCCTCCCCACACTTAAGAAACTTACCTCCTCCCCCTCCCCACACTGAGAAACTTACCTCCTCCCCCTCCCCACACTGAGAAACTTACCTCCTCCCCCTCCCCACACTGAAAAACTTACCTCCTCCCCTTCCACACACTGAAAAACGTACCTCCTCCCCCTCCACCCATTGAAAAACTTACCTCCTCCCCCTCCACACACCGAAAAGATTACCTCCTCCCCTTCCACACACTGAAAAACCTACTCCTCCCCCTCCCCACACTGAGAAACTTACCTCCTCCCCCCTCCCCACACTGAAAAATCTACCTACTCCCCCTCCCCACACTGAAAAACGTACGTACTCCCCCTCCCCACACTGAGAAATTGACCTCCTTCCCCTCCCCACATTGAAAAACTTACCTCCTCCCCCTCCCCACACTGAGAAACTGACCTCAACCCTCCCCACACTGAGAAACCTACCTCCTCCCCCCTCCGCACACTGAAAAAAGTACCTCCTCCCCCTCCACCCACTGAAAAACTTAACTAATCCCCCCTCCCCACACTGAAAAACCAACCTCCTCACCCTCCACACACTAAAAAAACTTACATCCTCCCCCTCCACTCACTCAAATACTTAACTCCTCCCCCCTACCCACACTGAAAATCCGACCTCCTCCCCCTCCACACACTGAAAAACGTACCTCCTCCCCCTCCCCACACGGAGAAAATTACCTCCTGCCCCCTCCCCACACTGAGAAACTTACCTCCTCCCCCCTCCCCACACTGAAAAACCTACCTCTTGCCCCTCCACACACTGAAAAAACCTACCTACTCCCCCGACCCACACTGAAAAACTTACCTCCTCCCCCCTCCCCACTCTGAAAAACCTACCTACTCCCCCTCCCCACACTGAGAAACTTACCTCCTCCTCCTCCCCACACTGAAAAACCGACCTACTCCCCCTCCCCACACTGAGAAATTGACCTCCTTCCCCTCCCCACATTGAAAAACTTACCTCCTCCCCCTCCCCACACTGAAGAAACTTACCTCCTCCCCCTCCCCACATTGAAAAACTTACCTCCTCCCCCTCCCCACACTGAAGAAACTTACCTCCTCCCCCTCCCCACACTGAGAAACTTACCTCAACCCTCCCCACACTGAAAAACTGACCTCCTCCCCTCCCCACACTGAGAAACTTACCTCCTCCCCCTCCCCACACTGAAGAAACTTACCTCCTCCCCCTCCCCACACTGAGAAACTTACCTCAACCCTCCCCACACTGTAAAAACTGACCTCCTCCCCCTCCCCACACTGAGAAACATACCTCCTCCCCCTCCCCACACTGAAAAAATTTACCTCTTCCCCCTCCCCAGACTGAGAAACCTACCTCCTCCCACTCCACACACTGATAAACTTACCTCCTCACCCTCCCCACACTGAAAAACCTACCTCCTTCCCCTCCCCACACTGAAAAACTGACCTCCTCCCCCTCCCCACACTGAGAAACTTACATTCTCCCCCCTCCCCACACTGAAAGACCGACCTCCTCCCCCTCCCCACACTGAAAAACCTACCTTCTACACCTCCCCAGACTGAGAAAATAACATCCTCGACCATCCCCACACTGAAAAACCTACCTCCTCCCCCGCCTCACACTGAGAAACCTACATCCTCGCCCTCCCCACACTGAAAAACCTACCTCCTCCCCCTCCACACACTGAGAAACTTACCTCCTCCCCCCTCCACCCACTGAAAAACTAAACTCCTCCCCCTCCACACACTGAAAAACGTACCTCCTCCCCTCCCCACACGGAGAAAATTACCTCCTGCCCCCTCCCCACACTGAGAAACGTACCTCCTCCCCCTCCCCACACGAGAAACTTACCTCCTCCCCCTCCCCACACTGAAGAAACTTACGTCCTCCCCCTCCCCACACTGAGAAACTTACCTCAGCCCTCCCCACACTGAAAAACCTACCTACTCACCCGACCCACACTGAAAAACCAATCTCCTCTCCTCCCCACACTGAGAAACTTACCTCAACCCTCCACACACTGAAACACTGACCTCCTCCCCCTCCCCACACTGAGAAACTTACCTCCTCCCCCCTCCCCACACTGAAAAAACTACCTACTCCCCCTCCCCACACTGAGAAACTTACCTCCTCCCCCTCCCCACACTGAGAAACTTACCTCCTCCCCCCTCCCCACACTGAAAAACCTACCTACTCCACCTCCCCACACTGAAAAACTTACCTCCTCCCCCTCCCCACACTGAGAAACTTACCTCCTCCCCCCTCCCCACACTGAAAAACCGACCTACTCCCCCTCCCCACACTGAGAAATTGACCTCCTTCCCCTCCCCACATTGAAAAACTTACCTCCTCCCCCTCCCCACACTGAAGAAACTTACCTCCTCCCCCTCCCCACATTGAAAAACTTACCTCCTCCCCCTCCCCACACTGAAGAAACTGACCTCCTCCCCCTCCCCACACTGAAGAAACTTACCTCCTCCCCCTCCCCACACTGAAGAAACTGACCTCCTCCCCCTCCCCACACTGAAGAAACTTACCTCCTCCCCCTCCCCACACTGAGAAACCTACCTCAACCCTCCCCACACTGAAAAACTGACCTCCTCCCCCTCCCCACACTGAGACACTTACCTCCTCCCCCTCCCCACACTGAAAAACATACCTCCTCCCCCTCCCCACACTGAAAAACCTACCTACTCCCCCTCCCTACACTGAGAAATTGACCACCTTCCCCTCCCCACATTGAAAAACTTATCTCCTCCCCCTCCCCACACTGAGAAACTTACCTCAGCCCTCCCCACACTGAAAAACCTACCTACTCGCCCGACCCACACTGAAAAACCTACCTCCTCCCCCTCACCACACTGAGAAACTTACCTCAGCCCTCCCCACACTGAAAAACCTACCTACTCACCCGACCCACACTGAAAAACCAATCTCCTCTCCTCCCCACAGAGAAACTTAGCTCAACCCTCCACACACTGAAAAACTGACCTCCTCCCCCTCCCCACAATGAGAAACTTACCTCCTCACCCCTCCCCACACTGAAAAACCTACCTACTCCCCCTCCCCACACTGAGAAACTTACCTCCTCCCCCTCCCCACACTGAGAAACTTACCTCCTCCCCCCTCCCCACACTGAAAAATCTACCTAATCCCCCTCCCCACACTGAGAAACGTACCTCCTCCCCCTCCCCACACTGAAGAAACTTACCTCCTCCCCCTCCCCACACTGAAAAACTGACCTCCTCCCCCTCCCCACACTGAAAAACCTACCTACTCCCCCTCCCCACACTGAAAAACCAACCTCCTCACCCTCCACACACTAAAAAAACTTACATCCTCCCCCTCCACTCACTCAAATACTTAACTCCTCCCCCCTACCCACACTGAAAATCCGACCTCCTCCCCCTCCCCACACTGAGAAACTTACCTCCTCCCCCCTCCCCACACTGAAAAACCTACCTACTCCCCCTCCCCACACTGAGAAACGTACCTCCTCCCCACTCCCAACACTGAAAAACCTACCTACTCCCCCTCCCCACACTGAGAAATTGACCTCCTCCCCCTCCCCACACTTAAGAAACTTACCTCCTCCCCCTCCCCACACTGAGAAACTTACCTCCTCCCCCTCCCCACACTGAAAAACTTACCTCCTCCCCCTCCACACACTGAAAAACGTACCTCCTCCCCCTCCACCCATTGAAAAACTTACCTCCTCCCCCTCCACACACCGAAAAGATTACCTCCTCCCCTTCCACACACTGAAAAACCTACTCCTCCCCCTCCCCACACTGAGAAACTTACCTCCTCCCCCCTCCCCACACTGAAAAATCTACCTACTCCCCCTCCCCACACTGAAAAACGTACGTACTCCACCTCCCCACACTGAGAAATTGACCTCCTTCCCCTCCCCACTTTGAAAAACTTACCTCCTCCCCCACCCCACACTGAAGAAACTTACCTCCTCCCCCTCCCCACACTGAGAAACTGACCTCAACCCTCCCCACACTGAGAAACCTACCTCCTCCCCCCTCCGCACACTGAAAAACCGACCTACTCCCCCTCCACACACTGAGAAACTTACCTCCTCCCCCCTCCATGCACTTAAAAAAACTTACCTCCTCCCCCCCCACACACTGAAAAACCTTCCTCCTCCCCCTCCCCACACTGAGAAACTTATATCCTCAAACCTCCACACACTGAAAGAAGTACCTCCTCAACCCTCCACACACTAAAAAACCTACCTCCTCCCCCTCCCCACACTGAGAAACTTACATCCTCCCCCCTCCCCACACTGAAAGACCGACCTCCTCCCCCTCCCCACACTGAAAAACCTACCTCCTACCCCTCCCCAGACTGAGAAAATAACATCCTCGACCATCCCCACACTGAAAAACCTACCTCCTCCCCCGCCTCACACTGAGAAACCTACATCCTCGCCCTCCCCACACTGAAAAACCTACCTCCACCCCCTCCACACACTGAGAAACTTACCTCCTCCCCCTCCACCCACTGAAAAACTTAACTCCTCCCCCCTCCCCACACTGAAAAACCAACCTCCTCACCCTCCACACACTAAAAAAACTTACATCCTCCCCCTCCACTCACTCAAATACTTAACTCCTCCCCCCTACCCACACTGAAAATCCGACCTCCTCCCCCTCCACACACTGAAAAACGTACCTCCTCCCCCTCCCCACACGGAGAAAATTACCTCCTGCCCCCTCCCCACACTGAGAAACTTACCTCCTCCCCCCTCCCCACACTGAAAAACCTACCTCTTGCCCCTCCACACACTGAAAAAACCTACCTACTCCCCCGACCCACACTGAAAAACTTACCTCCTCCCCCCTCCCCACTCTGAAAAACCTACCTACTCCCCCTCCCCACACTGAGAAACTTACCTCCTCCCCCTCCCCACATTGAAAAACTTACCTCCTCCCCCTCCCCACACTGAAGAAACTTACCTCCTCCCCCTCCCCACATTGAAAAACTTACTTCCTCCCCCCTCCCCACACTGAAAAACCTACCTACTCCCCCTCCCCACACTGAGAAACTTACCTCCTTCCCTCCCCACACTGAGAAACGTACCTCCTCCCCACTCCCAACACTGAAAAACCTACCTACTCCCCCTCCCCACACTGAGAAATTGACCTCCTCCCCCTCCCCACACTTAAGAAACTTACCTCCTCCCCCTCCCCACACTGAGAAACTTACCTCCTCCCCCTCCCCACACTGAAAAACTTACCTCCTCCCCCTCCACACACTGAAAAACGTACCTCCTCCCCCTCCACCCATTGAAAAACCTACCTCCTCCCCCACCTCACACTGAGAAACCTACATCCTCGCCCTCCCCACACTGAAAAACCTACCTCCACCCCCTCCACACACTGAGAAACTTACATCCTCCCCCTCCACTCACTCAAATACTTAACTCCTCCCCCCTACCCACACTGAAAATCCGACCTCCTCCCCCTCCACACACTGAAAAACGTACCTCCTCCCCCTCCCCACACGGAGAAAGTTACCTCCTGCCCCCTCCCCACACTGAGAAACTTACCTCCTCCCCCCTCCCCACACTGAAAAACCTACCTCTTGCCCCTCCACACACTGAAAAAACCTACCTGCTCCCCCGACCCACACTGAAAAACTTACCTCCTCCCCCCTCCCCACTCTGAAAAACCTACCTACTCCCCCTCCCCACACTGAGAAACATACCTCCTCCCCCTCCCCACATTGAAAAACTTACCTCCTCCCCCTCCCCACACTGAAGAAACTTACCTCCTCCCCCTCCCCACATTGAAAAACTTACTTCCTCCCCCTCCCCACACTGAAGAAACTTACCTCCTCCCCCTCCCCACACTGAGAAACTTACCTCAACCCTCCCCACACTGAAAAACTGACCTCCTCCCCCTCCCCACATTGAGAAACTTACCTCCTCCCCCTCCCCACACTGAAGAAACTTACCTCCTCCCCCTCCCCACACTGAGAAACTTACCTCAACCCTCCCCACACTGTAAAACTGACCTCCTCCCCCTCCCCACACTGAGAAACATACCTCCTCCCCCTCCCCACACTGAAAAATTTACCTCCTCCCCCTCCCCAGACAGAGAAACCTACCTCCTCCCACTCCACACACTGATAAACTTACCTCCTCACCCTCCCCACACTGAAAAACCTACCTCCTTCCCCTCCCCACACTGAAAAACTTACCTCCTCCCCCTCCCCACACTGAGAAACTTACATTCTCCCCCCTCCCCACACTGAAAGACCGACCTCCTCCCCCTCCCCACACTGACAAACCTACCTTCTACACCTCCCCAGACTGAGAAAATAACATCCTCGACCATCCCCACACTGAAAAACCTACCTCCTCCCCCGCCTCACACTGAGAAACCTACATCCTCGCCCTCCCCACACTGAAAAACCTACCTCCTCCCCCTCCACACACTGAGAAACTTACCTCCTCCCCCTCCACCCAATGAAAAACTTAACTCCTCCCCCCTCCCCACACTGAAAATCCGACCTCCTCCCCCTCCACACACTGAAAAACGTACCTCCTCCCCCTCCCCACACTGAGAAACGTACCTCCTCCCCCTCCCCACACGAGAAACTTACCTCCTCCCCCTCCCCACACTGAGAAACTTACCTCCTCCCCCCTCCCCACACTGAAAAACCTACCTACTCCCCTTCCCCACACTGAGAAATTGACCTCCTCCCCCTCCCCACACTTAAGAAACTTACCTCCTCCCCCTCCCCACACTGAGAAACTTACCTCCTCCCCCTCCCCACACTGAAAAACTTACCTCCTCCCCCTCCACACACTGAAAAACGTACCTCCTCCCCCTCAACCCATTGAAAAACTTACCTCCTCCCCCTCCACACACCGAAAAGATTACCTCCTCCCCTTCCACACACTGAAAAACCTACTCCTCCCCCTCCCCACACTGAGAAACTTACCTCCTCCCCCCTCCCCACACTGAAAAATCTACCTACTCCCCCTCCCCACACTGAAAAACGTACGTACTTCCCCTCCCCACACTGAGAAATTGACCTCCTTCCCCTCCCCACATTGAAAAACTTACCTCCTCCCCCACCCCACACTGAAGAAACTTACCTCCTCCCCCTCCTCACACTGAGAAACTGACCTCAACTCTCCCCACACTGAGAAACCTACCTACTCCCCCTCCACACACTGAGAAACTTACCTCCTCCCCCCTCCATGCACTTAAAAAAACTTACCTCCTCCCCCCCCAAACACTGAAAAACCTTCCTCCTCCCCCCCCACACACTGAGAAACTTATATCCTCAAACCTCCACACACTGAAAAAAGTACCTCCTCAACCCTCCACACACTAAAAAACCTACCTCCTCCCCCTCCCCACACTGAGAAACTTACATCCTCCCCCCTCCCCACACTGAAAGACCGACCTCCTCCCCCTCCCCACACTGAAAAACCTACCTCCTCCCCCGCCTCACACTGAGAAACTTAACTCCTCCCCCCTCCCCACACTGAAAAACCAACCTCCTCACCCTCCACACACTAAAAAAACTTACATCCTCCCCCCCCACTCACTCAAATACTTAACTCCTCCCCCCTACCCACACTGAAAATCCGACCTCCTCCCCCTCCACACACTGAAAAACGTACCTCCTCCCCCTCCCCACACGGAGAAAATTACCTCCTGCCCCCTCCCCACACTGAGAAACTTACCTCCTCCCCCCTCCCCACACTGAAAAACCTACCTCTTGCCCCTCCACACACTGAAAAAACCTACCTACTCCCCCGACCCACACTGAAAAACTTACCTCCTCCCCCCTCCCCACTCTGAAAAACCTACCTACTCCCCCTCCCCACACTGAGAAACGTACCTCCTCCCCCTCCCCACACGAGAAACTTACCTCCTCCCCCTCCCCACACTGAAGAAACTTACCTCCTCCCCCTCCCCACACTGAGAAACTTACCTCAGCCCTCCCCACACTGAAAAACCTACCTACTCACCCGACCCACACTGAAAAACCAATCTCCTCTCCTCCCCACACTGAGAAACTTACCTCAACCCTCCACACACTGAAACACTGACCTCCTCCCCCTCCCCACACTGAGAAACTTACCTCCTCCCCCCTCCCCACACTGAAAAAACTACCTACTCCCCCTCCCCACACTGAGAAACTTACCTCCTCCCCCTCCCCACACTGAGAAACTTACCTCCTCCCCCCTCACCACACTGAAAAACCTACCTACTCCCCCTCCCCACACTGAGAAATTGACCTCCTTCCCCTCCCCACATTGAAAAACTTACCTCCTCCCCCTCCCCACACTGAAGAAACTTACCTCCTCCCCCTCCCCACATTGAAAAACTTACCTCCTCCCCCTCCCCACACTGAAGAAACTTACCTCCTCCCCCTCCCCACACTGAGAAACTAACCTCAACCCTCCCCACACTGAAAAACTGACCTCCTCCCCCTCCCCACACTGAGAAACCTACCTCCTCCCCCTCCCCACACTGAAGAAACTTACCTCCTCCCCCTCCCCACACTGAGAAACTTACCTCAACCCTCCCCACACTGTAAAACTGACCTCCTCCCCCTCCCCACACTAGAGAAACATAACTCCTCCCCCTCCCCACACTGAAAAATTTACCTCTTCCCCCTCCCCAGACTGAGAAACCTACCTCCTCCCACTCCACACACTGATAAACTTACCTCCTCACCCTCCCCACACTGAAAAACCTACCTCCTTCCCCTCCCCACACTGAAAAACTTACCTCCTCCCCCTCCCCACACTGAGAAACTTACATTCTCCCCCCTCCCCACACTGAAAGACCGACCTCCTCCCCCTCCCCACACTGAAAAACCTACCTTCTACACCTCCCCAGACTGAGAAAATAACATCCTCGACCATCCCCACACTGAAAAACCTACCTCCTCCCCCGCCTCACACTGAGAAACCTACATCCTCGCCCTCCCCACACTGAAAAACCTACCTCCTCCCCCTCCACACACTGAGAAACTTACCTCCTCCCCCTCCACCCACTGAAAAACTTAACTCCTCCCCCCTCCCCACACTGAAAATCCGACCTCCTCCCCCTCCACACACTGAAAAACGTACCTCCTCCCCCTCCCCACACGGAGAAAATTACCTCCTGCCCCCTCCCCACACTGAGAAACGTACCTCCTCCCCCTCCCCACACGAGAAACTTACCTCCTCCCCCTCCCCACACTGAAGAAACTTACCTCCTCCCCCTCCCCACACTGAGAAACTTACCTCAGCCCTCCCCACACTGAAAAACCTACCTACTCACCCGACCCACACGGAAAAACCAATCTCCTCTCCTCCCCACACTGAGAAACTTACCTCAACCCTCCACACACTGAAACACTGACCTCCTCCCCCTCCCCACACTGAGAAACTTACCTCCTCCCCCCTCCCCACACTGAAAAAACTACCTACTCCCCCTCCCCACACTGAGAAACTTACCTCCTCCCCCTCCCCACACTGAGAAACTTACCTCCTCCCCCCTCACCACACTGAAAAACCTACCTACTCCACCTCCCCACACTGAGAAATTGACCTCCTCCCCCTCCCCACACTGAAGAAACGTACCTCCTCCCCCTCCCCACACTAAAAAACCTACCGACTCCCCCTCCCCACACTGAAGAAACTGACCTCCTCCCCCTCCCCACACTGAGAAACTTACCTCCTCCCTCCTCCCCACACTGAAAAACCTACACAACTCCCTCTTCCCACACTGAAGAAACTTACCTCCTCCCACTCCCCACACTGAGAAACTTACCTCCTCCCCCTCCCCACAATGAAAAACCTTCCTACTCCCCCTCCCCACACAGAGAAACTTACCTCCTCACCCTCCCCACACTGAGAAACCTACCTCCTCCCCTTCCCCACACTGAGAAACTTACCTCCTCCCCCTCCCCACTCTGAAAAACTGACCTCCTCCCCCCTCCCCACACTGAAAAACCTACCTACTCCCCCTCCCCACACTGAGAAACTTACCTCCTCCCCCTCCCCACACTGAGAAACGTACCTCCTCCCCCCTCCCAACACTGAAAAACCTACCTACTCCCCCTCCCCACACTGAGACATTGACCTCCTCCCCCTCCCCACACTTAAGAAACTTACCTCCTCCCCCTCCCCACACTGAGAAACCTACCTCCTCCCCCTCCCCACACTGAGAAACTTACCTCCTCCCCCTCCCCACACTGAAAAACTTACCTCCTCCCCCTCCACACACCGAAATGATTACCTCCTCCCCTTCCACACACTGAAAAACCTACCTCCTCCCCCTCCCCACACTGAGAAACTTACCTCCTCCCCCCTCCCCACACTGAAAAACCTACCTACTCCCCCTCCCCACACTGAGAAATTGACCTCCTTCCCCTCCCCACATTGAAAAACTTACCTCCTCCCCCTCCCCACACTGAAGAAACTTACCTCCTCCCCCTCCCACACTGAGAAACTGACCTCAACCCTCCCCACACTGAGAAATCTACCTCCTCCCCCCTCCGCACACTGAAAAACCGACCTACTCCCCCGCCACACACTGAGAAACTTACCTCCTCCCCCCTCCATGCACTTAAAAAAACTACCACCTCCCCCCTCCATACACAAAAAAACTTATCTCCTCCCCCCCCACACACTGAAAAACCTACCTCCTCCCCCTCCCCACACTGAGAAACTTATATCCTCAAACCTCCACACACTGAAAAAAGTACCTCCTCAACCCTCCACACACTGAAAAACTTACCTCCTCCCCCTCCACACACTGAAAAAAGTACCTCCTCAAACCTCCACACACTGAAAAAAGTACCTCCTCAACCCTCCACACACTGAAAAACATACTTCTTCCCCCACCACACACTGAAAAAATTACCTCCTCAACCCTGCACACACTGAAAAACTTACCTCCTCCCCCTCCACACACTGAAAAAATTACCTCCTCAACCCTCCACTCACTGAAAAACTTACCTCCTCCCCCTCCACACACTGAAAAACGTACCTCCTCAACCCTCCACTCACTGAAAAACTTACCTCCTCCCCCTCCCCACACTGAGAAACTTTTACCTCCTCCCCCTCCCCTCACTGAGAAACTTACCGCCTCCCCCTCCCCACAGTGGGAAACGACATCCTCCCCCTCCACACACTGAAAAACTTACCCCGTCCCCCTCCCCACACTGAAAATCCTACCTCCTCCCCCTCCCCACACTGACAAACGTACCTGCTCCCCCACCCCACACAGAGAAACCTACCTCCAACCCCCTTCCCACACTGAAAAACCTACCTCCTCCCCCCTCCCCACACTGAAAAAACTACCTACTCCCCCTCCCCACACTGAGAAACTTACCTCCTCCCCCCTCCCCACACTGAAAAAACTACCTACTCCCCCTCCCCACACTGAGAAACTTACCTCCTCCCCCTCCCCACACTGAGAAACTTACCTCCTCCCCCCTCACCACACTGAAAAACCTACCTACTCCACCTCCCCACACTGAGAAATTGACCTCCTCCCCCTCCCCACACTGAAGAAACGTACCTCCTCCCCCTCCCCACACTAAAAAACCTACCGACTCCCCCTCCCCACACTGAAGAAACTGACCTCCTCCCCCTCCCCACACTGAGAAACTTACCTCCTCCCTCCTCCCCACACTGAAAAACCTACACAACTCCCTCTTCCCACACTGAAGAAACTTACCTCCTCCCACTCCCCACACTGAGAAACTTACCTCCTCCCCCCTCCCCACAATGAAAAACCTTCCTACTCCCCCTCCCCACACAGAGAAACTTACCTCCTCACCCTCCCCACACTGAGAAACCTACCTCCTCCCCTTCCCCACACTGAGAAACTTACCTCCTCCCCCTCCCCACTCTGAAAAACTGACCTCCTCCCCCCTCCCCACACTGAAAAACCTACCTACTCCCCCTCCCCACACTGAGAAACTTACCTCCTCCCCCTCCCCACACTGAGAAACGTACCTCCTCCCCCCTCCCAACACTGAAAAACCTACCTACTCCCCCTCCCCACACTGAGACATTGACCTCCTCCCCCTCCCCACACTTAAGAAACTTACCTCCTCCCCCTCCCCACACTGAGAAACCTACCTCCTCCCCCTCCCCACACTGAGAAACTTACCTCCTCCCCCTCCCCACACTGAAAAACTTACCTCCTCCCCCTCCACACACCGAAATGATTACCTCCTCCCCTTCCACACACTGAAAAACCTACCTCCTCCCCCTCCCCACACTGAGAAACTTACCTCCTCCCCCCTCCCCACACTGAAAAACCTACCTACTCCCCCTCCCCACACTGAGAAATTGACCTCCTTCCCCTCCCCACATTGAAAAACTTACCTCCTCCCCCTCCCCACACTGAAGAAACTTACCTCCTCCCCCTCCCCACACTGAGAAACTGACCTCAACCCTCCCCACACTGAGAAATCTACCTCCTCCCCCCCTCCGCACACTGAAAAACCGACCTACTCCCCCGCCACACACTGAGAAACTTACCTCCTCCCCCCTCCATGCACTTAAAAAAACTACCACCTCCCCCCTCCATACACAAAAAAACTTATCTCCTCCCCCCCCACACACTGAAAAACCTACCTCCTCCCCCTCCCCACACTGAGAAACTTATATCCTCAAACCTCCACACACTGAAAAAAGTACCTCCTCAACCCTCCACACACTGAAAAACCTACCTCCTCCCCCTCCCCACACTGAGAAACTTATATCCTCAAACCTCCACACACTGAAAAAAGTACCTCCTCAACCCTCCACACACTGAAAAACTTACTTCTTCCCCCACCACACACTGAAAAAATTACCTCCTCAACCCTGCACACACTGAAAAACTTACCTCCTCCCCCTCCACACACTGAAAAAATTACCTCCTCAACCCTCCACTCACTGAAAAACTTACCTCCTCCCCCTCCACACACTGAAAAACGTACCTCCTCAACCCTCCACTCACTGAAAAACTTACCTCCTCCCCCTCCCCACACTGAGAAACTTTTACCTCCTCCCCCTCCCCTCACTGAGAAACTTACCGCCTCCCCCTCCCCCACAGTGGGAAACGACATCCTCCCCCTCCACACACTGAAAAACTTACCCCGTCCCCCTCCCCACACTGAAAATCCTACCTCCTCCCCCTCCCCACACTGACAAACGTACCTGCTCCCCCACCCCACACAGAGAAACCTACCTCCAACCCCCTTCCCACACTGAAAAACCTACCTCCTCCCCCTCCCCACACTGAGAAACATACCTCCTCCCCCCTCCCTACACTGAAAAACCTACCTCCTCCCCCCTCCCCACACAGAGAAACTTACCTCCTCCCCTCCCCACACTGAGAAACTTACCTCCTCCCCCTCCCCACACTGAGAAACTTACCTCCTCCCCCTCCCCACACAGAGAAACTTACCTCCTCCCCCTCCCCCTCCCCACACTGAGAATGTTACCTTCTTCCCCTCCCCACACTGAGATACTTACCTCCTCCCCACTCCCCACACTGAAAAATCTACCTCCTCCCCCCTCCCCACACAGAGAAACTTACCTCCTCCCCCTCCCCACACTGAGAAACTTACCTCCTCCCCCTCCCCACACTGAAAAACCTACCTCCTCCCCGCTCCCCACACAGAGAAACTTACCTACTCCCCCTCCCCACACAGAGAAACTTACCTCCCCCCCCTCCCCACACTGAGAATGTTACCTCCTTCCCCTCCCCACACTGAGATACTTACCTCCTCCCCCCTCCCCACACATAGAAACTTACCTCCTCCCCCTTCCCACACAGAGAAACGTACCTCCTCCCCCACCCCACACAGAGAAACGTACCTCCTCCCCCACCCCACACAGAGAAACCTACCTCCAACCCCCTCCCCGCACTGAAAAACCTAACTCCTCCCCCTCCCCACACAGAGAAACTTACCTTCTCCCTCCTCCCCACACTGAAAAACCTACACAACTCCCTCTTCCCACACTGAAGAAACTTACCTCCTCCCACTCCCCATACTGAGAAACTTACCTCCTCCCCCCTCCCCACAATGAAAAACCTTCCTACTCCCCCTCCCCACACAGAGAAACTTACCTCCTCACCCTCCCCACACTGAGAAACTTACCTCCTCCCCCTCCCCACTCTGAAAAACTGACCTCCTCCCCCCTCCCCACACTGAAAAACCTACCTACTCCCCCTCCCCACACTGAGAAACTTACCTCCTCCCCCTCCCCACACTGAGAAACGTACCTCCTCCCCCTTCCCAACACTGAAAAACCTACCTACTCCCCCTCCCCACACTGAGAAATTGACCTCCTCCCCCTCCCCACACTTAAGAAACTTACCTCCTCCCCCTCCCCACACTGAGAAACTTACCTCCTCCCCCTCCCCACACTGAGAAACTTACCTCCTCCCCCTCCCCACACTGAGAAACTTACCTCCTCCCCCTCCCCACACTGAAAAACTTACCTCCTCCCCCTCCACACACCGAAAAGATTACCTACTCCCCTTCCACACACTGAAAAACCTACCTCCTCCCCCTCCCCACACTGAGAAACTTACCTCCTCCCCCTCCCCACACTGAAAAACTTACCTCCTCCCCCTCCACACACCGAAAAGATTACCTACTCCCCTTCCACACACTGAAAAACCTACCTACTCCCCCTCCCCACACTGAAAAACGTACCTACTCGCCCTCCCCACACTGAGAAATTGACCTCCTTCCCCTCCCCACATTGAAAAACTTACCTCCTCCCCCTCCCCACACTGAAGAAACTTACCTCCTCCCCCTCCCCACACTGAGAAACTGACCTCAACCCTCCCCACACTGAGAAATCTACCTCCTCCCCCCTCCGCACACTGAAAAACCGACCTACTCCCCCGCCACACACTGAGAAACTTACCTCCTCCCCCCTCCATGCACTTAAAAAAACTACCACCTCCCCCCTCCATACACAAAAAAACTTACCTCCTCCCCCCCCACACACTGAAAAACCTACCTCCTCCCCCTCCCCACACTGAGAAACTTATATCCTCAAACCTCCACGCACTGAAAAAAGTACCTCCTCAACCCTCCACACACTGAAAAACTTACCTCCTCCCCCTCCACACACTGAAAAAAGTACCTCCTCAACCCTCCACACACTGAAAAACTTACCTCCTCCCCCTCCACACACTGAAAAAATTACCTCCTCAACCCTCCACACACTGAAAAACCTACCTCCTCCCCCTCCCCACACTGAGAAACTTATATCCTCAAACCTCCACGCACTGAAAAAAGTACCTCCTCAACCCTGCACACACTGAAAAACGTACCTCCTCCCCCTCCACACACTGAAAAACGTACCTCCTCCCCCTCCACACACTGAAAAAATTACCTCCTCAACCCTCCACTCACTGAAAAACTTACCCCGTCCCCCTCCCCACACTGAAAATCCTACCTCCTCCCCCTCCCCACACTGACAAACGTACCTCCTCCCCCCTCCCCACACAGAGAAACTTACCTCCTCCCCCTCCCCACACTGAGAAACTTACCTCCTTCCCCTCCCCACACTGAGAAACCTACCTCCTCCCCGCTCCCCACACAGAGAAACTTACCTCCCCCCACTCCCCACACTGAGAATGTTACCTCCTCCCCCTTCCCCACACATAGAAACCTACCTCCTCCCACTCCACACACTGATAAACTTACCTCCTCACCCTCCCCACACTGAAAAACCTACCTCCTTCCCCTCCCCACACTGAAAAACCTACCTCCTCCCCCTCCCCACACTGAGAAACTTACATTCTCCCCCCTCCCTACACTGAAAGACCGACCTCCTCCCCCTCCCCACACTGAAAAACCTACCTTCTACACCTCCCCAGACTGAGAAAATAACATCCTCGACCATCCCCCACACTGAAAAACCTACCTCCTCCCCCGCCTCACACTGAGAAACCTACATCCTCGCCCTCCCCACACTGAAAAACCTACCTCCTCCCCCTCCACACACTGAGAAACTTACCTCCTCCCCCTCCACCCACTGAAAAACTTAACTCCTCCCCCCTCCCCACACTGAAAATCCGACCTCCTCCCCCTCCACACACTGAAAAAACGTACCTCCTCCCCCTCCCCACACGGAGAAAATTACCTCCTGCCCCCTCCCCACACTGAGAAACGTACCTCCTCCCCCTCCCCACACGAGAAACTTACCTCCTCCCCCTCCCCACACTGAAGAAACTTACCTCCTCCCCCTCCCCACACTGAGAAACTTACCTCAGCCCTCCCCACACTGAAAAACCTACCTACTCACCCGACCCACACTGAAAAACCAATCTCCTCTCCTCCCCACAGAGAAACTTACCTCAACCCTCCACACACTGAAACACTGACCTCCTCCCCCTCCCCACACTGAGAAACTTACCTCCTCCCCCCTCCCCACACTGAAAAAACTACCTACTCCCCCTCCCCACACTGAGAAACTTACCTCCTCCCCCTCCCCACACTGAGAAACTTACCTCCTCCCCCCTCACCACACTGAAAAACCTACCTACTCCCCCTCCCCACACTGAGAAATTGACCTCCTCCCCCTCCCCACACTGAAGAAACTTACCTCCTCCCCCTCCCCACACTAAAAAACCTACCGACTCCCCCTCCCCACACTGAAGAAACTGACCTCCTCCCCCTCCCCACACTGAGAAACTTACCTCCTCCCTCCTCCCCACACTGAAAAACCTACACAACTCCCTCTTCCCACACTGAAGAAACTTACCTCCTCCCACTCCCCACACTGAGAAACTTACCTCCTCCCCCCTCCCCACAATGAAAAACCTTCCTACTCCCCCTCCCCACACAGAGAAACTTACCTCCTCACCCTCCCCACACTGAGAAACCTACCTCCTCCCCTTCCCCACACTGAGAAACTTACCTCCTCCCCCTCCCCACTCTGAAAAACTGACCTCCTCCCCCCTCCCCACACTGAAAAACCTACCTACTCCCCCTCCCCACACTGAGAAACGTACCTCCTCCCCCTCCCCACACTGAAAAACCTACCTACTCCCCCCTCCCCACACTGAGAAACCTACCTCCCTCCCCCCCCTCCCCACTCTGAAAAACTGACCTCCTCCCCCCTCCCCACACTGAAAAACCTACCTACTCCCCCTCCCCACACTGAGAAACGTACCTCTTCCCCCTTCCCAACACTGAAAAACCTACCTACTCCCCCTCCCCACACTGAGAAATTGACCTCCTCCCCCTCCCCACACTTAAGAAACTTACCTCCTCCCCCTCCCCACACTGAGAAACCTACCTCCTCCCCCTCCCCACACTGAGAAACTTACCTCCTCCCCCTCCCCACACTGAAAAACTTACCTCCTCCCCCTCCACACACCGAAATGATTACCTACTCCCCTTCCACACACTGAAAAACCTACCTCCTCCCCCTCCCCACACTGAGAAACTTACCTGCTCCCCCCTCCCCACACTGAAAAACCTACCTACTCCCCCTCCCCACACTGAAAAACGTACCTACTCCCCCTCCCCACACTGAGAAATTGACCTCCTTCCCCTCCCCACATTGAAAAATTTACCTCCTCCCCCTCCCCACACTGAAGAAACTTACCTCCTCCCCCTCCCCACACTGAGAAACTGACCTCAACCCTCCCCACACTGAGAAATCTACCTCCTCCCCCCTCCGCACACTGAAAAACCGACCTACTCCCCCGCCACACACTGAGAAACTTACCTCCTCCCCACTCCATGCACTTAAAAAAACTACCACCTCCCCCCTCCATACACAAAGAAACTTACCTCCTCCCCCCCACACACTGAAAAACCTACCTCCTCCCCCTCCCCACACTGAGAAACTTATATCCTCAAACCTCCACACACTGAAAAAAGTACCTCCTCAACCCTCCACACACTGAAAAACTTACCTCCTCCCCCTCCACACACTGAAAAAAGTACCTCCTCAACCCTCCACACACTGAAAAACTTACCTCCTCCCCCTCCACACACTGAAAAAATACCTCCTCAACCCTCCACACACTGAAAAACATACCTCCTCCCCCTCCACACACTGAAAAAATTACCTCCTCAACCCTCCACACACTGAAAAACTTACCTCCTCCCCCTCCACACACTGAAAAAATTACCTCCTCAACCCTCCACACACTGAAAAACTTACCTCCTCCCCCTCCACACACTGAAAAACGTACCTCCTCCCCCTCCCCACACTGAGAAACTTTTACCTCCTCCCCCTCCCCTCACTGAGAAACTTACCGCCTCCCCCTCCCCACAGTGGGAAACGACATCCTCCCGCTCACCACACTGAAAAACCTACCTCCTCCCCCTCCCCACACTGAGAAACATACCTCCTCCCCCTCCCTACACTGAAAAACCTACCTCCTCCCCCCTCCCCACACAGAGAAACTTACCTCCTCCCCCCTTCCCATACTGAAAAACCTACCTCCTCCCCCACCCCACACAGAGAAACCTACCTCCAACCCCCTTCCCATACTGAAAAACCTACCTCCTCCCCCTCCCCACACTGAGAAACATACCTCCTCCCCCCTCCCTACACTGAAAAACCTACCTCCTCCCCCCTCCCCACACAGAGAAACTTACCTCCTCCCCTCCCCACACTGAGAAACTTACCTCCTCCCCCTCCCCACACTGAGCAACTTACCTCCTCCCCCTCCCCACACTGAGAAACTTACCTCCTCCCCCTCCCCACACAGAGAAACTTACCTCCTCCCCCTCCCCCTCCCCACACTGAGAATGTTACCTTCTTCCCCTCCCCACACTGAGATACTTACCTCCTCCCCCCTCCCCACACTGAAAAATCTACCTCCTCCCCCCTCCCCACACAGAGAAACTTACCTCCTCCCCCTCCCCACACTGAGAAACTTACCTCCTCCCCCTCCCCACACTGAAAAATCTACCTCCTCCCCCCTCCCCCACACTGAAAAATCTACCTCCTCCCCCCCTCCCCACACAGAGAAACTTACCTCCTCCCCCTCCCCACACTGAGATACTTACCTCCTCCCCCCTCCCCACACTGAAAAATCTACCTCCTCCCCCCTCCCCACACAGAGAAACTTACCTCCTCCCCCTCCCCACACTGAGAAACTTACCTCCTCCCCCTCCCCACACTGAAAAACCTACCTCCTCCCCCTCCACACACAGAGAAACTTACCTACTCCCCCTCCCCACACAGAGAAACTTACCTCCCCCCCCTCCCCACACTGAGAATGTTACCTCCTTCCCCTCCCCACACTGAGATACTTACCTCCTCCCCCCTCCCCACACATAGAAACTTACCTCCTCCCCCTTCCCACACTGAGAAAGTTACCTCCTCCCCCTCCCCACACAGAGAAACGTACCTCCAACCCCCTCCCCGCACTGAAAAACCTAACTCCTCCCCCTCCCCATACTGAGAAACATACCTCCTCCCCCGTCCACACACTGAAAAACCTACCTCCTCCCCCTCCCCACACAGAGAAACTTACCTTCTCCCTCCTCCCCACACTGAAAAACCTACACAACTCCCTCTTCCCACACTGAAGAAACTTACCTCCTCCCACTCCCCATACTGAGAAACTTACCTCCTCCCCCTCCCCACACTGAAAAACCTACACAACTCCCTCTTCCCACACTGAAGAAACTTACCTCCTCCCCCTCCCCATACTGAGAAACATACCTCCTCCCCCGTCCACACACTGAAAAACCTACCTCCTCCCCCTCCCCACACAGAGAAACTTACCTTCTCCCTCCTCCCCACACTGAAAAACCTACACAACTCCCTCTTCAAACACTGAAGAAACTTACCTCCTCCCACTCCCCATACTGAGAAACTTACCTCCTCCCCCTCCCCACACAGAGAAACTTACCTCCTCACCCTCCCCACACTGAGAAACCTACCTCCTCCCCTTCCCCACACTGAGAAACTTACCTCCTCCCCCTCCCCACTCTGAAAAACTGACCTCCTCCCCCCTCCCCACACTGAAAAACCTACCTACTCCCCCTCCCCACACTGAAAAACCTACCTACTCCCCCTCCCCACACTGAGAAACTTACCTCCTCCCCCTCCCCACACTGAGAAACGTACCTCCTCCCCCTTCCCAACACTGAAAAACCTACCTACTCCCCCTCCCCACACTGAGAAATTGACCTCCTCCCCCTCCCCACACTTAAGAAACTTACCTCCTCCCCCTCCCCACACTGAGAAGCTTACCTCCTCCCCCTCCCCACACTGAGAAACTTACCTCCTCCCCCTCCCCACACTGAAAAACGTACCTCCTCCCCCTCCACACACTGAAAAACGTACCTCCTCCCCCTCCACCCATTGAAAACCTTACCTCCTCCCCCTCCACACACCGAAAAGATTACCTACTCCCCTTCCACACACTGAAAAACCTACCTCCTCCCCCTCCCCACACTGAGAAACTTATATCCTCAAACCTCCACACACTGAAAAAAGTACCTCCTCAACCCTCCACACACTGAAAAACTTACCTCCTCCCCCTCCACACACGGAAAAAATTACCTCCTCAACCCTGCACACACTGAAAAACTTACCTCCTCCCCCTCCACACACTGAAAAAATTACCTCCTCAACCCTCCACTCACTGAAAAACTTACCTCCTCCCCCTCCACACACTGAAAAACGTACCTCCTCCCCCTCCACACACTGAAAAAATTACCTCCTCAACCCTCCACTCACTGAAAAACTTACCTCCTCCCCCTCCACACACTGAAAAACGTACCTCCTCCCCCTCCCCACACTGAGAAACTTTTACCTCCTCCCCCTCCCCTCACTGAGAAACTTACCTCCTCCCCCTCCCCACAGTGGGAAACGACATCCTCCCGCTCACCACACTGAAAAACTTACCTCCTCCCCCTCCACACACTGAAAAACTTACCCCGTCCCCCTCCCCACACTGAAAATCCTACCTCCTCCCCCTCCCCACACTGAGAAACTTACCTCCTCCCCCTCCCCACACAGAGAAACTTACCTCCTCCCCCTCCCCACACTGAGAAACTTACCTCCTCCCCCTCCCCACACAGAGAAACTTACCTCCTCCCCCTCCCCCTCCCCACACTGAGAATGTTACCTTCTTCCCCTCCCCACACTGAGATACTTACCTCCTCCCCCCTCCCCACACTGAAAAATCTACCTCCTCCCCCCCTCCCCACACAGAGAAACTTACCTCCTCCCCCTCCCCACACTGAGAAACTTACCTCCTTCCCCTCCCCACACTGAGAAACCTACCTCCTCCCCGCTCCCCACAGAGAAACTTACCTACTCCCCCTCCCCACACAGAGAAACTTACCTCCTCCCCCTTCCCACACTGAGAAAGTTACCTCCTCCCCGCTCCCCACAGAGAAACTTACCTACTCCCCCTCCCCACACTGAGAAACCTACCTCCTCCCCGCTCCCCACAGAGAAACTTACCTCCTCTCCCTCCCCACACAGAGAAACTTACCTACTCCCCCTCCCCACACAGAGAAACTTACCTACTCCCCCTCCCCACACAGAGAAACTTATCTCCTCCCCCTCCCCACACTGAGAATGTTACCTCCTTCCCCTCCCCACACTGAGATACTTACCTCCTCCCCCCTCCCCACACATAGAAACTTACCTCCTCCCCCTTCCCACACTGAGAAAGTTACCTCCTCCCCCTCCCCACACAGAGAAACGTACCTCCAACCCCCTCCCCGCACTGAAAAACCTACCTCCTCCCCCTCCCCACACTGAGAATGTTACCTCCTTCCCCTCCCCACACTGAGATACTTACCTCCTCCCCCCTCCCCACACATAGAAACTTACCTCCTCCCCCTTCCCACACTGAGAAAGTTACATCCTCCCCCTCCCCACACAGAGAAACGTACCTCCTCCCCCACCCCACACAGAGAAACCTACCTCCAACCCCCTCCCCACACTGAAAAACCTAACTCCTCCCCCTCCCCACACTGAGAAACTTACCTCCTCCCCCTTCCCACACTGAGAAAGTTACCTCCTTCCCCTCCCCACACAGAGAAACGTACCTCCTCCCCCACCCCACACTGAAAAACCTACCTCCTCCCCCTCCCCACACTGAGAAAGTTACCTCCTCCCCCACCCCACACAGAGAAACCTACCTCCAACCCCCTCCCCGCACTGAAAAACCTACCTCCTCCCCCTCCCCACACTGAGAAAGTTACCTCCTCCCCCCTCCCCACACAGAGAAACCTACCTCCAACCCCCTCCCCGCACTGCAAAACCTAACTCCTCCCCCTCCCCACACTGAGAAACTTACCTCCTCCCCCCTTCCCACACTGAGAAACTTACCACCTCCCCCTCCCCACACAGAGAAAGTTACCTCCTCCCCCTCCCCACACTGAGAAAGTTACCTCCTTCCCCTCCCCACACTGAGAAAGTTACCTCCTCCCCCTCCCCACACAGAGAAACTTACCTCCTCCCCCTTCCCACCTGAGAAACTTACCACCTCCCCCTCCCCACACAGAGAAAGTTACCTCCTCCCCCTCCCCACACTGAGAAAGTTACCTCCTTCCCCTCCCCACACTGAGAAAGTTACCTCCTCCCCCTCCCCACACTGAGAAAGTTACCTCCTTCCCCTCCCCACACTGAGAAAGTTACCTCCTCCCCCTCCCCACACAGAGAAACTTACCTCCAACCCTCTCCCCACACTGAAAACCTACCTCCTCCCCCTCCCCACACTGAGAAACATACCTGCTCCCCACTCCCCCACACTAAAAAACTTACCTCCTCCCCCCTCTCCACACGAAGAAACTTACCTCCAACCCCCTCCCCACATTGAAAAACCTACCTCCTCCCCCTCCCCTCACTGTATAACCTACCTCCTCCCCCCTCCCCACACTGAGAAACCTCCCTCCTCCCCTCTCCCCACACTGAGCAACCTACCTCCTCCCCCTCCACACACTGAGAAACTTACCTTCTCCCCCACCCCACACAGAGAAACTTACCTCCAACCCTCTCCCCACACTGAAAACCTACCTCCTCCCCCTCCCCACACTGAGAAACATACCTGCTCCCCCCTCCCCACACTAAAAAACTTACCTCCTCCCCCTCTCCACACGAAGAAACTTACCTCCAACCCCCTCCCCACATTGAAAAACCTACCTCCTCCCCCTCCCCTCACTGTATAACCTACCTCCTCCCCTCCACACACTGAGAAACCTACCTTCTCCCCTCTTCCCACACTGAGCAACCTACCTCCTCCCCCCTGCCCACACTGAGAAACTTACCTCCTCCTCTCTCCCCACATTGAGAAACCTACCTCCTCCCCCTCCCCACACTGAGATACTTACCTCCTCCCCTCTCCCCAAACTGAGCAACCTACCTCATCCCCCTCCCCACACTGAGATACTTACCTCCTCCCCCTCCCCACACTGAGAAAGTTACCTCCTCCCCCTCCCCACACAGAGAAACCTACCTCCTACCCCACCCCACACAGAGAACCTACCTCCACCCCCTCCCCACACTGAAAAACCAACCTCCTCCCCCTCCCCACACTGAGAAACATACCTCCTCCCCCCTCCCCACACAGAGAAACGTAACTCTCCCCCCTCCCCACACTGAGAAACCTACCTCCTCCCCTCTCCCCAAACTGAGCAACCTACCTCATCCCCCTCCCCACACTGAAAAACCAACCTCCTCCCCCTCCCCACACTGAGAAACATACCTCCTCCCCCCTCCCCACACTGAGAAACTTACCTTCTCCCCCTTCCCCACACTGAGAAACCTACCTCCTCCCCTCTCCCCACACTGAGAAACCTACGTCCTCCCCTCTCCCCAAACTGAGCAACCTACCTCATCCCCCTCCCCACACTGAGAAACGTACCTCCTCCCCCTCCCCTCACTGAGTAACCTACCTCCTTCAACCTCCCAACACTGAGAAACTTACCTCCTCCCATCTCCCCACACTGAGCAACTTACCTCCTCCCCCTCCCCACACTGAGGTACTTACCTCCTCCCCATCCCCACACTGAGCAAGTTACCTCCTCTCCCACCCCACACAGAGAAACCTACCTCCAATCCCCTCCCCAAACAGAAAAACCTACCTCCTCCCCCCTCCCCACACTGAAAAACTTACCTCCTCCCCCCTCCCCACACTGAGAAAGTTACCTCCTCCCCCTCCCCACACAGAGAAACTTACCTCCTCCCCCACCCCACACAGAGAAACCTACCTCCAACCCCATCCCCACACTGAAAAACCTACCTCCTCCCCCTCCCCACACTGAGAAACATACCTCCTCCCCCCTCCCCACACTGAAAAACTTACCTCCTCCCCCCTCCCACCACACAGAGAAACTTACCTCCTCCGCATCCAGACGCTGTGAAACGTACCTCCTCCCCCTCCCCTCACTGAGTAACCTACCTCCTCCCCCTCCCCACTCTGAGAAACTTACCTCCTTCCATTCCCCCCACTGATAAACTTACCTCCTCCCCCTCCCCCCACTGATAAGCTTACCTCCTCCCCCCTTTCCACACTGAGAAACTTACCTCCTCCCCCTCCCCCCACTGAGAAACTTACCTCCACCCCCTCCCCCCACTGAGAAACCTACCTCCACCCCCTGCCCCCACTGAGAATATTACCTCCTCACCCTCCCCTCCCTGAGAAAATTACCTCCTCCCCTTCCCCACACTGAAATCTTCCCCTCCCCAAACTAAGAAAGTTACCTCCTCCCCCCTCCCCACACAGAGAAACTTACCTCCTCCCCCTCCCCACACAGAGAAACTTACCTCCTCCCCCTCCCACACAGAGAAACTTACCTCCTCCCCCTCCCCACACTGAGAAAGTTACCTCCTCCCCCTCCCCACACAGAGAAGCTTACCTCCTCCCCCACCCCACAGAGAGAAACCTACCTCCAACCCCCTCCCCACACTGAAAAACCTACCTCCTCCCCCTCCCCACACTGAGAAACATACCTCCTCCCCCCTCCCCACTCTGAAAAACTTACCTCCTCCTCCCTCCCCACATGAAGAAACTTACCTCCTCTCCCTCCCCACACTGAGAAACCTACCTACGCCCCCTCCCCGCACTGAGATATTTACCTTCTCGCCCTCCCCAGAATGAAAAATTTACCCCCTCACCCTCCCCACACTAAGAAACGTACCTCCTCCCCCTCGCCACTCTGAAAAACTTCCCACCTCCACCCTCTCCACACTGAGAAACTTAACTCTTCCGCATCCCCAAGCTGTGAAACGTACCTCCTCCCCCTCCCCTCACTGAGTAACCTACCTCCTCCCCCACCCCACACTGAGAAACGTAGCTCCTTCCATTCCACCCACTGATAAATTTACCTCCTTCCCCTCCCCCCACTGATAAGATTACCTCCTCCCCCCTTTCCACACTGAGAAACTTACCTCCTCCCCTCCCCCCACTGAGAATATTACCTCCTCACCCTCCCCCCACTGAGAAAATTAACTCCTCCCCCTCCCCGCACTGAAAAACATACCTCCTCCCCTCCCCAAACTGAGAAACTAACCTCCTCCCGCTCCCCCCACTGATAAACTTACCTCCTCCCCCTCCCCCCAGTGATAAACTTACCTCCTCCCCCTTCCCCCACTGAGAAAATTACCTCCTCCCCCTCCCCACACTGAAAAACGTACCTCCTCCCCCTCCCCCCACTGAGAAACGTACCTCTTCCCCCTCCCCCCACTGATAAACCAACCTCCTCACCCTCCCCCCACTGATAAACTTACCTCCTCCCCACTTTCCACACTGAGAAGCGTACCTCCTCCCCCTCCCCGCGCTGAAAAACTTACCTCCTCCCCCTCCCCACACTGAGAAACTTAACTCCTTCCCCTCCCCCCACTGCTAAACTTACCTCCTCCCCCTCCCCCCACTGATAAACTTACCTCCTCCCCCCTTTCCACACTGAGAAACTTACCTCCTCCCCCTCCCCCTATGAGAAAATTACCTCCTCCCCCTCCCCACACTGAAAAACTTACCTCCTCCGCTCCCCACACGGAGAAACGTACCTCCTCCCCCTCCCCACACTGAGAAACCTACCTCCACCCCTCTCCTCACATTGAGCAACCTACCTCCTCCCCCTCCCCTCACTGAGTAACCTACCTCCTTCCCCCTCCCCACACTGAGAAACTTACCTCCTCCCCTCTCCCCACACTGAGCAACCTACCTCCTCCCCCTCCCCACACTGAGATACTTACCTCCTCCCCATCCCCACACTGAGAAAGTTACCTCCTCCCCCTCCCCACACTGAGCAACCTACCTCATCCCCCTCCCCACACAGAGATACTTACCTCCTCCCCATCCCCACACTGAGCAAGTTACCTCCTCTCCCACCCCACACAGAGAAACCTACCTCCAATCCCCTCCCCAAACAGAAAAACCTACCTCCTCCCCCCTCCCCACACTGAAAAACTTACCTCCTCCCCCCTCCCCACACTGAGAAAGTTACCTCCTCCCCCTCCCCACACAGAGAAACTTACCTCCTCCCCCACCCCACACAGAGAAACCTACCTCCAACCCCATCCCCACACTGAAAAACCTACCTCCTCCCCCTCCCCACACTGAGAAACATACTTCCTCCCCCCTCCCCACACTGAAAAACTTACCTCCTCCCCCCTCCCCACACAGAGAAACTTACCTCCTCCGCATCCAGACGCT
The DNA here is from genome assembly GCF_036365525.1 of Heterodontus francisci. Classification (NCBI taxonomy): domain Eukaryota; kingdom Metazoa; phylum Chordata; class Chondrichthyes; order Heterodontiformes; family Heterodontidae; genus Heterodontus; species Heterodontus francisci. The sequence continues at coordinate 18,170,203 of NC_090380.1, read as the reverse complement.
GTGAAACGTACCTCCTCCCCCTCCCCTCACTGAGTAACCTACCTCCTCCCCTCCCTACTCTGAGAAACTTACCTCCTTCCATTCCCCCACTGATAAACTTACCTCCTCCCCCTCCCCCCACTGATAAGCTTACCTCCTCCCCCCTTTCCACACTGAGAAACTTACCTCCTCCCCCTCCCCCACTGAGAAACTTACCTCCACCCCCTCCCCCCACTGAGAAACCTACCTCCACCCCTGCCCCCACTGAGAATATTACCTCCTCACCCTCCCCTCCCTGAGAAAATTACCTCCTCCCCTTCCCCACACTGAAAAACATACTTCTTCCCCTCCCCAAACTAAGAAAGTTACCTCCTCCCCCCTCCCCACACAGAGAAACTTACCTCCTCCCCCTCCCCACACAGAGAAACTACCTCCTCCCCCTCCCCACACAGAGAAACTTACCTCCTCCCCCTCCCCACACAGAGAAACTTACCTCCTCCCCCTCCCACACTGAGAAAGTTACCTCCTCCCCCTCCCCACACAGAGAAGCTTACCTCCTCCCCCACCCCACAGAGAGAAACCTACCTCCAACCCCCTCCCCACACTGAAAAACCTACCTCCTCCCCCTCCCCACACTGAGAAACATACCTCCTCCCCCCTCCCCACTCTGAAAAACTTACCTCCTCCTCCCTCCCCACATGAAGAAACTTACCTCCTCTCCCTCCCCACACTGAGAAACCTACCTACGCCCCCTCCCCGCACTGAGATATTTACCTTCTCGCCCTCCCCAGAATGAAAAATTTACCCCCTCACCCTCCCCACACTAAGAAACGTACCTCCTCCCCCTCGCCACTCTGAAAAACTTCCCACCTCCACCCTCTCCACACTGAGAAACTTAACTCTTCCGCATCCCCAAGCTGTGAAACGTACCTCCTCCCCCTCCCCTCACTGAGTAACCTACCTCCTCCCCCTCCCCACACTGAGAAACGTAGCTCCTTCCATTCCCCCCACTGATAAATTTACCTCCTTCCCCTCCCCCCACTGATAAGATTACCTCCTCCCCCCTTTCCACACTGAGAAACTTACCTCCTCCCCTCCCCCCACTGAGAATATTACCTCCTCACCCTCCCCCCACTGAGAAAATTAACTCCTCCCCCTCCCCGCACTGAAAAACATACCTCCTCCCCTCCCCAACTGAGAAACTAACCTCCTCCCGCTCCCCCCACTGATAAACTTACCTCCTCCCCCTCCCCCCAGTGATAAACTTACCTCCTCCCCTTCCCCCACTGAGAAAGTTACCTCCTCCCCCTCCCCGCGCTGAAAAACTTACCTCCTCCCCCTCCCCACACTGAGAAACTTACCTCCTCCCCCTCCCCCTATGAGAAAATTACCTCCTCCCCCTCCCCACACTGAAAAACTTACCTCCTCCGCTCCCCACACGGAGAAACGTACCTCCTCCCCCTCACCACACTGAGAAACCTACCTCCTCCCCCCTCCCCCCACTGAAAAACGTACCTTCTCCCTCCTCCCCACAGTGAAAAACTTACCTCCTCCCCCCACTACAAAATTTACCTTTTACCCCACCCCACACTGCAAAATTTACCTCCTCCCCCGATCCTCACTGAACAATTTAACTCCTCCCTCCTCCCCACAGTGAGAAACTTTCCTCCTCCCCCCTCCCCCCATTGAAAACTTATCTCCTCCCCATCCCCACACTGAGAAACTTACCTGCTCCCCCTCCCCACACTGAGTAACCCACCTCCTGCCCCCTCGCCCCACTGAAAAACTTACCTCCCCCCCTCCCCACACTGAAAAACGTACCTCCCCCCCTCCCCACAATGAAAAACCTACCTCCTCCCCCTCCCCACACTGAAAAACGTACCTCCTCCCCCTCCCCACACTGAGAAACTTACCGGCTACCCCCTCCCCGCACTGAGAAAGTTACCTCCTCCCCCTCCCCAAACAGAGAAACCTACCTCCAACCCCATCCCCACACTGAAAAACCTACCTGCTCTCCCTCCCCACACTGAGAAACATACATCCTCCCCCCTCCCACACTGAAAAACTTACCTCCTCCCCCCTCCCCGCACAGAGAAACTTACCTCCTCCCCCGTCCCCACACTGAGAAACTTACCTCCTCCCCCTCCCCACACTGAGAAACTTACCTCCTCCCCCTCCCCCCACTGAGAATATTACCTCCTCCCCATCCCCACACTGAAAAACCTACCTCCTCCCCCTCCCCACACTGAGAAACATACATCCTCCCCCTCCCCACACTGAAAAACTTACCTCCTCCCCCCTCCCCGCACAGAGAAACTAACCTCCTCCCCCTCCACCCACTGATATACTTACCTCCTCCCCCTCCCCCCACTGATAAACGTACCTTCTCCCCCCTTTCCACACTGAGAAACTTACCTCCTCCCCCTTCCCCCACCAAGAAAATTACCTCCTCCCCCTACCCAGACTGAAAAACGTACCTCCTCCCCCTCCCCCCACTGAGAAACGTACCTCCTCCCCCTCCCCCCACTGATAAACCAACCTCCTCCCCCTCCCCCACTGATAAACTTACCTCCTCCCCACTTTCCACACTGAGAAACTTACCTCCTCCCGCTCCCCGCACTGAAAAACATACCTCCTCCCTCCCCTCCCCACACTGAGAAACGTACCTACTCCCCCTCCACCCACTGATAAACCTACCTCCTCCCCCTCCCCCCACTGATAAACTTAACTCCTCCCCCCTTTCCACACGGAGAAACTTACCTCCTCCCCCTCCCCACACTGAGAAACTTACGTCCTCCCCTCTCCCCAAACTGAGCAACCTACCTCATCCCCCTCCCCACACTGAGAAACCTACCTCCAACCCCTTCCCACAAAGAAAAACCAACCTCCTCCCCATCCCCACACTGAGAAACATACCTCCTCCCCCTCCCCACGCTTAGAAACTTACCTTCTCCCCCTTCCCCACACTGAGAAACTTACCTCCTACCCTCTCCCCACACTGAGAAACTTACGTCCTCCCCTCTCCCCAAACTGAGCAACCTACCTCATCCCCCTCCCCACACTGAGAAACGTACCTCCTCCCCCTCCCCTCACTGAGTAACCTACCTCCTTCCCCCTCCCAACACTGAGAAACTTACTCCTCCCCTCTCCCCACACTGAGCAACCTACCTCCTCCCCCTCCCCACACTGAGATACTTACCTCCTCCCCTCTCCCCACACTGAGCAACCTACCTCCTCCCCTCTCCCCACACTGAGCAACCTACCTCCTCCCCCTCCCCACACTGAGTAACCTACCTCCTTCCCCCTCCCCACACTGAGAAACTTACCTCCTCCCCTCTCCCACACTGAGCAACCTACCTCCTCCCCCTCCCCACACTGAGATACTTACCTCCTCCCCTCTCCCCACACTGAGCAACCTACCTCCTCCCCTCCCCACACTGAGTAACCTACCTCCTTCCCCCTCCCCACACTGAGAAACTTACCTCCTCCCCTCTCCCCACATGAGCAACCTACCTCCTCCCCCTCCCCACACTGAGATACTTACCTCCTCCCCATCCCCACACTGAGAAAGTTACCTCCTCCCCCTCCCCACACTGAGCAACCTACCTCATCCCCCTCCCACACTGAGATACTTACCTCCTCCCCCTCCCCACACTGAGCAAGTTACCTCCTCTCCCACCCCACACAGAGAAACCTACCTCCAATCCCCTTCCCACACAGAAAAACCTACCTCCTCCCCCTCCCCACACTGAGAAACATACCTCCTCCCCCCTCCCCACACTGAAAAACTTACCTCCTCCCCCTCCCCACACTGAGAAAGCTACCTCCTCCCCCTCCCCACACAGAGAAACTTACCTCCTCCGTATCACCACGCTGTGAAACGTACCTCCTCCCCCTCCCCTCACTGAGTAACCTACCTCCTCCCCCTCCCCACACTGAGTAACCTACCTCCTTCCCCCTCCCCACACTGAGAAACTTACCTCCTCCCCTCTCCCACACTGAGCAACCTACCTCCTCCCCCTCCCCACACTGAGATACTTACCTCCTCCCCATCCCCACACTGAGAAAGTTACCTCCTCCCCCTCCCCACACTGAGCAACCTACTCATCCCCCTCCCCACACTGAGATACTTACCTCCTCCCCCTCCCCACACTGAGCAAGTTACCTCCTCTCCCACCCCACACAGAGAAACCTACCTCCAATCCCCTTCCCACACAGAAAAACCTACCTCCTCCCCCTCCCCACACTGAGATACTTACCTCCTCCCCATCCCCACACTGAGAAAGTTACCTCCTCCCCCTCCCCACACTGAGCAACCTACCTCATCCCCCTCCCCACACTGAGATACTTACCTCCTCCCCATCCCCACACTGAGCAAGTTACCTCCTCTCCCACCCCACACAGAGAAACCTACCTCCAATCCCCTTCCCACACAGAAAAACCTACCTCCTCCCCCTCCCCACACTGAGAAACATACCTCCTCCCCCCTCCCCACACTGAAAAACTTACCTCCTCCCCCCTCCCCACACTGAGAAAGCTACCTCCTCTCCCACCCCACACAGAGAAACCTACCTCCAATCCCCTTCCCACACAGAAAAACCTACCTCCTCCCCCTCCCCACACTGAGAAACATACCTCCTCCCCCCTCCCCCCACTGATAAACTTACCTCCTCCCCCTCCCCCCACTGATAAACATACCTCCTCCCCCCTTTCCACACTGAGAAACTTACCTCCTCCCCCTCCCCCCACTGAGAAACTTACCTCCACCCCCTCCCCCCACTGAGAATCTTACCTCCTCCCCCTCCCCACACTGAGATACTTACCTCCACCCCTCCCCCCACTGAGAATCTTACCTCCTCCCCCTCCCCACACTGAGATACTTACCTCCTCCCTCTCCCCACTCTGAGAAACTTACCTCCTTCCATTCCCCCCACTGATAAACTTACCTCCTCCCCCTCCCCCCACTGATAAACATACCTCCTCCCCCCTTTCCACACTGAGAAACTTACCTCCTCCCCCTCCCCCACTGAGAAACTTACCTCCCCCCCTCCCCCCACTGAGAATCTTACCTCCCCCCTCCCCCCACTGAGAATATTACCTCCTCACCCTCCCCTCCCTGAGAAAATTACCTCCTCCCCCTCCCCACACTGAAAAACATACTTCCTCCCCTCCCCAAACTAAGAAAGTTACCTCCTCCCCCCTCTCCACACAGAGAAACTTACCTCCACCCCCTCCCCCCACTGAGAATATTACCTCCTCCCCCTCCCCACACTGAGAAACTTACCTCCTCCCCCTCCCCACACTGAGAAAGTTACCTCCTTCCCCTCCCCACACATCGAAACTTACCTCCCCCCCTCCCCACACTGAGAAACTTACCTCCTCCCCCTCCCCACACAGAGAAACTTACCTCCTCCCCCTCCCCACACTGAGAAAGTTACCTCCTCCCCCTCCCCACACAGAGAAGCTTACCTCCTCCCCCACCCCACAGAGAGAAACCTACCTCCAACCCCCTCCCCACACTGAAAAACCTACCTCCTCTCCCTCCCCACACTGAGAAACATACCTCCTCCCCCCTCCCCACTCTGAAAAACTTACCTCCTCCTCCCTCCCCACACGAAGAAACTTACCTCCTCTCCCTCCCCACACTGAGAAACCTACCTACGCCCCCTCCCCGCACTGAGATATTTACCTTCTCGCCCTCCCCAGAATGAAACATTTACCCCTCACCCTCCCCACACTAAGAAACGTACCTCCTCCCCCTCGCCACTCTGAAAAACTTCCCACCTCCACCCTCTCCACACTGAGAAACTTACCTCTTCCGCAACGCCAAGCTGTGAAACGACCTCCTCCCCCTCCCCTCACTGAGTAACCTACCTCCTCCCCCTCCCCACACTGAGAAACGTAGCTCCTTCCATTCCCCCCACTGATAAATTTATCTCCTTCCCCTCCCCCCACTGATAAGATTACCTCCTCCCCCCTTTCCACACTGAGAAACTTACCTCCTCCCCCTCCCCCCACTGAGAATATTACCTCCTCACCCTCCCCCCACTGAGAAAATTAACTCCTCCCCCTCCCCGCACTGAAAAACATACCTCCTCCTCTCCCCAAACTGAGAAACTAACCTCCTGCCCCTCCCCCCACTGATAAACTTACCTCCACCCCTCCCCCCACTGATAAACTTACCTCCTCCCCCTTCCCCCACTGAGAAAATTACCTCCTCCCCCTCCCCGCGCTGAAAAACTTACCTCCTCTCCCTCCCCACACTGAGAAACTTACCTCCTCCCCCTCCCCCCACTGATAAACTTACCTCCTCCCCCCTTTCCGCACTGAGAAACATACCTCCTCCCCTCCCCCTACTGAGAATATTACCTCCTCCCCCTCCCCACACTGAAAAACTTACCTCCTCCGCTCCCCACACTGAGAAACCAACCTCCTCCCCCTCACCACACTGAGAAACCTACCTCCTCCCCCCTCCCCCCACTGAAAAACGTACCTTCTCCCTCCTCCCCACAGTGAAAAACTTACCTCCTCCCCCCACTACAAAATTTACCTCCTACCCCCACCCCACACTGCAAAATTTACCTCCTCCCCCCACCCTCACTGAACAATTTACCTCCTCCCCCCTCCCCACAGTGAGAAACTTTCCTCCTCCCCCCTCCCCCATTGAAAACTTATCTCCTCCCCATCCCCACACTGAGAACGTACCTGCTCCCCCTCCCCCCACTGAGAATATTACCTCCTCACCCTCCCCCCACTGAGAAAATTAACTCCTCCCCCTCCCCGCACTGAAAAGCATACCTCCTCCCCTCCCCAAACTGAGAAACTAACCTCCTCCCGCTCCCCCCACTGATAAACTTACCTCCTCCCCCTCCCCCCAGTGATAAACTTACTCCTCCCCCTTCCCCCACTGAGAAAATTACCTCCTCCCCCTCCCACACTGAAAAACTTACCTCCTCCCCCTCCCCCCACTGAGAAACGTACCTCTTCCCCCTCCCCCCACTGATAAACCAACCTCCTCACCCTCCCCCCACTGATAAACTTACCTCCTCCCCACTTTCCACACTGAGAAACGTACCTCCTCCCCCTCCCCGCGCTGAAAAACTTACCTCCTCCCCTCCCCACACTGAGAAACTTACCTCCTTCCCCTCCCCCCACTGCTAAACTTACCTCCTCCCCCTCCCCCCACTGATAAACTTACCTCCTCCCCCTTTCCACACTGAGAAACTTACCTCCTCCCCCTCCCCCTATGAGAAAATTACCTCCTCCCCTCCCCACACTGAAAAACTTACCTCCTCCGCTCCCCACACGGAGAAACGTACCTCCTCCCCCTCACCACACTGAGAAACCTACCTCCTCCCCCCTCCCCCCACTGAAAAACGTACCTTCTCCCTCCTCCCCACAGTGAAAAACTTACCTCCTCCCCCCACTACAAAATTTACCTTTTACCCCCACCCCACACTGCAAAATTTACCTCCTCCCCCGATCCTCACTGAACAATTTAACTCCTCCCTCCTCCCCACAGTGAGAAACTTTCCTCCTCCCCCCTCCCCCCATTGAAAACTTATCTCCTCCCCATCCCCACACTGAGAAACTTACCTGCTCCCCCTCCCCACACTGAGTAACCCACCTCCTGCCCCCTCGCCCCACTGAAAAACTTACCTCCCCCCTCCCCACACTGAAAAACGTACCTCCTCCCCTCCCCACACTGAAAAACGTACCTCCCCCCCTCCCCACAATGAAAAACCTACCTCCTCCCCCTCCCCACACTGAAAAACGTACCTCCTCCCCCTCCCCACACTGAGAAACTTACCGGCTACCCCCTCCCCGCACTGAGAAAGTTACCTCCTCCCCCTCCCCAAACAGAGAAACCTACCTCCAACCCCATCCCCACACTGAAAAACCTACCTGCTCTCCCTCCCTACACTGAGAAACATACATCCTCCCCCCTCCCCACACTGAAAAACTTACCTCCTCCCCCCTCCCCGCACAGAGAAACTTACCTCCTCCCCCGTCCCCACACAGAGAAACTTACCTCCTCCCCTCCCCACACTGAGAAACTTACCTCCTCCCCCTCCCCCACTGAGAATATTACCTCCTCACCCACCCCCCCACTGAGAAAATTACCTCCTCCCCATCCCCACACTGAAAACCTACCTCCTCCCCCTCCCCACACTGAGAAACATACATCCTCCCCCTCCCCACACTGAAAAACTTACCTCCTCCCCCCTCCCCGCACAGAGAAACTAACCTCCTCCCCCTCCACCCACTGATATACTTACCTCCTCCCCCTCCCCCCACTGATAAACGTACCTTCTCCCCCCTTTCCACACTGAGAAACTTACCTCCTCCCCCTTCCCCCACCAAGAAAATTACCTCCTCCCCCTCCCCCCACTGAGAAACGTACCTCCTCCCCCTCCCCCCACTGATAAACCAACCTCCTCCCCCTCCCCCCACTGATAAACCAACCTCCTCCCGCTCCCCGCACTGAAAAACATACCTCCTCCCCTCCCCTCCCCACACTGAGAAACGTACCTACTCCCCCTCCACCCACTGATAAACCTACCTCCTCCCCCTCCCCCACTGATAAACTTAACTCCTCCCCCCTTTCCACACGGAGAAACTTACCTCCTCCCCCTCCCCCCACTGAGAAACTTACCTCCTACCCTCTCCCCACACTGAGAAACTTACGTCCTCCCCTCTCCCCAAACTGAGCAACCTACCTCATCCCCCTCCCCACACTGAGAAACGTACCTCCTCCCCCTCCCCTCACTGAGTAACCTACCTCCTTCCCCCTCCCAACACTGAGAAACTTACCTGCTCCCCTCTCCCCACACTGAGCAACCTACCTCCTCCCCCTCCCCACACTGAGATACTTACCTCCTCCCCTCTCCCCACACTGAGCAACCTACCTCCTCCCCCTCCCCACACTGAGTAACCTACCTCCTTCCCCCTCCCCACACTGAGAAACTTACCTCCTCCCCTCTCCCCACACTGAGCAACCTACCTCCTCCCCTCCCCACACTGAGATACTTACCTCCTCCCCATCCCCACACTGAGAAAGTTACCTCCTCCCCCTCCCCACACTGAGCAACCTACCTCATCCCCCTCCCCACACTGAGATACTTACCTCCTCCCCATCCCCACACTGAGCAAGTTACCTCCTCTCCCACCCCACACAGAGAAACCTACCTCCAATCCCCTTCCCACACAGAAAAACCTACCTCCTCCCCTCCCCACACTGAGAAACATACCTCCTCCCCCTCCCCACACTGAAAAACTTACCTCCTCCCCCCTCCCCACACTGAGAAAGCTACCTCCTCTCCCACCCCACACAGAGAAACCTACCTCCAATCCCCTTCCCACACAGAAAAACCTACCTCCTCCCCCTCCCCACACTGAGAAACATACCTCCTCCCCCCTCCCCACACTGAAAAACCTACCTCCTCCCCCTCCCCACACTGAGAAACATACCTCCTCCCCCCTCCCCACACTGAAAAACTTACCTCCTCCCCCCTCCCCACACTGAGAAACTTACCTCCTCCGTATCACCACACTGTGAAACGTACCTCCTCCCCCTCCCCTCACTGAGTAACCTACCTCCTCCCCCTCCCCACACTGAGTAACCTACCTCCTTCCCCCTCCCCACACTGAGAAACTTACCTCCTCCCCTCTCCCCACACTGAGCAACCTACCTCCTCCCCCTCCCCACACTGAGATACTTACCTCCTCCCCATCCCCACACTGAGAAAGTTACCTCCTCCCCCTCCCCACACTGAGCAACCTACCTCATCCCCCTCCCCACACTGAGATACTTACCTCCTCCCCATCCCCACACTGAGCAAGTTACCTCCTCTCCCACCCCACACAGAGAAACCTACCTCCAATCCCCTTCCCACACAGAAAAACCTACCTCCTCCCCCTCCCCACACTGAGAAACATACCTCCTCCCCCCTCCCACACTGAAAAACTTACCTCCTCCCCCTCCCCACACTGAGAAAGCTACCTCCTCTCCCACCCCACACAGAGAAACCTACCTCCAATCCCCTTCCCACACAGAAAAACCTACCTCCTCCCCCTCCCCACACTGAGAAACATACCTCCTCCCCCCTCCCCACACTGAAAAACCTACCTCCTCCCCCTCCCCACACTGAGAAACATACCTCCTCCCCCCTCCCCACACTGAAAAACTTACCTCCTCCCCCCTCCCCACACTGAGAAACTTACCTCCTCCGTATCACCACACTGTGAAACGTACCTCCTCCCCCTCCCCTCACTGAGTAACCTACCTCCTCCCCCTCCCCACACTGAGTAACCTACCTCCTTCCCCCTCCCCACACTGAGAAACTTACCTCCTCCCCTCTCCCCACACTGAGCAACCTACCTCCTCCCCCTCCCCACACTGAGATACTTACCTCCTCCCCATCCCCACACTGAGAAAGTTACCTCCTCCCCCTCCCCACACTGAGCAACCTACCTCATCCCCCTCCCCACACTGAGATACTTACCTCCTCCCCATCCCCACACTGAGCAAGTTACCTCCTCTCCCACCCCACACAGAGAAACCTACCTCCAATCCCCTTCCCACACAGAAAAACCTACCTCCTCCCCCTCCCCACACTGAGAAACATACCTCCTCCCCCCTCCCCACACTGAAAAACTTACCTCCTCCCCCCTCCCCACACTGAGAAAGCTACCTCCTCTCCCACCCCACACAGAGAAACCTACCTCCAATCCCCTTCCCACACAGAAAAACCTACCTCCTCCCCCTCCCCACACTGAGAAACATACCTCCTCCCCCCTCCCCACACTGAAAACCTACCTCCTCCCCCTCCCACACTGAGAAACATACCTCCTCCCCCTCCCCACACTGAAAAACTTACCTCCTCCCCCTCCCCACACTGAGAAACCTACTTCCTCCCCCTCCCCACGCTGTGAAACGTACCTCCTCCCCCTCCACACTCTGAGAAAGTTACCTCCTTCCATTCCCCCCACTGATAAACTTACCTCCTCCCCCTCCCCCACTGATAAACATACCTCCTCCCCCCTTTCCACACTGAGAAACTTACCTCCTCCCCCTCCCCCCACTGAGAAACTTACCTCCACCCCTCCCCCACTGAGAATCTTACCTCCTCCCCCTCCCCACACTGAGATACTTACCTCCACCCCCTCCCCCCACTGAGAATCTTACCTCCTCCCCTCCCCACACTGAGATACTTACCTCCTCCCCCTCCCCACACTGAGAAACTTATATCCTCCCCCTCCCCCCACTGAGAAACTTACCTCCCCCCCCTCCCCCCACTGAGAATCTTACCTCCACCCCCTCCCCCCACTGAGAATATTACCTCCTCACCCTCCCCTCCCTGAGAAAATTACCTCCTCCCCCTCCCCACACTGAAAAACATACTTCCTCCCCTCCCCAAACTAAGAAAGTTACCTCCTCCCCCCTCTCCACACAGAGAAACTTACCTCCACCCCCTCCCCCCACTGAGAATATTACCTCCTCCCCCTCCCCACACTGAGAAACTTACCTCCTCCCCCTCCCCACACTGAGAAAGTTACCTCCTTCCCCTCCCCACACATCGAAACTTACCTCCCCCCCTCCCCACACTGAGAAACTTACCTCCTCCCCCTCCCCACACAGAGAAACTTACCTCCTCCCCCTCCCCACACTGAGAAAGTTACCTCCTCCCCTCCCCACACAGAGAAGCTTACCTCCTCCCCCACCCCACAGAGAGAAACCTACCTCCAACCCCCTCCCCACACTGAAAAACCTACCTCCTCTCCCTCCCCACACTGAGAAACATACCTCCTCCCCCCTCCCCACTCTGAAAAACTTACCTCCTCCTCCCTCCCCACACGAAGAAACTTACCTCCTCTCCCTCCCCACACTGAGAAACCTACCTACGCCCCCTCCCCGCACTGAGATATTTACCTTCTCGCCCTCCCCAGAATGAAACATTTACCCCCTCAACCTCCCCACACTGAAAAACCTACCTCCTCTCCTCCCCACACTGAGAAACATACCTCCTCCCCCCTCCCCACTCTGAAAAACTTACCTCCTCCTCCCTCCCCACACGAAGAAACTTACCTCCTCTCCCTCCCCACACTGAGAAACCTACCTACGCCCCCTCCCCGCACTGAGATATTTACCTTCTCGCCCTCCCCAGAATGAAACATTTACCCCTCAACCTCCCCACACTAAGAAACGTACCTCCTCCCCCTCCCCACTCTGAAAAACTTCCCACCTCCACCCTCTCCACACTGAGAAACTTACCTCTTCCGCAACGCCAAGCTGTGAAACGTACCTCCTCCCCCTCCCCTCACTGAGTAACCTACCTCCTCCCCCTCCCCACACTGAGAAACGTAGCTCCTTCCATTCCCCCCACTGATAAATTTATCTCCTTCCCCTCCCCCCACTGATAAGATTACCTCCTCCCCCCTTTCCACACTGAGAAACTTACCTCCTCCCCCTCCCCCACTGAGAATATTACCTCCTCACCCTCCCCCCACTGAGAAAATTAACTCCTCCCCCTCCCCGCACTGAAAAACATACCTCCTCCTCTCCCCAAACTGAGAAACTAACCTCCTGCCCCTCCCCCCACTGATAAACTTATCTCCACCCCTCCCCCCACTGATAAACTTACCTCCTCCCCCTTCCCCCACTGAGAAAATTACCTCCTCCCCCTCCCCACACTGAAAAACTTACCTCCTCCCCCTCCCCCACTGAGAAACTTACCTCTTCCCCCTCCCCCCACTGATAAACCAACCTCCTCCCCTCCCCCCACTGATAAACTTACCTCCTCCCCACTTTCCTCACTGAGAAACGTACCTCCTCCCCCTCCCCGCGCTGAAAAACTTACCTCCTCCCCCTCCCCACACTGAGAAACTTACCTCCTCCCCCTCCCCCCACTGATAAACTTACCTCCTCCCCCCTTTCCGCACTGAGAAACATACCTCCTCCCCCTCCCCCTACTGAGAATATTACCTCCTCCCCCTCCCCACACTGAAAAACTTACCTCCTCCGCTCCCCACACTGAGAAACTTACCTCCTCCCCCTCACCACACTGAGAAACCTACCTCCTCCCCCCTCCCCCCACTGAAAAACGTACCTTCTCCCTCCTCCCCACAGTGAAAAACTTACCTCCTCCCCCCACTACAAAATTTACCTCCTACCCCCACCCCACACTGCAAAATTTACCTCCTCCCCCCACCCTCACTGAACAATTTACCTCCTCCCCCCTCCCCACAGTGAGAAACTTTCCTCCTCCCCCCTCCCCCATTGAAAACTTATCTCCTCCCCATCCCCACACTGAGAAACTTACCTGCTCCCCCTCCCCACACTGAGTAACCCACCTCCTGCCCCCTCGCCCCACTGAAAAAACTTACCTCCTCCCCTCCCCACACTGAAAAACGTACCTCCTCCCCCTCCCCACACTGAGAAACTTACCGGCTACCCCCTCCCCGCACTGAGAAAGTGACCTCCTCCCCCTCCCCACACAGAGAAACCTGCCTCCAACCCCATCCCCACACTGAAAAACCTACCTGCTCTCCCTCCCCACACTGAGAAACATACATCCTCCCCCCTCCCCACACTGAAAAACTTACCTCCTCCCCCCTCCCCGCACAGAGAAACTTACCTCCTCCCCCGTCCCCACACAGAGAAACTTACCTCCTCCCCCTCCCCACACTGAGAAACTTACCTCCTCCCCCTCCCCCCACTGAGAATATTAACTCCTCACCCACCCCCCCCACTGAGAAAATTACCTCCTCCCCATCCCCACACTGAAAAACCTACCTCCTCCCCCTCCCCACACTGAGAAACATACATCCTCCCCCCTCCCCACACTGAAAAACTTACCTCCTCCCCCCTCCCCGCACAGAGAAACTAACTCCTCCCCCTCCACCCACTGATAAACTTACCTCCTCCCCCCTTTCCACACTGAGAAACTTACCTCCTCCCCCTTCCCCCACCGAGAAAATTACCTCCTCCCCCTACCCAGACTGAAAAACGTACCTCCTCCCCTCCCCCCACTGAGAAACGTACCTCCTCCCCCTCCCCCCACTGATAAACCAACCTCCTCCCCCTCCCCCCACTGATAAACTTACCTCCTCCCCACTTTCCACACTGAGAAACTTACCTCCA